>NC_054607.1:12638852-13252489 GCF_004785595.1 Juglans microcarpa x Juglans regia | reverse complement strand
GTTGTATGTTTGTACCTTTTGTTGTTAAAGTTCCTCAATTTCTTTTGTCATTTCTCTATTGTGCAGAGCCCATTTCTAAATATTTGCAGTTTTGAAAAACGAAGTTTTATTTTATTTTTTATTTTTTACATTCCATTGTTTATGTCTGAGACCACGGTTTATCTGTGTTCTTTTGTGAAATAGCTTCTGTCTGAGACCATGGGTTATTTTTGTTGTGTTTTTCATCTCTTATATTTTTGCATTTGAATATTTTTTTCTTGGTTTAACGTTTAGTTATGTTGTTCTGTTCAGATTTGTAACTCTAGTTATTTGTGTTGTGTGTTTGTACCTTCTGTTGTTAAAGTTCTTTATTTATTTTTTGTCGTTTGTCTGTTGTGCAGAGTTCATTTCTAAATACTTGCAGTTTTGAAAAATGAAGTTTTATTTAGTTTTTTTTTAACATTCCATTATTTATATCTGAGGCCTCGGTTTATCTCTTCTTTTGTGATATGTTCAGATTTGTAACTCTGGTTATTTGTGTTGTGTGTTTGTACCTTCTGTTGTTAAAGTTTCTCAATTTTTTTTGTCGTTTGTCTGTTGTGCAGAGTTCATTTCTAAATACTTGCAGTTTTGAAAAACAAAGTTTTATTCAATTTTTTGTTTTAACATTCCATTATTTATATCTTAAGTCACGATTTATCTCTTCTTTTGTGATATAGCTTCTGTTTGATACCACGGGTTAGTTTTGTTGTGTTTTTCATTTCTTATATTTTTGCAATTAAATTATTTTTTCATGGTTTAAATGTTTAGTATATAATAAAAATTATATAATAACAATTAAAATCACATATGTATCAATTAACAATGTCCTAAGGTATATAATAATAATTAAAATTATAATTTAGGAATAATAATCCAAGATCAATCATTGTAGTATTTCGCATAAGATAGCTCCAGCCAATCCAAGGTCACTATAAAATACTTTGTTGCCTGTTGAAAAATTTGAAGTTTTGATCCATAACTATTAATTTTTTATTTTATTTTTATAAATTAACAATGTCAAACAAATAGTAGTGTTATATTGTTAAACTAGAGAGAGATTGAACAATATGTGAACAAACTTCATGTCTTGTAGACAACGTGGGAGAATTATCTTGAAGAAATGTCTGTCAAATTACTTAACTCTCAAAATCTCTCCGGCCTTGAGAGTTGTCAAGGCCAGAGAGTTTGTGACAGTTAAGTAATTAGATTAAAATTTAGACTTTTTTTCAAGATCATTCTCCCTCGTTATCTACTCATGATAGGAAACGGTTATTTGTGTTGCGTGTTTGTATCTTCTGTTGTTAAAGTTCCTCAATTTTTTTGTCATTTCTCTGTTGTGTAGAGTTCAGTTCTAAATACTTACAGTTTTGAAAAATGAAGTTTTATTCAGTTTTGTTTTTTTAACATTCCATTATTTATATCTAAGGCCATAGTTTATCTCTTCTTTTGTGATATAACTTCTGTCTGAGACCACGAATTAGTTTTATTGTGTTTTTCATTTCTTATATTTTTACATTTGTTTTATTTTTTTCATGGTTTAAACGTTTAGTTATGTTGTTCCATTCAAATTTGTAACTTATTTGAACATTTCTTGTCTTTTTTATGGTTGAAGATCTTCGTGGATGTTTCTATACATTTTTGTTGTTTGACATCTTTGTGTTGTCTTCTTTGGTTTGTGTTGGCTTAGTTATGAAATTTGCTTCATTTCTGATCTGCTTTTGATTGCTCTAATTTGTTTATCTTTGCTAGAGGCAAGCTAGAAGTACTGTTTTCGTGTTCTATTCTTTTAAGGTTTGTTTGTGTTATATTAGATGTTTCTATGAATTGAACCTAATTTTGGTTTGATATTTAAACAGATTAGATGTTGTTATTATGTTGAGGTTAGTGTTTTTGATGTGGATGTTTTGGTTTGAATATATTTGAGATCTTACGGTGGAAACATTTTATAGAACAATGTCTATAACAGTGTGGTTAATTGTGATGGAAGGGATTGGTTGTTCTCTGGCATTTATGGTAATCCTGTCTCAGATAGAAGACATGAAACTTGGGGCTTATTATGCCAATTGTATAATTCAGTAAGATGTCCCTGGGTTCTCATGGGGGACTTTAATGAGATTCTAGAGCCAAATGAGAAATGGGGAGGAAACAGGAGACCTGAGGGGCTTATGGAGGATTTTTGCTCTACAATTCTTGAGTGTAATCTGCAAGATTTGGGCTTCATTAGGGGACCTCGGTTTACCTGGTGTAATGGCAGAAAGGGAGAAGAGAGAATCTAGGAAAGATTGGATAGACGTTTGGCATCTCCAGATTGGGTGGAGGCTTTTCCAAATTTTGAGGTTACTCATGGATCTATATCATACTCAGACCATTTACCCATTTGGTTAGACACTGAGGGTGTCTCACAGCAGGTCAGAAGGAAGAAAATCTTCAGATTCGAATCAATGTGGGTGGGGCATAAAGATTGCGAAGAAATCATAAAAGGTGTGTGGCAAGATGGAGCAGGTATGGGGAATATGGCTGAGGCCATGAGAAGAGTTAAGAAATGCAGCAATAAGCTAAACAATTGGAACCGTACCTGCTTTGGTTTGGCTCATAAAAATCTAGCCTCAACAAAGGAAAAATTACAAGCCTTGCAGGCGGTAGATACTGATTGTGCAAAAGCTGAGGATCTTAATACTGCTAGGAAGGAAGTCCAACTCTGGTTGGAAAGAGATGAACTGTTGTGGAAGCAGAGGTCGAGAGTATTATGGTTGCAAAGTGGAGATAAAAACTCTAAATACTTTTACTCTAAAGCCACGCAGAGGAAAAAAAGAAACTATATAGCAAAACTTCAAGATAGTGAAGGCCAATGGAGAGAAGGAGCAAGTAGGGATAGACTAATAATTGATTATTTCAAATCACTCTTTTCAGCCTATTTAGAAAGGGGTGCATTGGATATGTTAGAGGGGATGGTAAGCATACTCACTCCTGAGATGATTTAACACCCCGTATTTTAGTATATTTTTATTGAAGTATTATTTTTATTTTATTCAAAAGTTATTCTCTTGTTTTAAAATTATTGGACTTTAATTGGATTATTTTTAGGATTTTTAATTGGTAAAAATTAATTTTTATGTGCTTTCTTAATATTTATTTATTGTTGTGCATTTAAATTGATTTTCATATTTAATTAATTACTGTGGGATTTAATTATTTCAATTTGAATTTACCATTACGTTTAAATTATTTTATTTAACTTGTGGTCTTAAAATCATCTCCGTTGGATCATTTTTGTGACCTAAGTTATGAGGATTGGACCTCATTTCTTTTCCCTCCATTTTTCTTCCTCTCCTTTTCTTTTCTTCCTTTTCTTTTCTTCCTTTTCTTTTTTTTTCTTTCTTTCTTCCTTATTTCTCCCCTCCCCGTGCGCGCGACCGAGCCCCCTCTCTCTCCCCGCGTCCGTTCCTTCTTCACCACCCAGCGCCGCCGTGCGTCGGCGGTGGTCGACACCGCCCAGCCCGCTAGCTTCCCCAGCCGACGGCGACCTCACCCCACCAACCTCACCTCCATTCGCGCCGCCGTTAACCACCACCAGCCCTTCAAGCCGCAGTGTCACTTTCGTTCCAGCGCCGCCGTCGCGCCACCTCCGGCCACCATCTTCCTACCACATCATCCTCGACCTCTTAGCATCCCATTGGACCCAACCCCAGCTCCGATCCGCCACCGGTGAAGCTCCACCATCTACATTTTCGATTTGGGCATTTTGGTCTTCTACCGCCCATTTCGCCGCCACCCACGGCCAACCACCACCACCACTAGCTTCACCGACCTCCCTAGGCCCTACCCTATCAATCTTGGGTCTTCGTTTGCCTCCGTTTGAAAGTTGGTATTTGTGACCCACGACCACAGTGTATTTTACACTGTGGTGTTGCTCAAACGTCGCCTTTTTCAACTTCGTGATCCTTCGGAAATTGTTATATTGCATTGTAAGTATTTCTCCAAAGAACTTTCGTAATTTAAATGTATTTTTGCACTAACCCATTTCACTGTATTTTTTTGGCATGCCGGACTGAGTCCGAGGAGTTCGGGGGTCGGATGGATTTGTGATTAGAGTTGTTTGGTTGGATTTGATGGGATTGGTAATTGTTGGTTTGGATATTGTGTTGGTACATGTGCATTTCATTATTTCATGCATGATCATGTTTGTAAAAGAAAACTGAGTTTTCGTGTATTGCATTCATGTTCATGTGTTTATGAAAACTGGGTTTTCATGTGAGAATGGATTTTTTGTGCGTGTGTATCACGACCCCAAGCCGAGATGGGGCATTAACTCGGTGGAGCTCCTCTGGTTATTCGGGAGCGGAATACACTGAGTAACGTCCCCTAGATTGTCGCCGGGCGACAATGGGATCGGACGAGATGGTCTCGTGTCGACTCCGTAGTCCTTCTGCTGGCGGGGACTAGAGGATGTCTGGCCACGTACGCGCTGGGCACGGAACTGGGCATCGCTTGTTGCGTAGTGTGGGTGCTTGGCCATGTACGCGCTGGGCGTGGAACTGAGCACCGCTACGAATCCAGGACGTGCGGATGGTCCATAAGGGAGGCCATGGTGCATATGGAAATAATGCATGGTGCATTTGGAATTAATGCACTATTTTCTGGGAAAATAGTGTGAGTTGGATTTTGGGTAAATCATTTTCTGGGAAAATGTTTTACAGATATTTTGGGCCAAAATGGGATTTTGGCGTGTGTTGAAAAATTATCATTTTCGGGGAAAATGATGTTTTGTGGAAAAATGCATATTTTTCATGTGCATGCATGTTAGTTGCATTTAATGCATTTTATATTACATTGTTATTTTGGGTTATACTTACTTGCGATACCATTTTGTGGTAAAGCAGATTTTGATGCAGATGAGGAGGAGGAGGGCGAGCCTGAGGAGACGGCTCCGCCTGAGGAGTGATCTGGGATCACTCGTTTGTTTATCTGAAACTATTGTAAATTATTTTATGGATGACTGTATAACTGCTATTTAAATCTTTACTGATGTTTGATTGTAAATAAATTTTGGTACTTAGTTGACTATCCGCTGCGTTATTTTATTTGTACACTGTTGCATGTACACACATTGGCACTTCGTTGGGATGTGTGACCGTGTTGTCACCATCCTGGTGTCTCAATCCCTGTGTATTTATATAAGGGGGATTGGGGGCGCCACAGGTGGTATCAGAGCAGTTCGGCTCTAGGTAAAACCACATGTCCCTTAGGATAGTACCAGAAAATTATTTTTATTATTATTTTAGAACAATAAAATTTTTTGTTTAAGTGATGTAGGTTAAGTTATTTATTTTATATTATGAGTTTATTGCTATGTTATTTTATGTTAATTGATGTTATTTAAATTATTTTATTTATCGCTTTAATTATTGTTTATTTTTGGTTGAGTATAATTTATCTGGATTTAAGCGGGGTTGGAGAATGCTCTATGACAGGATTATGGTGAGACCAAGAAGGCAAGCTGAGGTGCCTGAAGATGAGCTACCTAGAGGTGATGGAAATTATGCGATGGCAAGAGCATTAAATAGAATGACAGAATTTCCGACCGCCGCAGGGAGATTCAAGTAGAGGAGCCCAAGTGGGGTGCCCCTATGAGCGCTTCCTAACTCATAGGACCCCTGCCTTCACTGGGGAGGAGGACCCAATGCGAGCTAGGAGATGGATTCAAGATTTGGAAAGAACATTTGAAGTTTGTGGATGCACGGAGGCTCAGATGGTATTATATGGAAGTTATATGCTGCAAGGTGAAGCGGCAAATTGGTGGGAGACCAAGCGGACATTATTAGAAATGGAGTTGGGTTCCTTGGCTGCTGTGTCTTGGCAGCGTTTCAAGAAAGAGTTTGATGACCGATTCTTTCTTGCTTCAGTGAGAAGGCAAAAGGCTCGGGAGTTCAATAATTTGGTCCAAGGTGGCATGACTGTTGAGCAATATGCAAGAAAATTTATGGAGCTTGGACGGTTCGCTCCTCACCTCATTACTACGGAGGAGTTGCGGGTCGAGCGCTTCCAAGAGGGTTTGCGCCATGAGGTACGTAAACAAGTGGCCTGCCTTCGGATTAAGGACTTTCAAGAGTTAGTGGATTTAGCCAGCATTGCAGAACGGGAAAATAGTTTTGGAGTAGGCTCCCCTCCGGGTCAAAAGAGGCGGAGTTACGTTGGTGAAGGGAGTAGTTCTGGGTCGCCTCATAAGTTCGTGCAAAGGACTAGTGCCCGTTCGCAGACGACCACCGGTGTTCGTGCTGGAGGTCGAGCTCCAGTTTGTAACAGGTGCAATAGAGCCCATGAGGGTGACTGCGGCCAGAGAGGAATTCAGTGTTTTAGATGTGGCCATCCGGGTCACTTTGCTCGAGTGTCCTGGTCAAGTACAAGGAGGGCAAGGAGCGCGAGGAGGTCGACGAGGTGGAAGGGGCAACCAGAGACAGTTGGTACAAGCTCGGGTTTATGCAGTGACCCCTGGTGATGTGGATTATGGAGCTCCAGAGACCCACGATGCTGGGGTTATTACTGGTATGCATTTAATTATTTTAATTTGATTTAATGTTTGATATGGTTGGATTATTTGGAATTGTCTGGTGGATGTGTTTGCTTCATGTAGAGTTCGCCTATATGATTTCTATGCATGTACTTTGTTTGATTCCGGGGCATCTCGATCTTTTGTGTCTGCCACTTTTGCTCGGATGTGTAATCTGGTCACAGAGCCTTTATCGCAATCTCTAGTAGTGGCACTTCCAAATGGTGAGATGGTGTGGTGCTCTAAAGTTGCTTTAGGCTGTCCTTTGGATTTTGGAGGGAGGACATTGGATGCAGATTTGATTGTATTCAAGTTGCTGGGATTTGATATAATTTTGGGAATGGATTGGCTATATCGATATTCAGCAAATATTGATTGTAGAAGTCGGATAATTGGTTTTCAACTCTCGGATGATGATTATTTGGAATTCACGGGAAGTAAGTTGAAGGCAAAACCAACAATTATATCAGCAATTCAAGCTAGGAGAGATATAGCTTGTGGAGCAGATGCTTTTTTGGTCCAAGTCGTGTCTACGCCATCTGAGAAGAAGTCGTTAGTAGATATTCCAGTTGTGGGCGAGTTTCCTGATGTGTTTGTAGATGATTTGCCCGGATTGCCTCCCGTTCGCGAGATGGAATTTGTTATTGATTTGGAACCTAGTGCGGCTCCTGTGCATAAAGCACCTTATCGCATGGCACCGGCTGAATTAAAAGAGTTGAAGAGTCAATTGCAAGAACTGGTCGACAAGGGATTTATTCAGCCTAGTACTTCACCGTGGGGAGCGCCCGTGTTGTTTGTCAAGAAGAAAGATGGTACTCTCAGAATGTGTATAGATTATCGGGAGCTTAACAAGGTGACTATTAAGAACAAGTATCCTCTACCGAGAATTGATGATTTGTTTGACCAACTTCAGGGAGCGGCTATCTTTTCGAAGATTGACTTGAGGTCAGGGTACTATCAGTTGAGAATAAGAGATAAGGACGTGCCTAAGACTGCTTTCAGGACGAGGTATGGGCATTATGAATTTAAGGTGATGTCTTTTGGGTTAGCTAATGCCCCTGCTGCTTTTATGGATTTGATGAATAGGGTGTTTCGGCCTTTCTTGGATTCTTTTGTGGTGGTGTTTCTCGACGACATTTTGATTTATTCTCGAGATTTGGAAGAGCATGCTTGTCACCTTCGTCTGGCACTTGGGAAATTAAGAGAGCATCAATTGTACGCTAAGTTGAGCAAGTGTGAATTCTGGTTAGAAGAAGTTAAGTTTCTTGGACATGTGATTTCTCAAGAAGGGGTGGCTGTAGATCCTAGTAAAGTAGAAGCTGTTTTGTCGTGGCCTCGTCCTTCGACAGTTCGTGAGATACGAAGTTTCTTGGGACTTGCCAGTTACTGTCGAAGATTTGTGGAAGGTTTTTCTCGACTATCAGGACCTCTCACTGCCTTGACTAGGAAGAATACTGAGTTTGTATGGTCTGACAAATGTGAGAGAAGTTTTCAAGAGTTGAAGAGAAGATTGACAGCGGCACCTGTTTTGGCACTTCCGGAGCCACACAAGCCATTTGTGATTTTTAGTGATGCATCCAAATTCGGGTTGGGATGCGTTCTTATGCAAGAGGGACAGGTTGTTGCTTCTGCATCTCGTCAGCTGAAGATTCATGAAAGGAATTATCCCACGCATGATTTGGAGTTGGCGGCAATAGTTTTTGCGCTTAAGTTTTGACGGCATTATCTGTATGGCGAAGCCTGTGAAGTTTATACTGATCACAAGAGCTTGAAGCATCTGTTTACTCAGAAGAATCTAAACATGAGGCAGAGACGGTGGTTAGAGCTAATTAGCGACTATCAGTGTGAAATCAAGTATCATCCAGGAAAGGCAAATTTAGTCGCTGATGCCTTGAGTAGGAAGTCACAACAAGTGGATGAAGCGGAATCATCAGATGTGGACTCTCTCCTTTGTGGAATGAGGAGACTTTTTATCGAGAGTTCACAGCAAGAAGAATTATTATCTTCAGTCTTGGATGTCCGAGTAGTGGATTTTGAAGAATTAAAGACTCTTCAAAGAAGGGACCCTAATTTGTTGGCTATCAGGAAAAGAGTCAGAAAGTCTAGAGGACCCTTGCATTACAGCTTGGATAAGGATGGCATTCTTCGGTTTCGGGATCGCAGAGTGATTCCCCGAGATTCTGAATTTAAAGAGCGGATTTTAGCAGAAGCTCATGCGGCTCCTTATTCGGTTCATCCAGGAAGCACGAAGATGTATAGAGATTTAAAGAAGAATTTCTGGTGGGAAGGAATGAAGTTGGACATCGCTTTGTTTATTGAGAAATGTGACACATGCCGACAGGTGAAGGCTGAGCATCAGAGACCTGCTGGTAGACTCCAACCTCTCCCTATTCCGGAGTGGAAGTGGGATGATATTTCTATGGATTTTGTGGTAGGGTTGCCGAGGACTCCTAGTGGGAAGAACTCCATTTGGGTGATTGTGGATCGGTTGACCAAGAGTGCCCATTTCTTGCCTGTTAATAATACTGACTCGTTGGGTAAGTTGACTCGGTTATATGTCAAGGAGATAGTGCGTTTGCATGGAATACCCAAGAGTATCGTGTCAGATCGGGACTCGCGATTCACGTCCCATTTCTGGAAGAGTTTGCAGGCAGCATTAGGCACTAAATTGAAGTTTAGTTCGGCGTATCACCCCCAAACGGACGGCCAATCAGAGCGTACTATTCAGACTCTGGAGGATATGTTGCGGTCTTGTGTCATGGAATTTCAAGGAAGTTGGGAAAATCACTTACCGCTTATTGAGTTCTCTTATAATAACAGTTTTCATTCCTCCATTCAGATGGCCCGGTATGAAGCTTTATATGGACGGAAGTGCAGATCGCCTTTATGTTGGGATGAAGTTGGCGAGAACAAATTGCTTGGGCCCGAGATAATTCAAGAAATGAAGGATCAAGTTCAGTTTATCAGGAAGAAGATGGCTGAAGCGCAAAGTCGCCAGAAAAGTTACGCAGATACAAGAAGAAGAGACTTATCCTTTGAAGAAGGTGATTGGGTTTATCTTAAAGTCTCTCCTATGAAAGGCGTTAAGCGCTTTGGTAAGAAAGGAAAGCTTAGTTCAAGATATGTTGGCCCTTTTCAGATCGTAGAGAAGGTTGGGCTTGTTGCTTATAGAGTTGCCTTGCCAGATTATTTTGGGGACGTTCATGATGTGTTTCATGTGTCCTCATTGAAGAAGAGTTTTGGACAGCAAGAGCCACGTTTTGTGGATCCCGAACACATTCAACTGCGGCCCAACCTTACTTATGAAGTTGCCCCAACACAGATCGTGGATTGGAAAGAGCAAGAGTTAAGGTCCAAGGTAATACCTATGGTGAAAGTGTCATGGGGTGATCCGTTGGCTCAAGATTTCTCTTGGGAGAGAGAAGCCGACATGAGGGAGTAATATCCGTACTTGTTTGATTGATTTTGACGGTATGTTCTAAGTATTCTCTTGGTTGAATCTTGATCCTGTCTTGGTTTAATATTTGACCTTGCTAATTTCGAGGACGAAATTGTTTTTAAGAGGGGGAGGATGTAACACCCCGTATTTTAGTGTATTTTTATTGAAGTATTATTTTTATTTTATTCAAAAGTTATTCTCTTGTTTTAAAATTATTGGATTTTAATTGGATTATTTTTAGGATTTTTAATTGGTAAAAATTAATTTTTATGTGCTTTCTTAATATTTATTTATTGTTGTGCATTTAAATTGTTTTTCATATTTAATTAATTACTGTGGGATTTAATTATTTCAATTTGAATTTACCATTACGTTTAAATTATTTTATTTAACTTGTGATTTTAAAATCATCTCCGTTGGATCATTTTTGTGACCCAAGTTATGAGGATTGGACCTTATTTCTTTTTCCTCCATTTTTCTTCCTCTCCTTTTCTTTTCTTCCTTTTCTTTTTTTTTTCTTTCTTTCTTCCTTATTTCTCCCCTCCCCGTGCGCGCGACCGAGCCCCCTCTCTCTCCCCGCGTCCGTTCCTTCTTTACCACCCAGTGCCGCCGTGCGTCGGCGGTGGTCGACACCCCCCAGCCTGCTAGCTTCCCCAGCCGCCGGCGACCTCACCCCACCAACCTCACCTCCATTCACGCCGCCGTTAAACCACCACCAGCCCTTCAAGCCGCAGCGTCACTTTCGTTCCAGCGCCGCCGTCGCGCCACCTCCGGCCACCATCTTCCTACCACATCATCCTCGACCTCTTAGCAACCCATTGGACCCAACCCCAGCTCCGATCCGCCACCGGTGAAGCTCCACTATCTACATTTCCGATTTGGGCATTTTGGTCTTCTACCGCCCATTTCGCCGCCACCCACGGCCAACCACCACCACCACTAGCTTCACCGACCTCCCTAGGCCCTACCCTATCAATCTTGGGTCTTCGTTTGCCTCCGTTTGAAAGTTGGTATTTGTGACCCACGGCCACAGTGTATTTTACACTATGGTGTTGCTCAAACGTCGCCTTTTTCAACTTCGTGATCCTTCGGAAATTGTTATATTGCATTGTAAGTATTTCTCCAAAGAACTTTCGTAATTTAAATGTATTTTTGCACTAACCCATTTCACCGTATTTTTTTGGCATGCCGGACTGAGTCCGAGGAGTTCGGGGGTCGGATGGATTTGTGATTGGAGTTGTTTGGTTGGATTTAACTGGATTGGTAATTGTTGGTTTGGATATTGTGTTGGTACATGTGCATTTCATTATTTCATGCATGATCATGTTTGTAAAAGAAAACTGGGTTTTCGTGTATTGCATTCATGTTCATGTGTTTATGAAAACTGAGTTTTCATGTGAGAATGGATTTTTGGTGCGTGTGTATCACGACCCCAAGCCGAGATAGGGCATTAACTCGGTGGAGCTCCTCTGGTTACTCGGGAGCGGAATATACTGAGTAACGTCCCCTGGATTGTCCCTGGGCGACAATGGGATCAGACGAGATGGTCTCGTGTCGACTCCGTGGTCCTTCTGCTGGTGGGGACTAGAGGATGTCTGGCCATGTACGTGCTGGGCGCGGAACTGGGCATCGCTCATTGCGTAGTGTGGGTGCTTGGCCATGTACGCGCTGGGCGCGGAACTGAGCACCGCTACGAAGCCAGGACGTGCGGATGGTCCATAGGGGAGGCCATGGTGCATATGGAAATAATGCATGGTGCATTTGGAATTAATGCACTATTTTCTGGGAAAATAGTGCGAGTTGAATTTTGGGTAAATCATTTTCTGGGAAAATGTTTCACGAATATTTTGGGCCAAAATGGGATTTTGGCGTGTGTTGGAAAATTATCATTTTCGGGGAAAATGATGTTTTGTGGAAAAATGCATATTTTTCATGTGCATGCATGTTAGTTGCATTTAATGCATTTTATATTACGTTGTTATTTTGGGTTATACTTACCTGCGATACCATTTTGTGGTAACGCAGATTTTGATGCAGATGAGGAGGAGGAGGGCGAGCCTGAGGAGACGGCTCCGCCTGAGGAGTGATCTGGGATCACTCGTTTGTTTATCTGAAACTATTGCAAATTATTTTATGGATGACTGTATAACTGCTATTTAAATCTTTACTGATGTTTGATTGTAAATAAATTCTGGTACTTAGTTGACTATCCACTGCGTTATTTTATTTGTACACTGTTGCATGTACACACATTGGCACTTCGTTGGGATTTGTGACCGTGTTGTCACCATCCTGGTGTCTCAATCCCTGTGTATTTATATAAGGGGGATTGGGGGCGCCACAGATGAATTTGGAGCTAGAAAGGGAGTTTACAGCTGAAGAAGTGACTTATGCATTGAACCAAATGCATCTTAGCAAAGCCCCAAGCCTTGATGGTATGTCCCTTCTCTTTTATCAGAAATATTGGCATGTCATTGGTGCTGATATTGCTACAACAGTCATTAATGTACTAAATACTGGTGTATTTCCTGAGGGTCTTAATCATACTTTGTTAGTACTAATCCCCAAAAAGAAGAATGCTATTCATGTTCATGATTTTAGACCAATTAGTTTGTGCAATGTCATGTACAAATTATTCTCTAAAGTTATAACCAATCAACTTAAAAGAGTTCTTGCCTCCATTATCTCTGCAACACAGTTTGCATTTGTACCAGGGAGACTAATCACAGATAATGTTCTAGTAGCATATGAGTTGGTGCATTTCCTAAAACAAAAGAGAAAGGGGAAGAAGGGGTTCATGTCCTTGAAATTAGACATGTCAAAGGCTTATGATAGGGTCGAGTGAGATTTCTTAGAAGAGATCATGTTAAGGTTGGGGTTGAGTAGCAGATTGGTGGGAATCATTATGAAATGTGTAAAATCTGTCTCCTTCTTAGTAATGATAAATGGAGCACCTACTACTCCTATCATACCTTCTAAAGGATTTAGGCAAGGGGGCCCTTTGTCCCCTTACCTATTCTTATTTTGTAAGTAGGGCCTAATTAGGTTGCTAAAACAAGCTGATGAAGTTTAGAATGTGCCAGGGATCAAGGTGTGTAGGGGAGCTCCTTGTATTAATCATCTTCTATTTGTAGATGATTAAGTCATTTTTTGCAAGGCTGAGGTGGATACTAATATAAATATCCAGAATCTATTGCATAGATATGAATTGGCATCTGGTCAAAAAATCAATAAGGAAAAAGCCTCGGTATTGTTTAGTAAGAATGTTACAGAACCTGTCAAAAGGAACATTTTATCAATGTGGGGGGGTGGGTGCGTGGGGGGGGGGGGGGGGGGGGGGGGGGGGTGGGGAAGCTCAACACAACAACATGAGAAATACTTGGGATTGCCCCTATTGTGGGGAAATCTAAGACAATAGCTTTTGCTGAAATTAGAGGGAGAGTATGGAAGAAACTACAGGGCCGGAAAGAGAAGTTTCTGTCTATAGGTGGAAGAGAAATCTTGATTAAGACAGTGGCTCTCTCAATCCCATCCTATACAATGAGTTACTTTAAGTTGCCAAAAAGTTTATGTAAAGACTTGGAGAGGCTCTTGGTTCAGTTTTGGTGGGGACAGAGGGCTGAGGAGAGAAAATTTCACTGGTGCAAATGGAGTCAACTTTGTGAACCAAAAATTAAAGGTGGTATGGGGTTTAGAGATTTGAAATGTTTTAATTCTGCTCTACTTGCTAAATAGGCATGGAGTGTCTTAAAGAATAAAGAGCCCCTCCTCCATCAAATTTATAAAGCTAAGTACTTTCCCCAAAGCTCTTTCTTTGAATCAAAGTTAGGGGTTTTAACCCATCTTATGCATGGAAAGGGATATGGGAGGCAGGAAAGCTCCTATTGAAAGGGTGTCAACTGAGAATTGAAAATGGGAACATTGCTAGAATTTTGGAGGACATTTGAGTACTAGGAAATCAAGCTTTGAAAACCGAGATGGTTCTCTGTGAAGGGGCTGACATGTCAGTGAAGGTTGCAAGCCTAATTGATAGACACCCAGGGTGATGGGATGTACAACAAGTTAGAGCCCTCTTCAATCCAAATATTGCTGCTGATATCCTCAAGTTTGTGTTGAGCCCAGGTAGGTGTGAAGATGTATGGTTCTGGAGACATGAGAGGAGTCGAAATTTTAGTGTCAAGAGTGCATACAGATTCATGACAATCTTGGAATCATAGGACTCACCAGAAAACTCTACAAGAAATGGTGATAAGAAGTTATGCAAATCATTGTGGAAAATGCATATCCCTTAAAAGATTAAAAGCTTTGCATGGAGGGCTTGTCATGATGGGTTACCTTCTAAACGTAATTTGTTTAAAAGAAAGATTGTGGAATCTGCCTAGTGTGAATTCTGTGGGTTCTATTATGAAGATCTCACTCATGCACTTATTAACTGTCCGGATATTCTTGCTGCTTGGAACACGTTTATGCCTCTGATAAGTACTCTTAATCCCACTGATTTTGTTAAAGGGGTAGCTAGACAGCTATTGGAAACAGGTGGCTTATCACAACTGGAGAGATTCTTTCTCATTGCTTAGGGCTTCTGGTATAGACATAATAAGTTGATTTATGAGAAATCAAAAGAGAATACTGAAGCTACTATCAATCATGCATTGAGTCTTCAGCAGCCAGCTTCAGCTATTAGTAACACTCTAGGCTCAAAAACTACTTCTTGTTGGATTGCCCCTCCCTCAGGTTTTGTCAAGCTCAGTGTGGATGGGGCAATGTTTTATGATTATCAAAAGGTAGGAGTGGGGGCTGTGGTTAGGGGTGAACATGGCCAAGTTATCATGGCAGTTTGCAAATCAGAACCAGAGGTACTGGAAGCTGAATCAGTGGAATTACTAGCTATGTTTCGAGGCTTACAGTTCAGCTCACATATGGGTTTCGCCAAGATAATCCTGGAAAGTGATAGTCTAATATTAGTGGGGGCCTTACAATCAGAAGGGGAGTCATTATCAGTGTTAGAAAACCTCATTTTTGGTGAAGAGAATGCTTCAGCAGTTTTAAGACTTTAGGGTGTAGCATGTTCCATGCATGGGGAATCAAGTGGCTCATTCTTAGCAAGACATGCTTGGAGAGTACAAGATGTCGAAATGTGGATGCATTATGTTCCTTCTTTTATTGCTCAATATGTTTGGTTGGACAACTCTTATATGTAATTCAGAGTTTATATGAATGAATGAAATTTTTATCAAAAAAAAAAAAAAAAAAAACTTGTGCAAACTGTTTGTATTTTCCTGAACATCTTTGTCTGCTTAAACATTTTTCTATAACCTGTCTAATTTTGGGTTTTGAAATTAGTTCTAGTATCAAATATTCATGCCACAAAATCACTTTATAATTTTTTTTTTTTGTTGATTCTTCGATTTTGCAAACTCTTTTTTTCAAAATAAACTTTGTAATATACTATTGACACTTTGATTTTATGAACTTTTTTATTCATGATAAATTTCATTTTGTTGTAAATTGGAAAGTTTTAGATGGCTTATTGTTAAGAGTAGATATTTTTTTTTATGTGACAGAATTAAGGACAACAGTTATAAAGTATTGTATAGATCCGATACAACGTAAAGAGTACTGTATCTAACGACGTTTGTTTCAAGAAAGCACCTTTTTTTTTTTTGAACTGGCTGAATTCCTTATGGAGTCATAGAATCTATTAGTGTTTGCTGAACAAACATATATTTTTTCTTAAACATAATTTCATGAATTTTAAAAATTGTGAGAGGTTTTCAAAATAACATTAGAGTCAATTTCTCATCGTTAAAATTGTTGTGCAAAATTAACAGGATTTAAATCATATTCTAACATTTTGTACTCAACCAAATTTCTATTATTTGTAAAAAGAATTATGAAATTACAGTGTAAATGTTATTTTTTATTGTGCGTTTATATTTTACAACTTTACTTGCTGACAATCTTAACAACTTATTTACTATTATCAAGGCAAAACAACTCAATGGTTTAAGACAATTTATTGACGTTATAAGTACAAAATTAATTTATTTAAAGGAAATGTGTTAATCAGAAATAAAAATTGAAACAAAATCAAATTCAGTATACAATGAAAATTGAAACCATCTGTTTAACGCAATATACTGTTATTATTTGCTATTATTTTTAACAATAGTAATTTAACCATCCAAAAGTATTATTCAAAAATCCATTTCAAAAAAGACATGGTCAATTTTATTCTTAATTATTTTTAATTTTAATTTGCTTACGTTATCAAACAATTTGCCTTTCATAAAAAGTTGCGGGTTTTATAGATTTAAATTATTATTGCATTATTCTCAAGAATAATGCCTATTTATTCTAATAGTAACTTTACAAACATTCAAAATTTTTTCTCATTTTTTAAGATTAAGTTACAGAAATTAAAAGTTTCTTTTTGTAATAATGCAAAGAAACTCTTAGTTATTTTTTTATTAAATTTTTATTTTCTTTTTTTAATAACAGAGAAATATTTTTTGTATTTTGGATTTGATATTTCAGAAACAAGTGTTTTAGATTAATTCAAAAATAGATTTTAAAATTTTATTTATTTAACTATTTTTTAATTTTTTATAAATATTTGTTGTATTGTTTGCTTTCAAAAATAAATATAACGACTTAAAAAATTTTCTTTACTTTATAAATTATAAAGAAAATATTCTCGCCCAAAAATAACATAATTTTTTTTGAAAAATAGGAATTATTTTCTCATTCAGAAGATCTAAATTCAACCAAATATTGTTTCCTTCTGGAAAAGAAATTGTAAGTATTTTTGTGTTATTTATTACAAATTGTTTCTTTTGTTCCTTGCATTTTTAAATATGTATATTTATTTGCCAATTATTTCTATGTTTTGAAATAATATTGGTTCAAGTTTTATATGCTTAGACATATTTATTATGCATTGTTCAGTGTTAGAATCAGTAAACATTTTAGAGAATCTAAAATACATTGTTCATTGAGGATTTTACATTAAATCGTGATCATTGGTTCGTTAGCTTCTGGTTTTATTGCAATTTGCGTTTTTCCAGCCTGTGGTTTGCTTTGCTAATATAATGAGCAGTAAGATTTTGTTAATTAATTATAAAATATTTATTATAGCAATCTCGTATAAAGATTTTCCGGAAGAGAAAAAAACTGAACATCGACAAAGAGCTAGAGAAAGATATGCTCAGAGAAAGGCTGCTAAAAGAAATGTGATCGAGCTGAAGTATTCAATTCCATCTGATGTTGATCAAATGATTATATCAATTGATGGTACATCAAATGATCATCTTCAATCTATCAACGGTCAAAATTATAATGTTCAATAATCTCAACGAAAAAGATACTGAATTTTCCATGTAGATGTTGACTTTGTTGGAATGACCTCCTCACAAGAGGCAAGTGTCCCTCCAGATGTTGACGTCCTTGGGGCAGATTCAGAAGGATCTACACAATTAAATATTTTATTAGATTCTTTTACCAGTTTGAATTATTTTGTGGATTTGTTGAGACAAAAATCAGCAAATGCACTGACAAAAACAGTACAGGTTTCTGAACAACATACGATTCCACAGGTTTACAAATTTAATATCTTTTTTATCGTATCTTATTATATTTTTTCCATTCAACAATGATTTTTTCTCCAAAATAGGCTCTTTCTATTGATCAACTACAATCACCTCTTCAAAGGACTCCACCAAGAAGTTTTTTTGGTAAGAAGTCTAAATAGAATTAGTTTCTTCGTGACATTGCGCTCTACCCTTAACCATACTTAGAGTATTGATCCAAACGAAATCATTCAAAGGATTCTAATCAAGTTTATCCCATTGTCTTGATTTTATCCTAATTTAATAGGTGCATCGCGTTGCCGTATTGCTGTGCATAGACAATTATTACAAAATGTTCCTCTTAAAGCTAATTATTTACTGGATGTGCCACATTGTAAGCATTGTAAAGTAAAGAGATTTTTCCATGAAACAAATAGTTTTTATTATGCTGATGAGTCAATTTCTTTGGTTGCAAATAATGTTCCTGATCAACTTTATAGTCTGTTTGTTTCAAACACTTTTGAATTTGTACAATTCCGGGCATACGTTCGAACGTACAACAACAAATTTACTTTTACATCATTTGGAGTTAAATTTGACAGAAATTTATGCCAAAGAAATAATGGAATTTATATATTTTGAGATCAAGGTCAAATCTATCACTATCTTTCTGATTTGGTTCTTTCAAATGGTCGACCTTCTAACTTGCAGCTATATTTCTATGATACTGAACATGAATTTGAAAATCGCATTCTTGATTCAGTTAGAATGAATCCATCAATTATTGCTCAGCTCATGGATATTCTTCGTGTAAATCCATATTTCATATTTTTTTGATCTATTAGTGATCTACCAGATTTAGAATATCAAAAAATCAGTATAAGATCAGATCTTGGATTAGATCACTGGGTATTTAATGTCTAACATCATTAGAAGTTGCAGCAATCTAGGTTCAAAATGATAATGTAGAACAGTTAATACCTCGTGACATTTAACCATGTTGGTGGGAGTCATATTGTTCAGTATTATTTCAGATGTTATGATCCGTTTTAATATCCATTGTTATTCCCCTTTGATGATGTTGGATGGCACCAAGGTATACAAAGGATTAACAAAAGAGCTCTATCTATATATTTGCTAATAATTGCACAGTCCGATTAATTGATCATCATCAATCAACATCTACAGAAGAATTACTTACAAAAGAACAAGAAGGATAATTTTTTTACATTACGTTTTTTATATAACAACCCACTATTTACATATTAGGTATGTAATTTTCTAAATTATTTCTTATTTTTTTGTAGTGTTAAGGGAAAAAAGAAAACATCCAATTGTTTCGTGCCTTGAATATTATTGTTACAAGTTACAAATCAAAGAAAATATCAAATCTATCCTCTTACTATTTGGTCGACTTCTTCAACAATTTGTTGTTGATATGTATGTTAAGATTGAAGCATTAATGTTAGATTATTTTCGTAGCAATCAACAACACATTAAATCTGAATTATATCAAGGTATTGTTGATAGCATCAATTTTGGAGAGACAAATGTTTCTAGAATTGGGAAGCGTGTGATTCTGCCTTCATCTTTTATTGGGGGTCTGAGGGACATGCAAAAAAGATATATGGAAGCTAGGACTTTAGTTCAACGGTACGGCAAACCAAACAATTTTTTAACAATCACATGCAACCCAAACTGGAAAGAGATTTCAAATGAATTGCAACCACATGAAGAAACTCAAAATCAGCCTGATTTAATTACTCGAATCTTCATAACAAAATTAGAGGAACTAAAGTATCAGCTATTCAAATGGGAGATATTTGGAAAAGTTTCATCATATGTTTATATTTTTGAACACCAAAAAAGAGGACTTCCACATGCGTATTTTTTTTATTATATTGCGTCAAGATTGGAAGTTATATGCACCATAATCTTTTGATGAGATTGTCTCTGCTGAATTGCCCGATAAAGACAAGAATCTACATCTACATACAGTTGTTGTTAAACATATGATGCATGGACTGTGCGAAATTCTAAATCCAACAAACACATGAAAAAAATGGTTGTTGCAAGAATAATTACCCTAAACAGTTTGTGTCGAACACAGTTGTTGAAAATGATTGCTTCCCAATATATAGATGCTCTAAAAATGAAACAACAATCAGAATTAAAGGTCATGATTTGGATAATCGTTGGGTTGTTCCATATAGTCCTTATTTTCTTGTGATGTTCGACTGTCATATTAACGTCGAAATATATTCTATAATAAAAGCAGTTAAGTATCTTTACAGAGGCCATGACTGTGTTGCTTTCAACTTGGTTTCTAAACAATCGAATCAACAAGTGCATGAAATCGAACGATTTCAATCAGCCTGATGGATTGCTCCGCCAGAGGCTATGTGGAGAATAATTGGGTTTATTGTCAATAAGGTATATCCAGCAGTTTACAGCATGCGCTTACATCTTGAATATCAACACCAAGTGGCTTTCCAAGCATATGAAAACTTAACCAATGTGGTGAACTCTGATCTCTCTGCAAAGTAAATGTTAACAGAATTTTTTACAACAAATCAAGTTGATGTGAATGCTAGAAAATTGTTGTATAAAGAATTCCCAGAGTTCCGTGTGGGGCCAAACAATACAAAATGTGGATTGTTCGAAAAAAAAAAATGTGATAGGTCAAATTATTACAACCAATCCTTTTGAAGGAGAAATGTATTATTTGCGAATATTACTAAATCACATAAGAAATCCTTTATCATTTGATGATCTGAAAACAGTAAATGGTGTTTTGGCTCCTACATTTCGTGAAGCAGCTACTATGCATGATTTGTTATAGAGAGAATAGTTTAGAAGAATGCGTATATGAAGCCTCTCTCTATCAGATGCCTTTCAATTTGAGAAGACAATTTTGGTTTATTGTAATCCCACCAATCCAAAAGTTCTTTGGGAACGTTTTGAACAAGAGTTGTCAGCTGATTTTCATTTAATTGAACATTCTTTGTTGAATGTTAGAACAGAAGTTTTGTGCTCCATTTCCACAATACACGAATCAATGGGTAGAGACATTAATTCGTTTCATCTTGCTGACCAAAACATTCATTTTGATGAAGATGAATTTTTATCTAGGAAAATTGATGATGAATTGGCTATTTCAATCCCGGAAGAAGATATTCTTGCATCAACACTACTTAATAGTGAACAATAGAATATTTACAATTCTGTATTGGAAAAAGTTTTGATATGAACCCGTGGGAATGGAATTCCTTGAACCCACAATCAATTTGAAACCTCACCCAAGAAAGCCAAAATCAAGTCAATAGATGGAGAATCTAAACCCGTTGAGAACTCGTTTCAAGCACTTAGATTATATTAAAATCTAGACCCATTGAAGAACATGTCTCAAGAACCCAGATTTCAAGGAGGAATGCCACAAAGGTTGCAAGACTATTACAAAGAGCAAAGTTAATTATATGGGATGAAACTCTTATGTCAAGAAAAGAAGCCATAGAAGTACTGGATAAAATGTTGAAAGATATTAATGATTCAGAACTATCTTTTGGTGGAAAGGTTGTTTTGTTTGGTGGAGATTTTCGCCAAATTCTACCTGTGGTTCAAAAAGGCGCAAGACAACAACAAATTGATGCTAGTTTGGTTTCTTCTTACCGATGGCCAACATTAACAAAGTTTCATTTGACTGTAAATATGCGTGCAAGATTAGATCCAAACTTTTCAAAATATATATTGAAATTAGACAATGGGATGCCACCAATCACAATTGATGAACATGTCAAAATCTCTGCAGCCATATTAATCCTATATAAAAATGATGCCACTTCTTTGGATCATTTGGTGGATGCCGGTTTTCATGATATTTGTGATTATTCAGTAAATATTTCAACCATGATAAATCGAGCTATATTGACACCAAAAAATAGTTATGTTGATGAAATAAACACTTTGTTAATTCAGAAACTTCCCGGGGAGCTAAAATGATATTACAGTTTTGATAAATCAATTGATGCATCTGAACAGACAGTTAAGGAAGATTTCTTGAATACTCTAACATCAAATGGACTTTCTCCTCATGAGTTATTACTAAAACAAAATTGTCCAATCATGTTGCTTAGAAACATTAACCATTCTAAAGGATTATGCAATAGAACACTACTTATCTGTCTCAATTTTGATCGTAACGTCAGTTATGCAGAAATTGCAGTTAATCATCACAGTGTCAAAAAAGTTTTTATTTCAAAAATCTCATTCTTACCAAATCCTGATGAAAATAGTGATTTTCCATTCAAGCGAACTCAATTCCCTGTTAAATTAAGCTTTGCAATGAGTATAAACAAATCACAAGAATAAACATTGGATTTTGTTGGAATATATTTACCTCATCCAGTTTTCTCGCATGGACAGTTATATGTGGCTTTATCAAGAGCTAAAACTATTTCTGCAATCAAGATTTTAATAAGGCCAATCTCAGCTGAAGAATCAGAAAATAACTGCAAAAAAAATATTGTGTACATAGATTTTTAACATCGGCATCTTCTGATTGATATTATACATGTAATCAAATAAAATTCTAAAATTCCTTTTTAACCACTACTAACAAATGAGATGTTCATTATACTTTTTTTTTTGTGTTACATATTTTACTAATTTCTTTTTGTCAATCAATCAAAAAAAGTTCTTTTTTTGATCCTTTTTAGTTTGGACTTTAATTAACTGTATATTTTATATCCTATACTTATACATTTAATTTGTTTTTAGGTTGCCAGTTTTTAACATGTGGACCATTTATACATCAATTAAGGATATTTCTCCAGCCACAAGAAAATGAAAAATAAAAATGCTTGTGGCAGAAAATTCCCCGAAACGAATTGGGCAACACTCACCAGTGAAATACCAAAACTTGACATTGGTCGATCAAGATGTACTTCATTTATTTTTGTGATTATCATTCTTTTTACAATAAAAAAATCATTATATTTTTTTATTATATATCTTTTACCTTCTAAGTAATTATATTTTATCATAAAAAGTAATTATTCATATTTTCTCATGTGATACAAGGAAATCGGGTCCAAGCAGCGTTGTTTGGTAAAGCTATTTGATTTGCGGGATGATTCTTTGTAGATTTTCTGATCTTATTATATTACAAAGGCATATGTTAAGCCATTGGATCTTAAATATAGGATTAAGGACCATGAATTTCAATGGATTCTAAATTCTAAAACAATCATTGAAGAAGTGCCAGAGAATGAAGGTCAGGTAGGAATGCCAAAGTACAACCTCATTCCTATCGAAGAGTTATATCCTTATAAAGACTCGATTGCAAAAATAGGTAATTTATTATTTTCTTTTAAAATTTTTTATTAACAAAAAACTAATAATTTAAATCTTATTAATCAGACCTCTTAGCAATTGCCATTCATATGAAGCCATCTAGAGAGATAACATTAACAAGTGGACCAACTGTAATTCAAGAAATCTATGTTATAGATTAGAGGTAAGAAAATTCATTCTCTTTAGCGTTTTAAAATTACTTTGCAATCTTTATTTTTAAAATTTTCTATTGATTTTTTTGTTTTATATGTCATAACTTAAATCCCATCTATTTAACAATGTGGGGTTGCTTTGTTCAAGATGAATGCCAAAAAATTTCAGAGATAATTGAAGCAAAACCAATTATACTTGCAACAAAGCTAAGAGTTCGGTCTTATAATGGTATTTTTAATAATTAACATTTTCAAATGTTCTTTTGAATAATATATTTTCTAACTAATAATTATCTATATTTATAAAACATGATTATCTCTCTCGTCTCAACCAACAAGTGTATTTACAATTAATCATCTTCTTCTTGAGGCAGAGTTGTTGCAAAGATGATAATCCATATTTAAATAATTTTTCATTAGTATATTTGCTACAAATCTATATTTCCCTTTTGTTAATGTGTTAAAATAATACAATTATATATTGATTAATATTAAATTACTTAACTACATACATTGAAGATCTAAACTTTTTTTTCTCATTCTTAAATTAAATTTTATTTTTAATTTTTTAGGGCGGCAATTAATGATTCAATGCTTGAAAGTATTTTTGCAAAATCTTTGAAATATCTATCCACATCTTTATCATCGGTTGGTGTTCGAGAAATAACACAAATTGTGATGTTGCTGTGTTGCTGAAAGGTTTGCAACCAATGGAGATAAAATACTTTTCTTAATGCCATGTTTAGATTTTTGTTCATTCTCATTGTGTAAAAACAAAATTCTGGATCAAGGCAAAGATAAATATCATCAATTTGCGCCAAATATTCTTTTACATGTCATGCATCAATTGTAACAAGTGAGCATGACCAAAATGAAAGCTTTCTTTGTTATCACAACAAATATCAAAGTGTTGCTCAACCACGGTATATATTCATAAAATTTCACTACTTAATAATTCATTCCAAAATTTTTTTGTATGTAATTTTTACTAAACCTAACAAAAAACAATACTCTCATCATTTGTAGTTGCTAGACATATGTTGAGCTTGATGATGTGACAGGAAAATTAGTTGCAATTATGTTTGGTGAACTTGTAGATGAGGCATTGGATTGTATAGCAATTGATTTCATGAATCATACTAGAGAGGTAACTTTTTTCATTTTTACTATTTTTTGCTTTTCGACAAAAAATACTTAATTATACTTTAAGATATCTCTTATGTTTTCTATAAAATAATTTAACTATATATTATAACAATTAGCATGTAAACCATAAATAAAAACTTCAATTTCTAAACTTAAAAATTCTAATATTATAATTAAATTGCTTATAAAAAAATGTGTTATTTTTCAGTTTTCAATTTTCTTCTATATGCAAATTATTTATATATTTGTTGATTATTTAATCTCGCTAAATATTTACCATTTATAGAAAACATGACATTGCAAGCTTCAGAAAAATAGTGGATGATTCAACTTGCAGCAGACCCAGACAAATTTAACCAACAATAACACAAAAGTTTTAATGTTGTCTCAATTAATCCCATTTAATGAAGCCTAAAACTACAATGATGATGGGAAAAAGAACAAATTTATAACTTATCTTGTTGTTGAACTTTTTTTAACATTTCTCTAAACAAATTTTTGTAAAACAATAAAAAAATCCAACTAGATAAACGTGCACGTTGCGCCTCCACTAGTTCTATTATTAAAGTGCCTATCAGTCTGTGAACAGTAGATTTGTTCATCAGTTTTTTCCTGTATCACGTTTATGCCCTTGTGTCAAATGCTTGTTCTTCTGTTTCTCGTTTTATTACATTGGTGTTTCCGTGTAGTCAAAGTTTTCTGTTCTTTGTTTACTTCTTGCAATGCCATCTCGTTGCTGTGAGTGTGTTTTGTTCCTTTTTGGTTCTTTTAGAGCGAGTTTGTGGCTGGGTTTTGTTGCTTGTTAGGGTGAGGGGACGGTTTGGGAGGCTGACGAGAGGGGTACTGTTGCTATCATTCTGTCTGACCGAGTCTCTTTTTTGTCTTTAATTACGGTTTTGACCCTGTGTTTTATCTCTTCCATTTTATATTTTATTTCTGTTAGTCCGTTTGACCAAGTCTTTTAATGTTCCATTTTTTTTCTTCTGTTTCTCTCAGTTTGTCTGGCCGAGTCTTTTAGTTCCGGTTTATATTCGTAATTCATCTCAATTTATTTTAACTCATCTTATTATTATTTATTATTATTTATCAATTTTAACTTATAAATTTTACCATTATTTATAATTCATTTTATTCTTATTTATAATCCATCTCAACTCATTTTCAAATTCAAACGATATTTTAATGTTTATTTTTGTGTATAACTACGGTTATGCCCCTCTATTTTATTAATTGGTTGGCGCATACAGTGTGGGATCATTCGTGGTTGACCGAGTATGGTTTCTTGTTTACGTTTTTCGTTCGTTTGGGTTGTATAATTGGTTCTTGGAGAACTCTGGATTTTGTTCTTTTTCGCTGGTTTGTTCTAGAGTTTGTGATGGGACTTTGTTAGGGTGAGGAATTTTTTCCCTGGTTAATGTGAGGGTGGACAATAGAGTGCTGGGTTGTGGTATTTTGCATTCTCACACCGAGGCTTCTCTCTCTCTCTTTCTCTCTCTCTCTGAGATCAAGCTTTTTCTGTCCTTCTGAAACCCTTTGTTCGTGTTTGCTTTTATCTGGAGATTGTTTCTATTCTCTCGTCAAGATTGTAAATCGTCTTCTTTACGGTCACAGGTAAGTGTCTGTGTGTTTATCTTCGATTTCCTCAATGAGTTTCTACAGTTTGCTTTCTAATTTTCTGGTCCTCTGAAGTTTATATTTATCTGATCTTCATACTTTGTTCCTTTAATTGATCCGATTTGTTGGTTTTTTTTTGTGCAGAGAATTTCTACGGTTTGGTTTGAAATTTATGCTGCTTTGAGATTTGTATTTATCTGATTTTCTCATTTTGTTGCATTAATCGATTCGGTTTCTTGGTTTGGTTTGTCTTCTCTATCATTGTGGTGTTGGATGTGTCTTGATTGACTAGGTCCTACGTTTTTTTTTTTTTTAATTGTGTGATATCAATGTTTTGACCTCCAGCATTCTTAAAAAAAAAAACAAAACAAATGGCTTTTACTTTTTTTTGTTTGCATTTTGTGATAGATATCCTTCTGGATATCAAAAAATTTGGCAAATATCTACTTGTGTTTAAAAGTCGGCGTTTTATTATATATCTGCTTGTGATTAACCAAGAACTGGTTCTGCTTCTTCCTTAGAAAACTAGGACTCAGAAATACTTTTGCCATATCGTTCTCTTATCTGCTTGTGATTAAAAGTCAAGGTAGTTTTTATTATATCTGCTTGTGATTAACCAAGAACTACTTCTGCTTCTTCTTTTAAAAACTAGGATTCAGAAATACTTTTGGCATATTGTTCTCCCTCTAGACACAACCTTTTTGTCTCTCAAAATACTTTTTATTTTTAGATGTTGGCTTTTTAGTTCTTAATTTGGAGACGTACAGACTAACAGAAGTAGGTGTGCTTTTGATTTTAAGAACGATGAGTAACTTTTTTTTTTTTTTTTTTAATTTAATTTATATATATATTGTTGGGAAAGAAAACAGAAAAGGGTGGGGTATAATTTGATCTCAGTCTCCATATGTTTTTCAAAATTTGTTGCCTTTGAAAAGTTAAGATTGTTCAATTAGGGTGTGGAGTCAAGATGAATTTCGATTTTGTGCTTTTTTTTTTTTTTTTTTTTTTTTTTTTTTTTTTTTTTTTTTTTTTTTTAAATCTTGAAACCCTTTCGTTTGGTCTCTATGTATTATCTTGGAGTCTCTCTTGCGCAGTAGAGAGAGAGGAAAACAAACTTTTAGTTAGAGAGAGAGTACAAGCTGTTGGGTTGCTTGTGGAGACTGGTCTGTGAGCAAGAAATCGAAAAACAAAGATTTCACATGACTTCGCTCGACCTGGTAGGATAAGCTTAACCCATGAGTTCGCTCGAGGTGGATCGACAGTGGGCTCGAGCGAAACTCAACCCGTGAGTTCGCTCGAGTCTTGTGCGATAGTGGGTTTAAGTGAGACACATACCCTAGTGTTTGTTTGAGTTACGGTTGACACACCACCCAACAAATGTTCATTGGTTGTTAATTCAAGGCGCGTTTGACACGCCGCTTAAGCGAACGATGTATTTTTGCCAGATTAAGGTTTCCAGCACCCTTTACTATAAATATGTAATGTTTGACTTATTGTGTACAATTTTTTCATATTTTGAGTGAGAACAATTGTCAAGTGAGTGTATATTGTATGAGAGAGCAAAAAGTTCTAGAGAGTGTGAGTTGAGATTGAGTGATTGTAATTTTTCCTGGTTAATAAGATTTATGCAACTCTATGGATTTAGACAATTTGCCGAACCATGCATATTGTGTGTCACGTACTTGATCGTGCTTGCTTTTACTTTGTTTGCCATTGTTGGTGTGTGTTTTGCACAACAACTAGTATCAAGAGCCAAGGTTGGATATGAAGGAAAATGATGGTTAGAGACAAAGTGAAAGCACCCAGGATTGAGAAGTTCGATGACATTGATATTGGGTACTGGAAGATGTAGATCGAAGATTATCTCTGTGGGAAGAGGCTCCATATTCCACTGTTGGAAAAGAAGTTGGAGAGCAAGAATGATGCTGAGTGGACCCTGTTAGATCGACAGGTTCTGGGGATTGTTCGGCTAACCTTGTCCAGAACAGTGGTACACAATGTTAGTAAGGAGAGAACCACGATAGATCTCATGACGGCTTTGTTAGGTATGTATGAAAAGACGTTGGCGAATAATAAAGTGCACCTGATGATGAAATTTTTCAATCTTAGGATGTCGGAAGGTATGTCTGTGGCCCAACACTTGATTGGATTCAGTACGATCACAAATCAACATATGCGACATGATCCTTGCTGAAGACATACATAGAAGAGACGGGTGAGTTCTCGGGTTTGGGATCGGCCTTGAATGTTGACAATCGGGGCAGAGGACATGATAGGTCAAGCTCTAAAAGCAAAAGGAAGTGTAAGATGAGATCTGAGTAGCAGATCACGTGCTGGAGTTGTGGCAAACCAGGCCACATCAAGAGAAACTACAGGAATCAAGAAAGTGCTAAGGATGATGCTGTGAATGTAGTGGCTAAATACATGATGCCCTAACTCTTGTGTTCACAACCCGATTGATGATTTCGTGTTGGATTCAGGAGCTTCATTCCATGGCACCTCATATCGAGAGATCATGCAAAACTATGTTGCTGGTGATCTTGGGAAGATGTATACAGCTGGTGGAGAGGCATTGAATGTAATGGGAGTGGGTGATGTGCACATTACACTTCCAAATAAGGGTGTGTGGACTTTATAGCAAGTCAGACACATTCTAGATCTGAAGAAAAATCTTTATTTTTTGGGACAGCTTGATTACAATGGTTATTTAGTAGTGTTCTCTAGAGGAGCTTGGAAGTCACTAAGGGTGCATTGGTCTTAGTGCATGGTAAGAGATCTAACTCTTTGTATTTAACATCAAGGTCTGGTGATGTACAGGGAAATACAAGAGTGCAAAAAGGCAAGTTTGATCGCGCGAAACATATGAGGAAGCCAAAGGGAGTCAGATTTGTTGTTCCTCATATAAGCCTGGGGAAATTGGCTGAGGTTGCCAAGATTGGTTCGAGAGCATATACTCCTAGTGTAGTGGGAGTTGTGAATCGCCCAATGGATGTGTTGACTAAGGGCGATATACGTGGGAGATTGAAGTCGGGTTCAACTTCAGTGCATCTTCAAGCTTGAAGACGGGAGCTGTGAGCTGCAAAGATGATAGGGTTTGACTGGAAACAATGGCTAGCATGTTTAGACCTAGTCTCCAAGTGGGAGATTATTGGGTTGCATGTGGAAACTGGTCTGTGAGTAGGAAATCAAGAAACAGAGAGTTCCCTCGACTTTGAGCGAACTGGCACTTGAGCGAAACTCAACCCGTGAGTTCGCTCGAGGTGCGCTCGGCAGTGGGCTCGAGCGAAACTCAACCTGTGAGTTCACTCCAGTCTCACGCGACAATGGGCTCGAGCGAGACACAACCGCTTGAGCCAATATTCTACTAATTGTTGAGTAATATTACATTATTGAGCGGTGCTACTCTGCCGCTCAGAGTAGACCGCTCAAACATACCGCTAGTTATAAATCATCTTTTTATTTTTTTTCTAATTTTTTTATCATTTAATTTTCTTTTAAATAAAATTTAAAAATATCAATATACTAATAATCACTTTCTTAACTATTAAGTAAAAAAATAAAAAAAAGTAAAATACATGAGATGTCAAAATGAGGGGGGGTAAATAGAGTGGACAAAGTAGCATTTTTCTACATTATTACACGTGTGATTAAAAATCTCAGCCATTTTAATTAGTGAAGATTCGAGAGTTTTTGGAAAAATTCTGAAAAATCTCTACATAATGTGTTTTATTGGATTTTGCAAAGATAGTTAAGAAAATTTGAATAAAATTCTTCTAAAATATATTTTATTTCATTATCACACCTGTCATTGAAAATCTCAACCATTTTAATTAGCAACTGAAACGTGCTAAGAACATTTTTGTCATTTTCATCTTAAACCGAATCATACCATTCGTGTAATATTCATATTTCAAGATCACATAAGTATATTTAAACAAACAAATAAGAGATAGCAAACAAGCAAACATATCAATGAAATGATTTACACAAATATATACAAGTATTAACCAAGAGTAAGTTGAGTGTATACTTATAAAAAACCCACGTAAGGAATTACTAGAAAGCTGTAAATCCGAACGTGCTTCGTTAGAAAGTGTCTAGAAAAATCCTATTTTGTGATCTTGAGTGTGTGAGGATTTCTAAGGCATCACTTGATCTTAAACCATTTGGTCTTTAGGGTTTTTAGGTAAAAAACCCCTTTATTCCACTCATGTAGCAAAACAAAACTTGAAACAAAAAATGTACACATGCGATGGTCGAAAACATGGAGGATATGCATCCCCCACCATTCGTTTCTTAAAAACACTAAAACTTTCTTTCATAAAAATGGGTAGAAGTGTGTGTATTTCACCATTCTCGAAATTCATATGAGATTTGAACCTCCTCATTTTGAGTTGAGAATATGACTTGTGTGTGTAAGACTAGAGAAAAGCAATCCTTACCTTATTTATTCTTGATGGTGGCGAAATGCTATCTTCAAAATGAATCCTCCTTGTTTAGTTGGAAAGAAAGTGCAAGAAAGTGTAAGAATCTTCAAGAGAAGGTGTGAGAAGAAGGTGGAAAAGATGAGCACAGATGCAAAACTTGAAAAATAACTAAGAAGAAAGTCTTGGGCGTGTGACTCTCTTCCCGTTTTATAGAACTTTCCTCTATCCCTCATTGGTTGCTTGAAGTCCATTGCATGTAAGAGAAGTGGCTTTTCCCTCTTCCTTCTTCTCTAGCAGGAAATGACACTTGGTGTTCCCCACCTTTGGATTGCATTGGGAAGGTAAAAAGCTTGTGGGTGGCGTGTGGGTCTTCCCTTAGCCAAATCCATCTCTTCCATCTATGCCCCTTCCAATTCCCAACTAAGTGCATTGTACATTTGGGCAAAGAGGTAAAACAACTCCAAGTCTCTTCCTTTTCGCAAGAGATAAATTTGCATGAGTGACACATAGCATGGGCATGTGCCATGCCCTAGCCGTCCACTTACTCTTTTCCACTTCCCAAGTTGATGCTTCATCTCCTAATGCTCCTTTCCTAGGTGACTCCTCATGTGCCAATGGTCTAAAGATAACTTAAGTGACAAGTGGCAAGTGAAGAGGTGCATTGAAAATGTGGTAGCCGAAATTCTAGGGGCATATTTGTCCTTTGATACAAGAGTTCCTTCATCTAATCTTCTAGAAGCGTAATGCATGCTTGATACTTGGCAAAGTCTGACAAAATTTGAAATCCCCTGTGCCCCCTTCGGTTTCCCATGCATCTTTTCTAGAAAAACTTCCTTCCACTTTCCTAGGCTTTCATTTCCAAGAAAATCTACCTTGGAACTTGAAATAAAGAGAAAACCACGGTCTAGGTGTGTGGGAAATGGGTTGGCCAAAAATCCTTTAGTCTTCCTAGGTTGCTTTTGTCCCTTGATTCTTCTGGAAGGTTTATAGCATGTTGACAAGTGGCAGATCTTCTAGGGTAGGCGTGCAAACCACCTTTTGGTGTTTCTCTACACTTCTCTCTCCCCATTCGCCCACTGACAAGACCAGATTCATAGTGCAACACATGTATGACATATGGCACTAGTGACTAAGGTTTGGGTCATGGACCTAAAGCCATTGGGTCTGGGTTTCTAAATAGGACAAAAAATTACAAGGCATTCTAGGGCCACTCCCCTCTTGGGCCAAAGTTTCTAAATCAAAGATTCTAAGACATTCCAAAAATAACTAAGGCTCTTAAAATGCTAAGGCAATTAAGAATAAATTCTATGGGTCAAGCTTAGGCAAGTTCAGGTCATCACATCCTCCCCTCGTTAGAAAAAGATTTCGTCCTCGAAATCGGCACCGTAACCATCAATCAAAACATTCGTAAGAAGAAATACCAGGCTACTACCTCTTCCATAAGCGGCCGTAGACTTCTTGGATGATGTTGATGATGAGGGTACTTCATCTGCCACTTTTATCACGAAATCCTGTGAAAAGTAGAATATTGCTTCCAAATCGTAATCAAAGTACATATTAACCCGCATCTCATTCGACCTATGTTCTATCTCAAGCTCCATATCCTCGATAGGTTGACTCTCTTCATGGAAGCGAATATGATCCGCAGACGTGTCTGAGGTCTCACAAGGTATAAACCTACTTGCGCGTTCTTCTGCTGTGCGACTCGATTCTGCCTCTGGATCAAAATTGTGCAAATTTCTCCTTTATGCTTCCTTCTAGCCACAACACGGTTGCTTCTCCTGATGTGGTAATGCTCGTATAAGATAAAGCTTTCCTCAAGATTTGCATCCATTACATGAGTGCGATGATGCTCAAATTTCTCCATCTGTCTTGATTGATTTGCTATCATCTGTTGCCTTCTCCTGAGGCGATCTCTAATACGACGTTCTCTTCATTCTCTCAATTGAGCCATTGAAGAAACATCCTTCTAGATCGTGGCATCCCCTGTTCCAAGGGTTTGGTAGGTGGTAACCTTTTCCAAGGGTTTGGTAGGTGGACACAAGGTTACCAGGTTTAAACTAACAACATGGAACATACAAATTTCACATAGGGCGAAACACACACACACACACACACACACACACACACACAACAATTTCATGCATACATCAAGAGTTCTAAGATACAAACAAATGAGGGTATTCACTTCTTAGTATATCCTCCTGTTCCCAAGTTGCTTCTTCAAAATCTGGGTTATTCCAGAGTACTTTCACTAGATTTATCTTCTGATTCCTCAACTCTTGTTCCTTGTGATCCACAATCTGTACTAGCCATTCTTTATAAGACAAGTTGGGTTGAAGCCGAATCTCGCCGGGCTCCATTAGTACTTGTAATACCTGAGTCCTACTACGTAGGTCCTTACATCATCTTATTAATTTTTCAAGTTAAATATTTTGAGATAAATATATTTTTTATTACTTCCAATTATTTTATTTTAAGATGAGTATGTTTTATTTTAAAATATGGTTTATTAAAATAAATCAAGGGTATTATTTTTAAGACTTTGAGATATTTTCCCTTAAGCCCTTTAATTTTATTTATTTAGAAAATGGCCCAAACTCTTTTTACCATTGGATTGGTGGGTAAAAGAAATATCTCCCCACATTTGATCTCCACCATTCATTCTCTACCTTTTTCGACAAGTTTGATAAAATCTCTTTGACTTTTCTTCGCCCTTGAACCCGTAACTCCCCAAACAAGCTATTGAAATCCCCTTTTCCTTCCCTTACACGTTGGCTTCCAAGAGAAGAACAAATTCTTTTTCTCTCTTTAGCACCCATCGGCTTCTAAAGCAAGCCATCAAGCCCTTTGACCCATGAGCTTCCTAAGGAAGCCATTGACTTTACTTCCTTCCACCCATCGTCCAAAGCAATACAAAAGTTAAGAATTAAAACCAATTTCCCCTTCGTTCCCTTGAACCGTTGACCTTCACCCAAGAAAAAGAAATAAAATTTCATCTTCCTTTCCAAGAGCTAACCGATGCACACCTTCCTCTTTTCTTCTTCTCTTTTCTTTTCATCTTCAAGAAAACAAGCTTTTTTATCTCCCTCAAGCTTGTGACTCCATGGCAAGGGAAGAAGAAAAATATTTTCTTCAAAGCTTGGAACCAAAGCTTGATCTTATCTTCCAAAGGATGAAATATTGAAGGTAATAAACTCTTGGTTCACTTCCTAGCATGATTTTCATATGGATTTCGAATTTCACCATTACCTTACCCATTGATGTTTCGGTTTTGGAGTTAAAACAGTGCTATCACTTTGTTCTTCATCTACACGGGTTTATCACCAATTGGTCCTCCACTTGTATTTTGAAAGAAGCTAAGAGTTCAAGGTAAAAGTCATAATTTGACTTATATATTTTTAATGTGATTTTGGAAGCCCATTAAGTTGTTTTAGCTTGTGTCTTGATATGTTTAATTTCTTATATTGTAAATAAATATGTATGCCCTGTTTTTGGCCTAAAGCGAATAGTATTATAGTTATTTTGCTATGTAGTTTCCTATATTTCGAAAATGCTATGTTGTTATTAAACTTGGTTTAATTATAGGTAATTATTATAGTGATTTTTAAATTATATATGTTGGTATCATGTGCCTTGTGTTGAGATTTGATTGGTAGTCTATTTTTAGAATGCTAGAGGTTTGATTTAAAGGTTTTGCTTGGTCCTATAATTTTATATCTTGCTTTTAAAGGTATTAAGTGAGTAAATCATAAGCATGAGTGTTTAAAAGTTTAAAAGTTTCTTAATGGGTAACTTTGCTATACTTTATGCTATTTTAATTTTAATGGGAGGTTTTATCTAAACTAATTAATATATTGCTTATGTGAATAGGTTATAGCTTAGTTAGTTTAGATATAAGGGATTAATTGTTCATGAGGTATTACAATATGCAAAACTGTCCAAGTATTCCTAACTCCATGTCACGCCATGTCTTGATGTAAAAATAGCCAATTTATGTTGTCCCTCGTTTGATTAAATTCTACCTAACCCAAGAGTCCAAAATATTGATAAACTATCATTTTTATAATGATGGACCACAAGTTGATTTAAAAGGGCATGCTTCCTAAGCTTGTTTAGCCAACTTGAAATGCCTAAATCTATTTCAAAGCCCATTGTTGAGAATTTCCAGATTTTATCTCCTAATGTCAGCAACTCAAAGTGAGCTTGAACCAAAAAGACATTGCTTGAAGTCTGTGAATTCTTAGCTATTTTTCATATAATCTTTTAAAAATAGCCTTTCCATGGACAACTAGCATGTCTTAATATTTAAGTTATTTCTTTTGTAAATCGAGGTGAGGAGTAGTCATTTGGGTTAATGCTAAGCATAGGATGGATGTTAGATTGTAATATCGTGGCTTTATCTTTTTAAAGGGAGGGCTAAAGAATATTGTATGAGTATTAACACGCTTATGGTATTTATTGGAATACGAATGTTGATGATGGAAGTATCGAGGAGCATAGAGGTAAGTAGCTATGACCATGCTTCTTACACCAAGTTCTCTTTATGAAAGAATGTCTCTCTCTCTTATTGCAAATGTTCTTCTAAATAAAAGAGTAAATGAATATAGTATGTACAAGCTCTTTCTTGATAGCCCCTGTTAAGTACCCTATTAATTATAATTGTGTGTATGTGTATACGGTAATGCACGCACGTAGGTTCTAAGTCATAAGATTTTCATACATGCTCTCTCAATAAACTCATTGATTATTCCTATATGTAGTATGGCATGAAAATGTATCTTTTTCATAAAAATGCATGTGTATCGATGTAAGAAAGATGATGAAAATGTTTTGATTGCAAAGGAAGGGTAATGAATGTTTCATGCTATATGCTTCAAGTGATGCTTTAAACGAGTTTTAGAATGTCCCTATGAACTGATACTTCAAATGATGCGAAGAATGTTTTAAAATGCCCCTATGAGCTGATGCTTTAAATGACGTGAATGAACGTTTTAAGATGTCCCTATGAACTGATGTTAAATTGTTCCTATTAACTGATGTTAAATTGTTCCTATGAACTGACACTTTATGGATGTCATGAAAAATGATGTTTAAGCTCATACTTTTAAAATGATGTTTCTTCATGAATGTACTATTAAATGAAAAGATGATGTTAAGTTCATGCTTTTAAATGACGTTTTCCATGAATGAACTATTAAATGAATTGGATTGAAAGGACTGACATGAATGAATGAAAGAAAGGACTGAATGAATGAATGCTTTAATGTATGAAACTATGTAACGGCCATATGAATGAAAAGGGTACCAAAGGAATGGGCAGATTGCAATGCCGGGTAAGTAGTACTGATAGTACACCTTGTGCTGCCTCCTGACTGAAAATGGATTTCCAACATGTGGCCACGGGCAGAATCCAGGTCAAAAGGAAGACCGCTAACCCTAACATATGAGGTCTAATAGTGTGTACCGGTCAAAGAAAGTGAAACGTAAATTAAAGTTATTTCTAAGAAATGTTTATACATGAAAATATGGCTTATTCCTTAAACTGTTATGCATGAAAGCATTGTTAAGAATTAGCAAAAATGTTTATGTATGCATGTTTTCAAAAGAAAAGAATAGATGCTTCATATGTTCACTGCATGGTGTACTACTTACTAAGTATTTGACTCATTTTGTTTTAAATGTCTTAAACGTCCAGGTAATGACGCAAAGGCTGGGGAGTAAGGCATTACTGCAGAGAGAGAGAGGCAGACGCTTAGAACCTTCCCTAACTAGAACAGTTATGTTACTAATGATAGGTCATGTTTATGTATAGACATTTTATGTTGGGATGGACTCTGAGAGTCTCTTATGGATGAATATTCGAATAAAATGTCCATTAGGTGTTCCTTTTATTAGATCAAAGATTTAGAGTGCACATGTATCATGTCCATGTCGATCGTATGTTATTTGAAAAAGAAAAGTGATGAAAAGGAAAGAAAGAAAAGAACAGGCACGTACGTCGCGATCCCGCCCTTCCCGGGGCGGGGTTGTGATAGTACTGGCCGTCTTTCTCCAAAGCTCTTCTTTAAGGTTGACACATGAAACACATTATGTATTAGCTGCATCTCTACCCGCAAATCCAAACTGTAAGCTACTGGACCAACTCTTTCGATTACCTCATAAGGTCCTATGAATCGGGGACTCAACTTTCCCTTTTTACCGAAACGTATGACTCCCTTCATGGGTGATACTTTGAGGTATACCCAATCTCCTACTACAAACTCCAGATTGCTCCATCGGTTATTGGCATAGCTCTTCTGACTGTTCTTGGCTGCCTTCATTCTTTCTTGGATCATGGTCACTTGTTTTTGAACTTCTTGTAAATACTTGGGTCCTAGTATTTTCCTTTCTTCCACTTCATCCCAATACAACAAGGATTTGCATATTTTCTTCCATATAATACCTCGTAGGGTGCCATCTAAATGGTAGCTTGAAAACTATTATTGTAGGCAAATTCCACCAAAGGTAGGTGACTTTCCCAATCACCACATATCTCCATAACACATGCTCGCAACATGTCTTCCAAAGTTTGGATTGTACGTTCCATCTGTCCATCCGTTTCAGGGTGATGTGCTGCTAAAATTCAGACAAGTGCCTAACATCGTTTGCAAGCTCTGCCAAAATCGCGAAGTAAAACGGGTATTTCAGTCTAATACTATGGTTTTAGGTACACCATGTAGTCGGAGGATTTCCTAACATAAACTCGGGAGAATTTTTCCATAGAATCCATGTTAGCTATGGGTATAAAATGTGCACTCTTAGTCAGTTGGTCGACTATAACCTATATTGAATCCTTTCCTGACGACGTCCTTGGTAAACCTATTACGAAGTCCATTGACACATCTTCCCATTTCCACTCCAGGATAGGCAATGACTGTAGATCACCTGCCGACCTTTGGTGTTCAACTTTTATCAATTGGCAAATAGAGTATTTTGCCACAAACTCAACAACTTCCTTCTTAATTCCGTCCCACCAGAACTGACCTTTCAAATCTTGATACATCTTTGTATTGCCAGGGTGCGCTGTGTAAGGGTTGCAATGAGCTTCCTTTAGTATCTTTTCCTTCAGCTCAACAATGTTTGGAATCACTTTCCTCTCCTTATAAAAGAGCATCTCATTCCTTCCAATAGAGAAATGTTGCGGTCGTTCTGATTTCAAAATCTTCTGTCAGAGCTTTTCTAGTTTTTCATCCTTACGCTGACCTTCCAGAATTTCTTCAATCACGGATATAAACTCTTGTACTACTACAAAAATAGCATCTCACGATGGATCTCCAATCATTAGATTCCTTAATCTTGCTAAGACAGATGTCAAGTCTACTTTAGCCTTGAGGCTAAGTGCGTTTGCTACAACGTTAGCCTTGCTGGGATGATATTTGATCTCACACTGATAATCACTAATGGTTTCCACCCATCTTCGTTGCCTCATATTCAGATTTTTTTGACTGAACAGGTACTTGAGACTTTTGTGGTCTGTGTAGACTTCGCATTTCTCTTTGTACAAATATTGCCTACAAATCTTTAGTGCAAAAACTATTGCTATCAATTCCAAGTCGTGGGTAGGATAGTTATGTTCATGATCCTTGAGCTGTCGCGAAGCATAAGTGATGACTCTTCCTTCTTGCATTAGAACACATCCCAAACCCATCTTAGAGGAATCACTGTAGACCATGTAGGGCTTGTGAGGTTCTAGTAGTGCTAATACTGGGGCCGAAGTCAACCTATTCTTCAACTCTTGAAAACTCTTCTCACACTATTCGGTCCAAACATATCTAGCATCCTTTCTTGTAAGTGCTGTTAAAGGGTTAGAAAGTCTAGAAAACCCTTATACAAACCTTCGGCAGTATCTTGCTAAACCAAGAAAACTACGTACTTCATGGGCATTAGTTGGCCTTTGCCACTCTGTTACAGCGTTATTCTTAGTTGGGTCCATTGCCACTCCTTTACTAGAAATGACATGTCTTAAAAATTTCACTTTGTAGAGTCAAAACTCACACTTACTAAGTTTGGCATATAGCTGATGTTCCTGCACTGCCTCTAGTACAATCCTCAAGTGCCTCTTATGCTCCTCCTCATCATGGGAGTAGATTAAAATGTCATCTATGAACACTACTACGAAACTGTCTAAGTATTGTTGAAAAATCCGATTCATTAGTTCCATAAATGCTGCAAGGGCATTCGTCAATCCAAAAGGCATAACTAGGAACTCGAAGTGTCCATAACGAGTTTGAAAAGCAGTCTTATATATGTCTTGCTCCCTGATTCTGAGTTGGTGATATCCAGATCGTAGATCAATTTTTGAGAAAATTGCGAGGATCTAGTAGATCGTCTATCCTTGGCAAAGGATATTTATTCTTGACAATCATCTTGTTCAAATCCCTATAATCAATACACATCCTAAGAGTCCCATCTTTCTTTTTGACAAACAAGGCTGGTGCTCCCCACGGCGATGAGCTAGGTCTGATAAAACCCTTCGCTAGAAGCTTTTCGATTTGCACCTTAAGCTCTTTCAACTCTGCTAGGCCCATTCGGTAGGGTGCCTTAAGCATTGGGGCTGTGGTTGGTTCCAACTCAATTGCAAATTTCATCTCTCGATTTGGGGGTAATCCAGGTAGTTCATCGGCGAAAATCCTCAATCACAAGAATTCCTTGGATTTCTTTAACTTCTTCTGTCATGTTTGTCATCATTACTAGATAAATGATGTCCCCGTTCATCAAACCCTTCTTGACTTGTTCAGTTGTTACCACAGATAGATCAAGTCGAACAATCTCACTCATATAGCAGATCCTTTCTTGAAAAGGTAGATCGAATACTATTTCCCGCCTTCGACAGTCTATCTTGGCATAATGCCTTGACAACAGTCCATTCCTAGGATTAAGTCGAATTCCATCAAATGAAAGACAATCAAATTTGCAGTCAAAACTAATTTTACGATTTCCACCGAGCAATTCTTAACTACACTTGTGCAGCCAATTACTTTCCCGTCTGGAATAGCTACTAAAACTTTTTGAGACATTGCCTCAGCCTAGAGCTCACACTGTCGCACACATCTACTAGAGATAAAAGATCTTGATACTCCAGAATCAAACAAAGCACACACTGCTTCATTCTAACTTTACCTAAAGAGGTAACTATAATTACTTAAGATTTCCAAACACAAGCTATCCATGAATTAAGGCAAAGTTGGAAATGTTACTAGTAATCACTCCCGCATCTATCGTCTCATCAGCTTCTAGGTTTACCTCTCCTGGCGTAATAGCATAAACCTTGGCTTTCAGAGCAGTCTTGGGTTTAACTCTTGGCGTTGACGCTCCTTCATGCGTAATCTGCAGACAATCCTGGATCATGCGGCTGGTTTGACCACATCTGAAACATGCTCCAGTGGCCATATGACACTCTCCACAGTGCCTTTTCCCTTATCGGGGATAAGGTGGTTGAGTGACGATTGTTGCATTTCCGACTACCACACCTTTTCCTTTGCTTGGAGTTACAGGGGCCTTTTGTTTCCACGTACTACCTCCTGGCGAGTAAGGAAATCCTCTTTTCCTATCCGTTTGAGTCTGTGCAATTAGTCTACGTTGCTCCGCCTCATCTATCGAAGCTACATTGACTAATTCTTGGAAATTTTCTATCTGTAGACATGCTACTTGGTTTCAGATACGAGGTTGCAAATCGTCTTGGAACTTCCTTGCTTGCATTCTCTAGATACTGATCAAATGAGGTGCGAACCTCCCCATCTCCATAAAATGAGCAATGTACTGACCAATCGTTATATTCCCTTGGGTCAAATTTGCAAACTCCAAAACCTTTTGCTGCTTGGGCCTTTTTGGGAGGAAACGATTATCAAACTCCGTCTTAAATTGATCCAATGTGAGTGCAGTCAAATTTTTCAATTCTCAGGCCAAAAGTTGCCGTTTGGTGTCCTGCCAGATTCTAGCTTCTCCTTGAAGCATGTGACCCGCGTACTGGACCTTCTGCTCTTCCGAGCATCCACTAACTTTGAAAGTTCTTTCTAGATCCATAAGCCATTTGTTAGTCTTTAAAGGTCCTTCCATTCCAAAGAAATTCAGATATCTATATACCATGAACTTCTTGTAAGTACATCCATGTTCCCCTATGGGCGGTACTTGTCTAGTGTTTTGTCCTTGTTCCATCTAATTACGTACCACCTCAGTCATCTGGCGAATCGCTTCTGCTATAGCCTGTCCCCTTTCCAGTGAGGATTTCTAGTTTTGTGATCCCCACCTCTTGGAGAAGTGTTCTCGCGTCGGTTTTGAACCATGATTTTCTTCTCTTGAAAATGCACAAAACCAGCATGGGTCAGTCTCTTCTTTAGAGAAAGATAACCTTTCTTTTCTTGAACTTGTGATCTTACGGCATATCTTCTTCTTCCTCTAGATTCAAGCCTATATCTATAAGATCCAAGCCTACAACTACAAATGTCAAACCTAGTTAAAGGTACCATGCATTCCTAGGACAATGTGTGCGTTTACCCAGAGACGTAATTGCTCTGATATCATGCTCTATGGCACCCTCAGCCCCCGCTTGGGATTGGACGGTGATTGAAATGCCGGGACATGTAACACAAGGCTACAAACCCCTCGTATATGACAGATAATATGCTATGCATCTAAGTACACTAGTAGTATGCAATAACATAGCAATAGAAAAATAGTAAAAGTCTGGTGATCTAAGCAATGCGACAAGCAATTGCAAAGCACATGACACCGTATTAACATAATATTCCAATATTGTCCAAAAACCATAAACATGTATTAAAAAGATATAGCATCCCAAAGCATAGAGTATAGTTTAAATCTCCCAAAACACTAGACATCCTCAAAACATTGTTCCTCAAAAGTTGAGATCTAAACTATAAGTTCCTTTTTTTTTTTTTTTCCACAAAACAACTTAGGTTCTCGTTTTCTTCATAACTGCTATCCCATCAGGAGACAGACACTAGAAGATCTCATGGGATTGCTGAGGCTCTGGCGGTGTCAAACATAAGTCCTTTGATGTTGCCTTTGCGTCAATCAAGGCTTTCGAGGCTCGCTTTAGATAAGTAGACATATGATCCATATTCCACCAAAATTTCAGATTCTTAGATAGTTGATAGATCATAGCATCGATCTCGGTCTCATTAATGCTAGTTAGGATCTCCCTGAGAAGCTTAGTCGTGTGTTTAATGCGTTGGCAGTATAGTTATGACGAGCCTAACAATATACTCGTCCTCTATCAAGGAACCATCTAGGTTCATGTTTCTTGGGAGTCCGGGGTACCTGTAACAACTTCTACCATTTCGGTTGGGGAATGGTAGTGGAAACTACAACAATGAGATTTCAAGAAATCTCAGCAAGTAATCACACAATATACAATAGATAGCACAAGCATATAAGAGGTACATCATGAAATGCATGTATGGACATGTACTTGACATATGATTTGACCATTTTCAAAAGACTTATAATAGAGACTTTCGTTTTTCAGAAAAACTTCTTAACTTTCTTATTCATGTTGATCTTAATCAGAGTTTGCCTTATCAGAACATATCACAAGATTACATTGAGTGATCCTTATCATATCACGAGATTTTCATCAAGTGATCCTTATCTTATCACGAGATTTTCATCAATTGATCCATATCTTATGAGCTCTTATCCTTTTTCAGAGGGTGAACATAACATGATTCCCCTTTCCAATGTGTGTTCCTACTAGTTACTGCACTATCAACGGTCCGTGTATCGTGATGAATACGTCATATGTGACGCCCTGACTCCCACGTACAAAAAACAAGGGAATCGTGACGTCAGGATGGTGACAGCACGGTCACGCATCCCAACAAAATGTGCTCAAGTGTGTGTGCAACATGCAAAGGTGCACAATAAAAGTCGCAGTGGATAATATAAATAAGTCAACTAAGTACCAGAAATTTAAATACAAATATTCAACACAATTTATCTTTAAAAATATACAGTCATCCCAAATATAATACAAAAGGTAAATACATAAATTGATAAAAACATAACTCACTAAACAGGAGCAATCCCAGATCACTCCTCCAAGGGAGCCAAGCTAAGGCTCGTCATCATCATCTGCATCAAAATCTGCGATACCATAAAAATGGTACCACAGGTAAGTATAAACCAAACAACTCTCGGGGTAAAAATACATTAATGCAACCAACAATATAGCAAAATACATTTAGCCATAAAATACCATTTTTTCCGTGAAAAATGATTATTTCCAACACACGCCAAAAATCCCATTTTGGCCCAAAATATCCGTAAAACATTTTCCCATAAAATGATTCACACAAACAATCCATTTATCGGACACTGTAGGCGGGAATCGCAGGCGGGACTCTACCACCGTCCCTGCTTACCACCATCCCTACCGCGTGCACCGTAGGCGGGAATCACAGGCGGGACACAACCACCATCCCTGCTTACCACCATCCCTATCGCGTGCACCGTAGGCGGGAATCACAGGCGGGACTCTACCACCATCCCTACAGTTCCTTTACACACAATGAGTACTTAACAGAGCACTGTAGGCGGGAATCACAGGCGGGACTCTACCACCATCCCTGCTTACCACCATCCCTACAGTCTCTTTTCCTTTTACTCACATGAAAATCCAATTCCAATAAACACATGAACATGTATGCAATCATGTGAAAACCCAGTTTTCTTTACAAACATGATCATGCATGCAATATGCGATGTACGTGAACAAGTCATAACCAACAACCACAATTCACAATGCAAACAAACACACAACTCCGTCCACAATCCATCCGACCCCCGAAATTCCTCGGACTCAGTCCGGCAAAACAAACCAATTCACAGATAATATGTGTTAGTGCAAAAATATATTTAAATCACGAAAATTCTTTAATGAAAATACTTACAGTGCAATATAACAATTTCCGAAGGATCACGAAGTTGCAAGTGGTGATGTCTGAGCAACACCATAGTGTAAAATACACTGTGGCCGTGGGTCACAGATACCCACTTTTCAACGAGGACAAACGAAGACCCAAAAATGGTAGGGTAGGGCCTAGGGAGGTCGGTGAAGCAAATGGTGGTGGTGGTTTGCCGTGGGTGGCGGCGAAATGGGCGGTAGAAGACCAAAATGCCCAAATCGGAAATGTAGATGGTGGAGCTTCACCGGTGACGGATCGGAGCTGGGGTTGGGTCCAATGGATTGCCAAGAGGTCGGGGATGAAGTGGTAGGAAGATGGTGGCCAATGGTGGTGCGACGGCGGCGCAACGGCGGAAAGAGTGCCGCGGCTTCGAAGGGCTACTGGTGATTAACGGCGGCACGGATGGAGGTGAGGTTGGTGGGGTGAGGTCGCCGGCGGCTGGGGAAGCTAGCGGGCTGGGCGGTGAAGGCCACCGCCGGCTCACGGCGGCGCTGGCGTGAAGGTGGCCCGCGGCTTCGTGGGGTGCGTGTGGGCTACCGGCGGCGAGGTAGGGGCTGAGATTTGGGGGGTGAGGTCGCCGGAGGGAGAGGGAGCTGGTCGGCCGGGCGGTGTCGCGCACGGCGGCGGGCTGGGCGGTGAGGAAGAACGGACGGAGAGAGAGGGAGGGATAGGGAGTTGCGCGCGGGAAGGAGAAAAATAAAGAAGAAAAAAGAAAAGAAAGAAAAGAAAAAGGAAGGAAAGAAAAATGGAGGGAAAAGAAATGAGGTCCAATTCTCATAACTTGGGTCACAAAAATGATCCAACGGAGATGATTTTAAAACCACAAGTTAAACAAAATAATTTAAACGTAATGGTAAAGTCAAATTGAAATAATTAAATGCCACAGTAATTAATTTAAATATTAAAAGCAATTTAAATGCATAAGAATAAATAAATATTTGGAAAGCACATAAAAATAATTTTCACCAAATTAAAATCATAGAAATAAACTTACTAAAAATCTAACCAATTTTAAAATAAGAGGATAAATTTTTGAACAATCAAAAATAACCCTTCAGTAAAAATACACTGAAATACGAGGTGTTACATCATAAATAGAGATTCATATTAATCTGACCTTACTTCATCGGGTTATATGCCTTATGCACCCACTAGCGTTAGGCGCTTCCTCGCTTCGGCATTCTTTGAAAAGAATTCATTCGAGGCTCGTCAACGATACTTTGTCGATTTAGGGGTTACCACTCTATTCTTAAGCACTCCAAAGTGGACGGAGGAGTCCCACTAGGACATTCCCCTACCGTAGCACTTGTGGTCATGATAAAACTTACAAACTCTTTTCTTTGAAAACACTTTTTAGAAACACTTTCTCCAAATGCACATGACATGAGACTTAAGACATACGTACTTACACTTGACATATGATACATGAAATGCCGTGCATGAAATAACCATGCATAAAATGTTCAATTCATGCACGATAACATTAATAACATGAGATATCAAAACACATACATGAAACTATGAAAAAGGGCCTTGGTTGAAATATGTAGGTGCAAAAACATGAAAAATAGTCACTTGAACATTGTTCTTCTTCAAACATATTTGCTTAGAAATCAAAGCATAATGAAATGAAACATTAAATTATGGTATTTGGCCATGATTCGAAACTTCTAAGACATGTATAGTCGAATCATCAAGTAACACAAATCAACCACAATGTTTTCCTTAGAACTGAAACATGCTAAAAACATTCTTGCCATTTTCATCTTAAACCGAATCATACCATTCGTGTAATATTCATATTCCAAGATTACATAAGTATATCCAAACAAACAAATAAGAGAGAGCAAACAAAGCAAATATATCAATGAAAAGATTTACACAAATATATACAAGTATTAACCAAGAGTAAGTTGAGTGTATACTTACCAAAGATCCACGAAAGCAAATATATCAATGAAAAGATTTACACAAATATATACAAGTATTAACCAAGAGTAAGTTGAGTGTATACTTACCAAAGATCCACGTAAGGAAATACTAGCATGCTGTAAATCCGAATGTGCTTCATTAGAAAGTGTCTAGAAAAATCCTATTTCGTGTTCTTGAGTATCTGAGGGTTTCTAGGGCATCACTTGATCTTAAACCATTCGGCCTTTAGGGTTTTTAGGTAAAAAACCCATTCATTCCACTCATGTAGCAAAACAAAACTTGAAACAAGAAAGTCCACACGTGGTGGTTGAAAACATAGAGGGTATGCATCCCCCACCATTCAGCTTCAAGAGTTCCTTGAAAATCCTAAAACTTTTTTCGAAAAAAATGGATAGAAGTCTGTGTATTTTACCATTCTTGAAATCCTTATGAGATTTGAACCTCATTTTGAGTTGAGAAGATGACTTGTGCATGTAAGACTAGAGAAAACCGATCTTTACTATAACATCCCGTCCTCGAAGGTCTGGAGAGTTATCTCTTGTAACCTAAATCCAACTTACATAACATATTTAAGTACTCCAATATTCCCAACAAGTAAAAATCATTTATCCAAACAAAAAATATATGTTCCTCTGTCAGGACACCAAATAAATACCTTAATGAGATAATTTAAAAACTCCAAAAATATTTAGAAATATTTAGGACTCCAAATATCAAATAACATAAAATCATAAACCTATTAAATAAGATTCTCCAATAAACTTGTACCCTCATACACTTATTCCACTATGATCATTACACCTTGTTAAAATTTCCTACTCTTGTTCTCCAGCTGATCCATCAAAATTATCTAAAAAATATTTGGAGATAAGGGGTGAGTTATCAAGAACTCAGTAAGCAGAGAACATATACTAGTATGTAAACATGAGTATTTTCAGAATTCAAAATGCAAAACAAAATGTTTACCTTCAAAATGCAGAAACAGAAACATTTACTTTCAGAATGCAAATATCAAAACATGTTACAAAAATATTAGAGCGAAACTTTCAGAAAAACATTCTTATTCAAAAATCCTTTGGCATATCAAAATCTGAAACCTCATCTTCATCAATTAGAACATTACATTGGTAGGGTTATAAACCACCATGGCCCGTATCCACTATTATCACCCGTGGTTGGGTCGTATGCCACTATTATTACCCGTGGCTGGGCCGTATTCACTATTATCACTTGTGGTTGAGTTGTATACCATGTTTAACCCCCGTAGTAGGGTTATAAACCACAATAATAACCCATGGAAGGGTCGTATCTATTATTATAACTCGTGGTTAAGCCTTATCAGAACATAAAAAAATCATCAGAATCAGAATTTAATCATAATACATAATCAGAATCTCATGCCTAGGGTTTACAGATGCCACGTCATATAAAAAACCAAATATTGAACAATTTCAGATAATTCCACATGTTTGAAATAAACAGAATCAAAACATCTTCATTTATTCACAACAAAACTTTTAGATCTCATGCATCAGAACATCTTTATTTCATGAAGACAACACTTTCAAAAAGAAAGACTCATATTCGCTCTTTTCCAGATCAGAAACAAAATGCACAAAAACTAGCTCATATCTACACGTCATGACAAAAATATTCTTCTCTTTCTTACGGATCTCATGAACAATGCAGAGCAAATAACTAAGGTTATTTTTACATTTCTTTTCAAAAACAAATATATCATGCACATTTTCATAAATCAACCACAGTTCATTTTTATTTTATGCAAAGTCTAGCATAGGAACCTCACTTATCTGAACTTCTTAGCTTATTAGAATTTCTCTACAGCGGTACTGAACAAAAATCAATCGTTACCTATAAAATAATCACATAATTCCAGTAAACTTTCAATCAATCACGTATTTTGATATTTAAGCCTAAGTTTCTAAAATAACCTATTTTAATTCCTCAAAATCTAAAATTTCTCTTAACTCCAAAATACCATTACTCTCTAAATTCATCAGTGTCCACTTAATAACTCTAACTAAAACATTAAATCCTAACTTTTAAACTAGTGTAATCAAACTACAAAATTTAATACTAGATCATATAATTATACCAAAATATTTTAAATTAAACAACTTTTATTTAATAAACTAGATCATATCTAAAATGTTTAAAAATAAAATTACATCATTATTGTTTACTTTTGAAAGAAATATTTTCTTAATAACAATTTAAATTGCTTAAAAGATTTATGTAAACATAAATAAAATAGAGTCCACTAATACATATTAAAAGTTTAAAACACACTAATACAACTTGTACTCGAAGGGTAATAATGTAACTTCATCTCAATTAATATATGCTTGACTAGCTACACGATAAGCTTCAGTAGAAAATTTGTTATTTGAAAACAAACTCATAATACGTGAAGTAAGGTTTACGTGGCAGAGGCTCACCTTGAGGGAAGGGAACGTGCGACGGTGTAGGGAGCTGGCTGAGGTTGGCGGTGGTGAGTGCGGCGGTAGGGCACTGGGTGAGAGAGAAAATGATGAGAGAGGGAGATAATGTGAGAGAAGAAGAGACAGCGGCTTACGTCTTACGGCTTATAGCTTACGGTGAGCAGTCGGGACGATGGGTGGCGGCTTCTATCACTAGCATCGTTTGAAAATATTTTGAGGAGCACAAACAAGGGCCCGTGCGGTGTAGGTGTGGAGGAAAAGGGGCAGTCGACGTGGAAGTGGCTTACTCTGTTTTTGGGAGTAAAAAACAGGGGCTTCTTTGGTGTAGAAGTGCAGGTTGTGTGGTTTATTGGGTGCAGTGGTGAAAGGCAGCGTTGTGGAGGTGGTGTTGCTTCACTGCAACTCAGGCGGTGGCACTTTAACTTAGGTTGAAGATGATCACTATGTGCTTGAGGGGTTGTGCCGTGTGTGTGAAGTGTGTAACACATATATATATGGAAAGAAACTGATAAAAAACCCTAGAGAAACAAATGGTAGAAAAACTGTCGTGACTGTCGTAGGGATAGGAATGTGCATGCCGTGGAGAAAACTGACGTCCAGTGTAACCCTAGTTGTAGTTGAGGGAGGTTCTCCGTGCATGTGATGATGCGTAAATAGGTTGTTGAAACCCTAAAAAAAAAAAAAAGATAGGAAGTAGCGTGCATGGCGAGATCTCATTGGTTTGGCTTAGGGCTCGCTAAAAAGTATTTGGGCCTTGACTTATGTCCAAACTAGTCTAATTTGTTCCATAACTATGCCGGCTCGATACCAAAAGTAAAAAAAGTCCACTTGTTCGTTCAATAAAATAATAATTGAATTAAACCTAAATATCAAGCCTAATAAAATTTCATATTCCAACAATATAAAAAAATTGGACCCATAACCTATTTCCAAATATACTCGCAAAAACTCAAATAGGCTTTTCCTCTATATAAAAAAAATCGAGCACGAGTTTTGTGTTGGGCTCGGATGTTACACTTACCTTGTCTATCCTTGATGGTGGCGAAATCCTCTCTTGAAAATGAATCCTCCTTATTTGGTTGGAAAGAAAGTGTGAGAAAGTGAAAGAATCTTCAAATGAAGGTGTGAGAAGAATGTGGAGAAGATGAGAACACATGCAAAACTCGAAAAATGACCAAGAAGAAAGTCTTGGGCGTGTGGCTCTCTTCCCTTTTTATAGAACTTTCCTCAATCCCTTATTGGATGCTTCAAGTCCATTGCATGCAAGACAAGTGACTTTTCCCTCTTCCTTATTCTCTAGCCGAAAATGACCATTGGTGTTCCCCACCTTTGGATTGCGTTGGGAAGGTAAAAAGCTATTGGGTGGCATGTGGGTCTTCCCTTTGCCGAATCCATCTCTTCCATCTATACCCCTTCCAATTCCTAACTAAGTGCATTGTACATTAGGGCAAAGAAGTAAAACAACTCCAAGTCTCTTCCTTTTCGCAAGAGATAAACTTTGCATGAGTGACACATGACATAGGCATGTGCCATGCCCTAGCCGTCCACTCTCTCTTTTCACTTCCCAAGTTGATGCTTCATCTCCTAATCCTCCTTCCCTAGGTGACTCCTCGTGTGCCATTGGTCTAAAGATAACTTAAGTGACAAGTGGCAAGTGAAGATGTGCATTGGAAATGTGATAGTCGAAATTCTAGGGGCATATTTGTCCTTTGCTACAAGAGTCCCTTCATCTAATCTTCTAGAAGTTTAATACATGCTTGACACTTGGCAAAGTCTGACAAAATCTGAAATTCCATGTGCCCCCTTTGGTTTTTCATGCATATTTTCTTGAAAAACTTCATTCCACTTCTCTAGGCTTCATTTTCTAAGAAAATCTACCTTGGAACTTGAAATAAAGACAAAACTATGGTCTAGGCGTGTGGAAAATGGGTTGGCCAAAAATCTTTTAGTCTTCCTAGGTTCCTTTTGTCTCTTGATTCTTCTAGATGGTTTTCAACATGTTGACAAGTGGCAGATCCTCTAGGGTGGGCGTGCAAGCCACCTTTTGGTGCTTCCCTACACTTCTCTCTCCCCTTTTGCCCACTAACAAGGCCAGATTCATAGTGTAACACATGCATGACACATGACACATGACACATGACACATGACACTAGTGACTAAGGTTTGGGTCATGAACCTAAAACCATTGGGCCTGGGTTTCTAAATAGGGCCGAAAATTACAAGGCATTGTAGGGCCACTCTCCTCTTGAGTTCAAGTTATTAAATCAAAGACTCTAAGGCCTTCCAAAAATAACTAAGGCTCTTAAAATGCTAAAGGCAATTAAAAATAAATTCTATGGGCCAAACTTAGGCAAGCTCGGGTCATCACATAAGTTAATAGTGTGGTCTTTGTCACACCTGATATGCTCGATTGTCTTCTCCATTTTATTTGGTTTTACATGCTCCCATGCTAACTCACGCACAACATTTTTTCACTCCCTCTTTTTTGGCCATTTTAAGCATTATTTTGGAACAACAAAGAGTAAATGTAATTAGTATAACAAGCGGAAAATTAAAGTTTTTTCATAAAATTGTGCGACTTTACGTGATGTATCAATATAATGATATACCTCTTATGTAAGGTTAATTATATGGCAGAAAGTAGTATTCGTTTTTATATATATATTTTTTAAAATTTGTAATTTATCTAGTGTTAATTTCCGTTTTAAATAAGCATTATTATTATTTTTTTGATACATGTGGGATGAGAGATTCGATCCTTGATTTTCTTAGTGAGAAATCAAGATGTTGCCAATTAGTCCAAAAGACCTTGGCATATAAGCATCATTATTGTGAGCCACAAGGCAAGAAGCTGGGAGTCAGATCCCAAGATTTTTGTTTAACAAGAGTTTGTGAATTAGAGCTTAATTTCATAATTAATTTTCACAATCTAACTCCTTTCTACTGTAGTACTTAATTCTATGATGGGTACAACTCTGAATAAAGTTCATTTAAACAAAAACCTAAGAAAAATTGAGAAAAGAATAAATTAAGTGATGAAACCATTTAATAAAAGCAGATCAATAAGGTTAATTATGTGGCAGAAAGTAGTATTTGACTTTTTTATTTTTATTTTTAATTTTATTTGTTGTTATTTGTTCTTTTTAATAAGCATTATTATTGTCAGCTACAAAGCATTCAGCTGGAACTTAGATCCCAAGTAGATGCATACCATAATGATAATAACACTAATATGTATATATATTAGTGTGTGTCTATATACATATATATTAGGTTACATTAATTTACATTTAATATATAGGAACATATTTAAAAACTATGTTATTAGTTTTTAAATTATGGTCATATTTATAAATCTAAATTTAAAATATGGGTTAAAAAATATGTTTTTGATCACTTTTGAGCCTAGAAATAGTTCCTGGCGAAGTGGGATCGAAAATATGCCTACATAAACTCAATTAATTATTTCAAGATAAGAATGTAGATTCAGGATAGGAATGTAAAACTAAAGGAAAGAAGTCTTTCGAATGAAAATAAAAACAATTGTAAGAAAACCAAACTGCTATTTGTTTCATTTAATTAGAATCTTGTGGCTAACCAATTGTAACAATTGTCGTTTCTGGTTGAATTTAGTTACCTCGTGTAGGTAGATTTTATGGTGCTGTAACACATACTCGTCTTGTTTTTAAATTTCAGTTTGTAGCTAGAAACTGATCATTTACCCAAAGTTTGTTTTATTGATTTCTAAAATAAAATCAATAAACTAATTACATATAATGAACTCAGTAATTTTACCTTACACATTAAATTCCATTTTAGGTTCTAACAATATACATTGTGAATAAATCAAGTCAGAGTTACAAATAAAAATCAAAGTTCATTAGTACTTTTCTTCTTTTGGATTTTGGTAGGATTTATTAACTTGTTAATGCTAGACCTGACTAAAATATGCTGTATGTTTAGTCTTATGAAATAAAATCAATCAACTAATCCTATCTAAGAATTGACTAAATTTATCTAACACACTAAATTCCATTTTAGATAGGCGTAAAATTTCTAATCCATGTTTTGTGAATGCTCTATAATGTATTCATATCAAGAGAAGATTTTAACACTAAATTAGAAACAAGAAAACCTTGAAAATGTATATTTCTTGAAAAATAAAATTAGAAAGCTTATTCCTATGCTAGCCATGTGTGCTTATAGTCAGGTTTGAGATCAAATCCACTTGGAGTGGATACATCTAAATTATTATATGTGATGACCGAATGTATATTCTTGAAAGAAACTACAAAGGATTGAACATATGTTGTACACACACACACACACACATATATAAAATGTAGAAAACATATTGTCGCATGTATACTTGAAATGTATAAATCTATAAATTTCCAAATTCAGCGACACTAATTGATTCTAAATAAGCTATATGTAATGGAGAAGAATTCAAATGTATAAAACATTTAGTTGCAAAGAATATTGAATTTAGAAGCACATAATTTAAACAATTCCTTGATGAAAATGTATAAATCATTCAATACTTCCAGGTGTTGCACTTAACCATTAAGACATATGGTTATTGTGTTGTTTTGAAGTAATTACATGGACAATGCCAAACTTAAACATTCTCTATAATGTCTGCATAATTAATTACAAATACATGCTTGTTGATAAGCTTTATATTCACTGTCTATGTGTCGTTGCTTTGTTTTCTACGTTATATGTTTTGATACATATTTTCGATAGATTTAGATCTATAACTTTCTTATTGTATTATGCTCACGTATTATTTCTATTATTTCACTTCAAAATTCATTTTCTTTATATAATATGAATACGTAATGTTTTTGTGTTCAAATTCTTTCTTTCATATCCATTTCTTATGTTGTTGTGTTGTATAGTTGTATTTTACATCTTTGTTCTTATTGATCGTATGTACATATTTTTTCTTCTTGTGTAGATTTTCTCTTTTAATCAATGTTGATTCTGACTATATAAACAATTAGGCATTATGTCTTGCTAAACATAGAAATTTATGAAGATGTTTGGTAACATTTTGTATCTACTCTTAGATACAAATTCCAAATTGATTGTGTTGATCATTTTTGGAATTAGTTTTCTTCCATTCTATGCAATTGTTGAAATAATTTTTTTCTTCACTAACCTAATGAAAAGTGGTAAGGTTATATTAAGAAATCAACAAAGTTTCCTTAGGGATACAATCAATTAACATTCTTATATATTATGTTTTTCTTTTAAAAAAATTCACAATGACGTGAAAAACAACCAGCAAAAAAAATTCATATAGTGCATTGCCAGAAGAGAGAAAAGAAGATCTACGTCCAAAAAGAAGAGAAAGATATGCTCAACAAAACGTATCTAAAAGTGATGCTATTCTCAACTGAGACAATCTTCTTTATTTCACGTTGATCAATCAAATGTCTCCAATGATGATGTAGAATTTATGAACAGCGATGAGAACACTGATCTATTACGTAAAAAAAAAAAAAAAAAACAACGTATCTTTCATGGTGATATTGAGAAATGTTCTCAAAATGTCAATGTTCCTGCAATGGATTAGCAAATGGATGCATCTGCAATCAATGTAACAAATTCTCATAATTGGAACAAATCTATAGATTTCTCTAGATCAACAAATACATGTATAGAAAGTATAGACAGATGTGATCACTTGTAATTCAACATGTTTATTGTTTATACTTTCTTTTTTGTAATACTTTTACATGAACCCTTATATTCTTTTCATTCAAAACAATGAACATTTTGTTCAATAGGCTATTTATCTTGTTCAAGGCCAACCCAACTTTGAAACAAGCACATCAGTAGCTTGTCAGGGTAAGGAACAAGTATATAATTGAATCATGATTCTTCTTATCTTGTGTCTGTGCTTTATTACTCCTTTAATGATATGCTTAATCAAAATATTTATACACTTTTAAGAGTTTGCCTCTATTATTTGGAGTATGTTTGCTTTGTGCCCTAGGTAAGTGGCACAAACGATTAGCTAGCTTTAGGCAAATATTACAAACTATACCACTTAAGAGGTAGATTCCTTAATGTTCGTGCCATATTGTGGATATTGTAAAGCAAATTGACTTTATCATGAAATAAATGGTTTTTGCTATGCTGATGGAACAATTTCTTTAGTTACGAATGATGTTCCTGATCAACTTTATCATTTGTTTACTTCTAACACAGCTGAAACTACCAAAATTTTGACCTAAGTCTGCATAAATAATAACAAATTTGCTTTTACATCATTTGGAGTTAAATTTGATTGAGATTTGTATAGAAGAAAAAAAAGAATTTACACATTTTGAGCTCAAGGAAAAATCTATCATTATATTAACGATTTAGTGCCTCTGGATGAACGTCCTTATTTACAACTGCATTTTTATGATCCTAAACACAAATTAGAGAACTATGGTTCTGACTTAGGAAGATTGGACTCATTGATTATTGCTCAACTCATGATCATCCTTCGTATTAATCCATATTCTGTTTTCTTTCAAACCCTTCGTAATCTACCCAACTTGCAAAACTATGAGATCTATATTAGATCAGATCTTGGTTTAGATTAACATGTTTTTAATGCTCCTACTACATCACAAGTGGAAATAATTTGGATTGAAAATGATGATTCAGAGCAATTAACGGGACGAGACATTATGATTTTCAATCATTAAGGCTGTAGTCATATAGTTCAATATTATTTTGGTTGTTATGATCCATTTCAACATCCATTGTTATTTCCCTTCAGTGACGTTGGATGGCACCAGGGCATACAAAGAGTAAATAAAGGAACCACAATATTACATACTGAAACAACAACTTCAATTGATCCGCAACAATCAATATTAGCAGATGAGTTACTTAGAAGAGAACAACAAGGTCAGAATAATTTTCCTATTCTGACATTTTAATATTTAGGCCTTAATTTTACAACTACCTAATCTTTTGCCATTCATTTTGTTGTAGTGCTAAATAGAAAAAGGAAAGAACAAATTATTTCATGCCATGAATACTACAGTTACAAATCAGAGACAGTGTTAGGTTTATTTTGCTATTCTTTGGTCGTTTGTTGCAGCAATTCATGGATGATATGTATGTTAAGATTTAAACATTAAGATTGGATTACTTTCGTAATAAGTAACAACAGATTCAATCTGAGGTGTACCAAGGTATTGTTGACAATATTTCACTTGGAAAAACTAGTGGTTCCAAAATTGGCAAGTGCATTATTTTTGTAACACCCCATATTTTAGTGTATTTTTAATTGAAAGATTATTTGTTATTAATTTAAAATTTTATTCTCTTGTTTTAAAATTGTTGGATTTTTAGTGGGTTTATTTTTATGATTTTTAATTTTGTGAAATTTATTTTTGAAGTGCTTTCTTTAAATTAATTTGTTATGTGTTTAAATTTCTTCTCGAATTAAATTAACTTGTTGTTGGGTTTAATTATTTATTTTCATTTTAATCACTGCGTTTGAATTATTTTATTTCACTTGCTGTTTTAAAACCGTTTCCGTTGAATCATTTTTTTGTGACCCAAGATGTGAGGATTGGACCTCATTTCTTTTCCCTCTATTTTTCTTTTCCATTTCTTTTCCTTTTCTTTTTTTTTTCTTTCTTTTCTTTTTCTCCCTTGGTTTCCCTTCCCGCACGGACGTCTCTCTCTCTCTCTCTCTCTCTCTATCTCGCCGTGCAACTATTCCTCACCCAGCTCACTGCCGTCGCGCCGCCGTGCGCGACACCGCCCACCCGGTCGTGCTCCCCACCGGCCGGCGACCTCACCCCTCCAATTTCAGCCCTCCTCGCGCCGCCGTTAGCCCCCACGCACCACACTAAGCCGCGGCACTCCTTGCGCCGCTGCGCCGTCGTCGCACCACCTCCGGCCACCATCTTCTCACCACATCATCCTCGACCTCTTGCCAACCCATTGGACCCAACCCCACCTCCGATCCGTCACCGGTGAAGCACATTCATCAACATTTCTGATTTGGGTATTTTGGTCTTCTACCGCCTATTGCGCCGCCACCCACGGCCAACCACCACCACCATTAGCTTCACCGACATCCCTAAGCCCTACCCTATCAATCTCAGGTCTTCGTTTGCACCCGTTCAAAAGTGGGTTTTTGAGACCCACGGCCACAGTGCATTTGACACTATTTTGTTGCTGCGTTGCCGCTTTTAGCACCTCCGTGATCTTTCAAAAATTATATTGTAGCATTATAAGTATTTTTTTCTCGAAGAACTTTTGAGATTTAAATGTATTTTTGCGCTAATTTATATTTACTGTGAATTTGTTGTTTGTGCCGAACTGAGTCCGAGGAGTAAGGGGGTCGGTTGGATTGGATGATGGAGTTGTTTGTGTGATTGGTTTATGCTATGAAATTTGTTGGCTGTTTCGGATTTAAATATTGGTATTTTGAGTTTGACGTTGGTCATGGTGGATATTGGTATTTTTTTTTAAGAAGTGGTTATATATTTTGGGATTATGAGGATTTTAAGTTTTGAGAAATTAAGATAGATTATTTTAGAAGCTTAGGCTTAAATATGGAAATTCGTGATTGATTGAAAACTTACAGAAATTGTGTGATTATTTTTATAGGTGACGATTTATAGTCGACTCGACATTTTTGAAGAAAATTCTGAAAAGCTAAGAAGTCCAGGTAAGCGGGGTTCATATACTAGTTTTGCATAAAAGAAATAAAATGAGGTTGACTTTGGAAATAAACATGTTTGTTTTTGAAAAGAAATGATCTGAAAACAACCTCAGATGTTTATTCTGCATATGCATAAATTCAATATAAGAGAAAGTGTTTTCTGTCATGACTGGTGTAGACATGAGTTAGTTTTGTGCACTTTGTTTCTGAACTATGTAAAAGAGCGGATAAGGAATTCTAAAAGTTTTGTTATGAACAAATGAGAATATTTTGTTTATGTTTATCTCGAACATGTGAAATGATCTGAAGCTTTTCAGTGTTTTGTTTTGATATGATGTGTCATCTGAAAATCTTGGCATGAAGTTCTGATTCTGTATATGTTTGTAACCGGATTTTCGATGAAATCCGTTCTGTTTCTGTTAAGGCCCTGCCACGGGTATAATGGTGGTTTATAACCCTACCACGGGGGTGAAACATGGAATATGGCCCAGCCACGGGTATAATGGTGGTTTATAACCCTACCACAGGGGTGAAACATGGAAAATGCCCAGCCACGGGTATAATGGTGGTTTATAACCCTACAACGGGGGTTAAACATGGTATTGTCCCGATGTGATATTAAACGATGATAAGATTATAATGTTTCAGTTTAGAAATACTAACGGATTCTCTTTTTGGAACAAGTATATTTTTCTGAAAATTTCGCTCTAATGTTTTTGTACAAGTTTTGTTTCTGCATTCTGAAAGTAAATATTTTGTTCGGCTTATCTAATGTTATAAATGCTCATGTTTACATGCTAGTATATGCTCTCTGCTTACTGAGTTGTTGATAATTCACCCCCTTATCTCCATAATATTTCAGATGACATTGATGGTTCAGCTGAGGATCAGTATTAGAGTTTATGGAGAAGATTAGCAGTGAATGGTTGTTGGCTATCTCGTGGTATTAGTGTTGATGTTGGAAGTTATTTATATTTCTTAAGTTTGCTTCAATGGATTTAGACGGTTTATGGAGACTTATGTTAATGTTTCATTATTTCTAGTTTGTTATTTGAGACATGAAAAAGAGTTGATTTTATTTGAGTTGCTGGATTGAAAATTGGATAGATGAGTTTATATGGTTTATTTAATTGAAGTATTTACGTTTGATTTTAGGTTTGTGAAAATATATATTCTTGAATTTGGAAGTACTCTAGTCTTTTTAGAGTTGATTATCAGGTTATATGAGTTAACTCTCCGAACCCTCGGGGACGGGGCGTTACAATTTTGCTTTATATATTTTATTGGAGGTCTAAGAGACATGTGAAAAAGATATATAGAAGGAATGACTTTAGTCCAACGTTATGGAAAACCTGATATTTTCTTAACAATGACATGTAATGCAAGTTGGAAATAAATTTTGAATGAATTAGGGTCACAACAAGAGAAATAAAATCTTCCTGATTTAATTGCCCAAATTTTCAAAGGAAAACTAGAACTAAAGGATCAATTATTCAAGCGGATGCTTGAATCCAAAAAAGATGATTTCCACATACTCATTTCTTAATGATATTTCAGATAGATTGAAAATCTATACTCTTGAATCTTTTGACGAGATTGTATAAGCAGAAGTACCTAATAAAAATAAAAACTTGCATCTATATAATGCTGTTGTCAAACATATGATGCATGGTCCATGTGAAATTATAATGCCCGTCCTTGTGGTGAGACTTTTTATAAAATGATTTTAGAAAGGATGACGAGAATTACCGTTTGTTTTAAAACATTTTACTTCCATAACCAGGGAGTAAGACTTTACGTTATAAAATAAAATGTACTTTGAGAATAAAAGAGGTTTACAGCGGAAAACATTAATCTTAAGATAAAAATGCCTCTCATACAATTAAAACTTTCATGTCTAGATTTCTGTGCTCTTCCCTTGGGGCTGTGTCCGTCCTGACACGTACTGCTCATTCAGTTCCTGTGGGGGAGGGGCATACATAAAAACTAAAATGAGTCGATGACTCGTAAGCATTACTTCATACATTTTAAATATAATAACATAGATTTTCATTCATGCATTCATCATTCCATACATACTATACGTACATGCATACATGTGTTCGTCTGAAAACATCACTGGACGGGATTTTTCTTCAAAAATGGGCTTCCTCTTTGTTAAACGTTTCTCCCGTCAGTGTCTTCATTTATTAAAGAATGCGATGCATTCATACATTATACATTCTTTCTTATCACTTTCATTGGTCGATACACACTGTTATGTCTCGTGTGTTGGGGTTAGCGGTCTTCTTTTAGACCTGGACTCTGCCCATGGCCATGGGTTGTGAATCCTTTTTCAGTTAAGGGCCAGCACTAGGTGCACTACCAGTATTACTTACCCGGCATTGTAATCTGCCCATTCATTCGGTACCCTTTTCATCATTCATGTGGCCGTTACGTATTTTCATGCATTAAACATTCATTTTATTCAGTCCATTTATTTTAGTCCTTTCAGTCATTTCTTTCAGTTCATTTCAGCTCTATCTTTTCAGTTCATTCATGGAAAAAAGTCATTTAAGAGCATGGGCTTAAACATCATCTTTCGTGGAATCATTTAAAGCATTAGTTTATGGCATCCTTAAAACATCAATTCATAGGAACCTTTTAAAACATTTTCTCCACGTCAGTCAAAACTTGGGGCACAAGCCTCAACATTTCTTTTCGTGGAAAATGCATACAATAGATACTGCGCATACTCATCCATTCGCATGCGTACAATTAATACTTTGTTTGCGTAAAAAAGGGCTGCCAAGGAGAGCCGTACATACGTATACCTTTGAACAATTATACTTAGCATACTTTTGTAAAACATCTTTAGTGTCGTTTCGTAAGGCATTGTAAAGGAAAAAATTTCATTTTCATTTCGTGTATTTTAGAAAACTCTAGAAGAGTATCAACGTAATACTTACCTGGACTCCATGCTACTTTCATATCATGCAGTCCATTCATGTACGTGTCAGCTAATGGTAACCTATATGCATACACATAACCTTGACGTCATTTTTTATCTAATGCATAAGCAACTAAACTTAGAAAACATAAACTACAATTCACTTGGAACACTCTCCTTCTATATCGTGCTCTTACGTGCCTTTTACTATGTTAAAACCTTCGGAATCCACTTACGGTCACTACATCTTCTAAACTCAAGGTCTTACATCGAGTGCCCATTCACTAAAGTGAACCCATGATTCACATTAGAATTAAGACACTAAGACCTTCATCTTACTCTTCCTATTAACCACATTCTGACGCATGATTCCGACCGAAGGAGTCACGCATCCCAATCCTAGACAATACACCCGTCACTACCTCCATGCACCTTAGCTCACACTAATCCTCATTCCCATCCATACACGCCACACGGCTCTAAGCCAACTCCGAGGCTTAAGCACCGTGTAACCATGCTTAGGATAGATTACCCATTACATATGGTGAATCTGTTCGGTACATGTGTCTCGCCAGATTACACACGTACTTTCCCCCTTTATTACCTAAGACCAACATATAACACGTTGATCGCATGCTCGTAGGGACAAGCGCTATGCTCCAATACCAACTTTTTCTTAACCCGGTTAGCATGACTCTTCATGCTACCCATCCCTTTTGTTCATTCCAACACTTAACATGACAAGACTTCATTCACAACTACACCTTACGTCACGTCATATAGCTCGAGACTACTCCCAAGCTACACCGTGACCTTGTCATGTCACCTGACATCTTGCTACATCATTCCTACACTAACTCCTCACCCATCACAAGCATGATTGCCAGTAACCATGTCACTTCATGACATTCCCCAGTCATGCTTCCGCTGCGCACTCTTACACTTGTTCTGTTATTTCACACAAACTCCTAGCCATGAGTCAAACATGTGACACTTGTCACCTTAGACTACAGGCTATGTCTTAACTACCTCGGGACACTGCTCCACAGTTCCCGACACTACTCACCAAGCTCTATGCCTATCAGCCACACAACCATCCTTATCTCTGCGACACGCCACAAGGTGTGTCGTTTCAGCTCATGGAGTACGTTCCACATGTACTCCCTTCACACAAGCTACGCCACATCACCACTATGGCGTACACGCCATATGGTGCATCACTCCACCATATGGAGTATACTCCATGAGTACTCCCTTCACACAGGCTATGCCTCACAGAGTACACTCCACCTGTACTCTTCCCATTCCACATTATGCCAGGAGGGTATATTTTACATATACTCTTCTTATCCCACACTATGCCACGAGGGTACACACTCTCTTCCCAATCCACACGACGCCACGCCACCATTACAGCACAGTCCACAACACTACATAGCACACTTCCCAACTATGCCCAACATTTCACTACACTACACAGCACATCACAATACAACGAACTCCACAATTACTAACAACATAGTCCACAACCTAACTAACCAACAAATAACATAATTAACGAGGGATAGAGGGTTATACCATTGACGGGATAACCCATGCATTGCTCGCTGATCGCCATAGTCGATGACATCAGAAGGGCTGTTTGGGCATTTGGATAGCTAAGTGTGGTCTTGAAATGGCTCATGGTGGCCTCGTGGTGGTGGTGATGGCCGTAACATGGCATATCTAGCAGTGTACAGTGGCAGTTAGCCACGTACAATGGCTGTTTTGGCCATTGAAGGTGGCTAGAGGTGCGGGTCTAAGCGTAGGAGGGTCGGGTTGTGGTCCTGGAGTGGTGGTCTTGTGGTGGTGTCGAGATGGTACACGTCAGAGACATGGTGGCTTGTGGAGGAGTTAAGGCCGTGGGTCTCAACATGGGAAATTAGAAGGAGAGCTTGGCTGGTCGTGGCTGGCCATGGAAGGGGCTGAGGGAGGTGCAGTGGAGCTTGTGGTGGCGCCGCGGTGGCTGGAGGCGGCGGATCTAGTCGTGAGGTGGAGGGAGAGTCCGTGAGAGATTGGACATGCATGAGGGGTAGATCGGGGCTATGGGTGGCTAGGGTAGGCCGATGGTGGCCAGGGGAGGCTCCAGTGGTGGTGCGGTGGCCTGGGTAGCCGCGTACGATGGCGCAAGGGTAATAAACTCGTGCGTGGGGGGGGGGGGGGGAAATCAATGCGTGTGAGGGAGGACTATGGGCTTCAGGTCAAGAGAGGAGGAAAGGGGAGGGAAGGGGAAGCTCATGGTGGTGCTCGGTGGTCGTGGGTGGCGGCGTACGGCGGCGCATGGGGAGATAAATGGGTTTTACCCATTTCGGTTGGCTTACCGTGAGAAGAGAGAGAGAGCTGCGCGTGGGGGAGGTCGGTGGTGGTTGGCTTGGTCGCTGACATGAGAGGACGCCGGTGGTGGTGGCGGTGAGACTGGGCTAGGGGAATTTGGCTAGGGGGAGAGAGGCATGAGGCGTAAGCTGGGGGAGAGGGAGGAGAGAGAGAGAGAGGGAAGAGAAAAGTGAGGGAGAAAGAGAGAGGGGTCTAGGTTTTAATCCTAATCCCTTTATCTTGGAATCCTCAAAACGATCTAACGGTGAACTTTAAATACTGATTTAAAATTCGTAAATATTAACTTAATTAAAAGTACTGAGAGGAATTAAACTTTAGTTTATAAATAATATTCCTCCATTATTAATAAAATGATAAAGTCTTATTTAATATCTTTAAAAGAATAAAACCATTTAATTAATCAGAGTTTTCAACATAATTTAAATCTCATAATATTTTAAATAATTGAAATCGTTTTAATAAAATGATATTAAAATTATTTCTAACAATTATAATATTTTTTGAGCTCTTAAAAAATATTATAATTGTCTTATCTAAAATCAAGTTTAGTTCAATAATACTGGAAATACCCCATAGAAATATTTCCAATGCATTTAAAATATTGGGCGTACTTTAGAAATCACATAATATCTTTAAAACACACTATCGAGGTTCGACACACATGATGAGGCTCGTAGTCGCTATAAAGAAGGGGCGGACTGTTGCATAATTTTCGTCCAGAAAGACGGAGCGGGTTGTTACAGAAATGTTGAATCCAACTAATGTATGCATGAAAAAAATATGGTAGCTGCAAAAACCATTATCCAAAGAACTTTATCCCTAACACAACTGTTGGAAATGATTGTTTTCTACAATATAGGTGCCTTGATAATGGAATTACTACTAAGGTCAAAAGCCAAAACTTGGATAACTGCTGGGTTGTTACACATAATCCATATTTGATTGTAACATTTGATTGCCATATTAATGTAGAGATTTACTCTACAATCAAAGCGGTCAAATATATTTACAAATACATATACAAAGGTCATGGTCGTGTTGCTTTTAATTTGATTTATGAACAAGGCAATCAAGAGATTAATGAAATCCAACAATTCCAATAAACTTGATGGATTGCCAATTTGCCACCAGAAGCCATGTGGATGATATATGGCTTTAGTTTTAAAAAATTATATCCAACAATCTATAGCTTAAACTTGCATCTTGGAGATCAATATCTGGTGGTTTTTCGTGCACAAGAAAACTCAAACAATGTTGTGAACTCTGGTTTTTATGCAAAATTAATGTTCATGAAGTTCTTCTCAACAAATCGAGTAAACGAAAATGCCCGAAACCTGTTGCAGAAAGAATTTTCCAAATTTTTTGTTTGGAGCTAACAACATAAAATGTGGATCCCTCGAAAAAAAAAGTGTTATAGGCCGAATGGTTACAATAGACCTATTCGAAGGTGAAATGTATCATCTATGGATATTATTAAATCATATAAGAGGTCTTTTATTATTTAATCACCTCAAATAGTTAGTGGTGTCATAACTCTAACATTTCATGAGGCAGCTATTATGCATAGTTTGTTAGAGAGAGATAGTAGCTTAGGAGATTGTTTATATGAGGCATCTTTGTACCAAATGTCATATAGTTTGAGGCAACTATTTGCAACGATTCTGATTGATTGTAATCCTACAAATCCAAGAGAACTGTGAAAACGTTTTGATCAAAATATGTCAATTGATTTTAAAACAATTGAAAGTGCCTCAACGAATATTAGAGGTTAGCTTTTGCAAAGTATTTCTTCTATACTTTGATGGAAGATTACATCAACACGTTTCATCGCATAGATGGTAATATTTGTTTTAATGAGGACCAATTTGAGTCTATGGAGATCAATGATGAATTGAATGTCATAATTCGAGAAGAAGATGTTCTAGCATCAATGACTCTTAATGATAAACAACAACATGCTTATGATTCAGTCTTATAAAAGGTTTTCTCAAATGAAGCAGCCTGATTCTTTATTGATGGTCTTGGTGAAACGGAAAAGATATTTCTATATAAAGCACTTCTTGCTACACTGAGATCAAAACAATTAATAGCATTTGCAACTACATCATCTGGTATTACTGCATCTATTTTACCTGGAGGTTGGAAAAAACATTTATGATTTAAAAGTTCGTTGGATCTTGATAAAAACAACACATGCAGTGTCAACAACAAAGTGCACTCACAAAATTGTTACGTGTTGCAAGATTAATCATATGGGATGAAACTCCTATGTCAAGAAAAGAATCTACAGAAGTATTGGACAAAATGCTTTGAGATATTAATGATTCAGAATTATCATTTGGTGTCAAAGTTGTTGTGTTTGGTGAGGATTTTCTTTAAATTTTGCTTATGGTTCATAAAGGTACAAGGCAAGAACTTATTGATCACAATTTAGCTTTCTCTTTCTTATGGTCTACACTGACCAAGATTGACTTAACTGAAAATATGTTAGCAAGATTGGATCCAGATTTCTCAAAATATCTACTTCAATTAGGCAATGGAGCAGCAACAATCACAATTGAAGAAATGAAAAGAATTCCTGATGACATACTTATTCCTTATGAAAATGATGTTGTCGCATTGGACAGTTTGATAGATGTTGTTTTCTAAAGTATTTATGATTATTCAAAAAATTTATTTGAAATGTTGAATCGAATAATATTAACACCAGAGAACAATTTTGTTGATGAAATAAATGTCATACTCATTCAAGGATTTGCCGGTGAACTTTAGACATTATTATAGTTTGGATGAAATAATAGATACATTTGAACAATGTATTATGGAGGATTTTTTTAAATACTTTGACACCAAATGGGCTTCCGTTTCATGAATTATTACTTAAGAAAAATTGTCCTATCATGTTACTTAGAAATATTAATCTTTCAGAAGGTTTATACAACGGAACATGTCTGATTTGTTGCAACTTTGATCGTAAAGTCATTGATGCAAAAATTGCAGTTGGTCACCATAGTGGGAAAATAGTTTTTATACCAAGGATTCAATTCTTACCAAATGCTGATAAAAACAGTGGCTTCTCATTCAAATGAACTTAATTCCCTATCAGACTAGGTTTCGTAATGACAATAAATAAGTCACAATGGCAAATGTTAGATTTTGTTGGCATATATCATCCTCAGCTTGTAGTTTGTCATGAACAATTATATGTGGCATTATCAAGATTCAAAATTGCTTGTTTGATAAATATTCTAATAAGGCCAATATCAAGTGATGGATCTGATGAAAATTACACAAAAATATTGTCTATAAAGAATTATTAAGACTGGCATCTTTATGATAATGTTATACATGTAACTTGATTCAATTATGAGTTCTTATTGCAAACAATTTCATTACATATAAATAAAATTGGATGTATGACTTTTTTTTTCCTGTATGTTTATTATTCTATTATTTGATTTACTGCAATTATTCCATAAAAACTAAACTGTATATACAAATACATTTCTAATCTTTCTACATTACTCACCTCTCAGATCTGTGCGGACCATTTATAGATCAATCAAAGATATCACTCCAAATACAAGGAATGATGATTGTAGTAGACAAATCACCTAAGCGAACAGGACAATACTCGCCAGTAAAATACCAAAGTCTGACATTGATAGATCCTGGGCATAACACTTGTATTTTTCATATTTGATAAAACAAACTTCAGCTTTATGTTCCATGCTATAAAACAGTATTCTAACGATAATCATATATTAGTCTTTAAAAAGACCTTCTAATTCCTTCAAACATCTTTTTTCAAAATATTACTTTTCTTTTAATCAAAACGTAATTTTAGAACCAAATTAACTTATTACGCTAATTACATTATTTGTATGTCTTGCAGGGAAATCGACTGCAATCTACCATATTTGACAAGGATATTGATTTATGCGATGACACTTTACACATCTTTCAATCATATTACATCAAACAATGCTTATGTGAGACCATTGGATCCTAAGCATAGAATCGAAACACATCAATACCAACGGATCTTAAATTCAAGGATAATCATTGAGGAAATTACAGATGATGAAGAACCATTATAGTCACCAAAGTACAACATTATCCCCTTTAGTGAACTCAATGTCTACAAAGACAATTGCAGATATAGGTAATTCTTTCTTCAACATTTTGAAATTTTTTCATAACTTTAATTATTAACATATTAAAAAACTTAAAATCTAATTTATTTGATCTTTTGGCAGTTGCAATATATGTCAAGCCACCTAAAGAGATAAACTCAATGTATGGACCAACAATCCTCCAAGAAATATATGTCATCGACCAAAGATAAAAATATGTTTAAATTACTTATTTATTATAATTAACTTTCAATCTTAGTTTACTACTCCTTCCATTTATCAACATTAAACTATTGGGTGCTCTTACTTGCATTTTGTTGCCTGAATTCTATATATTTAACTATGTGGGGTTGATTTGTGCATACTGAATGTGAAAAAATTTAAAAAATTATTAGAGCTAAACCAATCATCCTTGGAACACGCCTAAGATTTGGTTCTTACAATGGTATTTTTAAGAAATAACAACGTTATATTTTATTTTATATTATATGCTTGTATTGTTCCTAATACATTTTTCAACTATAGGACTTTCTCTTTCATCATGACCAGCAAGTGTATTTACGATCAATTCTCTCATTTTTGGTAAGCCATATTTACATCATTGCATTTCAATTCGTCCATATTATATAACCAATTTGTAAATTCTATACTCTCAAGATCTAGAACCTATGTTAATCTTCATTGATCTTAATTTTTGAAATAAACTTTAGCATTTACATCTCCATAACTTTTCTCCTTTGTTTTCATTTTTTAACAAATTTTAAGGCTAACACTTAATGTTGCACTACTTGAAGATATAATTGCAAAAAGCTTGGATCACACATCTGCATCTGTCTCAGCTGTTGGTCTGCAACCGTTAACCAAGATTTACGATATTGTAGAACTGCTCCAGACTTTACAACTGATGACTGTAAAATCCTATTTTTAGCAATAAATTCCTACTTCTAGCATGTAACCGTAGAAACATACTAAATCCACTTTGTTATAACTAAATCACAATACTTTCCAACACTGTGAAATATTTACAACCACTTTCGTTGAATATTTGTCACTAATATAGTGTAGAAACTAAAATTCTGGATAAAAGCGAAGATAAATGTGGTTAACTTGCATCAAATAATTTTTTACATGTCATGGGTCGGGTGTATTAAGGGAACGGGCATTGAGCACAATGAAACATTCCTCTGGTACCATTGCAAACATGTACAAACATGGTATGTATCTTTTGTTCAAATTTTCAATTTTGATCACTCACATAAAAAATTTAACATATGGTTTCTATCCATGACACAACCATATTTTCATCACTAATAGTTGTCGATTATATGTCGAAGTCAATTATGGTACAGGACTAACAACTACAGTTTTGTTTGGCGCAATTGTAGAGCAAGCATTAGGTTGCATAACAACTGACTTCATGAATCATACTGACGAGATAATTAATATGTACACATATAAATATAACTAAGTTGATTATAGGTGACCCAACATGTACACATTAATATGTTATAATCTGCCGATACTCACAAAAGAAACACCTCAAAATGCTCATCAAACAATGGTATATCTCTTCTAAAATCTTCTTCTTTATTATTATTATTTTATTTTATATATATATATATTTAGTCAAATATTTCACAGAACTAACAAGTATACAACACAAATAGAGTAGAAAATCAATTTTATTTGTCCTTTGTGTCTACGTGTAAATTTATTTTTAGAATTTTCTCAGTTTCTTGCCATTCTTATTTGTAAATTAATTTTTAGTATTTTTGAAATTTTACAAATTGAATTACAAAAATCTAATACCAGGCTATATATCATCAAATGGCAAGTCATACACCATGTATGTACATGCCAAATTCTTTTCCCTATGTAGCAGAATATTAGCTTTTTTGAATTTATTGTATTCAATCTATAAGTAATTTCTAGGAGCTCATTATGAAAAGCTAACTTACAGTCATTTTCTTTAATGCAACAACATATATATCTAGAATTTCATTTCAATGTTTAGATAAATCCTTTTTTAAAAAAAAAAAGAGAATCTACAATCACTACAAGAAATAAGGTTTTTTGCGACAATTTTATGTCTGTTGGAAATAAAATTGCCGCAATAAACATTTAATTGCAGCGATTTTTGTAACGTCGCAATCTTTTTTCATCTAGTTTTGAAGATGGTATTTTGCGGCCATTTTTTTACTTTTTGCAAAGAACAAATTCGCCGTAAATAAGAAACTGGACTTTTCCAGCAATTTTTACTTTTTACGACGGAGGTATTCACTGGAGAAAGTAAAAAAACTTGTTGTGGTGGTTGATAATTTGATGGAATTGCAAAAGTGACCTTTTGCGGTGATTTTTTAATTTTAAAAATCGCTGCGAATAGTGAAAGACTGGCAGTCTCATTTTTACGGCGACATTAAATCGGCAGAAAAGGTAGTATTCAAAATTAAATGAGAAATCACTCTCGCAGTTCGATTTTCCCTCCCCTCTGCCCGATATCTCACTCTCTCTCTCATTTCCCTTCTGTTTCATAACCACCCACCCCCCCCCCCCCCCCCCCCCGCTCGCGCGACTGGTCTCTTCCACTCTCTGTCTTCCTCTCCATGTCTTTCTGTCTCACTCACAATGTCCACATTTTTCCTCCCTGACGGAGTATCAGTTTAGTTCTCTCTTTTTCGTTGTTCAGTATGGGTTATGGTCCTTTAACGACTGAGTGTGCTGATTTGAGTTTTTGCTTCTTGGAATTTTGTTCTCCATTTTTTTTGTTGGCTTTCGAATGTATTCCTAGGGCTTGATAGAAACCGCCTCTCCACGGTCGACGGCAACCTACTCCTCGAAAATCTTGCTAAAGGGTTCTAATTCTTCACATAGGGGTTCTTACTCTCTCTCATTCTTCACCTAGGGCTTCTGATTCTCATAGCTTGTCTCTCTATTTTTTTTTTTTGATTTTTGTAAGTAGATTAGATGGCAAGCTAAAGATGTTTTGATCACTATCGGAGGGACTTTTTTAGCTTTAAACCCTCTCGAGAATGTTTTGGGTGGTTGATGGGAGCGTTGGAGGGGAAAGTTATGGGTTCTTGGTCTTCGGTATCCATTATAGAGGGATTTTGGACGTCAGATGCTGAAGAAAAACTTCCTCTCGTAGTGGTGTATCTCTGGGTTCCACTTCTATGTTCTTGGTGCCGGTGTGGTCTGGGTATGGTTTTTTATAGTTTTGTTTATTTTCTCTTGGTTGGATGTGAATCTATCTCTGATTTGGATTTTTTTTTTACTGTCTCGTTGTTTATGGATTGAAAAACCTATGTGGATGATTTTTTCATTTTTTTGCTTTTTTTGTTTTTGTTCTGCATTTTTTTTTTGTTCCATGTGAATCTGGTTGTTGGACTCTTCGTCGCTATGGACTATTTTTGGTTGTGTTTGCCTGTTGCTTGGATGTGAAATTTCTTGTTCGTTCTTATAGGGTGCCAACTAGATGTATTCTGTTGGCCATTTGGGGTGAGATCGAGTTTTTGATTACGAGTTTTTGTGCGTGTAGCTTTCGTTTTTGGCGGGTGAGGGGAGGGCTTGGTACCATTTAGCATCATAAAGTAGATAGTTATTGCTAGTTGCCAACTTGCCATTTGTAGTGCTGTCAGTTGCTCTTCATTTGAAGATTGTTCAAAAACATTGTCACCCCTCATTCCCAAACCAACAAATAGGTGTTATGGTGCAGTGCTTTAGTCTTGTATAGATTGATAACAAATTTTTTTAATTAGTTCTCAGGTGATCAAATACATTTCTACAAAGTTTGGATTTTGTAATTTATTTTTGCAGTTGGTAAACCAATATCATGTCCATGTGCATTAGGCGGTAGTCGGTACATTTCAGCACTCAAGAGGCCTTTTCATCACATCTCGATGGTTGCTTCTCAGGGCATAACAATAGTTGTTACCTTTGCTTCTGATCACATTAGTTCTAAGAGCCTCACTTCAATTTCTATAATTACCCTTGTAGTGAAGACATTTATTGGAATGCCTTCAGACTTTTAAGCTCTTAGCTTTCACTGGCACTTGTTGTTGCTTGCCTTGTGCAATAATTTTCATTCTAGTTTTTATCTTTTACTATTTTTGTTTAGGTCTTTCTCTTGTTTCAAGCTCTTAGTTTTTTTGTTGTTTGTTCATGGTTATGCTTTTTCTAGACTATTTTAGTTTTAATTGGGTCTGAATTCTGATGTTTCTAATGCTATAACTTGAACATGTGGAAGAACCAAAAGTTGTTTTTCCCTAGGATCTCCATAACCCGTTTCAGTTTAGCATCAATTTATTGTAAATTGCATTGCAGCATACTTTTTAACTGCATACTTTATAACTGGTTTGTGCTTTTGAAATCTTGAAACATAGAGTAAAAGAAGCATGCATTGGGTTGGCAAGTTTCGTGTTCTCTCCTTCTCTTTCTCTTTGGTTTCATGTTCTTGTGTGGAATTTGTGTTGAGTGAAATTTGTGTGAATGATTATCTTGCTTAGTTGCCAAAACTTTGTGAGCTGCCAAAATCTATATGTTGTTTTTGGTCTTTTCTAAACTCCAGTAACTGTTGTTTGGACATTTAGGCTATAAAACTAGACCATAAATGAAGTAGGCGCTGGTTCAATATGGATTTGTGGAATTCATTTGGTTTTAGTTTTTTTATTCTTAAGCATATACTATAGTGCAATTAGTTTTTAATATGTAATAGGTTACATGCATTTGAAAATGATGTTTTATTATAAAATAAAACTTACCATAAAAAATTGATGTAGGTGTTTCCCTTTCAATTCAGATTGAGCTTTTAATGTATGCAATAAGTGGGTATGCAGTAAGCTCACTTGGAGGCTTACTTTTGTGACATTTTATTCGATTTTAATTCTCAAGCTTGGTTTGTCTGGATTTTTTGGTTTTAGTTTTTTTATTCTTAAGCATGTACTATAGTCCTTTCATTTGAGTTAAGGAGATCATAATATAAGCATGAGCTTATATTAATGTGATGCATGATTATTTCTTCTTGAATTCTTGTTATTATTATTATTATTATTATTATTATCTTTAATCTCCTTTTGGTTTTATTATCACATTATTTGGGTGTTTTGTTATCATGTTTTGTGACATTCTTCTATCAATCTTATAATTCATGGGTCTTCTCCCCTTTCATGTTCACAATTTTTTTTAAGCTGTGTTTGAAGTTTATCATCTTGGTTTTCTGATTGGAATTTTATTGTCTTGTATAGTCTGGATATTTCTCGTTTGGTAGAAGCACGATTATTTGCATTTTCCAGAAGGTTGGTAAAAAATGCTTGAGTTTTAATTTTAAAGTTTTGTAAGTGGTATAAGTTCCTCTATTTACTTTCATTTTTAGTTCCTTAGGAACCAACCCGAGTTTTTGAGACACTTGACATATTAGTCGTTGGTACTAAGTTTTTCATTTTTAGAACCATACTCAAGTTAGTACATGAATGGGCAAAAAAAAAAAAAAAAAAAAAAAAAGAGAGAGAGAGAGAGAGAAAAAATAGTTTTATCTCAGTCTTATGAACAATTCCTGATGTATTAGTCGTTTGTATACATGAACTTGATATGTATCTCAGTCTCAAATATTTTTCAGCATTTGACCAAAGTTTTTGCAGTTATGGCGTATTTTTTTCATTGGAAATTAGTTTTATCTAGATAATTATTGCATTGAAGTCTGTATTATTTGGCATTGTTCTTTTCTCTATGCTTCTATTTTTTCGATATTGAGTTCCATTTTATTTTCTATTTAGGGCTACACCAGTGACAAAGAGAACTTGCAGCTTTATATTCAAATTGAGCATGATGTTGGGATGGACTCGATCAAAGTGAAAGCTTTGATAAACCTTTTTCATGAAATTGTGGAACAACCACTTTTCAATCAGCTGAGGTGATTTTATTTGATGCTGAAAGTAGGAGTATTTTTTTCTTTTCTGGTTTTGAGGGATGAAGCATAAAATGTATTTGGTTTTTGAATTGCCAAAAACTGAGCTGAACAACAGGCAGTAGCCAATCTTCTGAGTGCAACCCTGTCTATTTGCAAGGGAGAATTGACAACTTCATAAACAACTTGGAAGAATTACTGGTAAGCAATTCAAGTTTATTCCTTGTACATACTTAGCATATTTACTAGCGTACTAATTATATGTTCCAACATGTCTGTTGAGGAGTTGCATCATATATCTGGCTGTCCGCAGCGTTTTGGTGGCCTCTAGTGATAGATAGTGTACTAATTTTGAGATGTTTTGGGCATGTGCATGTAAAGGTATCAGGGAGGCTGGACCTTGCGTATGGAGGTGGGAGCATTGGGATAATGGGGCTGGTTTCACAATTGACCAATTGACATTTAATTGGGTGACCCCATATTGACATGTCTCTCAATATGGGGTTGCTAGCATGGGTGAGGAAGAGGTAACATCTATCTGCCTGTTGGTTCTATGTAATTTCTTAGTAAGTTTGGTCATATTAGTAGTTTGGATCTTTTTTGAGTATGTAAAAAGGACTATAAACCAACCCATAGTGTAAGGTAAAATATATATCATGATCTTTTTTTGTGGCATTGTAGCTTCAACATTGTTTATAAGGGTTTATTATCTAGATTCTAACCTATGATCTTTAGTTGGCTTTCCGAATTCTCATTATGGATCTGCTGGTAGTATTGTTATGAAGCTCATTGTTGGATTCTGTGGTGGATGAGTATTAAAAGAAATTTATAAATTTCTTGGTTTTGGCTTGGACAGACCATCCTCTAGCCTTCTCCCTCATGGTACCACTTCCTTCGCTTTTTTTTTTTTTAATTTTTATTACAAGGAATGGACTCAATTACTTGTTGAATGTGAACGAGTATTAATGGAGTAATGGAAGAAGGGCTTTTTACATTGAATTTGAATTAAATTATGTAGCTTGGATTGAATGTAATAAGTTGGAAATGCGTGACTTTAAGTGGGTATGCAGTAAGCTCACTTGGAGGCTTACTTTTGTGACATTTTATTGGATTTTCATTCTCAAGCTTGGTTTATCGGGATTTTTTGGTTTTGGTTTTTTTATTCTTAAGCATATACTATAGTCCTTTCATTTGAGTTAAGGAGATCATAATATGCTCATATTAGGAGCTGTGATCTTTTTTGAGAATGTCAAAAGAATTTTATCTTACATATCTGTAAGGTAAAATTTTGTTGGCGTGCATCTTTTTTTACGTTCTGAAAATCGTTTTTCGGCGAGTAAAACTTGTCGGAAATAATTTTTTCGTAAATATTGCATATTTGCAGCGACACAATATCGCTGCAAATACTCAAATGCAGTGACAATAACTCACTGGGAATATATTCTTCCAATGATAAATTAAAAATCGTCGCAAATACTTATTTTTGCGGTGATGTAAATAGTTTTTGCGACGATGAGAAAGCGTCGGAAAAAAATTTTGCCAGCGATTTAATTAGCCCATTGAAATAGATTGTAGAACTTACAGCGATTTTTTTTTCCTTGCGACACCCAAAATCCGCCACTAATATATTTTCCCAACGATTTAATGGGCAAATTGAATGGGCATTTGTGGCGTTTGAATTGATATTTGTGGAAAAAAAATTGCCGAAAAAGTAAAGTATTTGCGGCGATTTTTGCAGTTCGCTGTTGTAACTTATAATTGAGCAGACAATTGCAACAAACATGTAACGCAGTAAAAATCGCCGAGAAAGAGCATTTCTAGCGAATTTAGGGGTTATTTAAGATGATTTTTGGCGCAGAGAAAGGCCCTGTTTCTTGTAGTGAATTTGAAATACTTGTTACATTATCCATAAAAATGTGAGATATATTATGATGATAAAACAAAAAGCCCTGAATATTTCTCTTGTCCCCAAAAAAGGGAAGTTGGATGATGGAGATTTTGATAAAATAATGGAACAACATTATAAAAATGGTATGTTCTAAATCATTTAAATTCCTTTAATTTCTTTTTTGTTCTTATAATCATTCCCAAGGAATTTAAATAAAACAAAACTATCACTATAACATTCCTCAGTTATTTTATCAAAATCTTCCTCATTCATCTTTTTCTCTTTGGGAACAAGAGTTTTTTTTTTTCAAGAAGAACCGAGGTCACATGTCTAATAGTGACCTCTTCCCATTTTTATTATAAAATCCTCACATATGGCGGATGAATACTCAAAAATAACAAACACCCTGAGTTCCTAAGCCTCAAGCATAAAATCCCAACAAACCAAAAACATTTCCTCAAAACCAATCAAAATCAACATCTAAGAAAAGGAATTCCAAGTTTATCCATACGTATGATACCCCGGATAAGCCTGTGCATGGAAGAATCATCATAAAAATCTAAAATGGCCCCTCACATCCCTTGCTTAGCTTGAAAGTCCGATGCCATGTTCGCTTCTCTAAAAATGTGCTGAAACTAAACATTAAGCTCCCCAACCATACTTGTAATTTCCTCCAAAAAATTTCAAAGAAACTAATACTTACACACTCCCGATGCTAACCATCCAACTATGACCATTGAGTCTGACTCTACCAAAATATCTCTCACCCCCAGTTGCCTGCACAGCCGAAGCCCATCTATGAGAGCTCTACACTCCACAATAGTATTAGTAACATGACTGTAATAGTGAGCAAAACCCGCCACTACTCCACCTTGATCATCACGAATAATCCCTCCCCCACCTGAAATACCCGGGTTGCCGCAAGAACCTCCATCAACATTCAACTTTACTTGTCCTCACTCCGATGGCCGCCATGCAATTAATTTAACTTCCATTGTGACAACCAGAATAATTGAACAACCTAGCTCCTCCAAAATCACCCGATCCAATGGGCCTTGGCACCGAAAATGTTTTATCTTGCTTGACATATCAGTAATTAAAATTTTAATAGATTGACTAATAGCATCCGAATTAAAGTTCATACCTTCCATTCTAGCAGCATGTTGAGCTCTCCATAGAGCCCAGGAGATAGCAATAGGAGAGCCCCCCGAAGCTAGCCAACTTGTGTAGACATGGAAGCTCGCTGTCGCCAAAAGCTCATCATGCCCTCCCAGTTTCAAATCTGTGGAACTCTCATTCTACAGGAAGTCGCAAAAAATTGCCATATTTTTTGAGCTCCAACTCCCCCACATAAAATGTGATTCAATGTCCCCATTTTTGACTGTTCACAACATTCACACTTAAAAACAATCGGTATGTCTAGCTGCTGAATGATGCCATTTACTAGAATAGCCTTATTCTTAGCCCTCCAAACAAAGAAAGATGTCTTCTTTGGAACCCAATTTTTCCACAACTATTTTTTCCATGCACAACTCTCACCTTGTTTTCGCACCATATGCCAAGTGGACTTGGTGCTGAATTTTTCATTAAATGTGGGCTGCCATATGCATACATCCCTCCCTGGTTTCAACTTAATATCCACATCATGAACTTTGACTAGATATTCCTCTAGAACGAGTTCCGCATGACGTGATCAATTGGCCCTGCATCCGAAAACACTTCCGCCACCTGCAAGTCAAGACTCCCCACAACAGGTAAATGAGAAATAAGAGGACCCTCTCCTAATCAGTTATCTTGCCAAAAATTAACTTGGCATGCCCGTATAATCCACCGAGAATTCTGTAACACTTGGGGCACGAGATCCAAAATCCCCTTTGGGAACAAGAGGTATCTTTTATGCTATCCATGTTTGACTCCTAGAACATATCCTTATATTTCGGTGGAATGTACAATAACTATTTCAAATCATAGAATATTTTCCTATAGCAAGAAAGAACTTACCAAAAAATTGGAATAAAAATACTACAGAATTACAAGCTCTTCTCTTCTTGAATTATATGAATTTCTCTTCTTAACCACTCTTTCGTTTTCTACATTTCAATCACTCTAGTTTCCAAATCAAACATAAAAATATTCTATTTAAATATTACTTTCATCCTCAAAATCCTGAACATTTTAACTACAAACATTCTATTATAGCATTTGTATTCATTTTCCATGCTTTGAATTTTCTGCATTTACATTCTTTATTTCTTTACTACATAAGAACCAAATGCATATTATCTAGGAGTATTTGCCATATTTGGAGAACATTGCAACACAAACTTCACAAAAAGAATGAGCGATTCAACTTGGTGCAAACGTAGATCAACTCAAGCAACAATGCCACAAAAGATTCAATGTGTTGTCAATTAATCGCAAAGAAGACGACCCAACGTGAACAATTATCCCCCAAACCAGCCAAGTAGCATTTTCAGGTCTTGAAAAAACATTTGCATCATCTATCCTACTCTTAGAGAAAAACTAAGATTTTAATTCGTGTATGTTACTTTATTTTGGAAATTTGTATCAAACTGTCTATCTTGATCTTTTTCTTCTATGTACTATCCAAACAATATGTAATTATTATAGTTCTTTGACTTATCATTATCCATAGATGCTTGCTAAAACCAGCTTTTTTGCTTGTATGGATTAAAATGTTGATTAATTAATTTTATGTAAAAAGCCATATTATTTTTGCCCTTTATGCACAGTAGTAATCAACATTTTTTTTTTCTCCCAACTAGGCAAACATGCCTCGCATGTATATATATATATATATATATATATATATGTAACAGCCACTAGAAATTCACTGGTAAAATTTCTATTGACTTTAGGAACCTCGTGAAAACCCCATAAGTTTTTACGAATCGACCAATTACTCAGGTTTTAATCTGTCAAGATGGTTAGTGTTATCACTCATTATGGTGCTAGAAATATGAGTTTAATTATTTGAGATAGTTAGAAGGGTCCGAATGTGTTATGGTCTACGCCATTAGACTCAATTGATTATTTAGGGTTTTATAGCGCAATAACTCATTTTCATAATTTCGGATGAAACGGCTGTTCGAGATTGTGAAATTATTTTTAGGGGCACTTCGAGATTGAATTTCGGCAAACGATTTTCACTATAGGTTAATATGAATATTTAAAATTTTTCAACACTAAGTGAATAGTAACCTCGATAAGCGCACCTAGTGCAGTGTTTTCACAATCACAGTGTGGAATGTCCAAATTAGGTTAGAGAAGTTTTATTTGGACACTTGGTAAGATCTTAGCCGCACATAGTGAATGGTATTAGACACTTGGTACAAAGAGGAACCATTAGGTAGATTTGTGAAGGAAATCAAGGTGTGAGATTATGTCACCTAAGCAAAACTTTGTTTCATCTATTCAACCAAATTGTGACAGACCAATGAAGGTTTCAATCCTAGCAAAACCCAAAATGGTTGGAATCCAATTGAAACGCCAAAAGCTTGGTTGAAACCGAAACCCTAAACGGTTTCCCAAACCCTAAAGTTGGCCTCCAAGCCCTTTCCAACCCGATTTCTAGCATTGTGTTTAATCACTTGATTAAATCACTTCTACATTATATTAATTAATCAAATCCTTGTTATGACATCATTATCCAACCTTTTAAATCTTAGAAATTTTATTGGGCCAAGAAAAATTGGTTTTAGGCTTGATAGCATCTCAAACCCTAACCAAACCCCCTTTAAACCCCAAATTGAAGCCCACTTGGTTAGGGGCCACCAAGGCCCACGAAATTGGCCACCTTGGCAAAACTTCTTGAAGAAGTTTCCTCTCCCACATGGCAGACCATCCATTGCCATTGGCTGCTCCCATTAGTTCCTTGATGTGAAGGAGAAGTCTACTCTATCAACCTCCATCTCTCATAGCTGCTGCAGGCTGTCCTTTGCCCTCCTTACTCTCCACTTTATAGCCAACTCCAATTAAGGGTCTTTCAAGCCCATAACTTCCCCCTCCAGGAGTCTAAAGTCATGCAAGACACACTTCTTTCCCCCATTCTTAGAGAGAAACCCAAAAGAGCTCTCTATGGCAGATTTCTGGGTCTTTTTACGTGGCCATTTTCGACCTTTTGTAAGTATTTTATCATGATAATTCTTCATAAAAGTTGTTCTTCCTTGAGTCTAGTATCGGTAGATAACTTATTAGTCTCATTCCATGCTCATTTGGTCAGTCAAAAGAATTTTTAACCATAGAAAGGTCATTCTGGGCGTGAAACTGGAGAGTATGATATGTTTTGGAATTTTTTACCAAGCTAATGGACATATCTTGGTCCGAAAATTTTATGGAGTGTTGCTAGCATGTGTTTATGGATGTTAATTGAGGTTTTTTTGCATGAATAAAGCTTTTGATGATAGATTTCCTTAGCTTTAGAAACTTGAAAACTTGAAGTAGAAAAACAGTTTTTGTTTTGTGAAAGTTTGAATATTTCGTGGTTTAATCTTATTCCAAAGGCTTTGATATTTTTATATGATGATCCTAAGCCCTCTTAAATACATGTTAGGATGTTATTTAGATATTTACTATTAGTTTTAAGGATATAATTTTCTACGCAAGAGGAGGATTTCGGTTTGGCCTAAGATTTTATTTTTTGGGTTAGATTCATGTTTTATTGAATTTTAGCCATGTGATTTTAACTTTGATGGTTGGATCTTCTTTAGGACATAGTTTTAAACCATGATATGTTTTAGTTTGAAGATCACATGTCTTTAAGCTATGTATCAAGAGATTGATCAAAGTTAGTAGAGAGAAAAGTTTCTGTTTTGGACTAAGTTTAAAACCAAAAACTCCAAGTGTTTTTTTTGTGATTTTTTTGTATTTTTGTTTGATGATTTAAAACATGGTTGATCTTATAATGATGTTATGAATGTGTTAGAAGTAAGATTTATTTTTTGAAATTTTTGGAGATGTTTTTATTAAGGTCAAAACTTGTGATTCTAGGGTTTACTTTTTGTTAAAAAGTTTGGGTCTTTTTACCAAAAAAAAAAAAAAAAGAAGGTTTAGTATTGATGATTAGCTCTTTCTTGATGGATATTTTAAGTTTGTTTTTTTAAACTTAGGATAGGAAGATCTTTGTTACAAAATTTTGGTTTAATCATGGGTTTTGAAGATGGAAGAAATTGCAACAAAAAATGAGGAAAAATATCCTATGGATGTTTCGGCCATAGTGAGAGTTGTGAATAGTTTTAAATTTTTCTGATTTGATATTTGAGTTTAGGACAAAATTTATATAAGGAATGTAAATTTTGGTAATTTTTAGAGTTAGGATGTGAAATCTTTAAGTTAGGGGTAAAATGGTCATTTTCTCCATGTAAAGGGTAAAATGGTAATTTTACTCTAAGTTGTCTCTTTCACATTTCTAATTGTTAGTAAATTAATTTCTAACTTTTAGAATACCCTCTTATAGTTACTCGTGTTTTACACTTTATTCTCATAGAACACGACTATCGAGGTAAGTTAACTCTAAACTTACTATCAGTTTAAGGTGTATGTGTGATGGGTAAGGAAACTACAATTTATGTTCGTATGTTGTTATATGTGTCATTTCATGCCATGTCATCACCTGTTTATTTATTACATGAATTATTCTGTCATGAAAATCTTATCTGTTACACGATATATATAGTCACATGTTACTATCTATTGTAAGTATGTCACATTACGTACTCCATCTGTCACATGTATATGATGTCACATAATATTCACTGTCAAATGTTATGTCATGTTACAAAATATTGTCTGTTACATGTTTGCCACGCTACAAAATATTGTCTGTTACATCTATGCCATGTTATGAAATATTTTCTATTACATTTATGTTTGGAAGTATGTGTCATGTCTGTCATCTTATGTTCACTTCACGTTACGCTATGTCAGGACTTCTGTCTTTTCGTATTCATGTCATCTCGTCTCGAATACAGTTTGTATATCTCGAGTACAGTCTTGTTAAGTTATTCATGTCAATCACGACCCTAAGTGCTAGGATGGGATAATATCTTAGGGAAACTCCTTTGTTCACGTTGGAGTGTCTAAATAGGTGTGAAATTCCCTAGGTTGACGAAGTACAGTCAACAGATTGCGAATGGGGCCTAACTAACTTGTCATCGAAGCGCACCAGGCACTAACTCCAATGGAGCTACACTTTATTTTATGTGTGTCCACAGCAAGTGTGGCACAAACAATTCATGGGGTCGCAACAACTGTGGAGCATGAAGTATGGGGCCACAACAACTGTGGAGCATACACTACGTGAGACAACAATTGTGACACGTAGAATATGTGGGGCCACAGCAACTGTGGAGTACGTATTAACGCACTCACAGTTGGTATAGACACCTGTATTGTGATGCGGTAATCGGCAGGAAAACGCGGCTCAAGGGGACCCTTGTAGCACCCGTATGGTCACTTTATGATTAAGTCTACTGAATGATATTGCAAGTTCATGTATTTCACATTCAAGCCATGTTTCACGTTACGTTATGTTCAAGTTTACGTCCATGTCAAGTTTCAAGTTTATGTCACGTCAAGCTAAGTTTCAATTTCAGTTCAAGTTATGTCAGCTCATGCCATGTCATGTCAAGTCACGATATGCGTATTATTTTATGCTATGTTATGTCAAGTCACGTTATGCTTATTATTTAATATCATGTTATGTCAGGTTATGTTATGTTCACTATTGACTTTGATTGAGCATTCATGTCTTTATTGCCATGCATACATCATTAACCTGTATGAAGGTTTTTTGTTAACTTGCTAAGATTTGTAATCAAATCTCATTGTGGTAGTCCCAACTACCATTCCCCCCGAATGGTAGATCTTGTTACAAGATCTGAAGGAGAATCGGGAATCGACCAACTGGAAATGATTGACTAAGTGACGGTGCGACGTATATGTAGTTGTCTTAGATTACTACTTGTATTTTGTGGAGTTCAATCTCCAGCGCTCTTTTATTCACAACCATTTTGGACTTATGTTGTGATCTCAGTTGTTTAGTATGTCTTTATGTATGAATTATGTTTTAAGTATTTGAGATATTATAAGTTTGGTGCATAGTATTGCTAAAAAAAAAAAAAAAATTATCCGCTGCGAATATTGCATAATGCCAGATGCATGTTAAGATCATTGCATCTAATATGTCATGAACGTGGGCAGATAACCTTGTGTTGCATGTCCCGACACTTCAGATGTCCATCCGATCCCAAGCAGAATCTGTGGGTGTCACAATACACACACACACACACACACACACACACACAACATATATTGTTGGGGATAAAATCAACCACCAAAAATCAAGTCCAAGGATAAGGCCAACAAGAGATAAAACAAGTTGACTTAGACTCCTAAACGGAAATAGTTTCATATGGCAACTAGAACTCAATTTCTCCAAGGAAAGAAATAGATCTCTATATAAGGAGGAGATCTCTACAAATCTACACAGGCTCTCTAAGACTTATCTAAGCACAATGATTCCAAAAGATCTTCCCTCAAGCGAGACATCATCTTCAACCACTCGAAATCCTAAATTTTTCTATTGTATTAAGAGATATGTGAGGTCATGAGAGATATATAAAATACCAATTATAGAGGAATTCGCCCCCAAACAGCCCGCGAACGTAGGCATTAAGCCGAATCATGACCTCACATGATGAACGCATAGAGCACCGTATTGACACCCGAATCATCCTCGTGGGCCAGGAGTGACTCTTTCTTCCGTTCCTGCCTGTTGTGTGAATTTATGCATTAATATTTGCTGCCGTTTGTGCGTTCGATTTATTCTCTATACCGAAAATAGAAGAATAATGATGCCGTGGCTCACAAGAACATTTCTAAGAAAAAACAAAAAACATATAAGATCTCTTCTACCTTATATCTATTATCTTTTCTTATTATTATTTTTGATAACAAACATAGTTTGTTTCTTTTCTGTTATACCAGAAAAGAACTGCGATTATTGGTTTATGAAATTATGGAAAGATGCATAGTTTACTAATCCAAAGGGTATCTCTCATTATCTCTTACTAAATTGCTCTGTAAAGTGTTTACTTTTGAATTATTCTTTGGTAAAAACTATTAAAGAAAAAAAAACTAGGTTGCATTGCGTGCATTGTGCACATAATGGACACATTGTGCATGCCATGCGCATCGGATATAGGGGGTGCAGCTAGGTGTTTCATGCGGTGTGCTTGCAGCCTGCCACCGCCTTGCATGGTGTGGCCAGAACCCAACTGCCCAGCTGGACAACCAGATGGAGCCAACGAGAGTTTTCCAGTTGGTTTCTTGTCGCCTAAAGCTTGGAAACAAATTAAAAGTTAGTTTTACAGTAGCTTTTTCTGCTTTTTGTAATATATATATATATATATATATATATATATGACCTTTGTATGATCCAAAGTTAATTAATGAGAATCAGTTTCTTCTCAAATCAGTTTCCTCTCAACTTCACTTTCTGTTCGTAACAGTTTCTAACATGGTATCAGAGCAGGAGGAATTCCTGCGATACCTTCCCGATTTTAATCATCTTTCATTGAACCTATGGCCTCCTCATCTTCCTCTTCTTCTTCTCCTACAGAAGATCCAAATAGTCATTTTTCTTGCATCACAGTGACAATGCAAACACTGTCATTGTTTCACCACCCTTGACTGGCTCCAACTACATTTCTTGGAGCAGATCTTTTCTTCTTTCCATTTAAATCAAGAACAAGTCAGGATTCTTGGATGGCACCATCCCCACTCCTGACCTTGCAGATGCTTCTTATGTATCTTGGTTACGATGCAACAATATCCTGCTTGCTTGGATTTTAAATTCAGTTTCCAAGGACATAGCCTCTAATGTGTTCTTCATGACTTCAGCTAAACAGGTATGGGATAAACTCAAAGAGCATTTTGCACAACCTGATGAAGCTAGGCTATATCACCTTCAACACAAACTCAGTGGCATAGTTCAAGGGCATCTTTCTGTAAGTGACTAATTCACCCAACTTAATACCATTTGGGAAGAGCTGCATAGCTATAGACCACTTCCCTGTTGCACTTGTGGTTTATGTATATGTGATGCTTTAAAGAATGTTGGTGAAGTTCAGGAAAGGGACTATGTTTTCGAATTTTTAATGGGTTTAAATGATAGCTATGATGTTGTTAGAGGGCAAATTATCTTGTTGAGTCCCTTGCCTTCTCTAGATAAGACCTTTTCACTTATTTTACAAGAAGAGAGGCAAAGGCAAGCAAGAAACATAGTTGTTCCCACCTCAGAACCATCTGCCTTGCTTGCTTATCAAAATTTCTCAAAGAAAAAGGAGAAAACAGATTTGGTTTGTGGACATTGTGGGAAAATGGGACACAGAAAGGAGAAATGCTACAAACTAATAGGATTACCACCCACTTTCAAATTTACCAAATCTAAGTTTGAAAATGGTGTTGGAAAACCTGCTACTCACTCTGCAAACCAGGTTGCTCTTAATCAAACTGTTGTTGCAGGCCATGCATCTCCTTCACCAAGTACTTCTCAGCTAAACCTTTCTCAAGCACAACCACAGCACCTCGTGGATCTTGTCAATGCTCAATTCCCTCAGCTGACCTCAGGACACAATAAACCACTTGTGCATCCTTCACCAATTATCTCAGAACCTGCCCTTCCAACAACATCCCACTCCAATCTAGCAGGTAATCATCACTATTCTGCTAGTCCTAGCATCTCTTATAACCATCTCTTTTCAATGTCACAAGTCATGATAAACTCACTGGTTTTTCACAAGATCAGCATGATACCTTTCATAACACACCATGGATCATGGACACAGGAGCCACTGATCACATGGTGTGCTCCACCTCATTTTTTAAATCTTTCTGCTGCATTCAAGCTTTTGTGCAACTTCCAAATGGTACAAAAGCTCAAGTCACACACATAGGCACTATTAAACTTTCAGACTCTCTCCTTCTCATTGATGTCCTGTGTGTTCCCTCATTTGCTTTCAATCTCATCTCAGTCAGTAAGCTTACTCAAAGGCCAGACACTTGTCTATTTTCCTTAAACAATCTTTGTTTCATTCAGGTCCTCTCTTCATGGATGACGATTAGACTTGCTAAAGTCCATGCTGGTCTTTATTACCTGCTGTTTTCACCTCCAGACAACACCAATATTCCATCTTCAAGCCCCTCTAGTCTAACTCGAGTCAACCAAGCTGCTGTACATCAAGATTTTGACTTATGGCACTGCATATTAGGACATTTATCCTCTCATAGAATGAATTTAATTCATTCTAATGTACCTAATGTAAAATCCAAAGATAAATCTCATTGTACAGTTTGTCATTTGGCTAAACAGAAACAACTTTCATTCCCTTCAAGTGTTTCCAGTAGTTCATTTCCTTTTGATTTAATCCATTGTGATATATGGGGTCCATACTCCATGCTTCCCTTCAAGGATTTCATTATTTTTAACCATTGTGGATGATTATTCTAGAGCTACTTAGGTTTTCCTAATGTGACTGAAATCAGGCACAAGATCCGTCCTACAATCTTTCTTCCATCTCATACAAACCCAATTCAACAAAAACATTAAGCAAATCAGAACTGATAATGGACTTGAATTGCTATGACTGATTTCTACAAAAAATATGGCATCATTCATCAAACACCATGTGTGTATACCCCTCAACAAAATGATGTTGTTGAGAGAAAACACCAACATCTCTTGAATGTTGCCCGAGCCCTTCTCTTTCAAGCATCATTGCCTATCCAATTTTGGGAAGATGCTATCTTAACAGCAACCTATATATCACTAACAGAATCCCCACACCTCTCCTCTCCAATAAATCCCCATATGAGATGCATTTCTCATCACCACCTTCATATTCTCACCTTAGGGTCTTTGGCTGTCTATCTTATGCTAGTACTCTCAAACACAACAGAACCAAATTTGAACATAGAGCTAAACCTTGCATTTTCTTAGGATATCCTGCTAATATCAAAGGTTATAAGCTGTATGACATTGAATCTCACTCTACCTTCATCTCTCGAAATGTGATTTTTCATGAATCCATTTTTCCTTTCAAATCTGGTTCTCCTTTAGACAATGACCTATCCTCCTTCCCAAATAACCTGGTCCTTCCTCCTGCACCACCAGATGACATCTTCTCCTTTCCCCAAACTTCTCAAACTCTCACTCAATCACACATTGGTGAAGAACCTTCTTCACCAGCTCATGAAGAACCTTCTTCACTAGCTGATCCCTCCACCCTTCCCTCACCTACTGCTCCCACACTTCCTTCACCTGCCCCCTCTCATCCTGACCCTTTCCCTCTTCGAAGGTCCACCAGAAATAGGAACCAATCTGCGTATCTTCATCAATATCATTGCCAGCTTGCAGCATCTCAACCCTGTCTTCCATCCTCCACAACCCATCCCCTTCATGATTACATAACTTACAAAAATCTATCTCCCTCTCACCAGTCATTCTCTATTTCACTTTCATGAACCTCAGTCCTATAATGACGTTGTCAGGTTTAAGCATTGGCAAGATACCATGAAAGCTGAACTCCATGCTCTAGAAGAAAATAATACATGGACTATCACCACCTTACCCCCCAACAAGACTGCAATTGGCTGCAGATATGTTTATAAAACCAAGCTGAAATCAGATGGATCTTTTGAAAGGCACAAAGCCAGACTTGTAGCCAAAGGCTACACTAAAAAATAAGGCTTTGACTTCCAAGAGACCTTCAGTCCAGTCGCAAAGCTCACCACAGTTTGAGTTTTCCTTACCATAGCAGCCATTAAAAACTGGTCCCTCACTCAAATGGATGTTCACAATGATTTTCTACATGGAGATCTTGATGAGGACATCTATAGGCAAATTACCTCCAAGTTATCACATCAAGGGTAAGCAGATTGAGGGGGAGAACTTGGTATGCAAATTAAATAAGTCTCTCTATGGACTTAAGCAAGCATCTAGGCAATGGTTCTCAAAGTTTTCAAATTCACTCACTGCCATTGGATTTCATCAATCAAAATCTGATTACTCTTTGTTCACTAAGGTCAGTCCCAATGGATTTATAGCACTCTTAGTCTATGTGAATGACATCATAGTTGGAAGTAACTCTCAAGAAGAAGTTGATTCACTCAAATCTTACCTTCACAACAAGGTCTAAATTAAGGACCTTGGATCCCTCAAGTATTTCCTAGGATTGGAAGTTGCTAGGTCCTCACTTGGAATTAACATTTGTCAAAGGAAGTATACCCTCGAGATATTAGAAGATTCAGGTCTACTTGGCATGAAGACAGTTTCCACACCTATTGAATTGAACCATAAATTAAGCCACACCACAGAAGAAATCCTCCAAGATCCTACAGCTTATAGAAGACTCATTGGAAGGTTAATTTACTTAACCATCACCAGACCCGACATCACCTATGCTGTAAGTGTTCTAAGTCAATTCATGGACAGACCCTCACAATCTCATTTGCACTCAGCCTATAGGATTCTCAAGTACCTCAAAGGATCCATAGGTCAAGGCATTTTCTTGTCATCCAAATCAACTTTACATCTAAGGGCCTATAGTGATTTTGATTGGGCTACCTGCCCAGAGACAAGAAGATCTGTCACTGGGTTCTGTATATTCATTAGAGACTCACTAATGAGCTGAAAATCTAAGAAGCAAGCAACAGTTTCTAGATCTTCAGCTGAGGCAGAATATAGGGCACTAGCATCTACAAGTTGTGAGATCATGTGGCTTTTCAGTTTGCTAAAGGAATTTAATGTTAATCATGCACAATCTGCTTCCCTCTTATGTGATAATCAGGCAACCATTCACATTACAAAGAATCCAATTTTTCATGAAAGGACCAAGCATATAGAACTAGATTGTCATTTTGTTAGAGAAAAAGTCTTGGCTGGTATTATTACACCAATGCATGTGTCCTCAAGATTTCAGTTGGCAGATATTTTCACTAAGGCCTTACCAATTCTACATTTTAGTTCTTATTGTCCAAGATGGGAATTGTTAATATCTAGGCCCATCTTGAGGGGGAGCCTTGGGGAATACAATCTAACGAAATGAAATGCAATCTAATTCTACACAAGGACAGCAACCAGAGCATACCTGAAATACACTGCAGCACTCAAGAGATACAAAAAGCTGATAAAGCATGCTGAAAAGAAAAAGATAACAGCTGCAGTACATGAAAAGAAAAAGAAAACAGTGGCAGGAAAAAGGAGACAAGAGATGGTGCATTGAAAAGAAGAACCTCAGCTAAGGAAATGCATAGCTTCACACAAAGAAGCATGAGGGACACGATGCATAAAGCTGCATCTACCATGCTGTCCATAAAAGTTCTGAATTGATACTTGTAATTGTGTAGATAATTAAAAGTTAGTTTTACAGTAGGTTTTTCTATATATATATATATATGACCTTTGTATGATCCAAAGTTAATTAGTGAGAATCAGTTTCTTCTCAAATCAGTTTCCTCTCATCTTCACTTTATGTTCTTAACAGTTTCTAACAAACCAAGCTGGAAGGACATGCTAGTCAACTGTGAGCTGATAGAGCCACCAACAGTCACCACATGAATGGCTAGCGCTTTCTATCGCTAGCAAGGTGGTCCCCGACTACGGAGGTTCCTCACCCCCATTGCTGTTCTTGAGCCATGTAAGTTGCAACAATTAACGAGGTTCAACTGCAGCATCTCCACCACACCACCTCCCTCAGATACGGTTAGGGACAAACCGCTATGATTGCACCGTCATGAAGCTACCACCACAAGGCCACAACCCTCGGCATGATGCCAAGGTGAGCTACGACAACCCCTGTTTCATGACACCAAAACAGAGCACTCTCAACCACCATCCACCTCACTGTAACACCGTGGCTACCACCACAATTTTTCATCCCTCGAGACCTTGCATGTGCTCGCCACAAGAGCCACCATGTTCCACCGATGAAAACAACGTCTTGCCACCATACTGACGTGGGGTGTACATTGGTGACCAACGTGCAGTATCTCGCCACCTTTGTGGTCTGGTATGGAGGAAGGCGGGCAAACAACGCACCAACCTCACCCTGTCTAGTGCCTTGCCAAGGAATGGTGGCCAACGTGTAGCATCTCGTCATCCTTGTGGTTGGCCACAAGCACGTGGCTCTTACTTAATGCCACAAAGGTTTTGCTTTCCATGCCACAGAAATGCCTGTCCCACTGGATTCGCTTTCCTACAGATGCTTTGCTCACCACATTAGCTTTGCTCACCATAAAAAAGGTCGCTGATAGAAAAGTGCTCATCCATATATGTTGCTCGCCCAGGGTAAATGCTCACCCACGTTATGTTGACTGCCGCAGTAACCCATGCAACGCACAACAGGATCACCAAGTTGACGGGCATTAATGCACTAACCCACTTGAGGCACGGATGGGCATGACTGCCACTACAAGTGCGACCAAACTTGATCGGCCGTTATGGCCCATGGGCCCACCAGTCCCCCCTCAAAGGCAACCGTAAGGCTCGCGAATAAAAAAAAAAAAGAAAATGAGCTACTTGACTCAGGAGGCTCCAAGAGAGTGTGAATGAGGAAAAAAAAAAGGGAGATAGACATTCTCTATCACAACAAAAAAATACCAAGGGTGAACAACTTCCACCGTACAAAACTCATTAAGCAATGAACAATCTCAATTAGAAAAAATTGATAGCAGCAGCTAAATTACTATTGTTTGTCTCTCTCAAACTTGTATTTTAAATTCATTTTTACTAACAACTTCTGTTTTTGGGATTTACTCCACATATTTCACTAAAGGGAAAAGCTTTTATGCCCTCCACGTTTGACCGCACTAATTGACCGCTGGTCAAAAAATATATATATTTTTTACTTAATGGTTCTGAAAATGATTTTAAGTGTATTGGCGTATCTTTTTATTTTTTAAAAATATTTAAATATATTAAAAAAATGTGAAAAGAAAAAAGGAAAAAAGAAAAAGGCCTGAGCGCCATAGTAGCTGTACCCTTCACTAAAAATACCCTCTGTGGCACGAAACACTGGCTACAAAGCCCCTTTTAGGCATCGCTTAGACATCTTAATTTATTTTCATCAAATTAGACCGCTCGGTAATGCGAACACCCCAGATCTTCATAATTTCCAAATTTCGGCTTCTTGTGAATCTCGCCTGTGCGCCTCAAGCCTTCACTACACTTTAGCAAAATGGTATAGGTTTGTAAATCTCAAACTTGTAATTTGGATTATCTACACTAACCTGTTTGGTTTTTGGTAGAAACTTCTAACAGTGGTTGAGCTCCATCTCCCACAACAGTTATGTGGTTGAGCCTTGTCTCCCGCAACAGCAGCGCAGTTTAACTCAGCCTCTTGCCACAACAATGCGATCGAGTATCTCCTTTAGCAAAGCTGAGTCCGTTGACACGCGGTGAAAAATGGACAATGAAAATCCCTTGACTGCTTCGACTATTGCCCACGAAGTCAAGTCCCTTAATTTACGGCGAACAACGGGCGATGATAGTCCCTTGATTACTTTGGCCCTCGCCCACGAAGCCAAGTCCCTTGATTGCTTCGACCCTCGCCCTCAAAGTTGAGTCCCTTGGCTTGTTGCAAACAACAGGCGATGGCAATCCCTTGACTGCTTTGACCCTCGCCCTTCAAGCAGTGTGCCCTTACGCTCATGCCACAACCATCGCCAGAGGGTTACCTCAGGGAACGAACCTCGAGCTCCACAACTGCCTTGCGCAAGTTATCTTTGGGAATGAGTTGACGAGCTCAACAACTGCCTAAGCTGGATCTAGAGGGTCGATAGGCTTCCTAACCATTTAGCGTAGGTTACAACAAACAAACTCTAATATCAATACCAACCGAAAACTACCTCAAGGGGTAAAACATCCGCTAATGCCATAAAATAAAAACGTAACTATCAATGAAAATACACACTCAGTGATCGTGACAAACCATCACATGTCACCATCTGAACACTCAATTATCAGGAAAGCGTTTATGGCAAACAAAATTCCTGGAATTCATTTTCTCTGCAGATTATTGACTTGACGATTCTAAAGAAATTTTTCTTGAACAATTTGACCTTAAGAATAGCGGGCATTTGTAGGGGATAAAATCAACCACCAAAAATCAAGCCCAAGGATATGGCCAAGAAGAGATAAGGCAATCTGATTTAGACTCCTAAAAGGAAAGGACTTCATAAGGCATGTAGGACTCAATCACTTCAAGGAAGGAAATAGATTTCTATATAAGGAGGATATCTCCAAAAATCTACATGGGCTCTATATGACTTCTCTACGCATAGACTCCACCAAGCACAATGACTCTGAAAGATCTTCTCTCAAGGGAGGCATCATCTTCAACCTCCCAAAATCCTAAATTTATCCATTGTGTTGAGAGATATGTGAGGCCATGAGAGATATGTAAAATCACCTATCATTGTGGAATTCGTCTAAAAAAAACTCGTGGACGTAGGCATTATGCCAATCCACAAAAATCTCTGTGTCTCTCTTTGTTTACTTTTATTCGCTTATTTATTATTTAACCCATGGATGAACGCGAAGAGCATTGTATCGAGGCTAGAATCATTCTCGTAGGTCAAAGATGACTCTTTCTTCCGTTCCGGCTTGTTATGTGAATTTACGCATTAACATATATATATATATATATATTTAGCAAATGATGGGAACCAAGGTGGGCCTAGTTTTAAAGATCGTTTGCAAGTTCCAGATGAGCCAATTACAATATCAAGAGCTAAGAAAATCAAAGAAGCAAAGCAAGAATTGGTAGAATCCACTTTGGATGAAACCAGCAAGAGCCCAACTCACAAGATGGGCTTTAAAGAAGAAGAACCAGTTTTGATCCACTTGATACATGCTGTGGAAGACATAACTTAGAGTTATTGTTTGAGCCTATTGTTATTGAAGACTTTCAATTTATTAAAATCATTTAAAGGATTTATTTTATTAGTTTAAAATAAGTGGGTTTAAGGATGCTTGGCCCACATTATTTCTTATGAACTAGAGTTTTTGGAAAGGCCTTGTATTTTGGCCAAGGGCTTATTTGAAAAGTTACTTTTTAAGAATTAGGGTTTAATGAGGTACTGTAGCGAGTTACTGTAGCTGCGGCACTATTCATCCAAGGGTAGTTTTGGAAGAAAGAGCTTTATTTTGTCTAGAGTTTTAGTTAGGTTTAGGTTTAAAATACTCTTGTAGCTTCATTTTAAGAAGTTTATGAAATTTGATGAATTTATTCATTGTGAGTTGAGTTTTATTCCTCTGTTCTTGGTAGAACTTTTGAACTTATCAAAGGTAAATCACAACCTTTGTGTTGTTCCTCCTTTGTAATATGGGTTCTTGAGACGGGTTCTTCAACGGGTATAGATTTTAATATAATCTAGGTTCTTGGAATGAGTTCTCAACGACTCTAGGTTCTCCATCTATTGACTTGATTTTGGATTTCTTGGAGAGTTTTCAAATTGATTGTGGATTCAAGGGATTCCATTCCTGCAGGTTCATATCATTTGGTATTTGGAGCAAGGTTTCCAATCAGGTCTGTTCTATCTTTTAATTCTTGCATCTCTAATTTTGATTCTAGGCCTTCATTGTTCTAGGGTTGCAAAAAAAAAAAAAAAGAAACAAAAAGTAGGTTGCCGAAATTCTTAGGGTTTTATGTTTCGCTGAATTAGCATCACTTAGGGTTTCAAAATTCTAGGGTTTCCTGCATCTCTAAGTTTGTCAATTGCTTGGAGTGCCGTTCCATTGATTCTCTTCTATTTCATTGTCAATTCTTGTGTGCTTGATTTCAGTTGCTTGATTTTCACAATTGAGTATTGCTGTTTGTGATTTAATTAGAGAGAAGAAGAGAAGAGAAAAGAAAAGAAAAGAAAAGAAAGGAAAGGAAGAGAAGAGAAAAGAGAAGAAAGGAAAAGAAAAGAAAAGAAAGGAAAGGAAAACAAAAGAAAAGAAAATAAAGGAAAGGAAAACAAAAGAAAAAAAGAAAAAAAGAAAAGAAAAGAGAAGGTAGCATATTCAAAGGTTGCTACATAATTACAACAAAGAGAAAGAAATACATTTGTTGATTGGGCTTTATCTTCAAAGGGGCTAAATACATCTTTCTAGTTGATATCTTGGTTTATAATTACTCTTTCCCTCGTATAAATTCATTGAGTCTTGTGTCATTTTATTCCTTGTTTCTTGAACCTATTGCTGGTTGGAATAATACAAGGTTGTATTTTCTTAATTTAGTTCAACTAGTTCTTAAAGAACTTGAGCAGGAAAAGTATTGAGGTAAAATGCAAGAGAGTGTGAGACTATTATTAGGAAAAAGCCAATTAAGAGTGAAATACGAGTGGAGTGCCATTATTCGAGTATAAACACGTAAGGGAGTGTGTGAGGTTTTCCACTAACATACTTTTTGTGCAGCACATTATAATGTCTCATAGGAGTGACTCATCACCCAAGGGGATGGCAGATAACTCATCATTTGTGTTGCAAGCCATGTAACAACAGTTTGAGCGGTTGAACTTGGTGTTGGGTGAAGTGAGGGATAGGATGGATCATCAAGATGAGGTAATTAGAAATCTACAGGGCAGGAGAGATAGGAGGTGATGTGAGTCTAATGTTGAAAATGGGTATAAGAAAGAAGAGTATGGTGATTCTCTTGTTACTAGGGTGCACTCAATAGACAAATTTAGATGGATGATACAGAGCAGTAGAGCGAGGACATTTTTCATACTAGATGCCACATTAACAATAAGGTATGTAGTATGATCATTGATTTGATGAGTTGTATTAATTTGGCTAGCACTAATTTAGTCGAGAAATTGAATTTACCTACCTTGAAACACCCTAGACCATACAAGTTGCAGTGGTTGAGTATTTTGGGGAGGTTAGGGTAAATAAGCAAGTGCTAGTTTCTTTTTCAATTGGAAAATACCAGGATATGGTCCTTTGTGATGTAGTGCCTATGCATGCTGGCTATATTTTGTTGGTAAATCATGGCAGTATGATAGGAAGGTGATCCATGATGGGTTAAGGAACATGTACAATTTTGAAAATGATAGAAAAATAATCAAACTTGCTCCTTTAACTCCAATATAGGTCCATGGAGACCAATTGAAACTTAAAAGTGAGGTTGCTCAAAAAAGAAAGAGTGAAAATGAGAGTGATCAAAGAAGAAAGAGTGAGAGTGAGAGTGATCAAAAAAGAAAGAATGAAAGTGAGAGTGATCAAAAAAGAAAAAATGAAAAAGAGATTGAGAAAAAAGGAAATAGTGCGGTCGAAAAGGAGAGAGAGAAAAATGAGGGAGAAAAAAGATGAGGATGAGGCTGAGACCTCATGGAAAAGAAAGAATGAGTTGAAAAACAATTGTGAGGTTGAGAGTTCAAAAAAAGATGAAGAAAAAGAGAGTGACAGAAAAAAGAGAGAGAAAAGAAAAAAGAGAGTGAAAGGAAAAAAGAGAGTGAAAAAGAAAAAGAGAGTGGAAAGACAGGAGAGAGTGAAGAAAGTGAGAGAAAAACAAAGAGAAAAGTGAGTTTTTATGCAAATGTGAGTCTTAATACTAACGAACTTGACATATCTTTGCCTAGTGTTGTTGTCTTTTTGTTGTAGGGATATGAGGTCTTGTTTCCTATCAGTGTGTTTAGTAGATTGCCACCTATTAGGGAGATAAAGCACTACATTGATTTTTTACCAGATGCGACAATTCCTACCCGACTTTTGTTTGAAGAAAATGAGTCATTGACACACTTGAAGGGACAAGGTAAGTTGTTGACTAGAATACATGCTAAGTGGGAAGACTGTATTGAGACTTATCCTCATGCAATCAAATAAACACATGGTGAGGGAAATTTTGTGCTTAATGCATTAGCAAGAAGGTATGCCCTTATCTTGATTTTAAATACAAATTTATTGAGATTTGAATATGATAAGAAATTGCATGCTAATAATGATGACTTTGCTAGTGTGTATGGAATATGTGAGAAAGCATCATTTGGTAAGTTCCATAAACTGGATTGGTACTTGTTTAGAGACAATAGACTTTGTGTGCCTACTAGTTTTATGCGTAAGTTGCTTGTGTGTGATAGACATGGTGGTTTGTTGGGTAACTTTGGTATAAGGAAGATTTTTTATGTGTTGCATGAATATTTGTGGGAGTATCATTTGCAATTCATTGACGTGTTGCATGAACATTTGTGGAAGTATCATTTGTCATTCATTAACGTGTTGCATGAACGTTTGTGAGAGTATTACTTGCCATTCATTGAGTTTGCATATAATTGGAGCGGTCATTTTGGTGTAAGGAAAACTTTATGTGTGTTTCATGAACGTTTGTGGGAGTATCATTTGCCATTCATTGAATTGTTACATGGACGTTTGCAGGAGTATCCTTTGTCCTTATTAGAGTGTGCATATAATAAAACTTTGCGTACTACTATTTTTTATTCTCTGGTTGAAATTGTTTATAATTTTAATCCATTTACTCCTTTAGCTTTGATGCTTTTGCTTATTGATGACATGAGTAGCTTGGATGGATATTTTCAAATTTTGGAGAAAATTAATGAAAATGCATATAAAGTGGATCTTCCAGGTAAGTTTCATGTTTATGCTATTTTCAATGTTACAGTTTCATGTTTATGCTATTTTCAATGTTACTAACCTTTTTCCCTTTGATGCAGGTGGAGATTCGAGGTTGAACCATTTTGAGGAGAGGGGGAATGATGGGAACCAAGGTGGATCTAGTTTTAAAGATTCTTTGCAAGTTCCAGATGGGCCAATTACAAGATCAAAAGCTAAGAAAATCAAGGAAGCAAAGCAAGAATTGGTGCAATCCACTTCGGATGAAACCAGTAAGAGCCCAACTCACAAGATGGGCTTTAAAGAAGAAGAACCAGTTTTGATTCACTTGATACATGCTGTGGAAGACATAACTTAGAGTTATTGTTTGAGCCTATTGTTATTGAAGACTTTCAATTTATTAAAATCATTTAAAGGATTTATTTTGTTAGTTTAAAATAAGTGGGTTTGAGGATGCTTGACCCACTTATGCCTTATTTCTTACGAACTAGGATTTTTAGAAAGACATTGTATTTTGGCTAATGGCTTATTTGGAAAGTTACTTTTTAGGAACTAGGGTTTGATGAGGTACTGTATCGAGTTACTGTAGCCACGACACTATTCATCCAGGGGTAGTTTTGGAAGAAATGGCTTTATTTTGGCTAGGGTTTTAATTAGGTTTAGTTGTAGCCTCATTTTAAGAACTTTATGAAATTTGATGAATTTATTCATTGTGAGTTGAGTTTTACTCCTCTTGTTCTTGATATAAATTTTAAACTTACCAAAGGTAAATCACAGTGGCGTTCCTCCTTCGCAATTTGGGTTCTTGAGGCGGGTTCTTCAACGGGTCTAGATTTTAATATAATCTAAGTTCTTGAAACGAGTTCTCAACGACTCTAGGTTCTCCATCCATTGACTTAATTTTCACTTTCTTGGGGAGTTTTCAAATTGATTGTCAGTTCAAGGGATTCCATTCCCATGGGTTCATATCTACAAATATGTTTGTTAAGTTGAAATTGACGGTAAGCTATACTTCGTCAAACCATTTTACTTTAATGGGTAGGAATTGTCAGCTTTGGAATACCAAATTTCAGCACACATGCAAAGTACCATCTTCCATGGATTTGGATTGAGAAGAAGGTTGTAACAATCCACTCGTCAATAAAGTTATTTTTAAAGTTTTTGGGGAACCAATGCGCTATTAAACTTAAACTTAAATTTTTTTTCTTCTTAACGAAGTGCCAGATACGAAAGATTCCTTATAAATAAATAAATCTCATCTTATTTAAATACTTAAAATCCAAAATAGAGTTTAGGGAAAACACTTATTGAAAATCACTAAGTCTCATATGCTTATAAAAATATATTATTAAACTAAAATCATAAAACTAATCATAGCATAAACTGTCTTGGCCTGTGCCTTGCTTCTCGGGGTCAAGTCCTGTCCTGCAATCCTATCCTCATAAATATTATCTCGTGGGGTAGTTTAAAAACATACAAAAATGAATCGAATACTCATCATACAACACATCATATAGCAAACATAATAAACATGTGGTTTAAAAAATTATATGCATACTCTTAAATTACATACATGAATATCATGAACATGAACTTATCTTTCACTTGTCATAGGCTGATACATGTTGTTGACCCCCGTGACTTAGGGTTATCTCGTGGCTGGTTTAGATGCTCTGTTTTGTAAGTCTAAAAATAGAGGATGCTCGAACTTCTTGTGTATCGCTGGTTTCTGTTTGGTGTTGGGTGAAATAGAGGAGGCTGGCAACGGCTTTGTTACTTGGTGGTTCTCGGTGCAACTATGTGGTAAGGGTGCAGTGTCTCGGGTTGTTTTCTGACGTGTGTTGCTAGTGATTTGGTTGTGGGCTATGAGGGAGGAAAGGTGGTGGTTGGTGTCATGGTTTACGTGGTTGGGTGGTTCCGTCGTGCGTGGTGTTTTGGTCTTGGTTGTAATGTGAGGTATGTGAGGTGCGACTGGTTCAGGTTTATGCCGTGGAAGAAGAAAAATCAAGGTGGGGGAGGGAGAACATAGCGACAACTTGAGGAAGGTTTGGTACCGCGACTTAAAATATTCTCATGAAGGAGAAGTAGGCATATATATATACTGTTGGTTTAAGAAGTTTTAACATGAAGAGGGCTTATGTAGAGTTGTAATCTGAGTGAACCTTGATAATGAAGACGTGCATGGCATGAAGTTCACGGTTTATTAATATACAATAGGCTTAAATATAATTATTAAGCCTAATAAAATTTTATAATACATTTAAATATTTTTGGACCCATTAAACATAACTTAGGCCCAATAAAAATTAGCAATATTTCAATCTTGGAATTATTGGGTCGGGTCGTTACAGAGGTATTTATAGAGATCAGATGTTCAATTCCAGGGTTATAATAATTTTTATATATATATATATATATAGAGAGAGAGAGAGAGAGAGAGAGAGAGAGAGAGAGAGAGATCAATGGCTATATTAGGATCATGGCCTATATTACACATTGGATCTGTAGTAAAAAGGGATTGTGGTGGCCCAACCAACAAAAAGACCAAGGGGTCGACCCTATTCCTCAAGACAGGCTGAAAGCCATCAACTCACCTAGAGAGTGGCAAGCCTATATAAAGGGAAGTCCTGAATAGTAAAGTTATGAACAACAGCATTCCTAGGGCTGGGTAGAGCAAATTGATAAGTGTTATTTTTATCTGATTTTTATCACTATTTTATTTATGAAAAATATCATTTTCCATTAAATACTATTGATTTTATTTTATTTCTATATATTTTTATTTATTTTATTGGATTTGAAGGAATGAGAAGATTTAGTGCAATTGTAGATCCAAATAGATGAGAGGCAACGAGATTTGAAGAGAGTCGATGAGATTTGGGCGATGGGCCTTGTCCCGTGAGCAGCAAAGAGATATTTCTCTGACAAAGGTGAGAAGACTTACCTCTCGGTAGGCGAGGAGAATTGCAACCAGAAGGCGCGAAGATTTGGTGACAAGGCTCTAGGCGATTAGACGGGCGACTAGTCAAAACGACCAACTTAAAAGATCAACCTAAACGACATTGTGGACAATGACTAGAAAAGGCAAGATGAGTCTTTCATCCCGGTCGGGAGTCTTTCCACTCGGTAGGTAAGAAGAGGACTGTGTGGTCTTTGTGATCACCATGCCCATTCATTTGTGACCTCCACGCCTGCTAGTTATATTTAGCGCACACGACATCTACCCAGTGGAACCAATCTGAGTTCCACAATCAATCTATTGACGACCAAATCCTCCCGAACATTGCAATTCAAGCCGCATATCACTGAATCTTCCGTTTTAGACAATTCCGATATTCTTGGGATAATTTCCTTTTATGTTAACATCTTTCTTTAGAAACTATTTTCCAGATTTTTAACCTAGATTGTAGCCACATTTATTTTGTTTCTGGATTTGAGTTTTGACATCTATTTAATTCCATCTTGTGGGATGAATAGGGAGTCTTTGGTTTTTGAGTTCTTAGTTTTAGTTTTAGTCTGAGTTCGAGTTTATAGTTCCAGAATTTATTCTTTAAGTGTTTTTTCGAGAAGGCAGAACTGGAGGGCAGAGGTGAGAGTTGCATGCTTTATCAACCTACTTCAATGAAGAACACCAGTTTTATTCTTTTTCTTTTTAATTCCATTATGAACTAATTCTATTTTCTAGAGCTTTGATATAGCCTGACATTGAACACACAGTTTATATTCCAAGTTATTTTATTTTTAATATTTTCATGATTGAGTCTCCAATTAGTTAAATTCACATAGAGATATGGAGTTAATAGTTGGAGATATTTTCTGTATTGAATAGTTAATGGATTTTTATCATCAACTTGGGATAATTGAAATTCTATAACAAGATAGACTAAATTGTGTGAGATTTGCTAGGAGAAGTCAAATGCTCTAGATCTATTCTTATTATCTTTAAAATCTTAATTTTAATGTTCTTTTCTTCAGTTTAATTTACTTCAAAATTCGATTTTTCAAATAGTAATTAATTTAGTCAATTTCAATACTCAATAGCATAATTATTCCTGTCGGTTCGATAACTATTTTCTTTAAAACACTTCACTACTTGTTACAATTCTGTGCACTTGCAGATATATTTTTATACGAATAAGTTTTTGATGCCGTTGCTGGAGAATAGTTATTTGTTATTGATATTGATACCAACTAGATTGTTACAATTTTAGATTTTATTTTATTTTATTTATTTAATATATATATAAATTATATTTTATCTCAGTTTGATCTTTTTCTTTTTCTATTATGAGATTGAAAGAATCTTACGTCAGATCAATAAAGAGAGAAAGAAAGAGGTCGTTGCCTCCAAAGTTAATATGGCAAACCAGGAGCACAATGTGTTAAGAGACTATGCGATACCCTCAGTTAATGGGGCGACGCCAGTATAAGGCGGCCATCTATAGAAGCCAATAACTTTGAGATCAAGCCGGCCATCATTCAAATGATCCAACAAACCGTCCAGTTTGGAGGGTTGTCACAAGATGATCCTAATGTCCATATTGCAATTTTCCTGAAAATTTATGATACGTTTAAACACAACTGAGTGACAAATGATGCAATTCAATTGAGACTTTTTGTTTTTTCACTTTGGGAAAAGCAAAAGCTTGGCTGAATTCTTTGTCGCCTAGCATCATCACCACATGGGAACAGTTGGCACAAAATTTTGTAGCGAAATATTTCCCTCCGGCCAAGACAGCGAAGTTAAGGAATGATAACACAACCTTCATCCAATTTGAGGGTGAATCATTATATGAGGCGTGTGAGAGATACAAGTGCAATACCCGAGTCCTACTATGTAGGTCTTTACGTCATTTTATTAATTTTTTAAGTTAAATATTTTGAGATAAATATTTTTGTTATTTTATTTTAAGATGAATGTGCTTTTATTTTTATGTGGGTTATTAAAATAATTCAAGGGCATGATTTTAAGATCTTAAAATATTTTTCTCTTAAGCCTTCTAATTTTCATTTATTCAAGAAATGGCCCAAGCTCCCTCCACCATTAGATGGGTAGATAAGGAAAATATCTTTTCACACTTGATCCCCACCGTCCACCCTCCCTAGCTTATGAAACAAGGTTTGATTAAAAGCAATTAAGTCTTTATTCTCTTGAACCTGTCGCCTTCCAAGGCAAGAAAAGAAGAAAAAACTTCTCAAGCCCTCAACCGTGCGACACTACCACACATTCTCTCCCATTTCCACTCTCCTTCCAATCTTAAGCCAAGCACCCATTATTTCTTCTTCTCAAGAGGAAAATAGCAAGGTAAGAGTACCTTTAACCTTTCTCCTTTGTGTATTTCAAACTTGGCCATGGTTTAATCAAGTGGGTTTTCTTTTTATTGTTGTTGATGTTTTGGTTTTGGATTTCTAGCCAAGGGTTCATGTGCTCTCTAGTTCCTTAAGCCAAACCCACCTCTCCTCTTCTCCATTTTCTTTTTTTGGGAACGATTCACCAAAGGTAAAAACCTTAGCTTAACCCATTTGGTTTTTAGTTTGATTTTGGAGGCCAACTAAGTTGTTTTAGCTTGTATCTTAATTATAGTTATTATCTATGTTGTCAATAAATGTGAATGCTATGTTTTTGGCCCAAACCGAGTGTGTTGAAGCTATCTTGCTATGTATTTTCCTATCATTCAAAAATCGTATTTTTGCTATTTAACTTGGTTAGTAATAAGTGATGTTGGTTGATCTTTTCTTATGTGTGTGTGTGTATATATATATATATATATATGTTGATGCCATGTGTTTTGTGTTGAGGTCTAGTTGGTGACTTGTTATTAGGATGCTAGAGGATCGGTTTAAAGGCTTGGCTTGGTTCGTTGTAATTTTATAGCTTGCTTCTAAAATGTATTAAATGAGTAAATTATAATACTGGGTGTTTAAAGTTTTCAAGTTCACTTAATGGGTTTAACCTAGTTGTTTTATGCTATGTTTAGCCAAATAATTATGTTATAACAAACTTTTATTTGATTCTAATGTCACTAGATTTATAGTATGAGTTGGTATTAGAAGTAGATGATTATTTGTGCATGTTATAATATTGTGTGTGAGCTGTCTAGCAAGCCTAATCCCATGTGTATACCCTATTTTAATAACAAGTGAGCCTTTTCTTATAAGGGACAACTAACTATTCTAAAGGGATGCTTCCTAAGCTTATTTAGCCTACTTGAGATGCCTAAATTTATTTTAAAGCTCATTGTTGAGAATTTTCAGATTTTATCTCCTAATGTACATAATTCAAAGTGAGCTTGAACCAAAGAGACTTTGCTTCAAACTTATGAATTCTTAACTACTTTTCATGAAAGGTTTTAAAATAGCATTTCCACAGATAGTTAGCATGTCTTAATATTTAAGTTATTTCTCTTGTAAGTTAAGGTGAGGTGTAACAGCCGAGCCTAGTGCCAAGTTTTTTTTTTCGGGTTAAGTATATGAAAAACCCAGGGGAAATTTTTTGAATATTATTTTATGGGTAGAGATAAATTTTTTTTAAACAAGTTAGATTTTTTTTTTATTTGAGTTTGACTTGGGACCTATAATTCAAGGAAAAAGCCCAAGCCCGTGTTACCTTATTTTTTTTACGTACTACCCGTTTCACGTTCGTTTGTTTTTCCTCTCCATGCACTCCACTAGGTTACACTTGAATCAGTTTTTCTCCAAAGCATGCACGTTTATTCATCTCAGTGTTTCCCTTAGGGTTTCCGTCACCAATATATATACACACATATATTATCCCATGCTTTTAGAAACTACCCAAACACTTGCAGCCGCACCACTTTAGGGTTTCATTGCCTAGCCAGCCACGGCTTCCCCCTGTTGCAGAATCGCAAGCCCCAGCCTCCATCCCCACGTGAAACCAACAGCCACTTAGATTTCCCTTCCGTGCTCACAGCCGTGCGTGACCGTCCACCAGGAAAAATCAAACTTTGCACCCCATACCAAGAGTCACCCCAAGAAAGCCTACTCCTCCGTCATCTGTACTGCTGCTACACTAGTGCATCCCCTTGTAAGCATCTGATCAACCAACCAACAACCCAGTACGCAGCCACCCCCATCTCAGAAACTCAGCAAGTTACACCCCTGTTTTTGTTCTTCAAAACAGAGCACTCCATTTTTTCTCCACCGTGCAATGGGTTTCTATCACCAAGCCGCTGCCACCCCTCCTTTCGAGTTTCCAGCATGTTTGCACCATCGTGCTCCGTGAATCAACCACTGGCCAGCATCCTTTCTCGCTCTCTCTACGTCAAAACTTCGCAAGACACAGCTCCTCCTTGCGCAACCACCAACAATGAACAGTGAGGCCTCGTCGCCACAGACAGCTGCAACAGAGGGCGCCGGAGAACCTTTCAACACCATCAAACACCGCCCAACCCACGCATTGCCATTTGTGAGATTTCTCTATATCCCTCGGTTTCCAGCTCTACCTTCTTTTAGCTCTCTCTCTCTCACTCATCTCTCTTTCTCTCTCTCTCCCAGTGCCTGACCATCGTGATCTGCCACCGCCCCTAGCTGTGCTGCCGGGACAGCCACCTTCTTCGCCGCACTGCAAGCAGCTCCTTCCTTCTAGGTGAGCACCTTGCACCCCTGTCCTCGCTAACTGTTGCACCAAAATCGCATGAAACGTTTTAAGTCTACGTAAACTTAGTTTTACATATTATTTAGATATGGAATTACAGTTTTGCCCTTATTATTGGATGGTTTCAATTTGAAATTTTGTTTATGTTAAATCTGTTTTTACATGGTTTATGCGGAAAGTATAAGAAATTTTACAGAAATTAAATAGGATTTTCAAATTGTACTGTTGGTAGCAAATTATTTTAGTAACTGTGTAATTTTATTTTAAACATTTAAATTATGATTAAAGCTATTTTTATATTATTATTTAACAAAATTTTTACTAGTACTTACCTTAAATGTTGAGTATTATCAAAGAAATTTAGAGAATGATGATATTTTAAGGTTATGAGGATTTTTAGATATTGAAAAATTAGAATAGGTTATTTTAGAAGCTTAGGATTAAATATTGAAATATGTAATTAATTGAAAATTTACGAGAATTACGTGATTATTTTATAAGTGACGATTAATTATTGTTCGACAATTTTGAAGAAAATTCCAAAAAAGCTAATAAGTTCAGGTAAGCGGGGTTCCTATGCTAGACTTTGCATTAAAATAAAATGAGCTGAGGTTGATTTTTGAAAAATATACATATTTGGTTATGAAAATAAATTTGAACTATCTCAGTTATTTGTTCTGCATTACTCATAAGATTCTGTTTAAGAAGAAAGTATTTTTTTTTGTCATGACTGGTGTAGACATGAATTTATTTTTGGCATTCTGTTTCTGGACTTTGAAAAAGAGAGCGAATATGAAATTTTGTGCATAAATTATGTTGTGATATGATTTTGTTCTGTTTTGAAGATTTCTTGTGCTCTGATATGATCTGATGTGATTTCTGAAAACCTCAGGCATAACATTCTATTTCTATTTCTGTTCCATTCTAATCTTACCATGGGTGTAAAACTGTGGCCTCTGTTCAGGTTGGTACGAACTTTTCTGTTTCTGGTGCACCCAGTTTGGAAACAAAGTGGTTTTCTGCTTGGTCTTTCCTATGTGCAAACTTGGGGCTCCGAGAATGAATAAGGGGAAGATTCATATTCTGTTTCTACTTGGTTAGCTACCAGGGTTTGCACAACTCTAACACAGGGGTTAAACATGGTATTTGTTATGATATGATAAGATAAGATGTGTTGTTTCAGTTTATGCTATGCCAAAGTGATTTTGATTATGAATATTTTTGAACTTTCACTCTGATATTTTTGATAACATTGTTCTGACGCTACATTTTGAAAACATTATTCTGATTCTACATTCTGAAAGAAAAGATTATGTTCTGCATTCTGAACTCTATAAATGCTCATGTTTACACCATGGTATATGTCCTCTGCTTACTGAGTTGTTAATAACTCACCCCTTATCTCCATATATTTTTCAGATAATTTTGATGGCTCAGCTAGAGAACAAGAGTAGAAAGTTTTAGCAAGGTGTGATAATCATGGTGGAATAAGTGCCTGAGGGTACAAGTGCTTATTTGAGAGTCGTACTTAGTAAACTGATTTATTTTTCGGGTATTTTGATTTGGTGAGTTAAGGATATTTTTGAGTTTTTGGAGGATTTCTAATTTATGTTGTTGAGAATTTCTTTGTTGTCCCCATTGAGGAACTTAGATATTTGGATTGATTAAATGGATTAACATTTTATGGAGTTTTCTGGATTTTATAGTTGTATTATTGAAGTTGATATTAAGTATTAAAAGCTAACTCTCCGGACCTTCGGGATTAGGGTGTTACATGAGGAGTAATTATTTGGGTTAATGCTAAGCATAGAATGGACATTAGATTGTAGTATCGTGGCTTTCTCTTTTAAAGGAAGGGCTAAAAAATATTGTATGAGTATTAACACGCTTATGCTATTTATTGGAATATGACCTATATTGACGTTGGAAGTATCGAGGAGCATAGCGGTAAGTAGCTATGACCATGTTTCTTATACCAAGTTCTCCTTATGGAAGAATGTCTCTCTCTTTTCTCAAAGGTTCTTCTAACGAAAGAGTAAATGTATATATTATGTACAAGCATTTCTTGATAGCCCCTGTTAAGCACCCTATCGATAAGTAACTATGAACATGTTCCAAAGGTTATGATAAAAATGTTTGATTGCAAAGGAAAGGTATATATGCAGTATGTATTGTATGTATTTTTATGAAATGAGACGTGAGGCTCATGCCTTATGCTTTAAGCGATACTTTAAATGATGCGAATAAAATGTTTTAAAAAGTCCCTATGAACTAATGCTTTATGGATGCTATGAAAGATAATATTTAAGCTCATGCTTTTAAATGATCTTTTTTACATGAATGAGCTGTTAAATGAAAAGGACTGAAAAGGAAATGACTGAATGAAATAAAGAAATGACTAAAAGGAAATGAATGTTTTACTGTATGAAACTACGTAATGGCCATGACTGATAAATGAATGATGGTACCAAACGACTGGTCAGATTGTAATGCCGGGTAAGTAGTACTGGCGGTGCACTTAATGCTGCCCCCTGACTGAGGGATTCCCAACCCACGGCCACGGGCAGAATCAGGTCCAAAGGAAGACTCCTTACCCTAACACACGGGGCATAATAGTGTGTACCAGCCAAAGAAAAGTGAAATATAAAAGCATAGTTATTTGTCAAAGATGTTTTATGCATGAAAGTATTGTTTATTCCTTAAAATGTTTATGCATGAAAGCATTGTCAAATTGTCAAAATGTTTATGTATGCATGTTTTCAAAAGAAAAATAATAGATGATTAGTACATTAAAGGCATGGTGTACTACTTACTGAGTATTCGACTCACTTTGTGTTTATGTTTTAAATGTCCAGATAATGACGAAGAGGCTGGGGAGCAAGGCACTACTGCAGAGGGAGAGACAGATGCTTAGTGTCTACCCTGTTGGTTCAACCTTACATGGATGATACGTCATGTTTATGGATGTTATTTTTATGTTAGGATGGGTTCCTTGTTGGGAAGTTTTGTCGGGTTTGACTTTAAAATAATGTATCTTTTGGTATGGTGTAACCGTTATGGTGGGGTGATGGTAACCCTTTATACATTGACTTAGTGCCCTTCTGTATGTATGGTAGGGATGGAGTCCCTTCCTAACTAAAACATTTATATTTTTTTGAATGTATGATAGACTCTGAGCGTCTCTTATGGTTGAATGTTTGAATAGAATGTCTATCGGGTGCTCCTCTTTATTAAATTATAAATTTAGTGTACACGTATGTTATGTTCATGCTGATTGCATATTACTAGAAAAGAAAAAAAAAGAAAGGGACAGGTATGTGTGTAGCGATTCCACCCTTCCCAGGGCGGGGTTGTTACAACAAGGATGTATTGCGCAAGTGTCCACATCATGACCTCCCAGCCTGGCTTCAAGTACAGAAGTTTTAAAATGGTTTGGGATCCACAAATCGATCTATGATTGATGCAGCCTCAGGAAGAATATTAATGAGTTAGACCCCTGAAGCCGCGTATGAACTTCTGGAAGAGTTGGCATATAACAACTATCAGTGGCTCGCAGAGAGAGCAATGCCAAAGAAGCTGATCGACCAGCAAGCTGAGAAGACTAGAGAGAATAAAGGGGCTCGAAAATCCAAGAAATCCAGGGAGTCTACTTCCGAAGCTTATTCTCCTTCAATTTATGATCCACCAATTCTTTTTCCGTAAAGATTAAAGAAACATAAGATTGATAATCAGTTCTCTAAATTTGTGAGTATATTTAAGCAACTGCATTTTAATATTCCTCTCATTGAAGCTTTAGAGCAAATGCCTAAATATGCAAAAAATTTTAAGGATATATTATCAAACAAGCAGAAGTTGGACGAGCATGAAACTGTGATGCTGACTGAGGAGAGCAATGCAATTTTACAAAAAAAGTTGTCGCTTAAGTTGAAAGATCCAAGGAATTTCGCGATCCCTTGCACTATAGGAAATTCCTATTTTGATAAAGTTTTATGCGACTTAGGGGCAAGTATTAATATAATGCCTCTCTCTGTTTCCAGGAAATTAGGTCTTGGAGAAGCAAAGTTGACCACCATCTCTCTACAGTTGGCGGACAAATCTTTTAAATACCTGAGAGGACTCATTGAGAACGTACTAGTGAAAGTTGATAAGTTCATCTTCCCGACCGACTTCGTTGTACTCGATATGGAGGAGGACTAGGAGATCCCTTTGATACTGGGCCTACCTTTCCTGGCGGCGGGGTGATCCTTAATTGATGTCCAGTTAGGGAAACTCATTGTGAGGGTCGGCGAGGAGCAAGTCACGTTTGACGTGTTTAAATCTATAGAATTCCAGCCCAAGGTACATTCTTGTTTTCAAATAAGCGTCCGAGACATAGTCAAGGCCAATGAGACTTATGGAGCCAAATTTCCAAAGTTACCACTTGAGGTTTGTTTTACTCACTCTACGTCTATTGAATCCAAAGATGAAAAAGAATGAGTGTGAGAGATATTTGGGAGCTACACCTTCCTTTTCTCATTGAATAAAATCGAAAGTGGAAGAACTAAACTCATCTCAATCGACGTCACCCAAGCTTGAACTAAAACCGCTTCCATCAAATTTAAGGTACGCTTTCTTAGGCCAGGACTCTACTTTTTCAGTCATTATTAACAGTTCTTTGAATGATGTAGAGGAAGAGAAGTTGCTGAGAGTCGTGCGGGAACACAAGATGGCCTTGGGTTGGACCATCTCGGACATTAAAGAAATTAGTCCTTTAATTTGCATGCACAAGATTTGGATAATTTTAAACTGATCGTCCAACCTCAAAGGAGACTAAACCCATCAATGCAAAAAGTAGTGCATAAAGAAGTATTGAAGCTTTTAGATGCCGGGATCATTTATCCAATCTCAGATAGTGCATGGGTAAGTCTAGTGCAAGTGTCCCAAAGAAAGGAGGGATAATCGTGATCAAGAATGACAACAATGAACTCATATTGATGAGGACGGTCACAGGATGACGAGTATGCATAAACTATCGAAGACAGAATGACGCAACTCAGAAAGACCAATTTCCCTTACTCTTTATTGATCAAATGCTTGAAAGACTTGCCGACCACGCCTACTACTCTTTTCTAGACGGATATTCAGGTTACAATCAAATAGCCATTGCACCCGAGGATCAAGAGAAGACCACTTTCACCTATCCTTACGACACTTTTGCATATAGGCGCATGCCTTTTCGTCTTTGCAATGCACCAGCCACTTTTCAAATATGCATGATGTCCATCTTTTCGAACATGGTGAAAATTTTTTTAGAAGTCTTCATGGATGACTTCTCGGTTTTTGGTCACTCTTTTGATAACTGCTTATCTAATTTATCTTTAGTTTTGCAGATATACAAAGAGACAAATCTTGTTTTAAATTGGGAGAAATGCCACTTCATGGTCAAGGAGGGAATAGTGCTCACCCATCGCATTTCCTTCAAGGGAATTGAGGTCGACCGAGCAAAGATAGAAGTTATTGACAAACTCCCACCACTGACCAATGTGAAAGGCATGAGGAGCTTCTTAGGTCACGCCAGATTCTATCGTCGGTTTATAAAGGATTTTTTCCAAATTCCTAAACCTCTCTGCACTCTATTAATTAAAGATACTCGGTTTGAATTTTCTGATGAATGCTTGCATGCTTTTGAAACATCGAAAAAATTATTAATTTCAGCAACTATCATTGTGTCACCAGATTAGATTTTACCTTTTGAATTAATGTGTGATGCCAGTAATTATGCTATAGCGGTTGTTTTAGGGCAGAGAAAATATAAAAAATTTCATGTTATTTATTATGCAAGTCGGACCTTAACAGGAGTTCAACTTAATTATGCTACTATTGAAAAAGAATTGTTAGCAGTTGTGTTTGCCTTCGACAAATTTTGCTCTTATTTGATAGGTTTGAAGGTGGTTGTCTACACCGATCACTCAGCTCTTAAATACTTGCTATCGAAGATGGATGCCAAACCAAGACTGTTAAGATGGATTCTGCTACTACAAGAGTTCAATTTGGAAATAAGAGATAAGAAATGTACCGTGAATGTAGTGGGCGACCACTTATCTCGCCTTGAGTTTAAAGAGGCAACTGGCGAGAAGAATTTCCCAATTAATGAGACCTTCCCGAATGAGCAATTAATGGTTACACAAGTTGTTCCATTATTTGAATCCTACCTTTTATTTGTAGCCCTCACCCTGACCTTACATTACAAGCTTGATAAAGACTTATTGATCCTTGGTGATAGTTTCTGTTCTACATTAGTGGAGAGTGATTTGAAAAGCAAGCCTATGGAGTTTTTAGAGATCCATTATTGATTTACTTGTTTGCATAAAACTAACCAGGGAGCTAATGATGAAGTGAGAATGATGGGTATGCGTGAATGTGAGGTTGAATAATGCGGTGGAAATGAGTTTTGAATTAACTTTTGAACTTGATTGATCTTGAATGATCCATTTGAATTATAAGCTTTAGACAATCTTTTAGGCAATAAATTTTATGAATCAAACCATTTCTTATTTTAATTGTCTTTTCTTTTCTTCTTTGCTGGAGGGTGTGCAAAGCTTAAGTTTGGGGGTATTTGATAAGTGTTCTTTCGAGAAGGTGGAACTGGAGGACAGAGGCGAGAGTTGCATGCTTTATCAACCGACTTCAACACAGAACACCGGTTTTATTCCTTTTCTTTTTAATTCCATTATAAACTAATTCTATTTTCTAGAGCTTTGATGTAGCCTAGTATTGAACACACAATTTATATTCCAAGTTATTTTATTTTTAATATTTCCATGATTGAGTGTTAATTCCTTGTTCTTAATGTTTACAATTTTCTAACTAACTATTGTTCGATCTTTTGGATTGCAATGAGACCGAGTGGTTATTTTTAAATACCATTTATTGAGCGAAAATAGAGATGCTTTACTGCGACCAGTGTGATTTTCAAGAAAAATCTAAAGAATTTAATGAGTCTCCAATTAGTTAAATTCACATAGAGATATGGAGTTATTTGTTGGAGATATTTTTGGTATTGTTCGAGAGAAAATATTGAATAGTTAATGGATTTTTATCATCAACTTGAGATTCTATAACAATGAAGACTAAATTGTGTAGGATTTGCTAGGTGAAGTCAAACGCTCTAGATCTATTCTTATTATCTTTAAAATTTTAATTTTAATGTTCTTTTCTTCAGTTTAATTTAGGTAAACCATTTTTCAAAATTCAGCTTTCCAAATAATAATTAATTTAGTCAATTTAAATTGACTAAATTAATTATTATTTAGTCATAAACAACATTTTCATGGTTCTTGGATCAAAAGTTGGCGAACAAATGATTTCAAAACAAAATGAGGTCTTAAGATAAATCAAAATGATTGGTCCAACGCCTAGAACCAAGCTAACTTGTAGTGGCATGCGCATTTATTATCTATACCATGATTGAAATAGGAATATGCAGCCATGATTTCAAAGAGGAAATGTGTGTTTAATTGAACCATCACGGTCAAACTAGGAAAGAAATTCCCACCAGAAGCAACACTTGGTTAAGAGCCAACTTTAGTTGGTCCAAACCCATCATTTTTGTTGACCGAAAAGAAGAAGAGTGAGCTTGTGTTTTGGAAGGTAAATGATTGCATTTCGTGGTTCTGACATTATCACATATAGCCCTAAGTTGTGTTTGAAAAGGGCAAAAAAAAAAGGTCCTATTCCTTAATAGATCTCATATGATTTTGTCAAGTTTCAGATGAATTGAGATTTGGTTTGTGAGAAAAGATCACAGAGACGAAAACAGAGGAGATGAATTGGAAAATACTTTCATAAATGAATTGGATGATTAATTACAGAGTACTTGAACTATATTTATACAAGGCAAAATGTGAAATAACAGACTAACTATAATAACTAACTCTTCTTCTCCTCTTATAGTTTAACACATGTAGCTTTAGATTTTAACTCCATTTGTCCAATCCGTGAGGCTATATTCCAACCCCCCCCCCCCCCTCAAGATGAACATGTATATTTAGGAAGTTCATCTTGCGGAGAGTATGATGAAATGGAAGAGAGCCTAGAGGCTTTGTTAAAATATCTGCTAGTTGCAATCTTGAGGGGACTTGGAAGAGCTTGATGATATTTTGTTGCAGTCTATCTGTATGTGCTTTGTTCTCTCGTGTTGGATTGGATTAGTTGCAACAGATAATGCTGATTTACTGTTTGTATAAACCAAAGTTGGTTGGTGGTGGTTGATACTTAGGTCCTGCAGTGCATAAAGGAGCCATTGAATCTCACAAGTTGTTGAAGCAAGGGCCTTATATTCTACTTCTGCAGAAGATCTGCTTATTGTGGCTTGCTTTTTACTCTTCCATGAAATCAATGAATCACCCAAGAAGATGGCAAAGCCTATTACACTCCTTTGAGGGTCAATACACCCTGCCCAATCACTGTTTGAGAAAGCCTTGAGCTGCAATTCTGATGAAGCTGGGAAGAATAATCCTTGTCCAGGAGTTGCCTTCAGATGCCTGAGAACTCGAATGGCTGCTTGGTAATGACTAACAGCTGGTTTGGCTAAAAATTGATTGAGAACTTGGACTAAATAGGCAAGGCCAGGTGGAGTTATTGTTAAGTATAACAATCTCGCAACTAATCTCCTATAGGCTGAAGGATCTTCATACAAATCAGAATCTGAAGCAGTGAGCTTTAAATTCGATTCCATTGGAAAAGCTGCAGATCTTGCACCAAGAATTCCAGTTTGTTCAGGTATGTCTAGAGCATACTTCCTTTGACAAATTGATATGCTAGTTTTAGATCTTGCTACCTCCAAATCCAAGAAACTATTTAAGTTCCCCTAAATCTTTAATTGTAAACTTATCATGTAGATAAGTTTTGAGCAGTTGTATTTCAAGCAAGCTGTCACTGGCCAAAAGAATATCATCTACATAGACTAGTAAAGCTATGAAGCAATGTTGTGGACAGTTTAGCAAATCATTGTCTAGATGCTTGTTTCAAGCCATAGAGACACATAAGAAGTTTACAAACTTTATTTTCTCCTTTGACAACCAAACCAGGGGGCAACTCCATATAAACTTCTTCATGCAAATCACAATGTAAAAAAGCATTATTAACATCTAATTGGTGAATATGGCAATTTTTAATAGCAACAATAGCAAGTAGTAGCCGAATGGAAGTAATCTTTGCTACTGGAGAAAAAGTGTCAAAGAAGTCCAATCCTTCTTGTTGAGTGTAGCCTTTAGCTACCAATCTAGCTTGAAAAAGTGTCAAAGAAGTCCAATTCTTCTTGTTGAGTGTAGCCTTTACTACCAATCTAGCTTTATGTCTTTCTATAGTTCCATCTACCTTATACTTGATTTGAAATACCCACTTACAACCTATGGTCCGTTTATTTTTAGGAAGAGTAACAAGTTCCCAAGTCTTATTTAATTTTAAGGCATTTATTTCTTTTTTCATTGCAACTTGCCATTCTAGAATTTTAACAGCCAATTTCTAATTTTTGGGTTCTTAGGAGGCTACTAGAAAGACTTTATGAGAAGTGGACAATCGATTTGCAGAAAGAAAATAAGATATGGGATAAAGAATACATTTATTAGGAGAGCAATCAGCAATAGCAGATGAGTGAGTTGCATTTGGAACCTGTGAAGCAGTACCACAATAATAATCCTGCAAGTAATTTGGCACTTGTTTAATTCTTGAAGATTTTCAAAGATGTTGTGAGGCTATTTGAGGAACAGATTCATTATTTAAAGGTAGTTGATGGTTTGTAAGATTCTGATATGAGGTGAGGTTTTGATTTGATGTAAAATTCTGATCTGAATTAAGGTTCTAACGTGAGGCTAGATTTTGATCAGAATGAATATCAGAAGAATGAAAGTAGAAATCTGAAGTAGAATTTGTAGGAGGAAATAAGAAGGTATGTGTTTCAGGATTAGATGGAAAAGCCTTGAAAGGAAAGACATTTTCATAAAAGACTACATTTCTTGAGATCAATACCTTATTGGTGTTAAGGTCCATTAATTTGTAGCCTTTTATGTCAGAAGGATAACTTAAGAATAAACATTTTGTAGCTCTCGGGTCAAATCTATGTCTATGATTTGTGAGAGTTGATACAAAGCAAAGACAGCCAAACACTTTGAGGTGAGAAAGATTAGGTGGTTTATCAAATAGCATTTCAAATGGTGTTTTGTTTTTAAGAAGAGGGGTAGGATTTCTATTTATAATGTGTGCTGCAGTTAACACACAGTCACTCCAAAAGGTTAAAGGCATGTTTGCTTGAAACATTAAGGCCCTGGTAGTGTTTAATAAACGTTGATGTTTTCTTTCCACAACTCTATTTTGTTGTGGAGTTTCCACACAACTTCCTTGATGTATAATGCCATCATTATAGAATTGAGTCAAAAGGAATTCAGGTCCATTGTCTGACCTTACTGTTTTGATAGGAGCACTAAACTGTGTTTCTACCATTTTGCAGAAATTTTTGAGAATAGAAGGAACTTCAGATTTCATCTTGAGCATGTATACCCAAGTACAACATGTATAGTCATCAACTATATAGTAAGGAAGTATTTGAAACCAGACTAGGAAACAACATTGAAGGGACCCCATATATCACAATGGACCAAGTCAAACATTTTATTTGAACTAGTTTGAGATACAGGAAATGAAATCTTTCTTTGCTTTGCTAAATGACATACATCACAAACATTGGTAGAATTGAAAGATATAGATGACTCTAGTTGTCTAAGAAAAGGTAATATTGAGTTAAAAATATGGCCTAATCTGTTATGCCAAGTCTCTAATTGATTTTGGGTAATAGCTGAGACAAAAGATGAAGAATTAAACTTGGGTTGATTGCAAGTAGCAGCTTTTGAAGTAGCTTGAGATAGGTGGTACAGTCCATGTTTCTCAAAGGCAATCCCAACCATCTTCTTTGTTGATTGGTCCTGTAAAAGGCAGTAGGAGTCAAAGAAAGAGACACAAATATTAGACTGCTTTGTTAGTTTAGAAACATATAGTAAATTGAATGAAAAACTAGGAACACAAAACACATCATACAAATATAATGTGTTTGAGAGGCAAATATTCCCAATATGTGAAGCTGGAACAAAGTTCCCATTTGGCAAATTAATAGAGGTATTGATTGATTTAGGTGTAGATGAATATAATAGTGATGAACAAATCATATGATCTGTTGCACCTGTATCCAAAATCCATGAGGATACATACTATAAAGATGAAGAAACAGAATAGCAAAGATTTGAAGGTTTACCAGAAAATTGAGAAGTAACAATGTTTACAGTTAGTGAAGTTGTTTGGGTAGATATTTGAGATGAGTTAGAATTTACAAGTGCTAGCAATTTATTGAATTCCTCAGAAGTTAAAGAAAACTTTTGATTCTCGTTACTGTTTTGAATGTAGACCTTAGAGGTTAACATAGCAGCAAGAGTAGTGGATGGATTTCGTTTCCCTTTTGGTCCAGTCCAGCCAGGGGGGTAACCATGAAGTTGGAAACATTTCTCTACTGTATGTCCATTGTACCCACAATGAGTGCAATATAGAGAACATCTCTTCTGTTTGTCTTTGGAAAATTCTGATGGAACAGATGGAACAAATGGCTGATTATTCTGTTTGGCAAGCAAAGCATGAGTTTCATTGCTGACAGAATTATTGAGTTGTCTCTTGCTTTCCTCTTGAAGTAGTAAAGAGAATACTTTTGCCATACTTGGCAACGGTGACACCATAAGCAATTGGCTTCAAATTGAAGTGTAGGAGTCATTTAAGGCAACCAAGAATTTTAACACATAATGATACTACTATCTAATTAGCAAAAAATCAAACAGGTTGCAGGTACATGTTGCCATCTTTCCACAGCTACAAGTTAGGAATGGTCTGTAATTAACATACTCATCCCATAAAGTCTTGAAAGAACTAAAATACTTAGTGATCGATAAAGAACCCTGAGTAATAGAACTTAGAGATTTCTCAAGATGAAAAACTCTCGGACCATTGCTCCTTAAGTATCTTGTTTTCAACTCTTTCCAAAGATTAACAGCAGATGCAACACATAGAAAATTGTTCCTTATTTCCTTGCAAATAGAAAATTGTTCCTTATTTCCTTGCAAATAGAATTCATTAACCACGAGAGAACCAAATTGTTGGCACACAGCCAAGTAGTATGAAGAACACACTGATTAACAAGAGAAGCAAGAATCGTACCATCAATGAACGCTGCTTTATTCGCTGCTTTATTCTTGACTGTTAGAGCAATGGTGATTGATAGACTCCATCCAATATAGTTATCACTAGTAAAGATTTCTGAAACAACTAATGCACCAGGATTGTCACTTGGATGCAAGTAGTATGGACTTGATGAATCATTCGAAGGGTTGATTGTGCGATGAGAAGTATGAGAACTGATAAAATCTTCTTCGTCAGAAGTCATTTCTGGAATTTCTCCAAGAAATGCAAGAAAGTATGTAGAAGGAAAAATACAAAAATTTCAGAGCAAAATCTTTGTAAGGTCGCGGAAGCAAAAAATCATGATTTTCAATCTGATACCATGTCAAGTTTCAGATGAATTGAAATTTGGTTTGTGAGAAAAGATCACAGAGACAAAAACAGAGGGGATGAACTGGAAAATACTTTCATGAATGAATTGGATGATTAATTACAAAGTACTTGAACTATATTTATACAAGGCAAAATGAGAAATAACAGACTAACTATAATAACTAACTCTTCTCCTCCTCTTCCAGTTTAACACATGTGGCTTTAGATTTTAACTCCATTTTTGTTCAATCCGTGAGGCTATATTCCAACAGATTTCAAGCATAAAACATGCGATGATAATTTATTTGAGAAACACGTGCTTTCAGAATTCGTAGACATGTTATTCACAAGGTAAAAGCATGTTCCTATAGCATGCGAAATAAATAATTTGCTAGCTAATTAGTAAACGATCTCTTTTTAACTCGGGCTTTTCTTACGAGCGTTTGTCTACCTTCGTTGCCAAAAGATCTCCAACTGTCTTGCCTATGTTTTTATAAATGTTCAAGTTTTGTATAAACCTTTTGTAAAAGTGTAGATCTCATCTAACAAAAAGTGAATTTTTCACACTTTTTCATGGTAGGATCTAATTTTTTTTATAAAAGACTTGCACGAAACTTGTGCATTTAAGACTACTTGTAGATATCATTTTCCTTTTTCTTATTAATATCAAAGTTTAATATACTTTCTAAGTGTCACACTGGGCTTCTAATGGTCTTTTCATCCTAAGAAATGGTAAAGAAAACTATTTTTTATAGCTTTTACTACTCTGTTTTAAATGACATTCAAAGCTGTAAGTATATTATTTTACAAAAATACAATCCTTTTAAATTGTTAATGTAAAATAATATGTTGGCATATTCTTATGATAACATTTTGTCTAGTTGAGATGTAAATATGTTGAGTAAAATCTAAGTTGGAATTAGAGCGCAAATTTGTTAGACTTAGGAAGATCAACCTAATCGAGGTAAAATATTCATATCTTCTATTCTTGAAACAGAATAATGGTGGTGTCGTTGGAAAGCTAGCTCAAAGCTCTACACCTTCATGTTTCACAAAGACCTCTAAATTCCCAAGTTTACTGTGAAAAAAAGATTAAGAATAAGATTCGCTAGACGTGTGTGAGATGTCTCAATCAAGCAGTTTGTTCAACATGAGCTTGACATTGGCTTGAACAACAATTTCAAGAATCAAAATTTTACTTGGATTTGAATGCCTCGTTTGGTTGCACAGATGAGATAAGATGAGAAATCTGTCAATAGTAGTGTTATAATTTATGAATAGTAATGAAATGGTTTGACTTAAGATTTTTATGGAGAGAGAAATAGTTGAATAAAAAAATTATAAAGTTAAAAGAGGGTTAGAATATAAGTTTTTAATATAATTTTTATTTTGAAATTTGAAAAAATTGATTGTTTTTTGTATTTTGTTTGGAAGTTTGGGAAAGTTGTAATAATTAGGTAATGATTAGATGAAAAATTTGAAATTGGTGTTTGGATGTTGAGATGAAATGAACTGAAATGGTTTCAAAGGTTTGTGACACCAAACCAGATAAACCTACTCAAACCCAAACAACATATACATTATGAAACATGGTTTTTTGGGTTAAGTGAAAGGCTCCTATTGCTAATTTCATAGTATTTTTGAGAGAAAATCCTAAAGACGCCCATTAAGCCTTCAAGATACTTCCTCGATAAACAGTCACTTCATGTTAATGTTTGATTGCTAGACATTATAAGCGTGACGATTTCATTGGTCAGAAGTTTTTCCGAAGCTACAGATCAGTTGTAGAGATTGAATGGGTACTTCTGGAGAAACTATAGAAGACGCCAGAAGTCCTTTCGAAATTGTTGAGATGCAAAGACCAAAAGGGTCACTCATGTTGTTACAAGCTAGACTTGGCTACTTGAAAGGTCTTGAAAATGTTTTTCAATTGGTTGTAATAGATTAACTTTATAGTAGATTATAGGTGGTAACTTATATCCATGATGATTTTAGATTTTGTAGATGCTCTTCAAATAAGTTTCCACTTCCTTAACAAATTGTTGTGTGACTTTTCTCTTGCTTTGATTGATTTTAATTATTGTTAATTTCAGTTACCATATGGAAAAACTTCTAAATAGTCGAAAAACACATATTCACTCTCTCTAGATGCACATGAGATCTGATCTATAGAATTTCCATAAAACAAAGTTATAAAAACGTTTGTAATTCTGTTGGTATCGTTTCAACGAACAAGAACAGTGTCCAAATGGGTCATTGTGAGACTCATAGTCATGTCTCAATCTTGATAATCTTTGGGTCTCTACATCTATCAGAACCAACTTTTCATTTATTTCATTCTAATTCCCTAGGTCAATGTTGGTAGAAATTTCATGTTTTTATATAAATTTCGATCATAGAGAAAGACCTTGTGTTTTCTCCATATAACTAGCAAAAACAATGTTTTTCTTATATCAGGGAGACTATATCTAGCATATAGTCCTCCCTTAGACTACATAATGAACATAAATAGGTAGAAAAATACTCATCCTTGGTGAACTCTCCTTCAAAGCTCCTCTTTGGAGGCTAGAACTCCTTATCCGCACTTGGTACATTGAAGAATACACTCAACTCACTTATATAGAGTTTTGGCAAAAGTATAGGGCGAGAATAAAGGAAATTCTCTAACAAGATGTCTTAGGGGTTTGATGGTATTTATAGGCAAACTTTTGGTATAACGTCTGAATGGAAAATAGGGGCATTTGAAGTTTCGATGTCCATGTCTAGTCATGCTGCAAAACACTGTTCTGCCTTACCATCAAGTTGTGCATGGCACGCAATCGTCACCACTGTGAAGGTTTGGATAGTGAGTTTAGATGAGATGAGATGAAAATTGAATAAAATATTATTAGAATATTATTTTTTTGGGGATTTGAAAAAGTTCAATTGTTTATTATATTTTGTATGAGAATTTGATAAAGTTGTAATGATTAGATGAGATGAGAGATGAGTTGAGAGGCTCTCTCAATCCAAATTAAGGAGTCAACGCTTAGACGAACACTGTTAACTTGTAGATGTAGGTTTCTATCGTGCACTTAATACCATGCCGTTTTTTCCAACATCAAGTGTCATTCAAGACCTGATAATGTTTGAATGAGATGTATTAACGTCCAGAAGGTTGGCGACTAACACCAACCATATTGTTCGCCTTACCGCGCTATGCCATACTGTGACACCACCAACTCCCGCTTGGAGTTTTGCAGTGATTAAAGTGTCAAGTTCCTGACAGTTAACAAACTTTGCATCTAGCATGTTTCTAGCAGTATAAATAAATCACAACAGAATAAGTGACTCAATAATTATATTGTACCAGAATAAGCTAATACTCCAAATTCATAAATAACTTCAAAAGAAATAGTATACTTGTTCATAATTAATCAAACAACACACATAACGGAAAGCTTACATCATTGTACTAGAGTATCATAATCCTCAAATACATCGTAACTCCAATTGTTGTTCCCAACAAAGACGAATCCATCCTTAGTCCACTTCATCCCAACTAGTTTGCTCTGGTTCATCCTGACTATCTACCTCTAGATCTATTACAACTTTTACTATTTTGGGATGGGAATGGTAGTGAGACTACCACAATGAGATTCTTTGAAATCTCAAATAGTTATGTAACAAACATTCATAGAGATAACACATGAGCATGTATGTATGGAAATGAACTTGCATTTCATGAAAATTGTATTTATCTCCCATCTAGATTCCTTTTTCAAGATTCATAGAACTTTATAACATCATAACATATATGAAACATCTTGCATATTTTCTTGTTCATACGTATGGATACCTCACGGTTCTCTGTAAATTGTGTGCACATACTAGTTATCTTTAAACACAATGGGTAATGTCATTTGTGACTTCATCTCAAGAATACTCAGACAATGTAAAAAGACTTTCACCATGAGTACTCTAGCGCATTCACCAGCTAGAATTCTCTTAGCTTCACTTTGGGATTGTTACTATCACATTCAAATTTGCTGAATGTTCTTTATCAACTCAGGGGATACCACTCTATCTTTAATCACTCTAGAGTGGACATGTGAGTTCTACTAGGATAATCCCCCATCCTAGCATTGGAGTCATGACAAAAATTTACTTTAAATGCATGATACACGCTTCTTTGCATGACATGTGATGATGAAATTTAATCATGGCATGACATGTGAATGACTTGAAATAATTAGAACATATACAATAAGCATGAAGCATTTACACATAATCATAATCATATTTTAAGTGTAAGTTAGAAGTTAACTTACAAAATTCTCCTTACTTACAAAATTATCCTTGCTAACAAAAAGTATAATCTCCATGGGTTGAAATAAAAGTATACTAATGTTAGAAATTCTGAAATAAAACATAAGGGATAATTAACTCAATTGTATGTTAAGGAGATAGTCAGGCTTGATGGTGTGGCTAGAACTATGGTGTCAAACCAGGATCCGAGATTCACATCTCATTTTTTGGAAAAGCTTGCAAGCAGCTATGGGCACTAAGTTATGATCCAGCAATGCCTACCACCCCTAGACTGACGGACAATCAAAAAGGACAATCAAGACTTTGGAGGATATACTGAGGGCTTACGTGTTGGATTTCAATGGCTCTTGGGAAAGCCACATCCCTCTTGTTGAATTTGCTTAAAATAACAGTTATTGGGCAACTATTTAGATGGCCCCCCATACAAGGCTTTGTATAGAAGAAAGTGTAAATCACTTTTATGTTGGGACGAAGTTGGAGAAGCTAGAATAATTGGGCTAGAGAAGTACAAGAGATGGTGGAGCAAGTTAAGATCATAAGGGAAAGGATGGCAACAACTCAACGTAGGTAGAAGAGTTATGCTGACATAAGGAGAAGAGAATTGACCTTTGAAGAAGGTGATTTGGTATACCTAAAGGTCTCACCTATGAAAAGGGTAAAAGGGTTTGGGCTAAAAGGGGAGCTAAGTCCAAGGTACATTGGACCCTACTGAGTATCGGAGAAAGTAGACCCAGTGGCATACAAAGTGGTGTTACGAGAGGAATATGAAGGGATCCATAACGTATTCCATATTTTCTCGCTCATAAAAAGTTTTGTCAAGCAACAACACTACATAATTAAGTCCATCAAGTTCCACTGCAACTTAATCTTACTTAGGAGGAAAGGCCGGTACAAATCGTAGATTGGAAGGAACAGAGACTACAATCCAAAACCATACCGTTGCTAAAGGTGAAATGGGGAAGCTCAGGAAATGAGGAGTTTACTTGGGAAACTGAGCAGGTCAAGTAGTAGCAGTTTCTCTATCTATTCGAGTTGTAGTAACTAACCTAGAGTCCATTAAGTGAGGGTACTTTGGTCAATTCAAGAGTTGAAGCACGACTATAAATAGCCTTCCAACTACCCATTCCATTCATAACTCTTTGAATTTCAAGACCATTGTTATGGTGCTAGAGAAGAAAATTGCACGGAAGGCAGCCATACCGTCAGAAGTTATCCATCATTTTTTGAAAGAGCGATGAGAAGTAGCAAGGTTGGAGGAGGAATGCTGGCGAATCAAGGAGAAATGCCATCGAGATGAAGATGGTGATCTGAGGGATAGGGCCCTAATTGCAGAGATGCTGGATCGCGTTGACGAAGCCGTGAGTCAACGAGGAAGGAAACAGACTATCCAAGAACATCATAGACAAGAGAAGGACAAAGGTAAAGTCTCACCAATGTCGCATGACGTTGAATCTAGTGGAAGATTAGGATGCAAGAGAGCAACAAAGATGGTTGCAACTAGAGCAAGAAATGTAGCAGAAGACAAGGGGAGGAAACACTCGATCCCGTCGTAAATGATGAAGCTCCACAAGTGGACAAAAGATTGAGTGTGCTATCGCCCTAACTGGTGTCAGCAAAAGATGGATTAAGGATGATCTGCCTCAGGCATATCTCTTGCAATTTTGCCACAAGGGGTAGTCGTCATGAAATTTGTAGGACAAGATTTCTTATAAGGATGGGAGGATGCAAGGACTGGCCGACGTAAGGGAAGAAATCTCCTCCCAAAGATGAAAGGCAAGCACCAAAGAGTTGGCCGGGTGAGTAATGTGTAGCTAGTCTAGAAGAAGAGCGAATTTAGAAAGTCTGGCTGATACGGTTTAGCACCTGGTGATGAAGGGCTTTTCACCCTATGCCAGGCAAGTAAATAAAGTGTTGACCGTACTAGGGTGAGCAATGGGCAAGGACAAGCTCAATACAGGTGTGGGAGCTCTCTGAGATAACGTGGAGGTACTTAGAGAACATTTGGTGTCATACATAGAGGCCCATACTCCATAAGAGATGTGACATCTGGAGTGAGCCTAAGGAAATAGGATTACGAACCTACAGGCCACATCGTCTTATCTCAGACGTATGGTCCAACGCAAGCTATAGAGGACGTGCTCGCTTTGTCCCTGTCAGTCTTTGCCGTCCTACAAGGCTAGAGGGAAAATGGATGACTAAGATCGAAGATCTCTCATTCAAGCATAGTTGGAGTCAGAAGGATGTTAGAACTAGGATTGATAGTCCCACAGTATAAAAGGCATTGGACAAAAGCTAAAATCTCACTTTGAAGATAAAAAAGTGTTTATATTCCCTTTTGGTCAAAGTCTTCAAGAAAGCAAGGGATTTCGAGGCTTGTGACGAAAGAATAGGCACCAATACTACTGTAATAAAAGAGGTACTGTTAAGGTAGGTTAGCTCCTATGACCATACTGGGAATGTGAGGTAAATGTTTGTGAGTATGTTGTAAGTTTAGGTTTTCGCATATTCTGTAACTCACCTCCTTCTTACATGAAAGTATATTTTCTTCATTATGTTTGTTGGTTACCTTTGTGCTATGATTTTGACATCCTAAGTTTGGATGTTGTGATTTGATGATGATGTGGTTTTCGAGTGTTTAATGTTATCGTGTGTGGATAATCATGGACATCTTGAGGAGTTCCTACGCCATTCCTATGGTACGTTGCCACAAGTTTCATACAAGTATAGTGATTCCCCATGATGATTGGGGTGTAATGCCTTCGTATTGGCCTCAATTGATAACATGGTTAGAGAGAGTCCCTGAGTTGATCATGCATGGTGTCTGTGTGTGTGTTGACCGAGTAGAGTGATTCCCCGAGTCATATGGTTCTCGATTTGGTGAATGTGCTTGCACGTTGCTTTTGTTGAGTGATTCCCCCGTCTCAAACGGTGGGACAATTTCCTATTGGTACTTATGAAATGAGATATTGTGGTTTTCATGTGGTTTGATAAGTGAGTTGATCATGCATGGTGTTTGTGTGTGTGTTGACCGGCTGGAGTGATTCCCCGAGTCATATGGTTCTCGATTTGGTGAATGTGCTTGCACATTGCCTTTGTTGAGTGATTCCCCCATCTCAAACGGTGGGACGATTTCCTGTTGGTACTTATGAAATGAGATATTGTGGTTTGATATGAGGGTGATTCCTTTCCTTAATAATGACTATGCATATTGAGATTTGCTCATAGGGTGATTCTTCACCATGACTATGAATACATACCCAGATGCTGATTTCTTGCCATGCATAATATTCGTGTTCACATATTTATTTACATGAAACAGTGCATGCATATTTATTTCCATTGTCTCTAATTAATAGTATTGTCATAGATTTTAACCTACTAGAATTTGTTAGAAGTCTAACTGTGGTGGTCCCACCTTCGGTTTCATTTACCGGAGCTGTAGATCTTGTTGCAGATCTAGCCTAAGAAGAGTTTTCCAAGGAAGAAGCATCAGCCTCGTCCGAGGTTTAGATGTGATACCCCATAAGATATGGATAAGGGTAGGTAGTATATAGGATCCCACATTGCTTGGGAAGGAGAAGTTCTTGCTCTTTATAAGATTCCAATGGGGCTCCACTGGTGTAGACATGAGCTTATTTTTGACATTCTGTTTCTGAACTTTGAAAAAGAGAGCGAATATGAAATTTGTGCATAACTTATATTGTGATATGATTTTGTTCTATTCTGAAGATTTTATGTACTCTAATATGATTTGATGTGATTTTCTAAAAAATCTCTGGCATAACATTCTGTTTTTGTTTCTGTTCCATTCTGACCTTACTACGGGTGTAAAATTGTGGCCTCTGTTCGGGTTGGTACCAACTTTTCTGTTTCTGGTGCACCCACTTTGAAAACAAAGTGGTTTTCTGCGTGGTCTTTCCTATGTGCACACTCGGGGCTCCGAGAATGAATAAGGGGAAGATTCACATTCTATTTCTACTCGGTTAGCTACCGGGGTTTGCACAACCCTACCACAGGGGTTAACCATGGTATTTGTTTTGATATGATAAGATAAGATGTGATGTTTCAGTTTATGCTATGCCAAAGGGATTTTGATTATGAATATTTTTGAACTTTCGCTCTGATATTTTTTATAACATGTTCTAACGTTGCATTTTGAAAACATTATTCTAATTCTACATTCTGAATGAAAAATATTTTGTTTGCATTCTAAACTCTGTAAATGCTCATGTTTGCACACTAGTATATGTCCTCTGCTCACTGAGTTGTTGATAACTCACCCCTTATCCATTTGTAACGCCCCAATGGAAGGCCCAAACCACATGGTCTATACTCCAAAAGGACTAGTCAATGATACAATTGGAACCCCATTGGAATCTTATAAAGAGCAAGAACTTCTCATTCCCAAGCAATGTGGGATCCTATACACCACCTATCCTTATCCATATCTTATGGAGTATCACAATTTACCCCCTTAAATTCCCGACGTCCTCATCGGGCCTGTCCATTGTAGGTGGCATGACTCAAGTCCCACATTTCTCATTGGGATAGGCTCTGATACCATTTGTAACACCCCAATGGAAGACCCAAACCACATGGCCTATACTCCAAAAGGACTAGTCAATGATACAATTGGAGCTCCATTGGAACCTTATAAAGAGCAAGAACTTTTCCTTCCCAAGCAATGTGGGATCCCATACACCACCTACCCTTATCCATAACATATGGGGTATCACATTAGACATGGTGGCCTATCTCCAATTAATATTTGTAATTGTTAAGATTTATATTTTAGTTAGGTGACGAATCATGTATTGTTCGTTATACTTTGATGTAAATGATGAACTAATGACATCGTACAATATTATTTGGGAGAAAGTGTCAATGACATATGGACATTACTATTGAATGTTAAATTTTCTTACTAGTACAAATCTCTGGAGCATACAGTATTAGTCTTTGACTAGTTCCTTTAATTAAATTGGTTGCATTATATATAATTCACTTGTTGTGTGTTCTATTTGATAATGCATGCCTAGCCCAGTGTAAGATCTAGGGTGTTGTTGATTGACTAGCACTCCTGACACCTCGGATCCTCGCCGAGTATGTTACTGAGGGACGAAGGTGCCACACAAGGAAGAAGTAAGGCGAGCATCACATTGTGGCAGGCGAGGACAGTACGAGTAGCAAGAAAGAAAATAAGGCAACTAAGAAGGTTCACTCTACACTAGGCGAGCAAAGGGTCACACTGTACAGAGCTAAAGCAACCTTTGAGATAGCACAAAATAGCCTAGATGGCAGCAGGTGATGTACTAACACCCATGTTCCAGTAATGATGCCTCAACAGGTGCATGCCTGGGAAAGGAGGAATACAGACTTGTAGGCCATACCTCTGACCTCATAAGTAAGGCCCAACGCCGTGTTGGTGAATTTCATAAGGAGACAAACTTCGCATCCATTTCTGAGGCAATCTGCAGGGACATGCATGCCTTGTCCCATCAGTCCATTTGGTCCCAACCATTCTTCAGTCTAGTGGATGAACGAGATCCAAGATCATCTTTTCAATCAATTAGAAGTCAGAATCGTAATAGACAGTCCTATTGTATAAAAGACATTAGGATAATAGTCTTCATCTCACTTTCGAGATCGTTAAGTTCTTCAAAATGCTTTCTCTTCTTTTCTATCAAAGGGACTTCAAGGAGGCTAGAAGTTTAAAGTCTTCATCAACAAGGAGACAAACGACTCCAGCACGAGTTTAGTCATTGTGTAGTTAGGTTCACTACTACGACTATGCTAGTAATGTGGGGTAAATATATGTGGGTATGTTTGTGATTTCGTATTCTACTTCTCATCCCCTTTCTCTCTTGAGAGTGCATGTTTTCTCATTATGATTAGTGACTACTTTGATAGTGTGATTTCAAGTGATGTGATTTCAAAGTTCTCTATACTCATGGGATTGGGTTGAGGAGTTCTTGTACCATTCCTAGCAGCACGTTGCCATGTGTTTCACTCGGGTAGAGGGATTTCTCATGTTGATCGGGTTGGGGAATTTCTAGATTGTTCCACATGATGATAATGTGGAAAAGAAAGTCCCCATGTTGATCGGGTGGAGCATTTCTCCTATTATTTTGGGTTGATGTATTTCATGTGTTGACCGGGTAGAGAGATTCCATGGGTCGAATGGGTGGAGTGATTCCCTATGTTGTCTTGGTGAATATATTTCATGTATTGGCCAGATATAGTGATTCTTCATGTTGAACGGGTGGAATGATTCGCCGTAGTTGGTGATACGTATTATGATTCATGATTATATTATTTTGGCTTAGAGAGTGATTCCTCACTATGTTGAACGGGTGGAATGATTCGCCGTACTTGGTGAATATATTATTTTGGTGATACTTGTTTTCATTCAGAGAGTGATTCATCACCATTGTCTCTCATTATTAATCTTTCACTCTTCAGAACCATAGACTTTGATGTAGATGTAGTTTGGGAAGGTTACCTTGAGGAAGAAGGACCAGTCTAGCTTGAGGAATAGCCACGGGGTCCTGTATCCATTTTGTTTAGTATTTTATAATTTGAAGATTTTTATTATACTTACGAGAATAACAATTATGGTATTTTATATTATGATGTGGGCGATGAACTAATCTTGGTTTGTAACTATGCTTGGGATGAAGGAATTGTGACTTGTGGATATTTTTATTAGTGAAGGAGTGTTTGTACAACTTCAAAGGTACAACTAGTATTTTTCTTTGACTAATATCCTTCACTTATTCCATTGAGATTTTGATACACACATGCCTGGCACACAAGCACAAAAGATATCCATGAATGTAAGGAATCTAATTAACTGGCTAGAATCCCTGGCACCAAGGTTCCTTGTAACGAAGAACAATCAGGGTGCCAGAGGGGTGCCACGGCTTGGTATCAAAGCCTTTTTGTTGTGAAGGACAATCCCATGGGGTAGATACTTTTAGAAGGGTCAAGTAGGAACAATTTATATCCACTTGATTTTCCATCCTCCATCAGTAAAGCTCAGTCTTACACAACCTTCCTTGGAGTCACAACTAATTCCTACACATGGCATCATCGACAGGGGCATCCCACCTATTCTATTTTAATTTTGTTAAAGTCTAAAAAGTCTTGTTTCTGTCGAGACTAATGTTCATCATCAATATCTTGTTAAATCCTTGAGTGGTTGCAAGTATTATGACATCTATAGTTCATTTCTCTTGCTTTGCATGGATGTATCCTCTTCACAATAAGTCTAAAGCATTTACCAGTCCATCGCTTACATCAAAATACCACTAACCATACTTAATTTGACACCTAAATAAAATATTTGTCTTAAAAAAATTAATAAATCATTGAACAGAGACAGGCCTCTGTATCTACTCCTCGGGCTGGGCAGATCCTTCTTCCTTGGCAAACTCTATATGGACTACATTTGCATCAAGATTTACGGCTCTGGTAAACGAAACTGTAGGTGCGTCCACTACAGCAAGACTTCTCAGAAATTCCAGTATGTTAAAACCCATGACAGTACTATTAATGAGAGACAATGGAAATGAACATGCAATGCATTGTTTCATGTAAATTGTGGCGCCCCGTCCGTCGATAAAGGTTATGGCGAGGTTTCGTAGTGCTAAGGGTGCTAGACAAATCGTCAACACCTAGGGTTTCGTCAGGAATTGGCATGCCTCCTCCAGATGGAAGTGGACATGTGATGCCCTTAAATTTTGCTTGGGATTGGCAGACATTTGAAGCATCAAGACATGCAACATAAGATTACCTACCCACGTTCATGACAGTTAAATATGTAATGTGCTTAGTATGCATTTAGCAATATGCAATATTTGCAATGGAAAATCTTTTTTTCTTTGAGCAATACTATGCACCAAACTAATAACATCACAAATGATTCTGAAACATATTTCATAAAGCTTGAAAGTGATACATATCCATGATTACAGAACAAGTCAAAACACTATAATCTCAGCGGTACGGGAGGCAGAGCTCCATAAGTACATTCACCAAAATAAAACTACTAAGCTAGTCCATCAAGGAACTCGCATAACTTGACTAGGGACGCCATAATGGTTTCTATAAACCAAATCATGGAGACCACAAGCTCTGTGTCACGTCGATGCTGCCTAATCGAGGGTAATGATAGTTGAGACTACCACAATGAGAATTGAGTACAAATCTCAGCAAGTGATCAGGAAACTTTAACATATAGTTTATGGATGCATGCATGGCATTGAAGGCATGAATGCATAATCACAATCACAAATAAGCATGACCTGACTTGACATATAACATGGCATAAAATGACATAACTTGAACTTGAGCATAGATTGAACTTGACATGACACGAACTTGAATGTGAACTGACTTGAACATGAACTTAATGTAACAGGAACTTGAACTGAACATGAACTAACTGAAATTGAACATGAATTGAACTGAAAGTAAATAACATGAACATGAACGTGAAATACATGCACTTGGAGTCTTGTTCAAGAAATATACATGATTAATAAATGCAAACATATGGGTGCTACATGATTCCCCATGATCCATGTGTCCCTATCGATTACCCCATTACAACACAGGTATCTTTACCACTTTTGAGTGCATTAACATATGTGGCAGCCCACAGGTATCTGCACCTGTTGTAGAACAAGTACATATCCCATATCAGGGAGTACATATAACACTAGGATATTACTCCACTACTATTCATTATTTTATTATTATTTTTCACGACTATTCACTACTATTCAATATTCTGTCATTATTTTTTCACTACTATTCACAGAATATCTGATATCACCTCAGTACCCAAATGTAACCTTAGGGTCGTGATAAACATAAACATACTTGACTTGACTTGGAAAACTATTCTGGAGTTACACAAACTGTATCTGAGACATAACGTGACATGGAATGAAAGGACAGATGGCCTGACATAACGTAACGTGACATGAACGTGAGCTACATGACATGACGTAATATGAAACAGACAAACATTTAATGACATGGCATAACATGTAACATAAAATGTTTCATAATATGGCATAACATATAACAAATAAACATTGAGTGATAGACTATATTGTGTAATATATAAATATTGCATGACCGAATATATTGTGTGATAGATAAATTTTCGTGACAAAATATAATGTGTAACAAATAAACATGTAGTGATATGGTATAGCATGACATATTTGATATCATAAGTACATAAACAATAGTTCCCTTACCAACATACATATATAGTAATCTGACAGTAAGTTAAAAGCTAACTTATAGTGACTGTTGTGTTACGGAGAAAAATGAGTGAAATACGAAAAACTATAAGTAGGGATTTCTAAACATTACAAACTTCATCACTAATAACTTAGAAATATGAAAAATACCATCTTAGAATAAAATTATCATTTTACCATTTACATGTGAGAAAATGACAATTTTTCCCTAACTTAAAGATTTTCCATCCTAACTCCAAAACTCACCAAAATTTACATTCATAATTTAGATTTTGTCCTAAATCCAAATATCTAATTAGAAAAATTTAAAACACATCACAACAATCACAAACACACTAAGGTCAGAACCTTCAATGGCAAAAACTCTTGATTTTTGTTACAATTTTGTCAACCTCATTCCTCATGCTTAAAATTGAAATATTCCAACATGGATGATCACATCCTATGTTTAAAAATATACAATATCAACCAAAAATATAAATTTACAAAAATCATAAAAATATTTTTAAAACAAAACCCCAAGGCTTAACTAAAAATATATTCTTTAATACTTAAGGTTTTGTCCCTTCTTGAAACATTTCCAAGAACTCTACAAGTTCAAAAATACACTTCCAATATATTCATAACACACTTATAAGAATTATCATGCTCTGAATCATCAAGCACACATAAAAAAAAAAAAAAAAAAAAAGGACAAGATCTAATGCCAAACTTTCGGCTTCAACACTTATACTCAATACCGATTGCCATTAAGGTTTCGTTTTTGATCAAATCCTTTGATTCGAAATGTACCAGGACAAATACAAACCAAAAACATCACATGATTAAAACTCATGTCCTAGAGTAGATCCAAGCATTAAACTCGAGATCACATCGCCATATTTGCATCAAAACAACCACGTACCTGTAAACCTCAAATATTTGACCTAACCGAGTCTCTTCATGCGTAAAAAATCATATCTTTAAACCCAACACCAAAACTCTTCAAAATAACATCCTAACATGTATATCAAATAATTAGAATCATCATATAAAAATATCAAAGCCATTGGAGGCTAAGTTTACCACAAAAAATCCAAGAATTCACAAAACGTAAACTATTTTAGTCCTTCCAATTTTCAACTTTTTAGATCTAAGAAAAAATTCATAAAAAGCTTATAGCATGCAATAAATTCTCATCAAAATTTCATATAAATATGTTAAATACACTCCATAAAAAAATCATACCAAGAACTTTCCACTAGCTTGGTCAAAAATACCAAAATAACAAGCACAATCTTGTTTACTGCTCAAAATTATCTTTCCAAGCTGATAACAACTTTTGACAAACCAAATGATCATGAAAATCAACAAAAAAGATAGTTACAGAAACTAGACGCAAAGAGGAACAACTCTTGGGAAGGGAACTTTGTGAGAAAATACTTAAAAAAGCTTCACAAAGGGTGTGCAAATTTTCTCAAGAAAACTGACCAAGAGAACCTCTCCAAGAAAAGATTTGGAAATGGATGAAATGAAAGAGAATGGACTTGGAAGCTTTCTTACACAACTGAGGTGTGATGAGAGGGCTGTGAATGACACTTAAGTGATTGTTGTGTTAGCCAAAACAAGGAGCAAAACCGGCCCATGGTTTTTTGCCCTTAGATTGCTAAGTGATGGGGGTGGTGATGAGGTGGCTTTGGCCTTCACATCAAGTACAACTTGGGGCTTCTTTGGGCGATGTTTGGTCATTTTAAAGGTTTAAAGGATTGGATAATAATTTCATAACATGAACTTGAGTTGTTAATAGTATGTAGAAGTGATTTAATTGAGTGATTAAACACCAAGCTGGAAACTAGATCCATTTAGGGTTTGGAAGCAAATTTGGGGTTTGAGGAAACCATTTAGGGTTTCGGTTTCAATCTATCTTTTCAGGGTTTCAATTGGATTCCAATGTTTAGGGTTTTTTAGGGTTGAAACCCTCTTTAGTTTGGCACACATTGGATGGTTGGATAGAATAGGGTTTTCTTTAGGTGGCATGATCTCAATGCTTGATTTCCTTTACATTTCCTTCTCATGGTTCCTCTGTGACACCCTCAGATTCTGCTTGGAATCAGATAGACAATCTGAAGTGTCGGGACATGCAACACAATGTTACCTACCCTGTTCATGATAGTTTAAGATACAATGCACCTAGCATGCATCTAACAATATGCAATACTCGTATTGAGCAATTGTATGCACCAAACTAATAACATCTCAAATGATTCTGAAACATATTAGATAAAACATAAAAGCGATACATATCCATGATTACAGCACGAGTATAAAACATCTGCAATGTTAGAGGTACAAGAGATAGAGCTCCATAAGTACATGCATAAAACAACTACTGGGATAGTCCATCGAGTAACTCGCGTAACTTGACTAAAGACCTCAAAATACTATCTATAAATCTAATCAAGAAGGCTGCGAGCTCTGCTTCGTGTCGGTGTTGCCTAATTGACCTCTTCCAATAGGCAAGGCTCCACTCCATCTCTTGATCCTGGCACATCGCCTACAATTCAGGGGGATCAGCAAGATAACAGGAAACTTAACATACAATTTATGGATGTAGGCATGGTAGTAAAGGCATGAATGCCTAATCATAATCATAAATAAGCATGATGTGACTTGACATTTAACATGGCGTGAACTGACATGACTTGAACTGAACATGGACTGAACTTGAAACTTGACGTGACATGAACTTAAATGGGTACTTGATGGGGACCAAAGTGGGCCTAGACTTAAAGATCTTTTACAAATTCCAGATAAGCTAATTTCAAGATCAAGAGCTAAGAAGATCAAGGATGCAATGCAAGGATTGGTGCAATCCACTTGAGGCGAGTCTAGCAAGAGCCAAATATTCAATATGGGCTTGAGAGAAGGAGATCTAGTGATCATGCACGTGGTAGAAGCTATGGAACAGTGCAACATAAATTAGGGCCTATTATTATGATTATGTGATTGAAGGCCATGGACTTGTTTATTTCATTAATGGGGCTTATTTTATTAGTTATAGGAATTAGTCTAGAATAATTGGGTTTGAGGATGCTTGGCCCACATATGTCTTATTTCTTATGAACTAGGAATTTTTGGGAATGCCTTGTATTTTGGCTAAGGGCTTATTTGGAAAGTTATTATTTTATTGAACTAGGGTTAGGGTTTTACTGTAACGAGTACTATAGCCGAGTTATTGTAGCTGCTGCACTGTTCATTCGGGGGTATTTTTGGAAGATGGGGATTTATTTTGGCTAGGGTTTGATTAGGTTTTATTTTAAATACTCTTTTTTGCCTCATTTTAAGAAGTTTATGAAATTTGATGAATTTATTCCTTCTGAGTTGAGTTTTACTCCTCTTGTTCTTAATTGAACTTTTGAACTTATCAAAGGTAAATCACAACTTTTGTGGCGTTCCTCCTTTGTAATCTGGATTCTTGAAACGAGTTCTCATCGGGTCTAGATTTTCCATCCATTGACTTGATTTTGGCTTTCTTGGGGAGTTCTCCAATTGATTGTGGGTTCAGGGGATTTCTATTTCCTACGGGTTCATATCAGTACTTGAGCTTGAATAACATGAACTTGAACTTAATGTAACTTGAACTTGAACTTGAATAACATAAACTTGAACATGAAATAAATGAATGTGGAATCTTTTTCAATAAATAGACATGACTAATGTGCGACACGGTTCCCATTGAGCCATGTGTCCCTACTTATTACTGCTTCACAACACATATATATGCACTAGCTGTGAGTGCATTAACATAAGTGCTAGTTCACAGGTATCTGCACCTGTTGTGGAACATGTAATGTACGTATCTTGTGTCAAGTATTTGTACCAGCACAAGTACATATAACATCAAAATTGAAATGAGGGTGGCACCATCGGTGTTAGTGTCTGCTAACGCTCCGATGACCAGTGAATTAGGCCCCATCGCAGCTCGTTGATCTTTACCTTGCCAACCCAGGGGATTTCACACTAATTTAGACAATCTAGCGTGAACAAAAGAGTTTCACTAGGATATTACCTCATCCTAGTACTTAGGGTCGTGATTAACCTAAATAGACTTGACGTAACAAACTGTACTTAAGACATGATGTGACATGAAGTGAAACGACAGATGCACTGACGTAACGTAACGTGACATGTAGGTGAGATGTATGACTTGATGTAACATGAAACAGACAAACAATTCATAACATAGCATAACATGTGACAAACAAACATTACATGACATGGTATAATTTGGAACAGATAACATTACGTGACATGGCATAACATGTAACAGATAACTTTACATGACAGAATATATATAGTGTAACAAACAAATATTTCCTGATAGAATATATAGTGTAACAGGTAAACATGTCATGACAGAATCTAATATGCGTAACAGTCATACATGTAGTGACATAGCATATAGGATAACAGAAGTACATAAACAATAATTCCCTTATCTATCACCTAGACATAGTAATCTAATAGTAAGTTAGTAGCAAACTTACAGTGATTGTTGCGTTACGGAGAAAGCGTGAAACACAAGAAACTGTAAGTAACTTAGAAAATGAAAATACTATCGTAGAGTAAAATTACTATTTTACCCTCTACATGTGGAACAATGACCATTTTACCTCTTCTTTAACGAATTTTGTATCCTAACTCCAAAACACACCAAAAGTTACATTCATCATGTAAATTTTATCATAAATCCTAATATCTAATTAGAAAAATTTAAAACATGTCACAACTATAAAAAACACACTAAGGCCGAAACCTTCAAAGGCAAAAACACTTTGACTTTTGTTGCAATTCTATCAACCTCATTCCTGATGCTTAAAACAGAAATATTGCAATTTGGATGATCACATTCTATGTTTAAAAATCATACAAGATCAACCAACAAAACTCACTTTTCAAAAATCACAAAAATCTTTTCAAAACAAAGCTCCAAGCTTTAAGTGAAAACATAACCTTTGATTCTCAAGGTTTTGTCTTTTTTTTTTTTTTAAACATTTCCAAGAACTCTAAAAGTTCAAAAACACACTTCCAATATATTCCTAACATACTCTTAAGAAATATCATGCTTTGAATCATCAAGCAAAAATCGTAAATCCATCACGAAACTTTCAGCTTCATCACTAAAACTCAAAATTGATTGCCTTAAGGTTTAGTTTTTGATAAAAGCCTTTGAACCGAAACATACCATGACAAAATTACAAACCAACAACATTACATGGTTAAAAATCATGTCTTAGAGTAGATCCAAGCATTAAACTCAAGATCACATAGCCAAATTTGCATCAGAATAACCACATACCTAAAAACCTCAAATTTGTGACCTAACCGAGTCGCTACATGAATAAAAAGGCATATCTTAAAAAAAAACAATACAAAAAATCTTCAAAATAACATCCTAACATGTATATCAAAGATTTAGGATCATCATATAAAAATATCAAAGCCATTGGAGCATGATTTTACCACAAAAGATCCAAACTTTCACAAAATAGAAACTGCTTTACTCCTTCTACTTTCCAACTTTTTAGATATAAGAAAAACTTTCATAAAAAACTCATCCCATGGAACGAATCCTCATAAAAAATTCATATAAAAAAGTTAACTACACTCCATAAAAGAAATCAGACCAAGATCTTTTCAGTAGCTTGGTCAAAAACACCAAAATAACAAGCATTGTCCAGTTTACCGGTCAGAATGACCTTCCTAAGCTTAAAACAACTTTTGACTGATCAAATGACAGTGAAAAATCAACACAAAAGATATCCACAGAAACTAGACTCATAACTAAACAACTCTTGTGAAGTGAACTCTTCGAGAAAGTACTTACAAAAGCTTCGAGAAGAGAGTGCCATGTAACTCAGGAAAACTATCCAAGAGAACCTTTAGATTTCTCTCCAAGAGAAGTGTTGGAAAGGGTTGAAGTGAAACAAAAATGGACTAGACACATTTTTACACAACTGAGGGGTGATGAGAGGGCTGTGAATGACATTTGAGTGATGGTTTTTTCAGCCAAAACAAGGGGCAAAACCAGCCCATGGTTTTCTGCCCTTGGACTGCCGAGTGAGTGGGTGGTGATGAGGTGGCTTTGGCCTTCACATCAAGTATAACTTGGGGCTGCTTTATCCAGTGTTTAAGTCAGTCATGGCAGTTGGGGGGGGGGGGGGGGGGGACTTCTTCCACAAGCCTTGCAAAGGTGGCTCGATTTCGTGAGACTTAATGGGCCTTAATCGAATGGGAGTCAATTTGGGGTTTAAAGAGGGTTTAGCTAGGGTTGGATTGCTATCAAGTCCAAATCTAATTTTTCTTGGCCCAATAAAATTTTCAATGTTTAAATGAATAAATAATGATGTCATAACATGAATTTGAGTGGTTAATGTCCTGTGTAAATGATTTAATCAAGTGTTAAATACTAAGCCAGAAACTGGATCCATTTAGGGGTTTGGAAGCATATTTGGGGTTTGGAGAAACCATTTTCATTTTCAGTTTCAACCAAACTTTGGGGGTTCAATTGGATTCCAAGTATTTGGGGTTTCACTAGGGTTGAAACCTTCTTTGGTTTGGCACAAATTAGATGGTTGGATGGAATAATAGTTTGCTTAGGTGGCATGATCTCAATGCTTTATTTCCTTCACGTTTCCATCTCATAGTTCGTTTTGGTGCCAAAAGTCCAATATTATTCATCAAGTGTAGCTAAGACCTTGCCTAGTGTTTAAATAAAACTTCTCTACCCCAATTTTGACATTCTACACTATAATTTTGAAAATGATGCTACTAACGAGGTTATTAATCACTCTGAAAAAGTGAAAAATAACGTTGTACTGCAAAATCCCAAATAATCATACTAACTAACCTTAGGGTGCAAATCATTTATCAAGTTTCGGCTCCAAAGTGCCTCGAAATAATTAGAATGCGTTTTCAAAAAAGTGTTTCGTTTGAAAACTTAAAATGTGGGTTTATTGAGCCCTAAAATCATAAATATTCAAACAAAACTAATGGCATAAATCGTATCTCATTCTAGCACTTCTCAAATAAATAAATTTCCCCTTTTGGCGTCATAGTGAGTAACAACACTGACTATGTTGACTAAGAAATTCATCCCTTGAATTTCTAGTTGGCATTTATATCCTTAGTGCCAGGTGTCCAATACTATTCACCACGTATGGCTAAGATCTTGCCAAGTATCAAAATAAAATTTCTCTAACCTAATTTGGACATTCCACACTGTGATTTTGAAAACACTGCACTTGATGCTACTATCTAGGTTACTATTCAATCTGAAAAGTAAAACATAACTTTGCACTATAAAATCCTAAATAATCATAATAACCTTAGAGTGCAAATCATTTATCAAGTTTTAGCTCCGAAGTGCCTTGAAATTATCAATACGTGTTTTCAAGTAATTGTTTCAGTTGAAAACTAAAAATGAGTTTATTGCGCCATAAAATCTGAAATATTTAAACAAAACTAAAGGCACAGACCGTATCCCATTCTAAAGCTTCTAGGTACCTCAAATAAATAAAATCACACTTCTAGCACCATAGTGAGTGGCAACACTGACTATGCTAACAAACTAAAACTATTCGATTAAGTTGATTCGTGAAAACTATAGGGTTTTCACGAGGTTCCTAAGCCTAAATAAATTCATCCCTTGAATTTCTAGTGGGCTGTTACATTCCCTTAGGGCCAATTGTCCAATATTATTCATCAAGTGTGGTTGAGATCTTGCCAAGTGTCAAAATAAAACTTCTTTAACCTAATTTGAACATTCCACACTGTAATTTTGAGAACATTGTACTTGGTGCTATTATCGTGGTTACTATTCACTTCGAAAAAGTAAAAGATAACTTTGCAATGTAAAATCATAAATAATCATTATAACCTTAGAGTGCAAATCGTTTATTAAATTTCGGCTCCAAACTGTCTTAAAATAATCAAAATGCGTTTTCGAACAAGAGTTTCGTCTGAAAATTGAAAATGGGTTTACCTTAGAGATACATACAACGCCTAATAGTTGTTCATTGCCTAATGGGTGGCAAACCGAATACTGTTGGTCGCGCCTTTGAAAGGACTAAGTATAACTCAAAATCATGCATGGCTTATACAACAAAAACAAGCCTCCATTCTCGGGGTTTGGGCAAGGTCAGCTCGTCTTCCTCGGGTATCATTCCTGGTCTAACTCTGCATCAAATTCTATGGTTCAAAGGATGAAACCATAGGTAGGTTAGACACCTATGAAAAAGAATGCTAATGAGAGACGTTGTTCTTGAAGATGAATAGTTTCATATAAATAGCGAAGGGATACATATGCGTATGCTTGGCGAGGAATCACCCTTCACTCTTGTAGATCAAGTCCATCAAATCATATTGGTTCCAAAGGCACAATCGCTCATAACGTAGATATTTGTAACACAGACTTATATCGCCTGATGGGCAAACAGGGTATGAGCCATGCCATCATTCCAGATCGGGGAAATCCCTTCTGCCCTTCCAACATGGTGCAAGTCAGCGCACTGGTACCCCGACATAGGTCAACTCTCACACAGAGATAACATGTTGCACATAGGAAATGCCTACCAGGCCAACCAACTCAAAGACACCAACATGTGATACAATAGGGGATTCTACATCCCGACTATCAGGTGAAGCCAAATCTGATATCGCTCCACCACAATCACCATGAGGCATTATCCATCCCGTGTGAAGCTTGTGGCAACATCTCGCAGAAATGGTCTGGGAAACTCTAGTCCGTCCCATGATTATTGATGCATGACTCTCTCTCTCTCTCTCTTAGAGACGATAGTTTCTCACATAGAAACCATAAATTAGTGAAAACAGCACACACGTTCAAAGTCTCGGAAAACATGAAATGAACGTAAGATAAACATAATGATCAAAATAGATTTATTCATGTTTAGAAAGGGGAAGGTTATAGAATATGAAAATGTATCTTACATACAACATTCACCACACATTCTTTAGTACTGTCTTAGAAGCTAACCTACCTCATAGCATCCGTTTGCTACTGTGCTACGCCGCTCCTTCCTTACTTTTTTGAAGAATCCAAATCCACAAGATCTCATGTGTTTAAGACCTCAAAAGTGAGATTTTATGCCTTGTCCAAATCCCTTTTATAGGGCGGGACTATCAAACATCCTTCTGACATACTTCTGACTCTAGGTATGCTTGGATATGAGTCCTTTTAGCCTCATCTCTCATATTGTAGATTGACAGAGCCAAATGGCCAGGGCATGGTTCTGACCCTTCAAGTGGAGTGTCAACTCCTCACCCTTCCTTGAATGAGGGTCTTCCACCTAGTGTTGGGCCATACCGATGTGTTTAGATGATATGACCTTCAGAATATAACCACTTCTGCAAACCCACTCTGGATGTGACCCTTTAGGTGAACTATGGGTTTCTGCATATGACACTGTCACTCTTCTGAGCATTTTTCCTATGGTTTTGGAAAGCTCCCATATTTGCTTCACTTTATCCTACACCGTTAGTTGCCTTAGGCAAGTAACTCTTGTCTCATCAGAGCCATCGACCTCTTTAGCTCCTTGTTCTCACCTTCATAGTAGGCAGCTTTTCTACCTTGCCTACTATAAGGCGAGATGCTCATCTCCACCTTGCGTTGGGATGTATCAGCTAGGCCTTCTACAAGGTGCTTGCTTGCACACATTTTAGATTAGCTACACTCTGCAGCACCTAGAGCTATTTTCTTCACTAAACCAATAGTGTGTTCCTTATCTTTCTTTCCACTTAACTCCATTAATGGTTTGTCCCCTTGCGCTAGTAGGCCCTCACATTCTCCGCCTCTTACAAGGAATTTCATCCTCAAAATTCGGTGAGGATTCTCCCTTGCTCTGCCCTTCCAAGGGAAGGGATCTTAGAATGGAGATCCATCGATGCCTCTAGTCATCTTCGACTTCAGATGGGGTTTTCCCTCATCTGGTACTATAAATTGACCTTCACCATCTGCGAAAGAGACATGAGATGACTCCTCATGTCTCCTCCACCTGCTTTATCTGGGTTGCCTGCCGATTTTTCTCTCTCAAATTCTAGCTCCTTCGCTGAATTCAGCCTCGTCAGACGTTAGGGAATCCTCACCCTTGTCCTCATCTTGCTCGTCATGTTCCGGCATAGTCTGTTTCTCCCCACGTTGTACCACGACAGTGTCGTCATGTTGCAGCATCTCTATTATTAGGGCTCTAGTTTTTCGAGTGTTTTCCTCATCTCGGCATTGCTCCTCCTCCAATATCCTTTGTTCTGCCTCTAATCTTTCCTTCTCACTTCATTCTTCTAGGAATCGATGTATTATTTCAGGTGGCATTGCCACCCTCCGCGCAATTATCTTCTCTCGCACCATGACTATATTTCTTAGAGTTCTTAGTGATGTGTTCGAAGGGAGTAGATTGAAGTCTTATTTATAGGCATGCCATCAAAACTGTCCAAATCACCCTCACATCGTGTGTTACAGCCCATCATTGCAAATCAAATAAATACGAAAACTACTACCACATGATCCCTCACTTTCCAAAGTGAACGACTCGCTTCTCGTGTCTCCCCACTACACCTTTATCAATGATACAACTTTAGATCGCAATTTTTTCTCTTTTCACTCTACAATTGATACCGAATTTTATTCGTAAGTGAGATTTGATTGCATTGGAACTAGATTTGGTTCAATTACCTGGGGTTGTTTGTTCCTAAAGCCCTTCCTTAACTGGGAAACATGGAACACATTGGGAATCCCTTTATATTCTGCAGGTAACGTAACTTGGAATGCTATTGGGTCAACCTTTCCCTGTACTTGGTAAGGTGCAATGTCTCATGGGGTTAGTTTTCCATTTAACCCAAACTTCTTAACACCTTTCATAGATAATACATTAAGGTAAACCCAATCACCGCCCTCAATGATCAGCTGTAATGTCCCGTACCCGAAGGGACAGGGAGTTACTTTCTTTAACCTAAGAATCATCTCCCAACAATATATATATATATATATATATATATATCCATTTGTTCAAACCAAACATATACATTCCTCTACAAGAACATCAAGGAAATATTCCAACATAATTAACCAAGAACTCCACAAAGTCTCAATAATAGCGTCAACCTCCCAAAATACCAAATCAATAGAACCTAACAAGTCTATTGAATATGATTCTCCAATAATCATAGTACCCATTGGTATTTAATCCATTATGCCCAACTACTCTGGTCCGCGCTATCTATTCTTGATTCCGAGCTGAATCATCAAAATCATATGAAATATTAAACGTAATTAGGTGAGTTATATTAACAACTTAGTAAGCAGTAAACATATACCAGTGTGCAAATATGAGTCTGTTACAGAATATAGAACAAAACATATTATCAAAATATCAGAGCGACAGTTTAGAAATATTCATATACTAAAGTACTTTAACATAGCATAACTGAGCATCATCATTTCAAAACATATTCCATGTTTAACCCTCGTGGTAGGGTTGTGCTATCCCCGGTGGCCAAACTTCGCAGAAACAGAAGTGAAATATTCCCTTTATCATTTTCAGAGCCCCGAGTGTACACACAGGAAACACCATAATTTGTTTCAAAAGTGGGTGAACTTAGAAATAGAGATATTGATACCAACACAATAACAAACGCCACAGTTTTACACCCACGGTAAGGTCGAAACTGAGTAGAAATAGAAATAGAATGTCATGCCAGTGGTTTTTAGATGAAATATTTCATATCATAATAGAGTATTGAACAAATACATATCACATTCATATCATCACGTATAAAACTTTTAGATTTCATATTTGCTCTTATTATACAGTTGAAAAACAAAGTGCCAAAATGCACATGTCTATACCAGTCATGATAGAAAAAATATCTTTCTTTCCTTATTCAAATATAGTGAGTTATGAAGAAAAATGATAGAGGTTGTTTTCTGTGACACCCAATCTAAAGCTAGGACTTGGAGGTTATGTTAAGTCTTTATTGGGCTTGAGTAAATATAGAGTTATTGGACCTAGGGCCCTTAGAGTTATTTACAAAACATATTAAGTAAATATAGAGTTGTTTACCTTACTTTGGGTCGTGAATAGGCGCCCAAGGCCCAGTGAAGTTTTAGGCCCACATTGTTTTTGGCCAAATAGGAGAAGGGCTCATGGTTCGATGAAAGCCCATTAGAGTTTTGGTTGGCATAGGGAAGGTACCACATGGCACCCATGTAAGAAGAGAAAGGGATGAGATACTCAGCCATGCCACATGGCACACATGCAAGGAGACCTTTAAGTTACCAAATCACGAAGAGGGTTACTTAGGGTTTCAACCAAGCTCAATCTTTGAGATCAGATGGTGTAAGTTTAGTTTGAATAGGAGAGGCACATGCCAACCTCATGATAGCCACCTTCCATGTTGCCACTTGGCAAGCATGCATGAGGATCTTAGAGCCTCTAGAAATGCAATCTTGAGGGAGATGAAAAGAGTTTCATATTTTCAAGAGGCCAACGCCACTTGTCCCATATGCATGAGGATCTTAGAGTTTCTAGAAATGCAATCATGAGGAAGATGAAGAGAGGGCTTTGGTTTTCAAAGAGGCACACGCCATTTGGCCTTCATGCAAGATGACTTTAAGGTTATAGAAAAATATAATTATGACAAGAGAGAGTTAGAGTTTCAGCCACAAGCCAGAGGTGCCAATTGTCTTTCATGCAAAGGAGTTCTTTGAGTTACCAAGAGAGGCAATTATTGAAGAAGGAAAGATGGAGGGTTTCGGCCAACGCAAGAATGGCCACTTAGTGCTCATGCAAGAAGGCTTTGTGAGGCTCTTCGATTTCCTAGCAAGAGGTTATAGTTTAATCATCACACTCCTTATTATAGTTTGAAGAATCTCGCACCTTGAATCTCATCACACTCATTTACACCCTTAAATACTCTCTTTCATTCTCAATCACATTCAGATCTGAAATGTTTTGCAATCGAAGACGAGGTGGGATCTTGAAAACTTGGATTTTAATAAACGTTTCAAAATATAGAGTTCATATAAACATATGCAAATGGTTTTAACCATAAAACGAATATGTATATAATACTTTGAAATTATAAAAGCATTTATATTAAAAGAAATCATAAATAAAAAAATGTACATGCAACCGCAGTAAAAATAAATTCCCAAAATCTAAACCTTCAATCTTATCAAAAACATTTGCATGGTCTACAAACTAAGTCTACAGAGTTTAAAACCTCAAACATTAAGAGGTTAGCTCGTAAAATATGTAAAATCCAACATCTCATATTTCATAAGGCATCTTGCCTAAAACCTGAAGATTCTAATACCTGTAATACCAACAAGATTTTTCCTTGCAGTCCGCTCAATTCTAAACATCCAATTTGAAAATTATTTCCTAAAGTCCTCAATAGCCGAGAACCTCATATACTATAGTCTATAGAACTTCAAACCTGTCATTCAGTCAAATTTATGTCAATTTCAAAATCTAATCATCCAATTATTTCCAAGTCATGTCCTACAACTTACAGAATAAGCCAATCAAATCAAAAACCTAAAATTCCCAAAACCTCAATCCATATAGTTTGCAGAATCTCAAAACTAACTCTGATATCGACTGTAATGCCCCAGGTCCCTCAAGGGTCGGAGAGTTACTCCGTGTCACTTAAACTCACATTCTAACAAAGTATTCTTAAAATCCAAAATCTCAATATCATATAAAACATTTTGTTTCAAAAACGCCAATATCAGAACACGATAAGATTTCTTAACAAAAACGCCACTGCTCAAAGAAACCTTCTATGCTTAATCTACTCTGATTAAAAATCATCTCACCTATGCTCCATAATCTTGATCCTCAGCTGAAATATCCAAATCATCTGAAAAATATTTGTGGGGATAAGGGGTGAGTTATCAACAATTCAGTAAGCAGATGACATATACTAGCGTGCAAACATGAGCATTTACTAAGTATAGTATGCAGAACAAAATATTTTTCAGAATTATCATGCAAAACAAAATATGTTTTCAAATATAACGGAGCAATGGTTTTAAGACACATAAACCTAGAGTACTTTGGCATAAATAACCTGAGCATCATCATCACATCAAAACAGAGCATCTCACAGAGCAGAGACCATGTTTCACCCTCGTGGTAGGGTTGTGCTATCCCCGATGACCAAACTGGGCAGAGACAGAGGTGAAATCTTTACTTATTCTTCTTGGAGCCCCGAGTGTGCACACACGAAAGATCACATAAAACCACTTTGTTTCCAAAGTGGGTGCACTCAGAGACAAAGAAGTTGGTTCCAACCCAAACAAAGCAGAGCAGAGACAGAGTAAGATGCAAAAATAGTACACAATTCCTAAGGTTTTGAGGTGCCATATCAAAACAAAACAGAGTATCGAAACATATTCAGATCATTCTCACATACTGAAAACAAAGTCAGAGCATCATTCTAAATCAATGCACAATTTTTTTAGATTTTCAATATCGCTCTTTTTTCAGATTTCATAGACAGCATGACAAAATATAGCTCATGTCTACACAATGCATGTCAAAAACATTTTCTCTTTTTCATATAGATTTCATGAGTAATGCAAATAACGACCGATGTTTTTTTTCCAAGTTCTTATTTCATAACAAAACATGCATAATTTTCAGAAAGGCAACCTCAGTCTAAACAATTCGTGTAAAGCCTAGCATAGGAACACTGCTTACTTGGGCTTCTTTGTTTTTTAGAAATTTTCTGAAACAGTGCTAAACCAAAATCATTCATCACCTATAAAATGTCACGTAATTTCCATAAATTGGTCGAACAAAATAGCCTACTTTACCTAAATATCTAAAATTCACTAAACCCTAAAATATCAGTACTTCCCAAATTTTTATCTATACCGTTTCACTCTACCGACCAATACATTAATCTTAAAGATATTTATATAAAATAAGATTTTTGGTACTAGCATAAAGTGATATCAGACCCACTTAAAAAAATATTATACTAATTCCTGTAAACAGACCCATGATTACTAAATAACATAAAAATACACACTGTAATTCAAGGGATAAAATTGTAATAACAACTAATCTTTCTAGAGCTTTGCGTAAAAACCCATAAGCCATGTTTTTCTTTGTTTGCAGGGAAGTATACCTAGACCCAGGTCATGCGATGGAGGCTCACTGTGAGGGCAGCTACGAGGTGGCAGAGACACGGGTGGAGCTGGAAGCTGAGTACAGGTGAGAGAGAGAGAAAGAGATGAGAAGTGATGAGAGAGACAGTTAATGTAGAAAGAGAGAGAGAGAGAGACCATGGCAAGATGGAGGACTTACGCACCAAGCATGACAGGGAACTACGGGTAGGGGTCACCCAGTGTAACGCTCGTCCTTGTGGTGGGACTTTTTACAAAATAATTTTAGAAAGAACAATGGGAATTACCATTCGATTTAAAACTTTTTACTTCCATACCCAGCGTAAAACACTCTACGTTATAAAATAAAATGTGCTTTGAAAATAAAAGAGGTTTACAGTGGAAAACATAAATCTTTAAAATTAAAGGCCTCTCATACAATTAAAACCCTCATGCCTAGACTTTCGTGCTCTTCCCCATGGGCCGTGTTCGTCCTAACATGTACTGCTCATTTAGTTCCTGTGGGGGAGGGGCACACATAAAAATTAAAATAAGTCAAATACTCAGTAAGCATTACTTCATACCGTTAAAATATATTAATATAGGTTTTCATTCATGCATTCATCATACCATACATACTATACATACATGCATGCGTGCATTCGTTCGAAAACATCACTGGACGGGATTTTTCTTTAAAACGGGTTTTCTTTTAGTAAAACGTATCTCCCGTTAGTGCTTTCATTTATTCAAGAGTTCGATGTATTCATGCATTCATACATTCCTTCTTATCACTTTCATTGGCCGATACACACTGTTAAGCCCCTTGTGTTTGGATTAATGGTCTTTTTGACCCAGACTCTACCTGTGGCCACGGGTTGGGAATCCTTTTTCCTTCCGGGGGCAGCACTGTGTGCAGTACCAGTACTACTGACCCCGCATTGCAATCTGCCCTGTCCATTGGAACCCTTTTCATTCATTCATATGGTCGTTACGTATTTTCATGCATTTCATTTCAGTCCTTTCTTTCAGTTCAGTCCTTTCAATCCTTTTCATTTAGGAGTTCATTCATGAAAAAACAACATTTGAAAGCAAGAGCTTAGACATCATCTTTCATGGCATCATTTAAATCATCATTAAACACAAGGCATAAGCCTCAACATTTTTTTTCGTAGAAAGTACATACAGTAGATATTGCGTATAGTCATCCATTCACATGCATACAATTAATATTTTGGTTGTGTAAAAAGGGGTCAAGAAGGGTCATACATACGTATACCTTTGAACACTTACATTTAGCATATTTTGGTAAAACATCTTTTGTGCTGTTTCGTAAAGCATCGTAAGGGAAAAGCATTTCATTTTCATTTCCTATCTTTTAGAAAACTCTAGAAGAGTATGAACGTAATAGTTACCTAGACTCCATGTGATACTTATTTTATGCAGTCCATTCATGTGCGTGTCAGATGGCAACCTACATGCATACACATAACCTTAACGTCATTCTTTATCTAATGTATAAGCAACTAAACTTAGAATAGAACTACACTTCACTTGAAACACTATCCTTCTATCCCATGCTCTTACGTGTCCTTTACTATGCTAAAACCTTCAGGATCCACTTACGGTCACTACATCTTCCAAACTTAAGGTCTTACCACAAGTGCTCATCCACTAAGGTGAACCCATGATTCAACTAGTATTTCCATGTCAGTTTAGTCTGTCTTTATTTATCACGACCCTAAGTGCTAGGGTGTTGTAATATCCTAATGGAACTCCTTTGTTCACGTTGGAGTGTCTAAACTAGTGTGAAATTCCCTAGGTTGACAAGGTAAAGATCAACAGGCTTCAAATGTGGCTTAATTAACTGGTCTCCAAAGCGAAGTCAGGCACAAATGCCGATGGTGGCCCCCATATTTTCAATTTCAAGTTATACGTACTGGTGCTAGTGTAGATACCTGGCACGGGATACGTACAATATGTTTTCCATTGCAGGTGCAGATACCTGGGAACTGGTATGTATGTTAACGCACTCACAGGTGGTGCAGATACCTGTGTTGTAATGTGCTTAATTATTGAACAAGATTCTAAGTTTGTGTATTTCACGTTCATGTTTATGTTATTTAATGTTTAGTTAAGTTCATGTTCAATTTTAGTCACTTCACATTCAGTTCAAGTTCAATTCATGGTCAGTTTTAGATTCGGTTTCAGTCCAATTCATGTTCAATTCACATTTTGCTTTATGTCATGTTTAGGTCAAGTCAGTTCAGTTCTTCTCATCTCTACTCAGGTCATGTTAGTACACTTTATGTCAAATGTCAAGTCACGTCAAGCTTATTTATGATCATGTTATGCATTCATATATTTACTGTCATACATGCATCTTTAAACTGTCAGTTAAGTTCTTTGTTAACTTGTTGAGTATTCAAATCTCAGAGTAGTAGTCCCAACTACCATTCCCCCCAGAATGATAGGTACTGTGACAAGGATCGATGGAACCAAATTGGACTTGGCTAAGGTTGGCATGGCCAAAACCAAGTAGTATTGATTTTACTATAAGCGATCACTTTCGACCGATAGGCTGCTAAACAAATATTAATATACTGCTGGAGAAGGATAATGTGGGAATCTTGGAGGAGATCGTAAAACTTTTGGGAAGTACAGGATAAGGACTAAAATATTATACTTTGTACTAAGTACGACTCTTTTGAGGTTTGAGAGCATCCACGTTGTACAGACCTTATTTTTATTTATGCATGGTTTAAACTAGTCTCTAAATGGTTTATGTGAATTCAATATATGTGAATAGTTATGAATAAGTAGTTAAGTTTGTGAATACCATTCTGGTACTTTATGTATTGCTCAAAGAAAAAAAAAATTATCTGTTGCGAATATTGTATATTGCTAGATGCATGATAGGTGTATTACATCGTTAATTGTCTTGAACGAGGGTAGGTAACCTTATTTTACATGTCCCGATACGTCAAAGTCTGATCCCAAGCAGAATCTGGGGGCGTTACAGGGGGAAGGAAAAGAAAAAGAAAACTTACCTATACGACGTCGTTCTGCAAGCGAGCCTTGGCCTGGATGTTACACCAATTCTCCTCTCTTATTGTCAGCGTAGCTCTTTTGCCTACTCTGAGTTGTTGCCATCCTTGTGATGCCACCAGATTCCGCTTAGGATCGGACGGACATTCAAAGTGTTGGGACATGGAACACAAGGTTACCTGCCCTCGTTCATGTGATACCCCATATTATATGGATAAGTGTTGGTGGTGTATGGGATCCCACATTGCTTGGGAAGGAAAAGTTCTTGCTCTTTATAAGGTTCCAATGGGACTCCAAATGTATCATTGACTAATCCTTTTAGAGTATAGGCCATGTGGTTTGGGCCTTCCATTGGGGCGTTATAGTTTATGACATATAAGATGCAATGTTCCTAACATGCATCTAGCATTATACAATATTCGCAAAGGGTAACTTTTTTTTTAGCAATACTATGCACCAAACTTATAATATCCCAAATAGTTAAAACATAATCCATACATACTTAAAACATCCACGATTACAGCAAGGGTCTCAGAAAACTGTAGTCTCAAAACAACGGAGACCTGGCTCCACAATTACATTGCAAAAATACACTATTGGGTTAGTTCGTTGAGTAACTCGTGTAACTCGATAACGATGCCGGAATACTATCCAAAGACCTATCTATGGAGGTTACAAGCTCCGTGTTGCGTCTACGGTGTCTAGTCAACCTCCTCAAAACCGAAATCCTCTTGCATAGAAAATTATATCTTTAAAAATAATACTAAATATCTTCAAAATAACATCCTAACATGTATATAAGAGGCTTAGGATCATCATATAAAAATATCAAAACCTTTGGAATAAGATTAAACCACGAAAAATTCAAACTTTCACAAAACAAAAACCGTTTGTCCACGTCCCGTTTTCAAGTTTCTAAATCTAAGAAAATCTATCATCAAAAGCTTTATTCATGCAACAAAACCTCAATGAACATTCATAAACACATGCTAAACACTCCATAAAATTTTCGGACCAAGATATGTCCATTAGCTTGGTCAAAAACTTCGAAACATAGCATACTCTGCAGTTTCAAGCCCAGAATGACCTCTCCATGGTTAAAAATATTGTTGATTGACAAAATGAGTATATAATGAGACTAATAAGATATACACAAAACTACACTCAAATATGAACAACTTTTATGAAGGAGTCATTGTAAGAAAATACATACAAAGGGTCGAAAATATCCACACAACCAGACCCAGAAATCTGCCCGAAAGAGCTCTTTTGAGTTTCTCTCTAAGAACGGGGTGAAGAAGTGATAAAATAGGGTGAAATGTGTCTTGCACGACTTTAGAATCTTGGAGGGGGAAGTTATGGGCTTGAATGACCCTTTAATGGAGTTGGCTTTGTGACATAAAGTGGAGAACAGTGAGGGGCAAGGACTCCCTGCAGCCGCTGTGAGAGATGGAGGTTGATGGAGTGGATTTCTCTTCATATCAAGGCACTACTGGGTGCAGCCAATGGTAGTGGATGGTCTACCATGTTGGGGAGGAAAATTCTTCAAAAATCTTTGCCAAGGTGGCCAAATTCGTAGGCCTTGGTGGGCCCTAACCAAGTGGGATTCAATTTAGGGTTTGAATGGGGTTTGGTTAGGGTTTGAGATGCTATCAAGCCCAAATCCAATTTTTCTTGGCCCAATCAAATTTCTAAGGTTTAAAAGGTTGGATAATGATGTCATAACAAGGGTTTGATTAATTAATAGCATGTGAAAGTGATTTAATCAAGTGGTTAAATACAATGCTAGAAATCGGATTAAATAGGGTTTGGTGGCCAACTTTTGGGTTTAGGAAACCGTTTAGGGTTTCAGTTTCAACCAAGCTTTTGGAGTTTCAATTGGATTTCAACCATTTAGGGTTTCACTAGGATTCAAACCTTATTTGGTCTGGCACAATTTGGTTGATCAGATAAAACAAAGCTTTGCTTAGGTGGCATGATCTCACACCTTGATTTCCTTCACAAATCTATCTAATGGCTCCTCATGGTGCCAAGTGTCTAATACTATTCACTATGTGTGGCTAACATCTTGCAAAGTGTCCAAATAAAACTTTTCTAACCTAATTTGGACATTCCACACTGTGATTTTGAAAACACTACACTGGTTGCGCTTATCGAGGTTACTATTCACTCCGAAGAAATGCATAATACACTTAGTACTGAAAAATCCTAAATATTCATATTAACCTGTAGTGAAAATCGTTTACCAAAATTCAACCCCGAAGTGCCCCTAAAAATAATTTCACAATTTCGAACAGACATTTAGTCAAGAATTATGAAATGAGCTAGTGCGCTATAAAATCCTAACTAATCAACTGAGTCTAATGGCGTAGATCAAAACACATTCTGACACTTCTAACTACATCAAATAATTGAACTCATATTTCTAGCACCATAGTGAGTGATAACACTGACTTTGTTGACAGACTAAAATCTCTGCGATTGGTCTATTCGTAAAAACTTATAGGATTTTCACGAGGTTCCTATACTCAATAGAAATTTCACTAGTGAATTTCTAGCAGACTGTTACATCCTCCCCTCCTAAAAAAAAGATTTCGTCCTCGAAATCGACGGAAGTAAAAACATAAAACACGCTCAAAAGAAGAAGTTGTTTACCAACCTTTTGTCCATCGCTGGATGCGCACCACTCTCAAGGGGCATGTAACGTTCTTCTTGAGGTAACGCCTTCCTCTCGTAGTCAACACTATTCTTACCTATAACCATCACATGGTTATACAAAATAACTACCACTATAAAATAAGGGTATAACACTCCCAAAGGTTATTACCTAAACTTAATGACTTCTAGGCAGACCTTATAGGATACTGAATCCTTGCTTAAATGAAATCACTATTCTCCTTACTATTCAAAGAATTATCCACAACGTATATATATCTGCCATTCTTAACTCTCTCTCAAATCATATCAATTTGTACTAGAATCCTTCCTCAAAATAGGTCAAGTCGTACCAGCATACTCTTTAAATCTAAAACTTCAAGTATTCACGCAGTTCAATTTGGAAGAATTTAATCCATACACAATTGAATTCACTTTCTCTATTTCCTCAAGGAATTCTATCTACCTAGGACTAGCTTATTCCTTCATAATCACAATGAATCGTTCCTCCTCCTAGGTGGTACCTCGATAAACGATCAGCTAATAACCTTAACTCAATACTTTCTCTCTTATGATTGGCATAGCTCTTCTATCCATCATGAGCCGCCTCTTATTCTGACTCTAAACGAAAGGATCTGTTCCTACTGTTCATGTAAGTCCTCAAGACCAAGATTTACTACCCATATAAAAGTCTCCAATATAATGGCGATCTATGTTTTCCACAAACACAATGCTTTGCCAAAAACACTTACTGGCAGCTAGAAAAACTACCATCATAAGCGAATCCTACTACGGCCAAAGCCTCTCCCAAACACTTTACTCCTCTGAACACAAATTCCTTTGGATCCTCAAAATCAAAACAACTCCATATATGTGGAATACTAATTTATCAACCTTCAATATCCTTCCTCCAACTACTAAAGGGTATTCTATATCTACACTGATATGAACAATAATACTGTTAATGAAAATTGTTACTCTTACCACTTGGGTAACAATTCGGCTTCCAAACTAAACTCTCGTGTAATACCACAATCACTAAAGATAGGGACTCACTTGAATCAATAGCGTACAAATTACAAACTTCAATGACTTGACATTCCCCAAAATAACAATAATGTAACAATACAATCAATTGCAATCAAATCAACCTTACATAAGCTTAACAATACCTAGGTCTTAGAAAAATACCAGTGACAGTGCCAGCTTCTTCAGTTCCTGGGGCATCAGCATCTGCGTCTCCCTAAGTGACAGCATACACTCTCATGGGCACGTGCTGCGTTGGCTTTGGTTTGCAACCGCTATTGAGAGAAACCCCCTTTCTTTCATTCCTCAAAGCAACACTGGGGTAGTCTTTGATCATATGACTCAGTTGGCCACACCTGAAACAAGTTCCCAACGCGATTCTCCACTTGCCTCCATGGTGTTTACCGCACTCTCCACAAGGTGGAAATGTGATCGGTATTGAGCTCCCAATCTCAATGCATTTTCCTTTATCTGATCCAGTAAACAACTTCTTCCTTTCTGAACTTTCTTCAGTAGTGTACAATGAAGTTCTTTTTCGTTCAATATTGATTTGGATCACCAGACCTCTCTGCTCAACCTCTACTATCGCAGCCACGTTTACCAACTCTTGGTAATTCTCTATTCTTAGGCTAGCTACTTGGCTACGGATCCTTGGCTTAAGTCCTGCTTGAAACTTCTGCACCTGCATCCTTTGAGTAGAAATCAAGTGTGGTGCAAACCTTCCTAACACCATGAACTTAGCGGCGTATAGTTCTACGGTCAAACTGCCTCGAGTTAAAGTTACGAACTCCTGCGCCTTCAGCTGTTTGACAGAATCTGGGAAGAATCTACTGTTGAACTCTTCGTTGAACCACTCCCATGTCAAAGCAGCGAGGGTTCCTAGTTCCCATATCAGAAGCTGCCTTTAGGTATCCCGCCATATTCCAGCTTCTCCTTGGAATAGGTATCCAACGTATAGAACCTTCTAGTCCTCAGTACATCCATAGATCTTGTAGGTCCTTCTGAGATCCATAATCCTTTTCTCAGCTCTTAGTGGCCCTTCATTACGAGAAAAATTCAGGTAACAGTGGATCAAGAACTTCTTATACATACAACCCCTAACTTCAAGTCGGAATACATGCGCTTGTTGTTGTTGCTGTTGTCTAAGCACACCAGTCAGCAGACGTACAGCTTCAGCTAATCCTCCATCCATCGGGAAATTCTGATTCTCCTTATTTGTGGCTCCCTTAGGGTTTCGAGGTATCCTACCATGAGTCATGTGTCACTTCCAGAAACACACAAGTACATGTATTACAACCACGTATTATCTCTCATACTTCAAAAAATTCAAGCTTAATGAGGACTAAAATTTTAAGCCTAATATTTGGTGCATTTCCCAGATATGTGGATTTAAACCCAGAGATGTATTGCTCTAATACCACCTTGTGACGCCACCAGATTCTGCTTGGGATTGGACGGACATCTGAAGCGCCAGGACATGCAACACAAGGTTACTCGCCCCCATTCATGACATATAAGATGCAATGTTCCTAATATGCATCTAGCATTACGCAATATTCGCAGCAGATAATTTCTTTTTTAGCAATACTATGCACCAAACTTATAATATCTCAAATAGTTAAAACATAATCCAAGCATACTAAAAACATCCACAACTACAGCACAGGTCTCAAAAGACTATAATCTCAAAACAACGGAGACCTGGCTCCATAATTACATTGCAAAAATACACTATTAGGTTAGTTCATTGAATAACTAGCGTAACTCGACTAACGATGCCAGAATACTATCGAAAGACCTATATATGGAGGCTGCAAGCTCCGTGTTATGTCTACGGCATCTTGTCAACCTCCTCCAGTCTGGTAGTGTCTGCTCCTTGCTTTGATCCTGACACATCGCCTACCATTCGGGGGGACTGGTAGTTTGGACTACCACGATAAGATTTGATTTCAAATCTCAGTAAGTTAACAGGAAACTTCCACATAGGTTAATGATGCATGCATGGCAGTAAAAGCATGATTGCATAATCAAAGTCATAGGTAAGCATAGCATAACTTGACATATAGCATGGCAATAAAAGCATGAATGCATAATCAAAGTCATAGGTAAGCATAGCATAACTTGACATATAGCATGGCATAAATGATATAACTTGAACTGAAACTAAAACTAAAACTTAGCTTGACGTGACATGGCATGTACGTGAACTTAAAATATAACATGGACTAGAAACATAGCATGAACGTGAACTTGAAACATAACATAGACTTGAAACGTAGCATGAACATGAACATACATAATTTGAACATGAACTTGAAGATAACATGAACCTGAGCATAACATAACATAAACGTGAAATGGCTGCGGTGATTCCACAGCCTCTGCCTGATATTCACGTCGCCCCTCATGCGCCAAAAGTCATGGACGGAGAACTTTTCTTCCAGTTTTCGAAAGAGGAAATCACTCGTTCGGCTAAGCCATTCCGTTTCTCCATTGTGCTCAAGTTCCTTTGGCAATGTCCCTCCCTGGATTCTATCTGTATATTTATCCATAGCCGTTGGGGTCTGTCTTCTACCCCGGTGGTCTTTTCCATGAAACTTCCCCGTAATGTATTTGTAAGGCTGACCACAGAGGCTAACTTTGTCAAAGCTCTGTCCCATGAGTCATGCAAAGTGAATGGCATGGCTTACTATGCGTTTCACTGGTCTCCAGATTTTAATGAAGAGCATGAACCTTCTAACGTCCCTGTGTGGATCTTGTTCCCGGGGTTACTGCCTAATTTCTATCAAGAATCATTCCTACGTATTTTCACGGCACCTATCGGACGTTTTATACGCAGGAACAATCCCACTCGTTGTGCGACTTGGACGGATGGACCTAGAATCTATTTGGAAATGGATGCAACCAAGGAACCTATTCCCTATTTCTGGATAAGCACCCTTGGTTTGCCAACTAGCCAGAAACAGGAAATCTTATATGAAATGCTACCTACATATTGTGGAAAGTGTAGAGTGCAGGGGCATAATACTCAAACTTGTCGTGTGGGGAAATCCATGCATGGTGAGAAAATTCGTGGCAGCAAGAAAGTTGAAACAACTGGTGGAAACAATACTGGAAACATGCAGGAAGGTGAGACGTCAAAATCTGCAGTCCCTGAGAACGAGAATGGTGAGGCTGCTGAACCACAAGATGAACAACTGAATACCAAGGTGTTACTGTCCTCTGCTCAGGAGCTTAATGTTAGGCAGCAGCAGTAACAGTAGAATATGCAGATGGGGTGCTTACGCCCAGTGATACTACTGATGGGGGGAGATCGCGCCCAGTGAGGGTGCAAGTAATAGCTTAACTCCTATTTTTTCTTTCAGTTTTCTGGAGCCCAACACTCTGATTTTGGAGGAATCTCTTAAATCTACTCGGGTCTCCGACCCCTGTTTGGAAGATGTCACTATGAATGAGAATCAGGAACCCATGCTAGATGATGTAGTTTCTTAGCTTGATCCTGAATTCCCCCGCAAATACTACCTCAAGACAAAGACTATCATTCAGACGCTGAAGGCAAACATAATAAGAAAAAACACCAGAAGAAGAAATTTGAGAAAGTGAGAAGTTCTCTTCGAGTCCTTAACCGGTCTACCTTGCCCTAATGAGTGACTCCATCATTGTTTGGAATGTCCGATGCATTGGTACTTCTCGGCGTTGTTTAAAAAATTTAGTTTGTAAGATCCAGCCTAAGCTTCTAGCGGTTTTGGAACCGTTCCAAACTCTGGACAAAGCTTTTCGGTTGATGCATTCTTTACATTTTGATTGTTTATATCTAATGTAGCTGATGGTGGTAAAATTTGGATATCTTGGGACAATGTTCTTGATTTACAAGTGGTGCGGACAAGCTTGCAGTTTATTTCTCTTCGTGTGAATACAAGGTCTTATCAGTTCTTGTGTAATATTATCTATGCTAAGTGCAGCATGTATAAGAGGCAAAATTTGTGGGAGGAGCTCAGTTCTCTGTCTATGGGTTCGGAACCTTGCCTCTTTGCTGGAGACTTTAATATTATTCGTAATAACTCAGAGAGAATGGGTGGTTGTCCCAGTCCCAATGCTGCGATGGAGGATTTCAATGTCTAGATCCATCAGGGTGGCTTGGTTGAAATGAAATCGAAAGGTAAAACATACTCCTGGTGCAATGGGCAGTCGGGTCTTGCTCGGTCTTGGGCAAAATTAGATCAAGCATTCATGGATGTTCCTTTGCTCTCTTCGTTCCCGAATGCAATTTGTTCCTATCTCCTACGCACGACGTCCGATCACTCTCCCATGGTTATTGAATTTAAGATGGATCCTTTCTCTTATGGTCCCTCGCCTTTTCGCTTTCAACAAATGTGGGTGGACCATCCACAGTTTTTAATGTGTGTTCGCCAGGCGTGGTCTGCAACTGTTGTTGGTCATGGTCTCACTAAATTGGCAGTTAAGCTGAAGAATACTAAGGTGGCTTTGCAGGAATGGAATAAACATATTTTCGGCCGTACCACGATGCATATTACTTCTCTTGAGAGTCACATTGAAGAGCTGGAAAGTAAACTACATCAAAGCTGGGATGAAACAATGGAGAGGGATCTTCTTGTCTCGTCTTCGGAACTAGATATTTGGCTTCGTCGTGAAGATACAAGATTGGCTCAGATTTCTAAATTAAAATGGCACATGGAAGGTGATTGGAATACGAATTTTTTCCATGCTTGCCTTGCCAATAAACGGCGTAAAAGAGTGGTGGATATGAGGTGTTCGAATGGGATGGTTTTCAATTCGCTGGAGAGTCTTCATCAAGGGGCTGTGGATTTCTTTTCTAATTTTCTGCAAGGCGTGCCGACTAGACTGTTACCTGACTTGTCGACTCTTATTTCACCAGTTATTTCAGACTCGGACAGTTCTATCCTATGCTCAGTTCCTACTATGAATGAAGTTTTCTCAGCTCTTTCTTCTATCCCGTCTAATAGTGCTCCAGGACCTAATGGATTTGGGTCGGGTTTTTTCAAAAGCTATTTGGAGGTAGTGAAAGAGGATGTCTTGGAAGCCATATCTCAATTTTTTATTTCTAAGCAGCTCCCAAGATTTTTTACAACCTCTTTTCTTGTCTCAATCCCAAAGTTTGATAATCCTTATGGGTTTGATAAGTTCAGGCCTATTAGCCTATGCTCGGTGTTTTATAAAATATGTTCCAAGATCATTGTGACAGGTCTCCTCCCACAAATGATATTGTGTGAACAAGGCGCTTTCATCTCGGGAAGAAATATCTTTGAGAATATTAGCATTACAAAGGAAATGGTACAGTCAATTAATAAGAAGGCCCATGATGGTAATATCATGATCAAGTTGGATATGGCTAAGGCTTATGATTGAGTGGACTGGTCTTTTCTTATCGAGGTTCTTTGTTGTTTTGGCTTCTCTCCAAATTTTTGTGATCCTATCAGAACCTGTATTTCGACTCCATGGTATTCTATTATGATGAATGGCACTTTTAAATGATTTTTTCAAGGGGGCTGTGGCTTACGTTAGGGTGACCCCCTCTCTCACTATTTATGTATTTTTCTACAAGAAGTTCTCTCTCGACTCATTAAGCAAAGTGTGGAGGCTCGAAAATTTGGCCAATTCTCGCAGGCCCGAGGTACGCCTATAATTTCTCATCTTATGTATGCTGATGATGTGGTGCTTTTTTCTAATGGTAGTTCTAAAGCCATCAGGGAGATTTTAGCTGTGTTTCATAAATATGAAAGTTGGTCGAGACAATGCATTAACCATTCTAAATCTGCATCTACTGCTCTCAAAAAATTCCCTCAGCTCGTAAGAGTCTTTTATTAAGAATGACTGGATTTTCAGAAGGATCTTTCCCCTTCAAATATCTTGGTGTGCCTATTATCTTGGGTCGACTCAAACAGGTGTATTTGGAAGATATGGTGTCTTAAGTCCAAAAGAAAATATCAGGTTGGAAAATGAAAATTCTTTTGGCTTGGGATTGTGTTTGTATTATGGCTGGTACTCTTGAAGGGCATTCCTGGATGTGACATAAAAGTCTTCCTCTAAAGATGTCCATCAATATGCGGATAGCTTGGTATATGGCCCTGAGCGTGGACCATCATCTTCACCATATTGGCATTCCTATTACTTCTCGCTGTGATTGTTGTGCTAACGGTCATTATGAAGACCAGAATCATGTTCTGTTTGCAGGTGATATTGCTAGCACTATTTGGCGTCATTTTGGGGCTAGTCTTGGTATTCTGACCCGCCGCAATTGGAAAGACACAGTGCAGACTTGGTTTCACCGTGCGAAATTATCATCTTAAATTGGCATTATTGTAGGTCTTCTTCCGGTGGTTATTACTTGGAGGCTCTGGCAGAGGCGTTGTTTGGCGTGTATGGAGGGCTGCTTTGAAACCGCCTCTGACATCATTCATTCTGTTCGTCGGTGGATTTGTCTTATTTGTCGTGATATGCATGCTAGTTCTCACATCTCTGATTTTGATTTGCAGGTACTTGAGAGTTTGCAGGTCCAGCCTAGTTTCCCTCCCATTCAGCGTTGCAAAGCTATTATTTGCCAACGGCCACCGACGAGTTAGGGTAAACTGAACACAGATGGTAGTAGTTTGGGTAACCCGGGGGCCTCTGGCGTAGGTGGGATTATTAGAAACGATCATGGTAAGTTAATTCATGCTTTTTCTGCGTTTATTGGTACATGTTCTAATAATCAGGCAGAGCTTTTAGCTCTCCTTCATGGGCTCCAGGTTTGTAAGTCTTTATCCCTCAATTATGTGGAAATTGAACTTGATTCTATGACTCTTATTTCTTGGTGGAGAAGTAAAAGATGTGGGGTATGGTATCTGGAGGATATTTGGGAAGAAGTTCTTGACATTATGAGTTCCATGACTTGTTCAATTCACCATGTTTTTCGAGAGGGAAATAAAGTTGCAGATTGGTTAGCCCAACATGGGGCTTCTAGTAATGATTCAGTTTTTTCCCACTTGATGGAGACTCCCCGAGTTTTGTGTGGCCTCGCATGGACTATTACGGGATGCCTTCGCTTCATATTATTTAGTTTTGTTTTGTCTTATGCTTGAGGTTTTGTTTGTTTCTTGTTTTTATTTCTTCTGGTTTGGTTTTCTTTTGGCATGCTGGGTTGAGTTTGTACCCCAGATGCTTGATTTGTAACCACAGTTTTCCTTCGCCACAAGTGAGGATTATTAATAAATTTGAGGAGGGGCCACTATTGGACAGGTGACCCTAACTCTTTTTTTAAAAAAAATAAATAAATAAATAAGAAACGATCATGAACATGAACGTGACATAACATGAACGTGAACATAACCTGACATGAACGTGAACTTGAAACATGATATGGACTTGAAACATAGCATTAACGTGAGCATACATAACATGAACGTGAACTTGAACATAACATAACGTGAAACGTGACTTGAACGTGAAATACATGAACTTGAAATCTTATTCAATAGACTTAATTAATGAAAGTGACCATACGGGTGCTACACGAGTCCCCTTAAGCCATGTGTCCCTACCGATTACTGCATCACAATATAGGTGTCTATTCCAGCTGTGAGTGCGTTAATACATACTCCACAGTTGCTGTAGCCCCACGTATTCTACGTGTCACAATCGCTGTGTCTCATGTAGTGTATGCTCCACAGTTGTTGTGGTCTCATACTTCATGCTCCACAGTTTGTGCCACATGAATTGTTTTTGCCACACTTGCTGTGGACACATGTAACATAAAGTGTGGCTCCATTGGCTTTAGTGCTTAGCGCGCTTCGGTGACCAGCTAGTTAGGCCCCATTTGCAACTTGTTGACTGTACTTCGTCAACCCAGAGAATTTCACACCTATTTAGACACTCCAGCTTGAACAAATGACTTCTACTAGGATATTACCCTATCCTAGCGCTTAGGGTTGTGATTGACATGAATAACTTAACTAGCACACGTGACATTTCGTAACGTGACTTGACATGAACATGACATAAAAGACAGAAGTCCTGATGTAGCGTAACGTGACATGAACATAAGATGACAGACATAACATACTTTGAGACATAAATGTAACAGACAGCATTCCATAACATGGCATACATGTAACAGACAATATTTCATAACATAGCATACCATGTAGCTGACAACATTTCATAACATGTGACAGTGAATATTACGTGACATGACATACATGTAATAGATGGCATACGTAATGTGACATACTTGCAACAGATAGTAACATGAGACAAAGTATATTATGTAACAGATAAGATTTTCATGATAGAATAATTCGTGTAATAAATAAACATGTGATGACATGGCATATATAACAACATACAAATATAAACTGTAGTACCCTTACCCATCACACATACACAGTAAACTGATAGTAAGTTAAGAGCTAGCTCATCATGATAGTCGCGTTCTATGAGAATAAAATGCGAAACACGAGTAATTGTAAGAAGATATTCTAAAAGTTAGAAATATAATTTACTAACAATTATAAATGTCAAAAGAGACAACTTAGAGTAAATGACCATTTTACCCTCTACATGTGAGAAAATCACCATTTTACCCCTACTTAAAAGATTTTACATCCTAACTCAAAAAATTACCAAAACTTACATTCCTCATGTAAATTTTGTCCTAGACTCAAATATAAACTCAGAAAAATTTAAAACCATTCTCAACTATGGAAAACTCACTATGGCCGAAACATCCATAGGATTTTTCCCTTGATTTTTGTTTTATTTTTTTTTGTTGCAATTTCATCCATCTTCAAAACTCATAATTAAACCAAAATTTTGTAACAAATATCTTCCTATCCTAAGTTTAAAAACACACTAAAAATATCCTTTAAGAAAAAGTTAATCATCAAAACCAAACTTTTTGTAAAAAGACCGAAATTTTTTTAACAAAAAGTAAGCCCTTAAATTACAAGTTTTGACCTGAATAAAAACATCTTCAAGAATTTCAAAAAAATCAAATCTTACTTCTAACACATTCATAACATCATTCTAAGATCAACCATACTTTAAATCATCAAATAAAAGTCACTAAAAATCACAAAACAATACTCGAAGTTTTTGGTTTTACATTTAGTACAAAACAAAAACTTTTCTCTCAACTAACTTTGATCAATCTCTTGATCCATGGCTTAAAGACATGTGATCTTCAAACTAAAACATCCCATGGTTTAAAAATGTATCCTAAAGAAGATCCAACCATCAAACTTAAAATCACATGGCTAAAATTCAATAAAACATAGATCTAACCCAAAAACATCAAATCTTAGACCTAACTGAAATCCTCTTGAATAGAAAATCATATCTTTAACAATAATACTAAATATCTTCAAAATAATATCTTAACATATATATAAGAGGCTTAGGATCATCATATAAAAATATCAAAGCCTTTGGAATAAGAGTAAACCACGAAATATTCAAACTTTCTCAAAACAAAAACTATTTTTCCACTTCTAGTTTTCAGGTTTCTAAATCTAAGGAAATCTATCATCAAAAGTTTTATTCATGTAACAAAACCTCAATGAACATTCACAAACACATGTTGATACACTCCATAAAATTTTCAGACCAAGATATGTCCATTAGCTTGGTAAAAAACTCCAAAACATAACATACTCTCCAGTTTCACACCTAGAATGACCTTTCCATGGTTAAAAATACTCTTGACCGATCAAATGAGCATGGAATGAGACTAATAAGATATCCACGGAAACTAAACTCAAAGAAAAACAACTTTTATGAAGGATTCATTGTGAGAAAATACATACAAAGGGTTAAAAATCTCCACGCAGCAAGACCCACAAATCTTCCAGAGAGAGCTCTTTTGAGTTTCTCTCTAAGAACAGAGTGAAGAAGTGATAAAATGGAGTGAAATGTGCTTTGCACAACTTGAGACTCCTGGAGGGGGAAGTTATGGGCTTGGATGAACCTTGATTGGAGTTGGTTATGTGACATAAAGTGGAGAATAGTGAGGGGCAAGGACTGCCTGCAGCAGTTGTGAGAGATGGAGGTTGATGGAGTGGATTTCTCCTTCACATCAAGACACTATTGGGTGCAGCCAATGGCAGTGGATGGTCTACCATGTGGGGGAGGAAACATCTTCAAGAAGTTTTGCCAAGGTGGCCAATTTTGTGGGCTTTGGTGTGCCCCAACCAAGTAGGTTTCGAATTGGCGTTTAAGGGAGGGTTTGGTTAGGGTTTGAGGTGCTATCAAACCCAAATCTAATTTTTCTTGGCCCAATCAATTTTTCAAAGTTAAAAAGGTTGGATAATGATGTCATAACAAGGGTTTGATTAATTAATAGCATGTGAAAATGATTTAATCAAGTGATTAAACACAATGCTAGAAATCGGATTAAAAAGGGTTTGGAGGCCAACTTTTTAGTTTGGGAAACCGTTTAGGGTTTCGCTAGGATTGAAACCTTCTTTGGTCTAGCACAATTTGGTTGATCAGATGAAATAAAGTTTTGCTTAGGTGGCATGATCTCACACCTTGATTTCCTTCACAAATCTATCTAATGGCTACTCATGGTGCCAAGTGTCAAAATAAAACTTCTCTAACCTAATTTAGACATTCCACACTGTGATTTTGAAAACACTGCAATGGGTGCGCTTATCGGGGTTACTATTCACTCCGAAGAAATGTATAATAAACTTAGTACAGAAAAATCTTAAATATTCATATTAACCTGTAGTGAAAATTGTCTACCAAAATTCAACCCTGAAGTGCCCTTAAAAATAATTTCACAATTTCGAATAGGCATTTCATCTGGAATTATGAAAATGGGCTATTGCGCTATAAAATCCTAAGTAATCAACTGAGTCTAATGGCGTAGACCGAAACACATTTTGACACTTCTAACTACCTCAAATAATTAAACTCATATTTCTAGCATTATAGTGAGTGATAACACTGACTATGTTAACAAACTAAAACCTGTGCGATTGGTCTATTCGTAAAAACTTCTGGGGTTTTCACGGAGTTCCTAAAATCAATAGAAATTCTACTAGTGAATTTCTAGCGGACTATTACAATCCTAGCATGTATGAGTTTGACATGCTCAATCATCTCCTAGTTGATATCCAACCCAATCACCCTGGTTTCTCCTGCCTCATCCCAACATATCGACGATCTACACTCCTTCCACAATGCCTCGTAAGGGGCCATTTGAATAGACGCCTGATAGCTATTATTGTATGCAAATTCAATGAGTGGAACATGCCTTTCTTAACTACCTGAAAGAAATTCTGTAAAAGGGATTGCTTTAGACTTTAGAAACGTCACGAAATCCTTGGAGGATTTCATGAATCGAGCGATCGATTAGGTTTTAGTCCATTAGCGTAGTCAAATTATGATTCGCTAGAGGGAAAGATTGCCTTTTGATTTCTTTGAGGCACTTAGGAGCTTAATTTGGCAAAACATATTGCACCATTAGACTCGTATGAAGTTTTAGGATTTTATGGTACAATAAAAAGTTTCAAGTTTTTCCGGTTAAAAATAGGCCCACTAGAGAGTGCCACATAGCACCTAGACCAAACAACGGCCACATCACCATGTAGGATGTCCAAATCAGTCTAAGATCGTAGGAAATCTTTTTGGACACATGGAACAATCACAATGTTTCATTTGGAGCACACTTTACACTTGTCAAGTGGAGCAAAAATGTGTAAGGTGGATTGAGTGAAAATCAAGCAACCTACATGCCTTCTTACAACACCATGCCTTTCTTACACCATTTTACAATTTCAACCACCAAAAGTACACCATGCAGCCACCAAAGAGGGTTCAAAACCCTAAATGAAACCCCAAATCCTTGCGAGGGAACCGAAACCCTAAATGGGATGCCCTTCATTTTTGACTTATTTTGCTTCCCTCTTGGTTTAAACCACTTCTACAAGTGACCACCCACTCTTGTACTATCTCCTACACCCTCATCCACTCCCTTACACCATGGTACACCTCTTTGAGCAAATTAATTGCAAGTGGACTTGAAACCCTAAGTGAAATCCTATATATACACTAAATGGTGCCAACTGGAGTGCCGAATATAGTTCTAGTCAAACCCTTTCTTTTTCCCTTAGCTTTTCACACAAGCTTTCCCCCATTGAATGAACACTTCATGACCTCACCTCGTACCCTTGGTTCAGCCCGAAATAGTGTACTTGATCACAAGTCGAACACTCAATCTCTCAACACTCAACCTCACCATTTGGCCAAGCATTTCAGCCCCACCCTTCTAGCCGATTTTTTCACCCATCTCATAAGCAACCTTCACACCAACTGTCATGACTTCCACCCACCCCAAGTCAGCCCTCTCTTCACTCCCTAAAGCCCACACCACTCTCTCATTCTCCCTCACGCTTGAGCAACATTTCATTTCCTTCCTAGAGAGCAAACTGGATATGTTTATTGGAAGTTTGAAGGTTGGATGATGAGGTGCTCGGTTTGGAGTATGTTATTAAGTCATGAGAGTTTGTGTTGTTTTGTTGAGTTATCCTACAAATCTAGATTCCATGATGAGGTGCTTTGATATTTATACAAGTTCTTGGTTGGATTTATGGGGTATATGGTTTCAATAAAGTAGATTTGCATGATCCTCTAAGTGTTAGGACCGAAACCCTCCAAGCATAAGATTGTTTGGTTTAGTTTGTCATTCTAGCTTTAGAAACTTAGATCCATGGTTTTGCTTTTATAAACCCTTGTTCTTAAAGTTTTGATTTTATGGTTTAAGCTGGATTTTTAAAACTTTATGTCTAAGGTCTTGGTTGGTTTTTATGAACATGAACATGAACATGCAAAGAGGTACGTTTTTATGCAAAGTTTGGAGGATCTTGACTATTTGGTTTCTTTGGTGTTATTATTTGCTATGATATGTTGAATATGGTGCTTAGATCAAGTTATAACTTGAATGTGATGTATATGGATGTGTTATTTTAAGAATATATGGATGTAAATTAAGGATTTAGTAATTTTATTCAAGGCCAAGCTTGATTAAATTTTGGGTTCAAGCATTATCGTGCAAGCCAATTGTTACATGTTGAGCAAATAGATTTTTGTTGTTAATCATACATGTTATCAGCTAGGACTGAGTGATTAACATGTTAGAGGTTAGGATTTGGAGACTTTTGGAGCCCTTTGTGTCAAAATGCAAGTGAAAGGCCAAAGACACCAAGATTAGGTTTAGTTTGACCTAATATTGATGTTTTGTGTTAATTCTTTGATATGTCAAGTATATGGTCTTGAGAATGCATGTTTTGGTATCTTGGCATGATATTAGATAGGGATTTGATATTTATGAGTTGTTAAATTCGGGTCTAGGCATGATGGTGTGAAATGGCCAAAAGCAAACCAAGTGTAGTTTTTAACCTAGTTAGGTTTGGCCAATTGGAGTTTATGCATTAGATGTGAGGTTGTTGCTAGTTCTAAGTCCATTTACATGAAGTATGTCAATTTTGATAAATTTTGGAGCCCGTTTGTAATTTTTGAAACTTTAAGGACTAATTTGCAAATGAAGTTCTAGGACAGTAAATTATATTTTTATGTAGTTAAAAGAGAATTTCTAACCCTAGAACATCTCTAATTTCAACCCACACTACGTTTTCATTTTGCACGAATATTTGTAAGTTAGCTTATAACTTACTTGTCGCATATTTATGTATGTGAGATAGTAAGATTCATGAAATAAATCCATGCTTTATTTTCTGCCTATTTATTTTATATGTTATGTCGTGCCATGTCATTATAAGTATCAATCATGAATATTTGTCACATGTCACGATTGTCATGTCATAGCATTCAAGTCTGTCACTCAATCCATGTTAAGTTTGATCACAACCCCAATTGTTAGGCTGATGAATTATCTTATTGGAACTTCCATGTCCACTCTGGAGTGATTAAAATGGAGTGTAGCTCCCTGGGATGATAAAGTACAATTAAAGAGACCTAATGCCAGTGGGTGCTGAGACATGCTACAAGCACAAGCTATGGAATTACCTTTGGGTACAACTTTCATGATGACATACTCAAAACTGGTGCATGAGCCTGTGAGAAGTTAGTTGTGACTTGAGATCAGTTAGGATAAATCTCGTGGCTATGGATTTTCAATCTCGATGATTATTTAGGAATGAAATATTCTTAGGTAGCCAGAGGTAAAATATAGTGGACATAAGGCATGGACAAGTGGCATTGAGGATTTGATAGTGACGTAAGTATTTGATTAAGTTGAATGTAGTATGAAGGCACAAGTTGGATACCTTTGTGAATCGAGTGTAAGATTTAGGATCCCGAACTTTGAAGAGTTTTATTTTCGCTTTTCGTATGAGGTTATTATATTATATGGAGACTTTTATTTTACTATTTTATATGAAGTTACGCTAAGAATTGGGAGGAATTATTATTAGGCTTCTAATTCCATTGTTGAGGGTTATATTTCTAGATTTGAACTAGACCCTGGAGAGTATGAAGAGCAATACTATGTGTGCGAATGTGTATACATACAGGATTAATGAGGCACCGGGCGAAAATATTGGAAAGTTAGAATCTTGGAATATTAGTTTCGACATAATGATTTAGGATTAAAATAGGCATGGAATTGGATAAGTATTTTAAACTTTTCTTTAGGTGGAGCAAATTTTGAGGACAAAATTTAGGGGATGTAACACCCAAACCAAAAGCTTAGGTCTAACTCACGTAGGAAAAAAAAATGAGACAGGTGCTAAACGCGCAGTTTAGTCATGTGAGGGAATTCCTAAACCCTCCCCTGACAGTTTCTCCTTTTCCCTTCCATTTTTTTTTCTCCTCCCTGTTTCACTCCCCGTTCTCCCCCATTCACACCACTCCATAATTGTCCTCTCTGTATCTCTGTGCCCTACTCCCTCACAATTCTCTCTCTCATTCTCTAATCAGAGCTTCCTCATTGGATCCTTGTTGAACGATGGCTAGTTCCTTCTCTCTCACTCACTCTCTCTCTCTCTCTCTCTCTCTCTCTCTCACACACACACACACACACACACACACTCGGGTTTCTCATTCGTGAATTTTATCACACAGATTCTCTTTCCCTCTATTTTTGCTCAAGCATGGTAGCCCCTACAAACACTCATAAAATCCAATAGACCCCCTCGGTCGAACACCATGCATGTAGGACACCATTTGTTGCATCTAGGGTTTCTACCACTGTGATCATCTTGCATCCTCCTCTGTTGTCTGCCTCCTCTACATATGCAAATACTTGAATATTAATACATTAGCATAGATTCATAAAAGGTCATTTCATTCCAAGAATACATTGTGATGCCCCCAACCTCCGCTTTGAATGGAACGGAGACTTATAGCGTTGGGACATATAACACGAGGTTACATACCCCCATACATGACAGTTAATATGTAATGCATCCTATAAGTGCAACTAGAGAACGCAATAGTTGCAACGGATTAAGGGTGAAAATAAAACTTATGCCAGAATAACTAGAAACATTCCAATGCAATAATAACCATCATAAGTTCAAACCAAATAGTAGCATAATCTTATTACAAATAATCATAAAAAGTCTAAAAAGCTAGATCAACTACTTCATTCGCTCTAGAGCATAAAGGACTAGTGCCATAAACATTAGGATAAGGTCCAGTCTTCTCTCAAGGTCTGGCTCCTCCTCAATCTGTTGGATCCACCGTTCCATCCAGTCCGCCCTCCTAGAGTCCTGACACAACTTCTATCATTTCGAGTGGAATGATAGTGGGCCCCACAAGGGATGAGATTTTCTTGAAATCTCAGTAAGCTAAACAACCAATGTGCACAAAGATTTATGCATGAAGAATGATGAATATGAAATGCGGAAAATCATAAAAAGTCTCAAAAGCTAGATCAACTGCTTCATGTGTTCTAGAGCATGAAGGACTAATGCTATAAACATTACGATAATGTCCAATCTTTTCTCGAGGTCTAGCTCCTCCTCAATCAGTTGGATCCACCGTTCCATCCAGTCCATCCTCCTCGAGTCCTGACACAACTTATAGAGTAGAATAATAGTGGGTCCACAAGGGGTGAGATTTTCTTAAAATCTCAGTAAGTTAAACAACCAACGTGCACAAAGATAAATTATGCATGAAGAATGATAAATATGAAATGCGGAAAATCAGTGTGTGTCTCTCATCTAGATTCCTTGACATATTCAGAAAAGCTGAGACAGATTTTCATACAGAGAATATTTTTAACTTTACTGGAAAAAATAATCATAAATTTTCATCCTTATTAGCAATTCATATTTAATCATAACATCATAATATGTGGTATCATCACAGTTCTCCATATGCACTGTGAGTATTTGCTGGTGGCTGTAGTGCAACTCACGTTGAAACTACGTTATCTACAAACTTATTCCCAATGCATTGGTAACATAACATAACATCATAACATGTACATCAACCAGCCTTAGGTGTTATAACATTTGACTTCACTCTGGCATTCTTTAAAAATAACTCATCCGAAACTCGTTGACTGTTCTTCGTCAACCCAGAGGTTACCATTCCATTTTTAAACACTCTAGAGTGGACAGAGGACTTCCACTAGAATAATTCTTCATCCTTGACTTTGGGGTCGTAACAAAAATTATTTTTCATGCTATGTTGAAAAATATATTTCATGACATATGCATATGCAGCAAGCTTTCATGTGAAAATGACATTTATAGATGCAATATACTAAAATGGTGAAAATATCACATGTCATGTAATTATGCACTCAATGTATCATATAACACGATATTTTTTGCTCAAAATGACAATTATAACATGAATGTGGCATTTATCAATAAATCATAAATAACTTATTAAAGTGTAAGTTAGAGGTCAACTTACAAACTTCCTGATTTTGAAAAGTCGTAGCGGCTGAAATCAAATTCATACTAAGTTAGAATTTATACCTCTATGGATGATGTTCATAAACAAAGGCTTCAAAAATGAGTATTTACAAAAATACCCCTAAACTTACAAAAATTGTCACTAAGGCCCTAAATTTTTTACTATTTGCAAACAAATCTCAAATTTAACCAAACTTCATGGATTTCATATTTTTTATATTCTAAAACTATCTATACCCTTAAAATTGTAAAATTCAAAGTGGAACTACCACAAACATTCACAACCCGTGGCATCCACTCTAGTTGATGCCTTAGTGTGATTTCAACTATTGATCCCTATAAATACATAAATATGCAAATTTTCTTAGTCAAAAATAATCACTATGGTTCTTAATGATATGATAAAGGCCAATTTTTTGGATAAGCAAGTTCATCCCAACACTTAATCATGGCTAAAAACCTTAATCTTCATTAATCTTCCATTAATCAAGTTTGATGTTCCTAGTGTAAATCACAAAGGCATGCTTTCAAAACTCGCCCAAAACATGTGTGTTCGTTCTTATCCCAATCAGAAGGTTTCTAAATGCTTAATCATTAAGCCTAGGTGGAATAACTCAAACTTCATACCTTAATCACAAACTTACTTAAAACCCATGCATGTTTTGATGATCAACACAAGATAGAATTAAAACCTTTCATGGCATGATTCAAATCAAAAATCAAAACTTCCATATTCATTCTAAGAAATTAATAAGCCATATCAAAATATGATAAGACATGCCATAGATAAAATTTCCACTTAAAACAATTTAAACACTTAAACCATTTGTAATGAACCCGATTTTAAATCAAGCATGGTAACATATTTTAAATTTAACCAAAATTCAATCTAACACCTAAAAACAAGACTTGACATGTAAACTAAGATCTAGGGCAAGAAAACTAACAAATTTCATAGCCCACTCAAGCTTCTTGCACAAGAACTCACAAGAACTTCAAGAACACTCAAGCACACACACATGCACACACCGTTCAGTTTCTCTCAAAACTAAGGGAGTAGATGGCTCTCAATGCTCTCAAGGGGAGTTGGAGATGAGGTGTGAAGGAAATGAGGGGGTAGAGGGGCTTTTTATAGGTGGCCAAGGGGGTAGAGACGTTGGCGTAAGTTCATGGGGATTGGGTGATATGGACGGTGGTGTAAGGAGCTGAATTTTCAACTTGCATTCCATCACCTTGTGTCACTTGTGCAGAGTGAATAGTGCCCTAAGTCACCATGACTTCATCACCTGAGGTGCTACATTCATCCTATGGGTGCTGGTCAGGTCGTAGTGCAGAAAGCAGAGAAGAAAAACCAACAAAAACCAAATATGGAGCTGACGGGTTCAAGGTGGTTTTCCTTCGGCAGTTTTGATTATGGCCATGACTCACCCTCTTGTCTCATCTTCAAGCCTGATTTGTGCAGGTCATAAGCCATTATTGGAAGGATTTACAGGTGAGGGAAGGGTTCTTTGTTGGCTGCCAAGTGATCATGAAGTGGTAGCTCAAATAAAATGGGTGAAGGGAAGTGGTTGCCGTAATGAAGTGGCTTGGAGGCCTTTGGTTTGGTGCCTTTTTTGGGTGGGACAAACTGGTCAAAAAGGGCCATGATGACCATGAGGGCCTCTTGGGGATTTGGTGGAGATGGAGGTGGTGTGGGGTGGTGGCTAAACCATGGGCAAAAGGGAGGTTGAAACTCAACCACTTTGGTTCCCATCCAACCGGTGTCCAAGGTGAATCGGTTTTTGTGCTTTGGTTTGGTTTTTCAAACCAAATTCGTCCAAGGCTTGGTCTAGATCTAAAGGGATCGTATGAGGTATTTAAAGACCATAGTGCCCTTGAAAAAGAGGCACAAAAAGATTAGACTTAAGGGCAAAATAGTCCATTGCACAGAAAGGGCACACATGTGTGCCGATCGGTTTAGTTTGGGGTTTTGATATGTCATTTCTTCTAATGAAATGTGCGGAGGTTTATCTTGGGTCCTAATATGATCTAAGAATGATGTAATTGAATAATGAAACAAGAAATTTCATATCAAAAAGGCTAAAAAGATTAAGAAATAAAATTAAGCTCTAAAACATGGTTTAAAGCCATTAATCATGGGTAAGTTGATTATGGTCTTAGCCCAATTTCAAAACTTAATTTGGGTACTTAGGGTATGATATGGGCTTGAGAAAACTCATGGTATGGTGTATTGGGCTTCAAATTGAAGAGTGAACAAGGCTTTCGGTCTTGTGGGGCTTAAAAGGGCCATGAGTGTGGGCTAATGGTCCATGGCTTTTGGGTTTGAGTGGATGGGGACCTTGTTTCATTTTGAGGGATTAAGAGAGGCCTCAAGATCCACAAAGATTGGGCGTGAAAAGCTTACCTTGACCTAATTGGGCCATGGGTCAAACCTATACCAAGCTTGGCCCAAAGGCCTTATGCCTTCCTCATACTTGGGCCAAGGCTATCCCACCAAGACGTGTACTCCTATGAGGCTTGGTTTGAGGCTCCTAAGACTTGGCCCATAAATGTCCTAAAGTTCTAAAGGCCTTAATGGGATTGCTAATGGGCTTGCTTCTCTAATTTTTCATGCTTAATAATTAACGACACTAAGTGTCATGGTCTAATTAAATCTAATTATCTCCATTGAAATAAAGAAATAAAATAAACAAACAAAATAATATAATAATAAGTAATAAAAATAAATATTTAAAGCCCAAAATCATAAGCTTAATCTAAGGGCATTTAAAGATTAATCCTAATGGTTAATTAGGCTGGGTGTTACACTTTTCATTTTCTTTCATTTCTAGAAAACCATTTCCTTTTTCTTCATTCCATAAAAGGACATTTTTCTCATAAAAGCATTTTGTCTCCTTTTTCAAAAATAAAATGTTCATTTTCGTTTTTATATCTTTAGAAAACTTTAGAAGAGTATGAACATAATACTTACCTACACTCCATTCTATTTACATTTCATGCAATCCATTCATGTGCGTCTCAGATGGCAACCTACATACATACCTAACTTTCCTTCATTTCTTTTCCATTTACAATAGAACATTAAACATAGAATTGGCATATTAAAAATACTCTAACTCCTAGTTCCTTCTCTTCCAGGGGGCTTAACCTTCGATTGATTTCTTACTTAACTTCCTTTCACTTAAACTAGTCATGTCCAAATAACTTCATCAACTACTTACTTAAACACACTTAATGACCTTCTTGATTGTACAATTTACACCTCTAGGCATTCTTGAAACCCTTCCATTGAACTTATACAAGTCATCATTAATTCCTTGAAGCATAACCTTTGCCATAAGTCTTAGGCCTAAACTACGAATATAGAAACCCAACTTCATTTTCTAACTAATAAAGTGAGCTCCTATGCCTCACTTAAATGCCCCATCCATCACAAGACTACCACTCAATCCCACCTCACCATGAATTTCAACTAGAGTTACAATATCATTCCTCAAACAATACCCTTCCTCCATACACATACAATCCAATCCAACATCAAATTAAGTTCCCATTCACCTCCTCACCTACAAACATATTACATTTAACAAAACACAAGCTCCATCTATACTCAATACATTTAACAAAACACAAATCTATCCATTTAGAAACCAACATCATCATCATGCTTTTCAAATTCACGAGAACTCCATCATCTCATCCCAACACTTCAAGACAATCCATCCAAACTTCATATATTCGCCTCAAGCATCTCAATACAATTCAATTATGAACATAGTCCAACTCAAACATAATTGTGCATTTAGAAATCACTTTCGTCCTCACACATCCAAATGCAAATCCCAACTAACCCATCCAATATACAATAAACTCCGATTGCAAATCTATCCTTTACATACAATAAACTCTAATTGCAAATCCTAACTAACACATCCAATATACATAAAACCTGACCAGTATTTTAGAAACCAATTATCACCATACTCCACCACCATCATTCATGCCTAATACACCCAACATATACAAATTTGTCAAATTCTTGGACCTCATGGTCCTCATATAAATTCAAATCTATAAACCATTACATTCAAGTAAAATCAAGCCAACTCTTCGACTCAATTAATATACACACATAACTTAAATCCATTATACATTTAAACCCAATAAACAACAAACAACACAATCATATGGTTCCCCAATATCCCAACCTTCACAAACACTATTCTCAATCAATAAGCCTATTAACAATGAATACAACACACTTGTTCAATCCATCATCCATTTAAACTCAATATTCAACAAATGCAAATAATCATACATACTCCATAACAAGTTTCCAATCACCACATCAATTCTTCGTGGTCTTTTGAAACCTACACATTCAATACATAAAATCTGCCCATTATTTTTGCATCTACACAACACAAAGTCACAAAGCTTTATAAGTTACAAATCATGGTTCCACGAAACCACCACCATATATCACTTCAATAATTAGTACCAATTCATATCATCCCACTCCAATTTCCCATAAACACAACTTCTATTTATAAAACATACTAACTTACTTGTTGTCCATATACATAAATTCAACACAATTACGATATACAAAGATTAAGAAGCTTCATTCACAGCTACACACAAACCCAACCTCCAAAATTAATATATTCAACTAATAAGCATCTTAACAATACATATAGCACATATACTCAATCCGAAGTTCAACTAACTCCACCTAGAGCAACCAACACAATCTCCATAATTCAAAATCTCCATACTTCACTTACAACTTCATTTCAATTCTAACCACACCCCACTTCTTTTCAATCTATCACAACCAATACAATCAATATATATAAATATTAATTTGTCTATTTTCAAACATAATACCAGCAACATCCATACAAACTACATGACATAATACTCTTTAAGGCATAGAGATAGAATTTATACCACAATGTGAGGGGTTGAGCAGCGAGAGAAGCGTGCGGCTGAAGTGGGTTGGCTCAGGGCTGAAGTGGTCTGAGGTGGGCTGAGCAGTGGTGGGTAGTGGACTTTGCATGGAGGAACTTGTGGTGGTGCTGCGCAAAGTTGGTTGGTCATGCATGGAGAGGAGGGGAAAAAGCTAGGCTTTGGTGTTGGTGTAGAGTAGACGCTCATGATGGTTGTCGATGGTGGAAGGAGGTGACTTGGCATGGGTTGCCACAGTGGGGGGGGGGGGGTGCTGTGAGAAACCTACAGTGGAGAGAGAAACAATCATACCCATCTGGGTGGGACTACTCAGGGGATGGCGTTGGGTTAGGGCGATGTGAGGTGGGTTGTAACACCCCACCTATTTACCCTTATAGATTAACTATTAGATCAACACTAGAATTTAGAAGAGTAGCTCAATAGAGTAGTCCACAACCCTAAGAGCTTTGAAAAGAATTAAATTAAGTTTAGAATCTTGGTTAAGAGCATTGATCGATTACCACACAATTAGTGATCTTGAAACCATGTATTAAGTTTGATTTTTATTCTTATCATTTCTCATCCTTTTGTTCTAAAATTTCTTTGTTTGGTTATCCATTTTCACTACTCATACATCATATTATAATTTAATATAAACCTTTACACATGTTATTTAGGGTAATGACATGTCAAATCCTAAAACCATACCAACTAGCACCCATGTGTACTTTTGTGTGCGATGGACTAATGTGCCCCTAACTCGAATTTTTTTATACCATTTTTATCAAGGACATTTCTATCATTGACCCCTCATTTAGTCATGAAACTTCCTACCAAGCTTGATTTTCGAAAACCCTAGCTAAAACCTCAAATTTTGTCAAATCCGAAAATGCCCTTGAATTTTCGACAACCACCCAAGAAAATTTCCCATTTATTTAATTTTATTTGATCACCACTTCACCACCCAATCCCCACCATCTACCACCTAAAGAGGATACTCAAGTATGCCTTAAACTAGCCACAAAATGTCAAGAGGATAGTCCAAAAGAATAAGACAAAGAGTTTTGCCTTGTGACTTACCCCATACCCGGTGGCACCATTAACCGTTAAACATTGCATTAATTGCACCACCCTTTCACCATTACCACACGGCAAAGCCCCTCTCCCTATAGCCATTTCACCCTACTCAAAGGTGCAATGATCACCAAGTTAGCCAACCACCCAAGTAGGATCTATGCTAGGCGACATCATCACCATCGTCCAAACCCCCCAATGGAATGCCACACACACCCCTTGGAGCCTATATAAACTCCACTCCACCCCCACTTCTTCCTCACTTCACTTCCTCAAAATCCCTTGAGTGTTCTTGAGAGTTCTCATCCTCTGGTTCTTTGAAGTTCTTAGGTGTTCTAAGTGAGTTCTTAAGCTGTGAGCTATGAGTAGGAAGCTTCAAAGGCTACAGAATCTTTGTAAGTTCTCTTTCTAGATCTTGGTTTATATCCACCATGTTTAGCTAGAAGCCAAAATATTGGTGGATAGGTTTATTGTTTAAATTATTTCGGTGAAAGTATTAGTTATGGCATGCCTTGATAATTTATGATATGATTTGAGTATGTCTTAGAATAATTTTTTAAGGTTCAGTTTGAGGTTAGAAACATGCCATCATAGGTTTTAATCTCTATCTTGTGTTTATCATCAAAGCATGTATGGTTTGACTTTTAATCATGCTTCATTTGAGGAAATTGACTTATTTTACTTAGACTTGAAATATGAGCATTTAGAAAACCTTTTGATTGGGATAAGAAGAATGCATGATTTAATTCTAGCATGTCATTGATAGAAAGGTCATACCATGCATCACTTGAAGTTTAGCTAGAATTTAAGGATTTTATTAGGCATGACTAAGTGCAGGGATGAACTTGCTCAAACTTAAGCTTTTATTTCATCAATAAGGATTTATAGTGGTCATTTTTTTAATTGGAGGAATTTTTCATGCATGCCTTATGACGATCAATAGTCAAATTTCGTATAGGCATCATCTAGAGAGCATGCCATGAATTGAGAATGAATAGGCTAAGATCACTTTGATTTTTTTAAGGCATAGACATTCTTAGAATCTGCAAGATATGAGGACTATGAATTTTGGTAGAGATTGGAAAGCATTTACATTAGTAGCAATATGTGGAAGTTTATGGGTATTTTTGTCATTTCTCTTTTATCTAGGGAAAAAAAAATTGTTTTCCTAAAGCTAGTATGGATTCTAACTTAGTACAATTTTTCTCACAGCTACTACCTCACTTCCAACTTGAACGGTCTGTAAGTTGGCCACTAACTTAATCTTTGGTATTATTTATGATTTATTGATAAATGTTGCATTCATTTTATAACTATCGTTTTGAGCATGAAATATCATATCTTATGTTCCATTTTTATCATTTTGCATACAACTATCGTTTTTTTTTTTATGTGCCACATACATGCATATCATGAAAATCATTTTTTAAAAGTATTGCATGAAAAGTTATTTTATCACGACCCCAAAGGCTAGGATGGGGAAGTATCCATCCTGGTGGAACCCTTCTGTCCACTCTAGAGTGATTAAATATGGAATGGTAACCCCTGGGCTGACGAAGAACAGTCATCAGGCTTCAAATAGGTTCTTTTTTAAAGAACGTCGGAGTGAAATCATATGTTACGACACTTAATGCTAGTGGGTGTACATGTTATATTTTATGATGTTATGTTACCAATGCATTGAGAACGAGTCTGCAGATAATGTAGTTTCAACGTGATTTATACTACAGTCACCGACAGGTACTCACAATGCATATGGGGAACTGTGACGATACCATACGTTATGCTAATTCTATGATTTTATGTGATTCATGATTTAAAACTATGTTTTTAACGATGGAAGTAAAATTATGTTCTGTGTAAGAAAATATGCATCAAAAATCTATTTTCTTGAGAAATCTGAATGGGAGACAAATATAGTTTTTCTCCATTGCATGCATTTCATGTTTATCATTCTTAATGCATAGTTTATCTTTGTACACATTGGTTGTCTAATTTATTGAGATTTCAAGTAAATATTGCCTTTTGTGAACCTACTATCATTTCAATCGAAATGACAAAAGTTGTAGATGCAGATGGACTCAATGGACCAGTGGATCAAGAGGATTGAGGAGGAATCAGACATCGACATGAGACTTGATCTTATTTTGATATTTCTAGGCCTGGCCCTTGGTGCCACAGAGCACATGAAGCAGCTGGTTTAGATTTTTTTTGGAAACTTGGTATTTTGTACTAAGATTAAGTTACTTATGATTTGAACTTATGGTTTAATCAATATTATTGGGATGATTTTAGTTATTCTGGCATAAGTTCATTTTCACCCTTACTTTCCGCTGCGATTATTGCATACTGCTAACTGCATTTCTAGAATGCATTGTATACTAATTGTCATGTACGGGGGTATGTAATCTTGTGTTGCATGTTCCGACACTCTAAGTCTTCATTACATCCCAAGCAGAGGTTGGGGGCGTCACATGGCCTTAGGGCAAGGACAGAACTGTCGTGGCTAAGATCAGGAGGGAGAGGAAGATAAAAGCATTGGAATGAACTTGGGTACGATGGTGGCATGGAGGTGATCGCAGCAAGGCTTGGTGGCGGAGGTGGCTAGTGGCGGCGCGGGAAGAACAGGGGCTGAGGTCGTGGGTTAAGAGAAACAAAGAAGGATAAAGAGAGACGTGAGGGCTGGGGTCCACAACGGCAGGCTGCGGGGCCGTTGTGGGTTGCTATGCCTGTAGCTTGTACTGGTGTGGCGTCTTTCATGGCAACGACACTAGGTTACGGAGAGAGACGAGAGAAATTGTAAAGTAAACCCTAGCAGAGCACGAGAAAGGGTGAAAACCATAGCAAACCAAAGGTCGAGCGAGAGGAAAGAAACTTCTGGAATTGAAGTGAAGAAAATAAAATGTAAAGTAATTACATCCGTCTACAGTAGTCCTATTTATAGGAATACATGAAGAAATAAAAATAACATGTGACTATCATGTGATACAAAAAGAAAAAAGTGAATAAAAGAGTACAACAAAGTGAATAAAAGAATACAACAACAATAAGATAAAAAATTAATAAGTCTAATTCCTGATACCCCAACTTGAAGATGGAGTTTATATAGAATGAACTCCCATCTTGGAAACTAAATGATGAAATTGTTGAAAACCAAGAGGTTTAGTTAACATATCAGCAAGTTGATGACTGAAAGCTAGGTGAAAAGTCTTGACAATCCCAGCTTGAATTTTCTCCCGAATGAAGTCACAATCCAGCTCAATGTGTTTTGATCTGTCATGGAAAACTAGATTGGCAGCAATGTCTAGAGCAGTCTGACTATCACAAAATTGAGCACTATGAAGATGTGAAGTACCAAAGTCAAACAAGAGATTGAAAAACTAAATGATTTCATAAGTGGTAGAAGCCATGGATCTATACTCAGCCTCTGCAGAAGACCTAGAAACAGTGGTCTATTTATTTGTCTTCCATGAAACCAAAGAATCTCTAAGAAAAATACAATAACCACTTGTAGATCTTCTACTGTCAAGACAAGAAGCCCAATCAAAATTAGCAAAGGCTTTGAGGGACAGTGTATTTGCAGCAGGAAAGAAAAGACCATGGCCAGAATGCCTTTGATGTATTGTAAAATTCTAGGCTACTTGTAAATGAGGCTGCCTAGGCTAAGCCATCTATTGACTAAGCCTATAGATAGAGTAACATAATTCTAGCCGAGTTAATGTGAGGTAAAGAAGTCGACCTACAAGTCTTCTGCAAACTGTAGGGTCAGGCAGCAAGTCTCCCACATCCTTACTCAACTTAATGTTTTGTTCCATAGGAAAAGCAACTGGTTTAGAAGCAAGTAAACCAACATCTTGAAGAATCTCCAAAGAATATTTTCTTTGACATAAAGAAATACTAGCAGGAGACCGAGCCACTTCCAAACCAAGGAAATATTTGAGCATACCTAAGTCCTTAAGCTTAAACTTCTCATCAAGTAAGAACTTTAAAAGCTCAACAGATTTCATATCATTACTAGCAATGAGAATATCATCTACATAGACAAGAAGGGCAACGAAAGAGGAACCTTCAGTCTTAGTAAAAAGGAAATAATCAGGTTTGGATTGCTGAAAACGCATACTGAGTATAGAAGTTGAAAACTTGGAGAACCACTATCGTGAGGCTTGTTTCAAGCCATAGAGTGATTTATTCAATTTGCAAACTTGAGACTCCTTTTTTTTATGGAAACTAGGAGGTAAGACCATGTATACTTCTTCAGATAAATCCCCATGCAGAAAATCATTATTCACATTAAGTTGTGTAAGATGCCAACTTTTCACAGCAGCAATGGCCAAAACAGTTCTAACAGTAGCCATTTTAGCAACAGGTGAAAAGGTTTTAGAATAATCCAACCCTTTAGTTTGAGTATAACCCATGGCAAATAATCTTGCCTTATATCTTTCAATTGAACCATCAGCACGATACTTGATCTTATACATCCATTTGCAACCAATAGGCTTCCTACTAGGAGGTAAAGAAGTAATAGTCCATGTATTATTAATTTCCAAAGTTGTAATCTCAGCCGACTTCATATCTCTCTAATGACAGTGCTTGATAGCTTGATGACAGAACTCATGTTCAGTATCGACAGAAATGGACATGACAAAGGATTTGTGTGAAGGAGAAAGATTAGCATAAGATGAAAAATTGAAAATATCATTTTTGGGAGATGAAGGTAAAAATGAAGGAGAACTTGATGAATAAGAGATTGTTGAAGGATTTGATGTAGAGTACGTAGAAGAAGAATTGCAATGAAAATTCTGCAAGTAACCAGGTACCTATCTAATTCTAGAAGAAGATCTTCTAGGAAGATCAGAAGGTAATGGAACAATGACAGGAGATAGTGGGGAAGAATTATCAATAGAAGGTGAAGAGTCATTGGAATGAGAAGTTGGAGAGCCAACAGATGGTGAAGAATCATTTGGGTGAGAAAGTGAAGAAGAACTAAGAGATGAATCAATAGAGGATGTTGTTGAAGGTACAGTTAAAGAATCTCAAGTTGAACATTCAACTGGTTTATGGAAAATAGAAGAAAAAACAATATTGTTTTGAGAAGTAAAAGGAAAAATATGTTCATGAAAAACAACGTTTCTTGAAATAAAAGATTGATTTGTTTTTAAATTAAGAAGTTTGTAACCTTTTATGCCAAAAGGATAACCAAGAAATATGCAAGTTCAAGCTCTAAGATCAAATTTGGTTCAAGATCTTTGTAGAGTTGAAGCAAAAAGACAACCAAAAGTTCTTAAATGAGTATAAGAAGGAGAAGATTTGAATAAAAGTTCAAAAGGAGATTTATGATTTAAAGGAGTAGGAAGCCTATCAATGAGGCAAGTTATTGTTAAAACAACATCACCCCAAAAATTAATAGGCAAATGAGACTGAATCATCATTGTTCTAGCTACATTAAAAATGTGTTTATGCTTTCTCTCTACAACAGAGTTTTGTTGAGGAGTCTCAACACAACTATGTTGATGTATGATGCCTTTAGGATGCAAAAAAGAAGCAAAGAAAAATTAAATGCCATGATCAGTGTGAAGTGACTTTATTTTTAAATGAAATTGTGTCTTAATCATTTTATAAAAGACTCTAAAAGTATGTGAAACTTCATATTTATGTTTAAGAAAATAAAGACATGTAGCACAAGTTGAATCATCAACAATAGTCAGAAAATATTTGTAACCTTCAACGATGTACTTCATATGGTCCCTAAACATCACAATGAACAAGATCAAAAGAGGCAACAAACATTTTATTCACAAACATTATTAGGGAAAGGCAACTTCCTTTATTTAGCTAAAGGACAAATCATGCAAGGAGTGCGAGGAATAGTCAATTTAGGAGCAAAATTATTCACAAACAGCATCCTCGAATTAGAAGGATGACCAATTCTATTATGTCAAAACTCATAATTAGAGCATTTGGAAGAAATTGAGCAAAACATGCGAATATATTATTTCAGGTAAACAAGCAGCATATGTACTAGGAAAAAAAATAGGTTTAGAAACAGAAAGGCCTGACTGTTGCATTATATAAAGGCCTCCTTGCAATCTACCCACTCCAATCAGCCTCCAACGAATCAGGTCCCGTATTAGACAAGTGTCAGAGGAAACAAAAAACAGCAAGTTAGTGATTGTGTTAACTTACTAAAGGCTATTAATTTGAATTTAAAAGTTGGAACACAAAGAACATCATGTAGAACAAAATGTTCAGAAATAGACACAGAACCAATGTGTGTAACAGACATAAATTGGCCATTAGGAAGCTTCACAAAAGCATTAACAGATCTGGTAATGAGAGTAAAATAATCAATAGAAGGAACTATATGATCAGTGACTCCAGTATCAAGAATCCAAGAATTGGAATTAAAAGGAACAGATTGAGCAACAGAAAAAATGGAATGAGTATTATTTCGAGGAAAAATAATACCAGAAAAATTATGTGAGACAACTGCATTGACAATGGAAGGAACTTCATCAGCAGATTTAGAAGGATGAAGCAAATTTAGAAGCTGCTGATATTGATCCTCAGTCAATGAAAAAGGAGAAACAGCCGAGGAATTGCTATCACTAAGGACAACATTATTAGTCATAGATTGTTGCCTCTGTTTCGGTTTGTAGTATGGGGGAAAGCCATGCAACTTGTAACACTTTTCAACCACATGACCAGTAATTCCACAATGCTTACAAACTGGTGTATCCTTCATAAAAAAGGATTTAAAAGATCTGATTGCATCATTTTGAGAAACAAAAACATGTGAGTCTACAGAGGAAAGAGAAACAGAAGATATTTCTCGTTGTTGTTCCTCTTGTAAAAAAATAGAAAAAACTTTATTAAGAGGAGGCAGAGGCTCCATAAGTAGAATTTGTGCACGAGCAGGTGCAAAAGATTCACTCAATCCCATCAAAAACTGTAAAACATGTTCATGTTGAACATAATTGTTCAACGTTTGTACAACTCCACAAGAACAAGCAAGAAAAGGTTTATAATTAGTAAGTTCATCCCAAAGTCCTTTAAGACGAGTAAAATAATTACTCACAAAAAGAGAACCTTGAGAAAGAGAGGAAATCAATTTCTGTAACTGAAAAATGTGAGGTCCATTTTTCTAAGAAAATCGTTCCTTAAGCTCCAACCAGATCTCACAAACAGTTGCAATATACAAAATACTAGAAGAAATTTAAGGAGAAACAGAGTTTAAGATCCAAGATATCACCATATTGCTATATCAGAGCCATGGAGAAAAAAGAGAATCTGTTGATTCCGGTTTAATAATAGATCCATAAAAAAATCCAAGCTTATTCTTCGCTGAAATAGCCATAGTCATCGAGCGAGACCAGGCATGGTAGTTCTCACCGAGAAGAGGTTGTATAACCAAGAGAACACCAGGACTATCGCTAGAATGAAGAAAGAAAGGAAAAGTGGCATCCTCGAAGACGGATTTGTGAGATGGCGCCATAGAAGCAAGATAAAAGAATCTCTGATACCATGTAAAGTAAACCCTAGCAGAGCACGGGGAAGGGTGAAAACCCTAGCAGACCAAAGGTCGAGAGAGCGGAAAGAAACTTCTGGAATTGAAGTGAGGAAAATAAAATGTAAAGTAAAGTAATTACATCCGTCTACAGTAGTCCTATTTATAGGAATACATGAAGAAATAAAAATAACATGTGACTATCATGTGATACAAAAAGAAAAAAGTGAATAAAAGAGTACAACAAAGTGAATAAAAGAGTACAACAAAGTGAATAAAAGAATACAACAATAAGAAGATAAAAAAATTATGAAGTCTAATTCCTGATAGAAATCGAGGGATGAGATGCAGAGGGGAAGAAAGGGATCAGGAAGGGGAGAAGCCGAGAGGGAGAAGGGTTTGTCGCCGACAAGACGTGGCAGTGCTATTGATGGTGACGACATGATGGCTGGCAAGGAGGCACAATGGGGAGTTTCGGATTGGGAGGAGGGGGGGATGATGGCGCTGGAGGGAGGGGAAAGAGAAAAGAGAGGAAAGAAAAGGGATTAGGGTTTTAATCCTGATGAGAATGCAAAATGTCATATTTTTTTCCCTTAATGTTTAGTCTTTTATACTTATTTGGTTCCTAAATGTACTCATTATTCTTATTTTTTTATTTAGAAAGCAAATGGAGTCGTTTAATGCAAAACGAAGCTAATTGGGCGATTCTGGACAGTTTCAACACTACTTCGTAATCTGGGCATAAATCTCTCATCCGAGCTCAAATTGAGACGATTCAAGATACTATGGAACACTAAGACAAATATATACAACTTTAATTTTTTGAGTTTTGAAAGATACTGACTGCATAAAGGTCTAAATCGGGCTTGAAGTTGACGCACCTGCACTGCTGAAGTTTCAGAACGTTCGGCCTTATCGTGCAATTCAAATATGTGATTTAATTGCAGACATTTTGGAGATCTGGTGTACGAAAGTTACAACTGGAAAACACCACTTTCCTAGTTATATTAGGACTATTTTATTTTTAATATTTCCCTTAATTAAGTCAGATTTGGATATGGTTATTTGGGAATAATGTTTAGAATATTTTAGGAGATTTTGTAGGATTCTAATAAGGGGCATGGAAGTGTAAAAGAGGGGGGAAAATCATCGTACTAGGGCATCTCTCTCCCCTCTTCTCTAACTCCTCCTTCCAGTTTTCATGATGGTTTTGTGTGGCTAAACTTTCATAATTGGTCGAAGGAAACGGAAACCTCGGAATCAATAAAACTGTGAGATCTGATTTGTTTTTAGTGTTCAATTTATGCTTTGAGTATCGAATTTTTTTCTATGCCTATTTTCATGATTGTCTTGTTTAATTACTAGGAGGCCTACTAGTTTATTATTCGTTACAATCTACTGCTAGATTAGACATCAAATCTGTAATTGTTTGATCCCTCTAATTTGTGAAGCAACTAAGATTTGATGATTTGCTGCGTCAAAAATTATTAGATCTTAGGAAGAACGCTCGATGAAATTAAATGCATCCGCTTGTGCTTGTGTTGTTTAGTTTCATCGATCTCTCTAATTCTTAAGGTTGCTACTAGATTAAACATTTAGCGCTTGTCTTGGGTTGTTTAGTAGTTAAGGTTAATTAGATCGCTTGTTTTCTAATTAACAACGACTAAGGAGAGATAGGAAAATAATTTCAACGATGAATATTCGAAGTATGAATTAATATATATTTGCATCGATGATCAGTTGTAAAATTTCGATGGTGGATGTTGACTTAGACCAAGGTTTGTTCTTTTGATTGATTTCGATACTTTAATTTGAATTGTTTCTTAGCTGTTCTTCTTAAAATTGTTTTCGTTATATACTACCCCTCCCCCCCAAATCCTTGTTCACGTAGTATAAAACTAGACTACATACTCTCCGTGGGAACAATTCTTACTTGTACTACTACATGTATTTTTAATAGTATAGGTTTTATTTTTGGTTGCTTGCGACAGCACACCAAATCCTAACCCTACATCTAGGGGTTCCTAACCTAGATCCATGGTGGTGATTAAACATGGAGAATTAAACCAACTAAAATAAAAGACAAATAGAAATAATTGCAAGGAAAATACGCTAAGTTTTAAACCAACTTTTATTCTTGATCTGAAAATAAGAATCTTCATCATAAAATAAAATGATGAGTTTTATTAAATATTTCTAAGAGAAATAAAAGCATCTAAATAAATAGAGTATTTAACATAAAATGAAATAATGAATATTAAATAATACTCTTAAAGAACTAAAATCATTTAAATAAAATGATTTTCTAAAACTATATTATTTTTTAGGCTCCAAAATATAAAGAGGCTTACTTGAAATATGGGCTTGGTTCAATAATACTAAAAACACCCCATTTAAAATAATTTTGGACTTATGAAAATATTTCAAAGACTTTAAAATACAGGACTCCATTTAAAAATCATCTGCTAAATTTAAAACACAAATTCAAGATTTAAAACATAAAAGCGAGACTCGTGACCAATCGAGAGGAAAATGAACGGTTGGTCACAGAGTATAAGGAGGTTCAGGTAGTTGGGACGAGTTAGTTAACATCAATTTGAATGAATCCCAAAAGTAGTGATAATTAAAGTATTCAAATCAATGGAAGTTTAAATTTTGTTTCCTTCCTATAAAAATCGACATATATGCTAACAATCGGCTTTATGGCGAAGGTATCTTCAATCCCCAAACTTTATCCAAGATGTCCCTATCTAATTAGAAGTTCACACATAAAATAAGCAACAAGCTCACAAGATCCAAAACAATGCCAACCAAATATATTAGAGCACCAACAACTTTTCATCCCGACAACATAGACTTAAAATGTTCATCACCTCATTTTTAACTAGCATTTGTTATAGCGGCTACTAAAATCAATATCAATCACTGTTAAAGTCCACCAAAATCACAACTGAAGTTTTGACTCAAGGGAGAGCCTGGGAGTAGGATTGGGTGTGTTTAAACATTTTACACCCCCTAATCCTGAGATGACACGTATAAGTTTCTCCCAATATGAAATAGAATTGGGTGTAGGGGAATAAATGATTTGGCAGGAACTTTCTCCCCCTCTCCTCACCCCTTTCGCCCCCCCCCCCCCCTCTCTCTCCTTCGAATATGAATACAATTTCAGCGCTGTATTACACTGTAAAGTTTCCCATTTGATAAGTCCTATACCCTAGTCCGATTTCTGAAAAAATAAAATAAAATAAAATAAAAATCTTCATCTTCAAATAACTTCTTCATCGTCCCACAACCGTATTCAGCCAAAGGCTTTTCTCGTTGCCGTATCCACCTATCTTGTTATTATCACACCCAATCACCCATCTTCAGACCAGAGCTAGACCACAAGCTACCTAGATCCATTGTCGTACTCCGTCGCTGACGTCAAACCCATCGTCGAAAATTTTTGATACATTTATTAGGACCTAGGTATTGTTTACTTTCACATTGAGTTTCTAGCACATTCTGATAAAAATCACAGGTTTCTTGGGTTTTGATTTTTTCTGAGAACAAGAAGTTTTTCAGTGTAGTGAATCTAGATCTAGTAGACTACATTTTTTCTTCTCTTTCCCCCCTTCTCTCACACTATACGTGGTTGTCAATGCAAATCGCTAAGAGAGAGAGAGAGAGAGAAGCTTCATGAGTTGAGAGAGAGACTAAAAGGAAGAGGAAAACTCAAAGAAGAAAATTGAACAGAGGAAACCATTCCTTCATAAGAATGTGACCAAAACAGGGGTACAGAGTACTAGTCTAAAGTTGCACCCACGGCAAATAAAGTGAAGTTCTTATGTGTTCCCTTTCTATTGGATGGTGTAAAATAGAAATTTACACCATCACCGGTTTGAAGCTTTTCTCTTGACTCAAATATAAACCAGTCCACCCAATCCTACACTCAACCTAACTTGATCACAATCTATACCATCAAATAAGAATATCATTTCCAATAGTTTGCTATACATATATCCTTAGATTCAATAATAATCATGTGTCCAAAAATCTGTAGAGTCTATATCCTTAATTCTGAAAATAATTATTGTTTAAAGTCTGTAGATAACCTAAGATTTGATCGGATTTATGTATTAAAATCCAAATAACCTCAGACTTGATCAAAATCACGTATCAAAGTCTTTGGTTTCTATAACCATTAATCCGATAAACCATAGCTTGGAAAATCTAAAACCTCAAATCTTATAAAAATTGTTCTCCTAAAGTCTACATGATATATAATTTTAAATCTCAAAAGGAATTATGCCTTAAAATCTACAGAATCCAACCTTAAACCTTATCGAGATCACTAATTTAAGTCTGCGGAATCTAAAATCATAAATCTCATAAAAATCATTTCTTAAGGTGTGTAGAATCAACCTCATATTTGACCAAATCATATATTAAAGTCTACAAAATCTAATATCATTACTCTCATCAAAATAAATATTAATGTTTGCAGAATATAAAACGTTATAATTCCAAAAACACATTCCATGACTAGTATTTGTTATAGCGGCAATTAAAATCAATATCAATCACCGCTGAAGTCCACCCTTATCACAACTGAAGTTTTGACCTAGATAAAAACCTATCCACCCAATTCTACACTCAACCTAACTTGATCACATTCTACACCATCAAATAAAAGTATCATTTCCAATAGTTTGCTATACATATATCCTTAGATCCGATAATAATCATTTTCCCAAAAATATGCAAAGACTATAATCCTAAGTCTGAAAATAATTATTGCTTAAAGTTTGCAGAATTTATAACCTAAGATTTTATTAGATTTATGTATTAAAATCCAAATAATCAATAACCTCAAACTTGATCAAAATAACGTATCAAATTCTTTGGTTTCTATAACCTTTAATCCAATAAACCATAGTTAGGAGAATCTAAAACCTCAAATCTGATAAAAATCATTCTCTTAAAATCCGCAGAATATAAAACTTTAAATATCAAAAGGAATTATTTCTTAAAATCTACAAAATCCAAACCGTAAACCTTATCGAGATCACTAAGTAAAATCCGTAGAATCTAAAACGTTAAATATCATAAAAGTCATTTCTTAAGATCTACAAAATCTACAACTTCAGATTTGACCACAACTCATATATTAAAGTATACAAAACCTAATACTTTAACTTTCATCAAAATCCATCTTAATGTCTGCAGAATCCAAAACCTCATATTTTCAAAAACTCATTCCATAGATTCTGCAAAATCTTAAATCTTAAATCTTATCAAAATCATCTCTCAAAGTCTGATGAATTCTAAAACCTTAGATCTGATCAAATTCATTTTTTAAAGTCTACAAAATCTCAAACCAACCTTTGATACCAACTGTAACGTCTAATAGAAAGTTCAAATCATATGGCATATATTTTAAAAGAGAGAATTTTTCATTCTCAAACAATATAAGATCCCATACACCGCATATCCTGACTTATCGAGAGTATGGATGACATAATCAATCTCTATCTTATATACCAATATAATCTAATTATGCCGTTTTAAAATAAAATAAAATAAAATAAAGTTTCAAATCGTGTCGGCGATACGAATAATATTAAAAAGATCATGAAATTACCTGGTTTAGGTACGATATCGATTCAGGGGCCCGCATTGTGGGTACAAACTGTCAAGCAAATGCTTCAGAAAAGCCAGACCCAGACAGAAAAATTAATGGAAACAACTCGTCTATCGTTCCCTTTCTTCACACGAATTGGAAGGATTCATGATTTATTTTTGTTGTCTTCGATCACTACTTTGTTTTGCCTGCTCCTTTCGCCTTTTTCATGTGCATATATAAAGTAGAAGGGCCCCTCATCTTTTTTTTTTTCGTTAATGACTGAATGGTTCCAGCTCGTCATGACCATGAAAACAAAGACAATACATGCATGCGTGTATATCTTTCTTCCGAGAAGCCTAACGCACGATCATGATCATCATGACATACTCAGGATACACTGACCGCCACAAATTACACATTTAATTGTAGATATTTCTTATAGATGTTTACGCACGATTTTAATTGTAGGTTTGCGCACCATTATTATTATTATCATTGTTGTAAATCTTAATTTGATATTATCTTGATTTGATGTTCGTAATTATCAAATTAAAGTTAATTAGATTAATACTACTATTTTTTATAACAAACATATTCATTAATAAGGTTGTAACAGCCAATATTACAAACTGTTTTTGTCAAGTCAAATGGCTTGAGAAACAACCATTGGAACATCAGCCCATACATCTCAATATTCTCAACATTTCAAACTTAACCGGCAAGCATCTTTCTTTATAAATAAGAATCTATGTTTTGTATTCAGGAATAATTGAGAATAGTAAATATGTGGTCTTGAAAGTCTCTCTCTCATTCTCTCTTCTCCCATCTCCTTTCGTTTTCTATTTTATTTCTGTGTTATCAAAACCACAATTGGGTAATTTTTCCTACATTTTTTTTTTTTTTGGATGCCAACCATATCCCCGCTTGGGTAATAAATTAAGAAAATTAATTACATATGGTCATATTCCTTATAGAGGACATATTATATACATTTATTATATATATAATGGTTTATCCATTAAGCATCAGGAAATAATATCGAGGATGTTTTGTTAATAACGGTGGTACAACTTTTGGTCGCACGTGATCTATTTTCAAATTAATTAAGGCTATGTTTAGATATTACGGTGATTTTAGGTGATGTGTGAATATTTATAATAAGAAAAAATAATGAAAAAGTAATGAATGTTAATAGTAAAAAAAATAGAGAATAATTTATAAATAATAATGAATAATAGTGGAGTAATATGAGGTGATGATCAACACGCTTACCAAACACACCTTAAGTCTCGTTCGATTACACAGATGAATTGAAATGAGATGAGATAAAAGTTAAAAAATTGAACAAAATATTATTAGAATATAAATTTTTAATATTATTTTTATTTTAAAATTTAAAAAGTTTAAATTTTTTATTATATTTTATATAAATATTTTAAAAAAATTATAATAATTATATGAGATAAAATAAGTCTCAATATCCAAATTTACGAGGCGTTGATGTATTTTAATATCCAAGCCCATATGTTTTTAACTTTTACGCGTTTACGTAAAGTACGAATGCAGTAGGTAGTGAAGGACGCAGCGCTCGAAAATATCATTTCATTTTCACAAGGGTTGATTTGTACAGTATTGTATTTAAAGACAAAGGGAGCCCAAAATATTCGGGCATTCTAACAAACATGTCATGTGCACTGACATCCTGGAAGCAGCGAAAAATGGAAAACGGTTACAACCGATTTCCTCAATATAACAAATTCACAATTTAACTAAGAAAAATAATAGTTACAGTCGTGAGTGTGTAAGCGTCGCTCAATCACTTTAAAAAAAGTGAATAAATATGAGACTCATATAAAAAAAAAATTAATTTTTTTAATAGTAAACCCCACTATTTTTCAAAACAAATATACGGTACTTGCGCACTCCACGACTATATATAACATTACTATTTAATTAAATACAAAAATCCTGTACTGAGTGGAGAGGTTGAGTGGCACTAGGTGGAACTGAGGTAGAGCAGCCTTCACCTTTAGAGTCGAGTGGCACTTGAGAAAGCTGAGCTTTGTTTTGATGCTAATAGGTAGGCAGGACGTTCTTATATGTAGCATTAGAAAAATGATGTAATTTTTCATAACATTTTATATGACAATATTTTTAAAAAATCTTATTTTCGTAAACAGTAGCATCATTTTACTAAAATATTCTCATTTTACAATATTTATTATGAAATATGTTATGAAATATATTGTATGGTATCATTACTCATTGCATTATCACTTCTACAGTAGGTACTGGCACTTCATGAACAGTTCTATACTTCCACCAGCCGGCCTCGATGCATCAGTGCGTGTGCATGGATCCAGGGTCCTCACAACTGTAACCCAGATATCAACTTTGAACAAATAATTGATTTCTCTGTCGTCTTTATGACATATGTGATAGAGGCATGCAGTTCCATTTGCCCAAGTTGTTCGATCCAATTCCCATCCTTATTGGATGGGCAGCCTCTCACGATCACATCAAGAGTTTGATAGTATGATAACATAAGATTCGATTCTTCAAATAAAAAATCTAAATTTAAAATTCCCAACTCCCATTTGTTAAAAAATAAAAATAAAACATCTGTAGTGCAAGTTTTAAAAGCGCCTCCGTATACATGTGAGAAACCACAAATATTTGTATCAATGGCATTTTTGGTTCATGTGTTGATCTGGGATTATTAAAAATATAATATAAATAATTAAATCTATTTATTTTCGTCAGTTTAAAGCTTCGTTTAGAACATAAATTCATCTCAATTCATCTCAACTCATCATTACAACTTTTTCAAATCTCAACACAAAATATAATAAACAATTCAACTTTTTCAAATTCTAAAATAATAATAATAATATTAAAAAATAATATTCTAACAATATTTTATCATCTCAACTCAACTCATTTCAACATCCAAACACAACCTAAGTGTAGAGTACTTAGGGTTCAAGCTAAGATTTTTGTTCTGATAATATGTGAAATTACTATTTATTTAAAAAGTTAAAACCGATAGAAATAGATAGATTTAATTATTTATATTATATCATTAATAAATGTAACATTATAATAATTGAATCATAATCTAACCCACCTCCAATAACGATATATATATAGATATAAATGTCTAATGTTAATTGGAAATTTGTGATAGTTCTTCGGCCTCTCTCTTTCTTCATTCTTGCTTTATGATCTAATTGTACTAGAGGAACATTATAATTATATATTGTCACGCGAAAGAGTGTTCGAAGGATGGAATAAAACCAATACCAATCGTACCGTTCCAAATTACAAGTCCGTGGAATCCAAGATACTTGAGTTGGAAGCTTTCTTTTAATTTCTTTTGCTTTCTCTTTTTCTGTTTTTTCTTTTTTTTATTTTTTATTTTTCTTTTTTTGGGGGTGGGGGAAGCAGCTTTTTTAGCTCTTTCACTGCTCAATAAATTAATCAATAGTTCCATCACCATTATAAAACCTTCACTACCCAACACCCCAACACAGTTCAACTTCATTAGCCTCTACATTTCTTAAAGGCTTTGTAGGCCCTCTTTTTTGCACTTTCCTCTGTTCTGTTTAGGAGAACATGGTGCCAACAGATGGTTCCATGGTTCGCCCAATTTCAAGGGGTCTTACTCTTAGGGCCTTCATTATTTGGTGCATTTTATTACCGTTTATTGGAATATCTTCAGGTGCCAAGACCAGGCACTTTAAATGGGAAGTAGAGTATATGTATTGGTCTCCTGATTGCATCGAGCATGTCGTGATGGGGATCAATGGCCAGTTTCCCGGCCCGACCATCCGAGCAAAAGCAGGAGACACAGTTGTTGTTGAACTCACTAACAAGCTCTCCACTGAGGGAGTTGTCATTCACTGGCATGGAATCCGACAGGTCTCTCTCTCTCTCTCTCTCTCTCTCCCCTTCACACCTGTGTTAAAGCTATATGTGCTGTATTGATCTGGGTGTTATATGCTCTTATTTTTCAGTTGGGCACACCATGGGCAGATGGAACTGCTTTCATTTCCCAGTGTGCTATCAACTCTGGGGAGACCTTTCATTATAGGTTCAAAGTTGATAGGGTAATCTCTCACTCATCTCTCTCTCTCTCTCTTTCTGTGAAAGAGTTAAACGTTTTGATCAAAAATGTGCAGGCAGGAACATACTTTTACCATGGCCACTTGGGCATGCAGAGATCGGCAGGGTTGTATGGGTCTCTGATAGTGGACGTTGCAGAAGGAGAGAAAGAGCCATTCCATTACGATGGTGAGTTCAACCTATTGTTGAGCGACTGGTGGCACAAAAGTGTTCACGAGCAAGAGGTTGGCCTCTCCTCCAACCCATTTCGTTGGATCGGTGAACCTCAGGTACCCTAAATTTGTTGTGTTTTTATCACTATTGCAATTCCTTCAAATCCAATTAAAAAAGATTGCCGTGAACAAGACATGCACGTACGTAAGAGATTGGGGGGGAACAAAATTTCCAGACCCTCCATCCAAAGAGGATGACAAAAAAACACTAATAACGAGGTTCGTGATCGACCATTTCCTGCTACAGACGCTCGGTTCACGACACAACAAAATAACAGAAAAAAAAATTATTAAAAAAATAATAATAATTTGGATCAGATCTATTCCGACTGCAAAAGATAGACACGTGAACATGAATTTTGAACTAGTGTATTGAAATATTTTTTTTATTTTTTAAAAATATTTAAATATATTAAAAATGTGAATAAAAAATTAAAAAAAATTGTAAAAGCAATTAACATTAAGTCTAAGCAATACTACTAAGGCGACAGAGTAAAAACGCTCTTTTAATAAAGGACACAGAAAATTTCTACCGAAATTTTTTACGGAACCCTCAAACACTTTTTTTTTTTTTTTTTTTTACTTTTTCTTTTACTATTTCTTTTACTATTTTTTGAACTATTTAGACTTTTTTTAAAAAAAATCACATATTCGTTTAAAAACATTTACTTAATCATTAAATAAAAAAAAAATTATGGTAGAAGATTTCGATAGAGATCTTATGTGGGAATAGTGTTTTCCTTTAATAAATATTTGATCACCATGATGTAAAGTAATCTCCATCCGAAAGCAAAGTACACAATTCTTTCTCTTGCATGTGCATGCATTTAGTTCTTTTCCCGTCGATTGGTTTCTTGCGTGGGTTTTAACTTTTCACTTTAAAAAATGTTACTTTAATCGATAAAAGTAATGTTAAAATTTTTTATTTTTTAATTTTTTACTTAATAATTAAAGTATTGATTATTAATGAATTGATATTTTTTTTAATTTTTAAAAATATATAAAAAATATTGAAAGAAAAATAAAAATAAAAAAATACATTTGATCAATTTCATTCGTTAAATTATCGATGTCAGCAGCAGTCCCACTTTTTACATTATATGCTTCCCAGAGCTTACTGATCAACGGAAGAGGACAGTACAACTGTTCCCTGGCAGCTCAATATAGCAACACCACCTCCAGCCAGTGCAAATTTAGGGGAAGCGAACAATGCGCACCTCAGATCCTACATGTGCGTCCCAATAAGACTTACAGGCTGAGGGTTGCCAGCTCCACGGCACTTGCTTCACTCAACCTGGCCATTGGGGTATGTAATATGATCTATTCCAAATACCAATCATGCATTACTTTAACTAGATCATGCTACGCCACACATCTAGTATTTCTTCTTTTTTTTTAATTTTTTAAATTTGAATAAAAAAAAAAGAAAGAAAATGATTAAAATTACGTCATGCCAATTGCCAACTATCATTTACCTTACTTTAATCATGATGTATATATTCCAAGGCATATATTATAATGTTTTAAAGGTAAAAAGGATATTCTACTACTTGGCTCTCACGCATAACTTTCTGATCGGGTCATTTTCTTTCTTTGAACTTTCTTTCTTGTTTATGGAGAAAACGTACGATTCGCTCGGGCTCCTTTCTTTTGTATAAATAAAATGAAATGAGTTGAGATAAAAGTTAAAAATTAAATAAAATATTCTTAGAATATATATTTTTAATATTAATTTTATTTTAGAATTAAAAAAAATTGAATTGTTTATTTTATTTTATGTAAAAATTTAAAAAAATTATAATAATAAAATAAGATAAATTGAAAAGTTTCGTAAAAGTTAACGAAGTAAAACCTTTGATTCTTCGCTCTACATGCAGCACCACAACATTTTGTAGATAGGCTGATGTAACAACACACGCTGAATAGAATATGTAACCATAATATACTTTCTCCACCAATCTTGTTCTTAAGATTCCACGACAACATGGTTTGAATCGGCGAAACTTTGATAGGTAGATAAATCATTCTCCATGACATATAGTTTCCTTATCAAGAAAACTCTATTTATCATTATTTTAGTTATAATATCTTAATTATTTTTCTATGATAATAATTAATGATTGACAGATGAGTAAATGATAATAAATAATCTTCTAATAATTTATTGTCACAGAAAAATGATAAAGGAACGATAATAAATCTCTCTATTAGTTATTATTCACTACCTCACACCTCATACTTTATATAAAAAAAAAACTGTCAAGTATGGTGTGTGGGGTGAATATGAGTTGATGCATAGCAAAACCCTTTCTCTAATAGTCACAATGGCTGCACATAATATCTCATTCTGATAAGTAGTGTATGAGATCATACATTATTTGAGAATCATTGATACATAATATCTTACTAATCTTTATAATATTCTAATAAAATTCTAATTATATCATTGACTATTTTTTTAGAAATATAGGTGATGTGGCTAAAAATTTCTAATAGTGGCTACGGAAATAGAATTATAAAATAAAATTAGAAATTGGCAATGATTTTAATGTTCGCGATACGCTTAGGTTTGTTTTATATAAAAAAAAAAAAAAAATTATAATTCGACATATATCTTATCTATGTGAAACGTAAACCCAATTAGAAGTATATATCCCCAACGTGGAAGCGAAGCTAATTAGAGATAGTTATGTTTATTTTGTGAGCAAAAGATAAATTACATAGGATTCAGAAAAGTATGGATCGAACTGAGAAAAGTAAAATTGAGAATATATATATAAAGTAAGGAAATAGAAAACGAGTCATTGGATTTATTTTTCTTTGTCTGGGCGGATCTGTGTAAAACGCTAGTCATAGCAGCGTGGTATTGGTGGCAGAATGCATGCGAAATGGGTACGAAGTCTTGTCACTTTTACACAGTGCCATCCAAGGACCCTTTATGAGCTTGCTATTTATCATATAATTAAACATTATATATATATTTTTTGTTTTATTTTTATTAGATTAATTGATTTTTTTTTTACTCATTATTTATATGTCACGTACTTAATAAACAAAATTAAAAAAATCACGTGTGTAGTATGTTAACAGAGAGATACCAGGAAAATCTTTCAGCTAAATAACTTTTGGCGGGTCCAAAAACGAAAAGCTTTTTTTCTTCTCTCTTTTTCCTTGGGAAACTCCGAAGCTATGGTTTGATTATAAAGCGAAAAGTCCAGAAGCTAAAGCCGTAACTTTCTACAGAATCCGTACGATTTTTCTAGTTTGTGTCCCCTCTTTCTCTCCGGAATAGCAGGCTTACTTCTTATATTTTTTTATTTTCTTTTTAATTTTTTTAAGTTTTTTTAATTTTTTTTAGAAAGTGATTATTAATAAAATTATATATTTTTTAATTTTTTTTAATGGTAAAGGATGCTAAAAAAATAAAAATTTTAAATATATGCTTATCTTTTTATCGTTTTCATTTAACACAGGGAGCTCTCGATCATGAGTACCTATTTTTTTTTAGTGTTTTCCATTGTCCTTGGGCCTTTGAAGATCATGTGACATGTTGAATATTTCTTTCTCCATATTGTACGACTCTGAAAATTTTACTGAAACAATGAGGCATGCTGCCATCTGAACATGCCTGCTTTATCTGTTTATCATGACCTGTTCATCGCCAGATCCTTTCGTGTGAAAGGAACATGCAAACGTCCATTAGTTAAACAGGAAAGCACGAGTCTTTCCAAGGCCAGAAGGATATTGGGGAAGCTGCTTATTTGTGTTGTTGTCTACTTGATGCATGATAGCTGGTTGCTGTATCTCTTTCATGTCCTTTTGTTAATCTAAATACTTTGTCTTTATGTGTTTGTATTCCTTCAGAATCACAAAATGGTGGTGGTAGAAGCTGACGGGAATTATCTTCAACCATTTGCGGTCAATGACTTGGACATATACTCTGGTGAAAGCTACTCAGTCCTAATAACTACAGACCAAGATCCTTCCAAGAACTACTGGCTTTCTATAGGTGTAAGAGGAAGGCTTCCAGCGACCCCTCCTGGCCTTACCATCCTAAATTACCAACCAATTTCTGCGTCAAAGTTCCCCACTTCTCCACCTCCCGTGACTCCTCGATGGAATGATTATGACCATAGCAAGACGTTCTCTAAGAGTATCTTTGCTCTCATGGGGTCCCCAAAACCTCCGAAGAATTACAACCGTCGGATCACCCTCCTCAACACCCAAAATAAAATTGATGGGTTTACCAAGTGGGCTATCAATAATGTCTCTTTAGCATTACCGCCTACTCCTTATCTGGGCTCCATAAAATATGGTCTACGAAATGCTTTCGATCAAAAGAGTCCACCTGAGAACTTCCCCGATAACTATGACGTGATGAGACCTCCGATAAACCCTAACTCAACTACTGGCAGTGGAGTTTACATGTTTGGCTTGAATACTACGGTAGATGTGATACTTCAAAATGCCAATGCGCTAGACGATAGTGTTAGCGAAATACACCCTTGGCACTTGCATGGTCATGATTTTTGGGTGTTGGGATATGGAGAAGGGAAGTTCTCGGCCAAGGATGAGAAGAAACTCAACTTCAAAAATCCGCCTTTGAGGAATACTGCAGTCATATTCCCATATGGATGGACAGCTTTAAGGTATGTGGCAGATAATCCAGGAGTGTGGGCCTTCCATTGCCACATCGAGCCTCATTTGCATATGGGTATGGGCGTGGTCTTTGCCGAAGGTGTTCATCATGTGAAAAGCATACCTAACGAGGCTCTTACCTGTGGTCTAACTGCGAAATTTTTGAACAAGAAAGGCTGATTCCACCTAACTTTAGTCCCTCTAGGAGAGATGATCCAAGAGATCATGAATCAGTGTTATTATCGTTGTTCTGATCCTTCTTATGCAGTAAGTTATTCTTCCCATATCAATAATGTGGTTGATCGGTAATTTTCCTAGTATATGCCAGGCCAGGGATGTTCAACATATATATTTTGTGGCGAACAACTAAGGTGAGGCCTTAGTTTAAAAATAGTAAAATTATATTGAAAAATAAATCAGGAGATTTTATTTAAAATCGCTCTTGATTCTTTAGATGCTTATACTCAAGTTTATCCTTTTCAGTTGATAATATTGCCAATTCATTTATCAATTTGATTTTGAAAAACTTCTTTATGTAAAAACGAATGTTATTTTTATTGTTAATAATATTATATAATATATATAATAATTTGGAAAACAATCCAAATTTTTTTATAATTTAGTATCTCAATTAATGGAGTATTATCTCCTATTTGTATAATCAAGGCCATCAATATTAGAAAATGTTCAAGAGCTAGACATCTTTTCCCTACATCATCATCGTTTAAAGCTCTTAGGTTTCGAAAATTGAATAAAATCCCAAATATATCTTCATACATTGTAAATTGCTCAAATCTTTCTTTCTTTGAGTTATATGTTTCTCATGGATTATTATAGGTTCTATTTCATTTCATATGAAATTCTTTTAAAGGAATCCAAAGCAGATGCAAATCCACTATCGCTACAGTTTTTTAAATAATATATGAGGCCTTTTAATTGATCTATGGCAACATCCATATGCATGTATTTGAATAATAAATTCTTACACTACAGCAAAACCCACATTTAGGGATGAAGAATTTTTTCCCAAAATGTGGGATTTTCATCCCAAAAGATTGAAAAACTTCTGTTCCAATTAAGTCCCAAAAAGTATATTTTGCAATGAAATTTTTTCAACCCGTTCCAAGTTCATTCGAACAGGTAATAAATTTCAACACCAAAGTATTTTGTCCCTAAATACCATTCAAATGCCAAACTCCCATTCGAACTTAGAAACAGAGTTCGAATGGTTACGAGATGAGGCTAGCATTTGAACACTTTATGTCATATTCAAATGGATTGACAAACATTCGATGGAATGATAGATCGTTCGAATATTGAATCCATGCCCATTTGAATAAGTGTGATACAATGATGAGATCATATATGGTTCGAACATATGTTGTAATTGTTCGAACATAAGAGAAACATGTTCAAATAATAATGTTTCTTATTCGAGTGTCCGTTCGAATAAGGATGATATGCGTTTGAATGTTGAGACCATATATGGTTTGAACGTATTACTCAAGTGTTCGAACATCATATGGTAATGCTATTTCTGTTCAAATAGTAGCGATATGCATTCAAATAAAAATGATACTCATTCAAATATCTTCCAACGCCCCATCCCGGATGGATTAGAGAGTTACTCCTAAAATCATTTTTCAACCAAATAGTTATAGACTCCAAAGTTTTCAATGACACGTACAACTCATTGTTTCAGATCAACTACTCTAATAAGATTAATCTAAACACCACAAAAATCTCCAATTTAACAACAACCTTCCAAGATACCAAGTCAACAAAGCAAAACATAACTATGGAATAAAATCTCCAATAACCAAAATATCATCTTTGTATTTAATCTACTATGCTCACATAGCCTTATACATGATTTCTAGTCTTGATCCTCAGTTGTACCATCAAAATTATTTGAAAAATATTATGAAGATAAGGTTTGAGTTATCAACAACTCAATAAGCAAATAACATATACTAGTATTTAAACATGAGCATTTTCAAAAAATTCGGTATGCAGAAACAAAACATTTCATTTTCATATATAGATCTTAGAAACATGTTATCAGAAAATTAGAGCGATTTTTCAATCTTTTCATACTCAAAGACCAATTGTTCATATTCAAAGATCATTTTTCATATTAAAAAACAATTTGGCATAACATAACTGAACATCTTTATCTTATCATATCATATCGTAACGTATCATATCATATCATATATCATGTTTAACCCCCGTGGTAGGATTGTGCTACCCCCGGTGGCCAAACCAAATAGTATCGTATTGTGAAATTTTCTCTTATTCATTCAAGAATCCCCGAGTGTGCACACAGGAAAGAACACATAAAAGACCACTTTGTTTCCAAAGTGAGTGCACTCATATCATATCATATCATGTCGATACCAACCATGTCACGTGAATCAGTATCATCATATCAGAATTAGAATAAAAACAGATAAGTCATGCCAAAAGTTTTTCAAATGCATATCATATCAAACCACGTGTTAAATATATTCATAAAATTTACATATAATCAAAAATAAATCCAAATCATTTTCATATCACATGTACACAAATTTAGATATATCACATTTGCTCTTCTTCACATTTTAGAAACATATCAAATATTACTCATGTCTATACTATTCATGTCAAAAGCATTTATTTTTTCTTTCATACATATTTCATGAGTGAATACAAAACATATACTAATGTTGTTTCGCACCATTTTTTTTTTAAACAGCATTCACATTTTTATAAACTAACCTCAGTTCATTTTCCTTTTATACAAATCTAGAATAGGAACCCTGCTTATCTAAATTTCTTAGCTTTTCAAAAATTTTCCGCAACAATGCTAAAACAAATCAATCGTCACCTATAAAAATGTCACGTAATTTTCATAAATTTTGGTCGAACACGTATTTGGATACTGTAATACCAAAATAACCTATTTTACCTAAATGTCTAAAATTCACTAAACCCTAAAATATCAATACTTCCCAAATTTGTATCGATATTGTTTCACTCTACTGATCAATACATTAATATTAAAGATATTTATATAAAATAAGATTTTTGGTACTAGTATAAAGTGATATTAGACCCACTTAAAAGAATATTATATTGATTCCTGTAAACATACCCATGGTTTCAAAATAACATAAAATTATACGTGGTAATTCAAGGGACAAAATTGTAATAACAACTAATTTTCTAGAGCTTTACGTAAAAACCCATTAGCCATGTTTTCTTTGTTTGTAGGGAAGTATACCTAAACTTAGGTCGTGCGATGGAGGCTCACCGTGGGGGGCAGCTATGAGGTGGTAGAGACACAGGTGGAGCTGGAAGCTGAGCACTGATGAGAGAAAGAGAGATGAGGAGTGATGAGAGAGAGAGAGAGAGAGAGCATGGCTAAAGGGAAGACTTACGCACCAAGCACAATGGGGAGCTACGGACTGGGTTCACCTAGGGCAACATCCGAAATTGGAGGCTTGTCCTCCGGCATCTTCTGCTGCCTATGAAGCTGCCTAAGGGTGGTGGGTGATCGTGTAGGTGCTAATGTGTGTGTGGGGCTGGTTCCCATTTGAAGTCACGGAAAGGCTGGGCCATGGCTATCCCACGGTGCTACAACTAGGCACGACTGGTTGCTCTTGTCGTGCGTCCTACATGGTCTGGAGGTGAAAGGTGGTTTGCGGAGGAGGAGACGTGCGACAACTTGGTGCAATCCACTAGTTGCCGCATGTCTCCACCTCCAGAGACATGCAGCAAAAGAATAGTGCCGCAACTATAGTACTAAGACTACAATAACTCGCTATAGTACATCTTTAAACCCTAGTTTCTTAAAAGTTACTTTCTAAATAAGCTCTTGGCCAAAATACAAGGCCTTTCCAAAAATCCTAGTTCATAAGAAATAAGACATATGCGGGCCAAGCATCTTTAAACTCAATTATTTTGAACTAATTGCTATAACTACTAAAATATGCCCCTTTAATTTAAATAAACAAATACAAGGCCTTCAATTAGATAAACATAATAATAGGCCCTAATTTATGTTGCACTCTTCCATTGCTTGTATTACATAGATGATCACTGAATCTCATTCTCTCAAGCCCATCTTGAATATTTGGCTCTTGCTAGGCTCATCTCAAGTGGATTGCACCAATCCTTGCATTGCCTCCTTGATCATCTTGGCACTTGACCTTTTAATTGGCACATCTGGAACTTACAAATAATCTTTAAGACTAGGTCCATCTTAGTACCTATAATTCAGCTTGTAGGACAGATGATAATAAGTCTATACCAACTTCTCTTCTTTTTTTGCATGAACGAAGAATTATCCTGAAGAATATGGGTCTTTCATTGTTACTATACTTGTTGACGTCGGAGAGACTGTGTAGTGCAGTAACAATGAAAGCCCAAAGTTTTCTCAAGATAATTCTCTATTCATTCTTCGCAAGATAGGAAACCTATATAGACTTATTATCAGTCGTCTTGTAAGCTTGTGAGACGAATGATAATAAGCTATACAAGCTTCCCGTCATGAAGAGAATGAATATATAATTGTCTCGAAGAAGATGGGTTTTTTATTGTTACTAGTAGTGTAACGCCCCAATCCCAGAGATTTGGAGAGTTAGCTCTTAATACTTAATATCAACTTCAATAACACAACTATAAAATCTAGAAAACTCCATAAAATGTTAATCCATTTAATCAACCCAAATATCTATGTTTCTTCATGGAGACAATAAAGAAATTCTCAATAACATAAATTCAAAACTCTCCAAAAACTCGAAAATATCCTTAACTCATCAAATTAAAATAACCAAATAAGCATTTGTACCCTCAGACACTTATTCCCCTATGATTATCACACCTTGCTAAAATTTCATATTCTTGTTCTCCAGCTAAACCATCAAAATTATCTGAAAAATATTTGGAGATAAGGGGTGAGTTATCAACAACTCAGTAAGCAGATGACATATATTAGTGTGTAAACATGAGCATTTACAGAGTTCAGAATGCAGAACAAAATATTTTTCTTTCAGAATGCAAAATCAAAATATTTGTTTTCAAAATGCTGTGTTAGAACATGTTATAAAAAATATCAGAGTGAAAGTTCAAAAATATTCATAATCAAATTCCCTTTGGCATAGGATAAACTGAAACATCACATCTTATCTTATCATATCAGAACATGTATCATGTTTAACCCCCGTGGTAGGGTTGTGCAAACCCCGATAGCTAACAGAGTAGAAACAGAATGTGAATCTTCCCCTTATTCATTCTCGGAGTCCCGAGTGTGCACATAGGAAAGATCACGCAGAAAACCACTTTGTTTTCAAAGTGGGTGCACCAGAAATAGAAAAGTTGGCACCAACCTGAACAGATACCACAGTTTTACACCCGTGGTTAGGTCAGAACGGAACAGAAACAAAAACAAAATGTTATGCCAGAGGTTTTCAGAAAATACATCATATCATATCAGAGTACTGAACATCTTCATAACATAACAAAATCAGATCAAAACATAATTTTATGTACAAAATTTCATATTCGCTCTCTTTTGCAAGGTTCAGAAACAAAATGTAAAAAATAAGCTCATGTCTACACCAGTTATGATAGAAAATATTTTCTTATTAAACAGAATCTCATGAGTAATGCAAAACAAATAACTGAGGTAGTTCAAATTTCTTTTCATGACCAAATATGTATATTTAAAAAAAATCAACATCAGTTCATTTTATTTTAATGCAAAGTCTAGCATAGGAACCCCGCTTACCTGGACTTATTAGTTTTTTCAGAATTATCCTAAAAAATGTCGAATAATAATTAATCGTCACCTATAAAATAATCACGTAATTCTCATAAATTTCCAATCGAACACATATTCCAATATTTAAGCCTTAGATGCTAAAATGATCTATTTTAAGTCTTCAAAAATCTAACTTCAAGTAATCTTAAAATATCGTCACATATTCTAAATTCATCAATGTCCCAATAATCAGTCTGAACAAAACAAAAAAAAAAAAAAAATCTAACTTATTTACTAATGAGATCAAATTATAAAATTTAATTCTAGCTAATATATTTATACCAAAATATTTTAAAATTAAACAACTAAAACTATAATAATCCAGATCATAATAATAAACACAACATTATTGTTTACTCATAAAATAAATTTTTACTTAATAAAATGTTAAAATACTTAAGTGATTTTCTTTAATCATATTTAAAATGTTCAAAATAAAATTTCACACTTACTGTAAAAATAATATGCTACCATTAATACAATTTAAAAATCCTATGTATTTTCTGTACAATATCTTATACTTCCCACAAAGACCACGTAAAATAGATTTAACATAAACAAAATTCCCAACTACAACCATCCAATAAAAAGGGCAATATTGTCGTTTCATACCAAAATAATATGTAACACTATAATTACGTAGCCTCTATAACACTTAGTAAAAAAAACATTTTCCATGTGTTACGTAGTGCCACCGTTGGCGAGGCAAGAGCTTACCCAAGGGAAACCAAGGCACGCGTGGAGGGGTGAGGCACGATGGGGCTGGCTGGAGGGATCGAGGTGGCGTGACAGAAGAGCAGGAGTGCGGCGGAGACTCCATCGAGCTGGGCTACACACTAGCGAAAGAGAGGGAGTGGGAGAAAAAAGAGAGAACCTGAGAGATAGGGAGAGAAAGAGACAATGGCTTACGGTGAGCAATCGGGAAAAAGGATCACAACTTCCGTTGCTGGGGGCATTGGGCTTTGTTTTGAGGAGCACGAATGGGGACCCAAGAGGTTGAAATGCGGAGAAAGTGGGGCTGAAGGCATTGATGTGGGTTGATCTATTTTTGGTATGGAAAACACAGGATTTTAACTTGGGCTGTTGAATGTGTTTTCCAATGGTTGCTCTGGGCGTCGGTTTTACGTGGAGATGGAGGTTGGGGTGGATGAAATGGGCAGCAGTGGTGAAGCACATGTTTGGGCTTCCGTGAGGGTGTTGGACGGCAACGGGGATGGCTGAAAGGTGCAGAGATGACTATGGGAAATCGAGAGGAGAGGGAGAAAAATAAGAATCGACTATTCTATGTTTTCGCCATGCACACTGATGGTTGGCTGCGGGTGCAACGTTGACGAGTGCTAAGCCAAGGAGCTACGGGTTGTGTGAGTGAGGCATTAGGCTTGTGGGGATGAAGACTTTCGTGGGAGGTTTGCGGCTACTTCTTTTTTCCAAGAGAGGAGTACATGTATATAAAGAGTTGATTGGAAAAACTCTAGAGAAAGATAGGAAAGAGACGTGCAAGATCATGCATGCCATGGACATGAGGAAAACTCTAGTGGTGAAAATAGACAGAAAAGAAAACGTGCGGGAAAATTAACATGTGAAAAAAAAAGGGTGATTAAAACAAAACAAAAACAAAAACTCTAAAGCTGAGAAGAATAAAGGCGTACGTGCATGGGAGTGCACTTGTGCATAGTGGCCCAAAAAAAAAAAATTTTGAACTTGACTGAGAATCTTGGTGTTACATGTAAAGGTCAGAGAAACTATAGTATGCAATAACAATGAAACACCCACACTTTTTCAAAATAATTTTTCATTCATTCTCTGCAAATACAGGCTTACTGTCTTGTGGAGAATGAACGAAGGGTTATGTTGATGAAGTTGAGTATTTCATTGTTGTTGTACTGCTGACCTTTTGACGTGATGGGCAATTTTGGCATATAATTGTTTAGTTTGATTTTTTAAATGAAATCGGAGGGAAGAGAAACATCATTTAAGAGTTACTAATGGAATCGTACGGAATTAAACTTTTGCCTGACATCGAAATGCATGTAGACCGATGAATTTGTCTATCTTTTCAGAAGTCATCGCCATTGTTGATTTGAGATCTTCTTCGTGCTGGAAATAACAAAAACTCCCATAACCAAAACAAGATTAGATGCAAGTTCAAATCTTCTAATTGAGAGGCGTACACTTTTTTTCCAATGTTTCTTTTCTCTTTATTTGATTGTGGCCCTCCTGCATGCACGCATCCTTTGTCGTTTACCCATATTACATAACACTTATATTTTATAGATTTTTTATAATCTACTAATATTTGTATTCTTTCGATTTTATTATAATTATAATTTTTATAACTAGTATTTTATTTGGTTGACTACTTATAACTTGCTACTATTCTAATTATAATCATCAAAATAGTATAATTTATAGTTTTTTTTTTTATTATGGACTAACATTAGTATTCTTTTGATTTTATTCTACTTATAATTTTTATAACTAGTTTTTATTTCCTTACTAATTATAACTAGTATTCTAATTATAACCATCAAAATAGTATTTTATTGTTTAAGCTATCATGGACTAATATTTTCATTCTTTTGATTTTATTCTAATTATTAGGCCTGTGCATAAAGGGTGGGGATCCAATCCATCCGAGACACCCGATTTGTCCAACCCGAACAAAGACGAGTTCATCGGGTCAAAATTTAATATCGGGTTTTAAACAATGCAATCCGTCGAAACCGATTAACACTAGTAAAAGCTGAATTTCAACAGAGGTACATACAAAGTAGCATACAGATCTGAGAAAAAGGTAAAAGCTAAATTTTTTAACAACTACTTTGTTTATATTCAACAGAAATTTTGAACCGCATCATACTATAGTGAAAGAGATGAAATCCTGAAACCCTAGATAGAAAAGAAAAAAAAAAAAATCCATTCACAACAGACCTTGCCTCTACAACCAGAAAAATCCTTCCAGCAACCCACTTTGCCGCAACCTTGAGTTTTGACTAAAAAATTCCTTCAACCCACTACGGCACTATTGAAGAAGCTCTAGACCAGAGTTGAAAAAAATTAAAAAAAGGTTCAGTCGACTGAAATCCTTAAAGGGAGAAGAAACTGAGACCCAGGAAGGCTCTTGCCTCGGCCATTCTTGATCTTGAGGACGGAGTAGCGTGATGAGTTGAGGATGCTCTCGACGGTGCTCTCGCAGCGAGCCTTACAGGAAACGATCCGAAGGCAACCCGACCAGATCTTGTAGATGGCCACCTCCTGGATCACCAAAAAGGTCTGCTCCAACGCGGCCTCATCGTCCTCCTCCTACAGCTAGTTAAACAACATAGTTCTAATGTTGGTGATTTTCACTTTTGGGAGAAGAATGATGAATAAGAAAGGAAAGGAGATTCGGGAGCAGAAGGCGAGGTGGAAGAAGGTACATGAGAGAGATAGAGAGACGTAATAGGCATATTATATACTTAAAACCGACCCAACCCGAATAAGACCCGGCTTATTCGGGTGCTTATTCGGGTGTTTATTCGGGTCGGGTCGAGTCAAGTTCGGGCCTTTATGATGCCGGGTCGGGTCGGGTGTAATTGTTATCGGGTTGCAGGCCTACTAATTATAATTTTTATCACTAGTATTCTATTTGCTCAAGTAATTAAAACTAGTGTTTTGATATTATTAACTAATTATAAGTAGTATTCTAGTTATAATGAACAAATATTATTTTATAGTTTTTGTTTTATCATGGAATAACAATTGTATCTTTTTTATTTTATTTTAATTATAATTTTTAAAACCAGTGGTTACTTCCTTGACTAATTATAACTAGCTAGTATTCTAGTTATAATCATCAAAATAGGGGATTTTTTTTTTTAATTATGGACAAACATTTATATTCTTTTGATTTTAATCTAATTATAATTTTTATAACTATTTTTTATTTCCTTGACTAATTATGACTAGTATATTTTTATTAACTAATTATAACTAATATTCTAATTATAATTATCAAAATATTAATTTCTAGTTTTTTTATAATGGCATCCAGATTTGTATTTTTTTTATTTTATTCTAATCGTCCATTTTTATAACTAGTATTTTAATTGCTTGACTAATTATAAATAGTGTTTTTTTATTGAGTAATATTATGTGGAAATACAAATATAACAAATTTTGTTCTTCACACAATTAATTATTTAACAAATATATAAACAAATCCCGAGCGAGTGACCAATATTTAAATCACTATATACTATAAAGCCCAACATGCTTGCTAATTCCAACATCCATTAAATCCTAACATTCATTATTTAATCCCAACATGCATTAAATCCCAAGAAGTCAATCCACAACATACATTAAACAATCCCAACATGCATTAAAGCTCGAGTAATCAATCCACGACATGCATTAAATTCACTATATGCATTAAATCTCAATGTACATCAGAAGTAATCAATCCACGGCATGCATTAAACTCACAACAAGCATAACATGCATTAAATCCCAAGTAATCAATCCAAAGCATGCATTACATCCACACAAGCATTAAATTTCAAGTAACATTTTATATACAGTCGTTAGATATAACTGACATACAGTCGTCCATGCCACGTTAGACACATATTATTATTTTTTTCCTTTCTCTAAACACACATGTTCTCTCTCATCAGCTTTCTCTCATCAACTCTCCCTATCTCTCATTCCTCGGGTCGTTTGAGTCGTCTCTCTCTCATCAGCTCGGTCTTTTTTCTTATCAGCTCGATCTTTCTTTCTCATCAGCTCTCTCTCTCTCTCATCAACTCTCTCGCCCATCCCGATAATATTTCGAATTCAGGGGACTTGAGATGAGTGGTTTCCACGTCAGCCCCGTTTGCACCAAGCACTTGCAACAAGTGTTTTTCTTCAATTAATCAATCCACAACATGCATTAAATCCCAAGTAATCAATCCACAACATGCATTAAATAATCCCAACATGCATTAAATCCCAAATAATCGGTCCACAACAAGCATTAAATCCACAACATGTATTAAATCCTCAATAATCATTAAAATCCCAACATATTAAATCCTAAGTAATCCATCCACAACAAGCATTAAATCCCAACATTTATTAAATCCAAAGTAATCAATCTACAACATGCATTAAATCCCAACGTTCATTAAAAAATATGCATAAATAAATATGAAATACAAGTAAGTAAGATATTTAGATGTCCATAACACTTACCTCAAAATGCAAGTTATGAAAGAGTCCAAGCAACTCAACAAACCTACAAAAGCAAATAGATCAAAACTGTGTAATCAAATAGTGCGGACATGTTTGCTAGTGAGTATTCGAACACCCGTTAGAAAACTTACCCGATTATTTGAATGGGCATTCAAACACTCGCCGTGTGTGAAGTTCCTCTATAGCATGCTACTTTTTTTTCTCTGACAGGTTGTCTCTTTCTCTTTCACTGTTATACATCTCCTTCCCTAACTAATCTCGCTCTCACTCTTAGAAAATAAAAAATAAAAAAAAATCAACTAAATAATGAAAATCAATAAATCTACAACCATATGAATCACTTAAATTCAAAATACATACCAACAATAGCCAAAACAAATCTGCTTCTCAAGTCCCTCTCTCTGTGTTGCACGGCTTATCTCACTTTCATGCCCAACCAAGTCACTACATCTTCCTCTCTCTCTCTCTCTCTCTCTCTCTCTCCCTCCCTTTTCCTGTTTCTCTCTCTATCCCTCTCTATCTCATGGTTGGCATGTGGCGCTCTATTCCTCAATAAAGGTCCTAGCGAGGATCCGTGGTGCCAAGAGTACCAACCAAACGATCAACACCCCTAGTTGGTGGAAAAATTGGTGTGCCTCGTTCAGATGGAAGTGCAAGTGTCAAGTTTCAAATATAAAATCGCAGCAAAAAAAGTACAGAGGCTTAGTCGATAAACTAAGGCCTTATAGTACCAGAAGTCAAAATATAGAAACAATTACTATCATTCCTGAGTAATTTCAAACTTAGTAATACATACAACCCAAAAAGTTCGTTCATCACCTAATGGGTGGCAGGTTGAATACAAGTAGTCACCTCTTTGAAAGGACTATCTACAACTCAAAATGATGCATGGTTCCAACAACAGAACAAGCCTTTGTTCTCAAGGTTCGGGTGGGATCAGCTCTCCTTCCTTAGGCATCAATCTTGATTATAACTCTGAATCAAAGTTTATGGTTCCCGGGATAAAACCATAGGTAGTTAGGCAACTATGAAAAAATTGTTAATGACAGATAATGCTCTTGAAGATGCAATGAACAATTTCTTGTAAATAGTGAAAAGACACGTATATGTATGTTTGGCGAGGAATCACCCTCTCTAGCATAGATACATGAATCTGTAAACGTGACGATGAATCACCATCTCAATGTAACATATATATATATACATATATAGATATAAGCATGGCGATGAATCACCTTTCGAGTTACCCTCTGCGCAATGTATTTTAAAGCATAAATACTATTTAGGCGAGGAATCACCCTCCACTTCAGTAGGTAAAATCTTTCAAATCGTATTGATTCTTGATTCTGAAGGTCATAGTTGTCATCACACAAATGTTCATCACATAGATATTCGTCACACAGATATACGTCGCCTGATGGACCAACAGGGGATGAGCCTCTTTACCGTCAAAATCAGAGAAATCCCTTCTACCTAACCAACATGGTGCATGTTAGCTCGCCTATACCCCAACATAGGTCAACTCTCACACAAAGATAACATGTTGCATCGGGGAAACGTCTACCCAGACTCAACTCGAGGACTCTAACACGTGACATGTCGGGGTAACAAGAATCGCAACGGAAATGGTAAAAGAGGATTAGTAAGAGACTAATCTAGTAGTACCAAAGAAGTGTATAAGTATTCTTTTACTAATAATAATATCCATATGTCACCATCGCTTCACCCCATATATAATTACAAATCATTATAAGTTCATCACTTGCATCAAAATATACTAAACCATAAAGAGTTCGCCGCCTAATCACAATAAACATCTTTGATTACAAAAGTATAAAATTAAATGGAGACAGACCTTCAGGCTGGATTGGTCTTTCTTCCTCGAGATAATTCTCGTGGGCTACATCTACATCACAATCTACCTGGTCAGCACATAAAACAAATTCACCAAACACAACAGGAAATCATTCCACCCATCTGACATGGAGAATCCCTCAACCTAGTCAACACATGGAACACCTCCACCAAATCATCATAGAGAATGCTCTGCCTAATCAATACGGGGACTCTCTCTACCTGTGATATCATGTGAAACCATACAGAAATGCCCCACCTTGATCATCACAGGAAATCGCTCTACCCATATGAAACTCGTGGTAACGTGCAATATAGGAATGGTGCAGGGAATCCTCAATCCGATCCCATAAATACAGAGCACATTGAAAGCACATCACTTCAGAGCACAACGTCTTGAAATCACATCATTAAAGTTAATCAATAAATATAGTGAAAAAAGTATGCACTTTCATGAGAGAAAGAGATGAGAAGTAGAATATGTAAATCTTGAACATACCCATAAACATTTACCCCACATTTTTCGTATCGTCATAGGAGTTAACCTACTTGAATAGTATTTCTAATACAAATGTTGTGTTGGTGACGATTCCTCAATTGATGAAGAGCATAAGCCTTATGCTTCCTCGAATCTTCGAATAGAAGAAGAAAGGAAAGAGAAAACACTTTAAGATCTCAAAAGTGAGATATTGACTATTGTCCAATATCTTTTATACAACAGAACTGTCAGTTACATTCCTAATGGTTCTTGATGTTTACTCTTACCTCTATTTTTCTTGAATGAGAGACCTTTGATCTCGACTGTCTATTTTTCATCTGGACTTGAAGAATGGTAGAGACAAAACGACTAAGTGGACAAGGTGTGCACGTCTTTGCAACTTGCCTTGGGACCAAACCTGCAATCCTTCTCCATATGAGAATCTCCCACGTGCCATTAGGTCATATTTCCAAGGTCAGACGATATGGTCTGCATGTCCGTATTCCATCTTCCTAGGCGTGCTGTGATGTTCCTAATGGAGCATGGGCCTTGAGTATGATACTTGCTACCTTCTTAGCTCCTTTGTGTTATCAAAGTGCTCTTAGCTTTACACCGAGCTTTTTCTCACCCGTTGTTCACCTTTCATACGGTCAGCACACCCTTTGCTCACCTGGTGTAGGGTGAACCTTACTTCTTCGTCATGTGCTTTCTTGCATCTGTCAAGCTCTCTACAACATGCTACTCGCCTTACTTCTACCCTAGCTGTATGTTGCCCTTCCGACTGCCTCTTTGTCTATAGCATTTTGCCCACGTGAGGGGATGCCTTCCCTTGTTTTGGCACAATCCTCATAACGACACTTAGGGCTACAACCTCCTATGGCCCAACTAGAAGAAATGGTAGGTAGGTTGATGATATTCATGATTACGCACCATCCTTGAAAGACCACTAGAAACGATCCCTTGGTGCAACAGTAGAGGGCAACTAAGTAAGGAAGAAGCACAAGAAGAGTGAATCGAGATAAGCAAGGAGAGAAACTTGAAGAGGGCATAATGGAACTTTCATAATGGGAGTGTTTTAGTTAAATGAGTGTTCTATTTCATATTTGAGGTGATTCATGATTAAGCACCATCCTTGAAACATCACTAGAAACGGCCCCTGGGTGCAAGGGTTGAGGGCCATAGAGTAAGAAAGAAGCACAGGAAGAGTAAATCGAGATAGAAGCAATGAGAGAAGCTTGTGAAGGACATAATGGGACTCCCATAATGGGAGTTCATCGTGTGCATACAAAACTCTTTGGAGTACAAAACACTTGAGGGCATAATGGGAGTTTTCTAGTTAATGAGTGTTCTATTTCATATTTGAGGTGATTCATGATTAAGCACCATCCTTGAAGGATCACTAGAAACAGCCCCTAGGTGCAAGGGTAGAGGGCCACAGAGCAAGGAAGAAGCACAGGAAGAGCAGATTGAGATCAAAGCAATGAGAGAAACTTGCGAAGGACATAATAGGACTTCCATAATAGGAGTTCATTGTGTGTATACAAAACTCTTGGAGTACTAATTGTAGGTATAAAGGGCAATTCCTAAGACAGTGTACTCCCCCAATTTCTCTATTGTTATTGCATATTCTTACGTTGTAAATTTAATCCTTATTGGATAAACTAATATGGATCATGGAACAAAAGGAAGACTTCTAAAGTATGTATTCGACTTATAAAACTTTTCATGTTTCAAATGGGTGGATTTTAGATGTTGCACCATTTTTCAGTTTTAACTGTGTAATAGGTGAGATGAAAGCATGATATGTGTGTGAGGGAGGGGGGGGGGTACTATTATTAGTTTATGAAAATGATAGAGTTACGACTTTTACACAAATTGTATTGAAGAATCGTGCACTGTTCATCCATTCTGTTTTTCTATTTCTCTGTTTGTTTCGTTTTCAGTGTTTTGCTGGTGTTTGTTTTTCTCTTTTTCTGTTCTTTGGTTGACCCAAGTGAGGTGTTGAACCTTTGGATCGAATGCAATCTGGGGAAGGAGCTATTCGAGAGTGGTGGGTGATGTCACGGTTGAGGATCATACGGCTAATGCTCGCGCATAGGTGCTACCTACACAGTAGAGGTTGTTTTGTTCGTGCGTGAGCTGGGTGCTCATGTCGTCAGGGCTCAAGATGCAGATGCTTGCGATAGGCGTAATGTCCGGGGTCACACCAGTGCTTGCGGTTCTGTAGTTCAATTGCTAGTTAGTAGTTGTTTAGTTGTTAATGGGCTTTATTTGTAGTTTTTTTTTGTTTATTTTAGTATTTAATAAAATAGAAATAGGCTATTGGATTTAGTATCCATAGCAGTATCCCATACTTTTCCTCCTTAGGAGGACAGAGGGGACCTTCAAGTTCTGTTTTACAGAGCTTTTTCTCTGATAGGAGAGAGTTTGTTGAGAAGTTTAGACAAAATCCACTACAAAGGAATTTTTATGTGGGGAAGCTCCAGAGCTGATGCATAATTTGGCTTATAGTCTGGATCTTTTCATGTATTGATAAGTCTCAATTGTAACTTCTATGTTTCCATCAAAAAAAAATATATTAAAATTAATTTTTTAATACTTTTGAATAGTTGGTTCTCTAAAACTATTTTTGAATTAAAGTGTATCTTTTTTAATGCTACATGTGTTAAGTTGATTATAAGTTTAACCTTATTATTGTTCTTTAGCTAATTGCCTACTATATAATAAAATATATGTTATATTTGTCAATTGTCGCGTGGATTATTTCACTACAATAGAAATGATTTTTTACAAGGAAAAAAATCTATTGGAAAAGTTCTAATTTTCATTTCAAAAGACTATTTGCAACGATGAGATGTTATTGCCCAACTCTTGCAAATGCCATGGTGGGGAAAGTCTATCCTAATGATTCTTTTTTTTAGTTGCAAATAGTCTAGGGGTGCTACCCGCCTCCTATGGGGCAAGGCCACCCCTTCTCCGCCCCCTGCCCCCCATAGGCAGGGATGGGTAATTTTTCCCTGTACCCGCCCCTGTCCATGCCGGGGCCCGAGGGGGGAGGGGGTTACCCCATCTGCTACCCGCAGGGGTGAAGAATCTATTTTTGGGCCACTTTGGGCCCAGAATCTATTTTTAGGCCACTTTGGACCCATAATTTAACTAAAATAAATAAATATATTTAAAAAATGAAAACAAAAAACAAAATATATAGATAGAACTATTAACTATATACTAAGTTTCAACTAATACTATTAAGTATTAAATAATTAAGTAATAATCATCACTAAGGCACTACGCTATCACAATTTACAATTATACAAATTAAGAGAACTAATAAACTATTACAATATTACAAACTCTTCTAAAAATATTAAATATTAAAAATTGTACTATTAAGTATTGTAGCAACATTACAATTAATTGTAAATTAAAAAAATCATAACATTTCAATTTGATCAATTTGGGGTGGCGCCGTGGCAGTCACTGAGTGGTGAGTTGTGTCGATTGCTGTGAGACTGAAAATCAAAATCATAAAAGTTAATAAGTTATAAAACCTGAAATATAAATAAGTTAAAAATAAAACAAATTAGAATTATAAAATTATAAAGATGAAACAAAAATTTAAAATACAAAATATTAAAAGTACTAACCAAGATGAGATTGGGATTGTCCCATTGGAATTTGGGATGAAGATGAAGCAGATGAGCATAGATCGGTCATTAGGATTCGACATATGTATATGGAGAATATAAAAGTTAAAAAACATACAAGTAAAATAATTAGATAATAAAATATTATATAAAATTATAAATGCAAAAAACAATTAAGGGACAAATTGTACAAACCATGGCAATGGTGGATCCAATATACACAAAGTCATACTACATCGGACGTAGCCGTAGATGCCGTCTCATGTATCACTATAATAATTAAATTTGAAATGAAATTAATGAATACCAATTAAATGAACATAAATAAATTAAAATAAGAAATAAGAAAATGACATTAAAATAAATATTAGATCCAAGCTGATCACTACCCTCCTCCTCGACGTCGGCCTCCTCATACTCAAGAACATCCGGAACATGAATTGGAGTACCCTTAATCCAATTCTACATGCAAATCAAAGCCTCCACAGTAGTAGGAGCTAATGAACTCCGAAATGAATCTAATACACGCCCTCTGGTGCTAAAGGTCGACTATGAGGCTACGGTGCTAACAGAGATGGCCAAAAAATTGCAGGCTATCTCTCTAAGGACATGATACTTCACGGTATCGAAAAATTTGGGGAAATGGTATCGAAAAATTTGAAAGTCACTTATTTCATGATATTGATCCTTTGTCCTGAGTTGAAATTTTGAACCATATATATAAACAAATATATATATATATATATATCAGCTTTGTGATAAATAAATAAATAAATAAAAATAGTTCAAACATTAAAAAAAAAATTAGAGCTGTGAATGCAATGAATATCAAGTAAGCAATATATTAATATTTTTTTCTTTTTAAGGAAAGTTTTCAAACTTAATCCAAATTAAATTTAGGGTATTTCGAAATACCATAAATTAATTTAGGAGTTTCAATCTATACATTAATTTAGGGTGTTTCGAAACCCTAAATTAATTTATGGTTCCAATCCGAATTAATTAGCCACAAATTTACTATCAAAACACATTACATAATACAAACTCAAAAAAATTAAAAACACACGGATAGATTCACACACAGTCACACATCATTCATCAATCATCAACGATTCAAACCACATGCACAATCAAGTCTCCATAGCACACAATTCACAAAATCTCATCCTCCATCTCCGATTAAACCACATCCTTTCTCCAATCTCCATTCCATAAAATATAAATAAAACTTTAATTTAGGGTTTCTTACGTTCGACGACAGCGTAATTTGCTAGTTCGACTATGGCGTAATTTGCTAGTTCGACTACGATGGACTATGGAGAATCGGAGATAAAAAATTGCAGAGAGGGAGCGACACTCAGAGAGAGAGAGGGAGAGAGATTCAAAGTGGGTGAACTGAGCTGGGGGGATCTAAACAAATAACGAAACAACGTCGTTTTGCCATTGACAAAATGGCATTGTTTCGAAACTTATATATGTAATTATATAAATATACATTATGTATGCGGGCGGGGAGGGGGTCACCCCTATCCCGCCCCCGCCTTAGGTGCCAGATGCCATCTGGCGGATAGGGTAATCTGCCTTGCCACACTGGGGAGGGGTGGAAGCGGGGAGGGGCCCTGCTGCCCACCCCTAAAATAGTCACTTTTAGCCATGAGTTTTTATCGTTGGAAACAAATTTATCGTCATCACGATAATATGTACATTCATTGAAAATATGTTTATTATCAAGGACATACCTTTCGTTGCAAATAACTATTTATGACAAAAAAAAAAAACTATTTGCAGCGAATGTATCTTGCTACAAATAGTTTCACATAAGAGAAAAAGAAAAATACAATATCACACATTAGGGGCCACAAGTTTCCATAACAATTTTCCACTAAGCTTTAAGTCTTTTTTCTCCAGTAATTATGTTTACAAGAACAGAAATCTGAAGGTCATTAAATCATGAGTTGAAAATCCTATATGGAAATATTTACATTCATATCAAACATCTCAATACAATTCAATTAGGTAGCAAAGTCCACGATCAAGCATAATCATGCAATAAAACTCACGTGAAGTTTATACACATGACAATTAGCTTCTTGCTTTTGGACTTATGATTTATGTTTCCTTCCACAACGCAGTGGTTTAAGGCTGAGAATGGTGTCTAAGGCTATTCATGGAGGGGCTTCAATAGAGGACTAGAGGAAGAGAGCAAAATCAAGAGGGTTATATAATTTTCGTTGTTATGGATGCTGTTGCAGAAATTCCGCCGCACAGCAGCTTGTGGTGGCTGTTTGAGGCATAAACTCCTTGCTATAATGGTTGGGGATGCCAAGAATGGTGTTGATTTGGAGAGGCTTAAGAAGAGGTGTTGAAGCTTGTTGTTTAGAGCTTGAATGGACCATAAGTTGCTGACTTGATGGCCTGTATAAAACAGAGAAGGAAAAGGGAACAAAGTGATATAAACATGGTCCGAGTAGGTAAGTTGGGGCTGTTTTTGGTTGTTGGCAGTAACAACAATGAAGTGGTGGTGAGTTTGTCTTCCAACACATATCTTATGCCTATTTGCGAGCTAATGTAGCTTGAGGAATTAAAGAGATCAAATAGAAGCCAAGGAAAAAGAGATAAGATCAGAAATTGATGCAAAACCAAGGACTAGAAATTAATAGCTACAATTTTGTCCAACATACAAGCTTTATCCACACACAACTTACATAATACATACAAGTCACTCCAACCCTCCAATTAAATCAATTGAAGCTCACTAAACAGCCCCTTGACCTCATAAATAATAGTACGACTATACTCCAGGATAGCACTTAATATAAATCTGTCCAAATGCGTAGAACCAACACCAAGACACACATTTCATCCATTTATCACTTGAACTCAACACAAATCCATCACACAAACATATAGTCATATAAACTTCTTATTGCATTGAATATGCATAAAACCTATCCGCCCAACTTTCACAAACACTTTACGGTCAAAAGCTATCCAATGAAGAGCTAAAAAATTCATGATTAATTTGAAGTTAAATATGGCAATGCCAACAGCAAAGCAAACAAAGTACGAAGTTTCTAAACCTAACATCTTTAAAATTTAAGTATGCCATGCAAAGCACACAAAAAAATGACAGGAGTATCTTCCAATTCATTAGGTATAAAAACATGATAGCAGAAAAGTAAGACGGAAGCTTCAAGATCAACACAAAAATGGGGAATCAAAACAAAACCTTAGAAATAATATCATTAGAAAGAACGAGGTGTGTGCAGCAGTGCTTGCAGCTATAGATCCATTTCCTTCAAGACAGATCACAAACAGTCTTCCCATTTCTACCCGTTACTTCTAACCACTAGAACACAAAATCCCACTTTTTTTCCTTCTCTATCTCTTCAAAACCACCACATCGGATCACCAAGTTAAGAAACCTAATGTGGAGGGATAAAATGAGCATAGCCCATAGTTGGGCCTAACCCACCAAGCCACCACTAGAGACAAAAGGGAGACAAGAAAAGAGACAAGAGGGAGACATAAGGGCCTATAAGTGTCAGAGGATCAGAAGAAGAAGGAAAAGAGTTCACGTAAGGGAGACCTGTCATCTCATGGCAGACTGGCATGTGTAACAAAGGCCTAGACGACATGAAAAAGGGGATTTTTTGACTTCTCACACTGACTACACTCCCTCAATCAGATCTTCTTCTTCAAGCAGCCTCTCAAGGACAGTACCTCTAATAGGAAGAGCTACAACCTTCTCTATATAGTAAGATATGAGGATCCATGAGTAATTGTAAACAGATATATTATAGTGGACATTTGATTACACCTAAAGAATAATGCAGTAATCGTAGCACAGTTTTGGGGAGTCGATTCCACATAGAGACATTAAAATAATAGTAGGAGGAATAAAGAAACTAAAGAAAAATATTAAATAATTAATGGAGAACAAAGATTAATTTTAAATGCAAATTAAAGTGAAGCAAAGTGGTTAACGGAAAAAGTACTCAAATTTGACAAACAGTAAAGCGCTGGGAATCCCTTGCACAAATCTGGTATTTTAATTATTCCTAATTCATTGAATAACTCAATTGGGAACTCAATTTCCAAAATTTTCAATCGGAAGGTATAGATTTATAAACTAAAATTAAACCAAATATAACCATTTGAAAAATCATTCACCACTTTTAAAATACGTAAATTATTATCCATATGGAGAAAATCCAACAACAACAATATACTCAGTGAGCGATATTGCAGCAAATAATTAAATCAATATAGATAAATAATTGATCCAAACATAATCAAATAACTAATCCATTCAATAGAAAAGTATGAATGAATCTATAAACAGAATAAATTATATGATTATTTGGAGAAGAAAACATCAACAATGAATTGAGAATGATAAAACAAAAGAGTTTTAGTAATTAAAAGTCAAATACATAAATTAAAAATACCATCTAATGTGCAAGTTCATCCGTAGCCTTATTTGAGAATTTAGATACCCATAAATATAATAAACAACAAAAATCTCAAGGGAAAAATAAAGCAAACGGAGGCCATGGAAATTAATTTCGTCTCCTCGGTCTTCAGTACTGAGCCATCTCTCTCTTTTCCCAAAACTCTCAATTTCGTACTAATGATATGCTTATATATGCTATGAAAGAAACCCTAATGTCATCATACTCCTGCATACAAAATTATATAAATTTTAGGACTCATCTTGGCAGCCACATACGCATTTCAGGAGATCAAATTTAGAAATCCTTATTAGAGAGAAATTTGTATCTCTTTAAGACATTTTTCCAGCGCATCAAAAATCGCATTAATCTGATATTTGAATGAAAAGTTACGTTCCAAATACCAAAGTATGTCTAGGCTGTCTTCTAGCGAATTTCGAATTGACTTTTTCTCTTGATTTAATTTACTCTCAAATCTCATCATTATCCTTATTTGAAGAGTCATACACTCGTTGAAAGTTCTTAGGTTGTTCCAATGTCTTACCTGTAATACCCGAATCCTACTACACAGGTCCTTACGTCATTTATTAATTCCTTAAGTTAAATATTTTGAGATAAAGACTTTTATTATTTTATTATTTTTATTTTAAGATAAGTGTCCTTTATTATTTTTTTATGTGGGTTATTAACTAATTCAAGGGTATGATTTTTTTATGACCTTATAATATTTTCTTTCAAACCCTTTAATTTTATTTACTCAAGAAATGACCCAAACTCTCTCTACCATTGGACGGGTAAGCAAAGGAAATATCTTTCCACATTTAATCTCCACCCTTCATTTCCTTAGCTTATGGGATAAGCCTTGATCAAATCTATTGACTTTTCTCCCCCTTGAACCCGTAGCTTTCTCAATAAGCCAATTAAATTTCTTTTTTTTTTCTCCCTTATACTTCGGCTTACAGCAGAAGGAATAAATCCCATCTTTCTCTTTAGCACCCACCGACATCTAAAGCAAGGAAAGGAAGAAAACTCTTCCAGCCCTCACCGTGCGACTACAACCCCTTCTCTCCCATTCCATCTCTCTTCCAATCTCAAGCCAAACTTCCATTTTTCCTTCTTCTCAAGAGGGAAATAGTAAGGTAAGAGCACCCTCAACCCTCTCCCTTGTGTATTTCGATAGCCATGGTTTATTAATCAAGTGGGTTTTTCTCTTGTTGACTATTCATGTTTCGGTTTTGGACTTCTAGCCAAGGGTTTCGTGTGCCCTCTATTTTCCTAAGCCGAATCTACCTTCCTCTTCACCATTTTCGTGTTTTGAGAAGGATTTACCCAAAGGTAAAAACCCTAACTTGACCCACTCGGTTTTAATTGATTTTGGAGACCCATTGAGTTGTTTTAGCGTGGATCTTAATTTTTAGTTGGTGTCTACGTGTTGACAAACATCAATGCTCTATTTCTTTTGGCAAAACCGAGCATATTGAAGCTGTTTTTGCCGTGTATCCTCCTACCCTACGAAATTGGTATTTTCTATTTAACTTGGTTAGTCACAAGTGATGATTAATTGATCTATTGATGAAGAAACCATGGGTCATGCTCTGTTGTGTGTTCCAGCCGTGTGTTTTGCAAGGCAGATTTTTGTAATTCCTTCTTGTATTTCTTGAGTCTAAGCCATTTTTTAATTATGTCTTTATGTGTTAAATTAATGGAGTTGAGGTTTATAATTTTAGATATACTTTCCTCAAGTTTATGGCCTATGTAAGCCACTGAGAATTTCTAGTTTAAACTAGCAAACTTGTTTTAGGAATTTTTAGGTTGCCGAATGTTGTACCCCTTTTATTATGCTATGTTTTCAGAAAATATATGAAACTTTTCTTAAGTTTTCTACAACTCTAATATTACTTAATTATGTAGTTGGGATTTTGGTTAAATGAGGATGTTTAAGACCATGAATGTACTAAGACTTGCTAGCTGCCCATGCACTGTAGAATTCTGAAATATGTTCTGTTTTGAAGCCTAAACCAGCCCATTTCATCCCTTGTTCAGTTCCACCTTTTTGTTCAACCAAAGTTAAATTTTAATTTGAAAAACCATTGAAGAACAAGTAAAAAAAATCAAACCTCTTATGGGCATTGGCCCTTTTGTTGGACTTACCTTCCATATGATGTTACAAAGCTATCAAATGCCCTCTTTAAATGAAAATTTCAGATTTGTAGCACTTCCTTGTTCCCTTCCATTCTTAAATAAATCTATACCATATATACATTCCTAACCTATGATTTCTACCTATACTTCATATAGAAAACGATGGACTTTAAAAGGGGACAACAAGCAAGCTATATACTCTCATGAGTTTCTTAAATGTCAGAATGAGGATATTAATGTTTGGCTTAGTGTTATGTATGGTGGGTAGCTAAATGGGTTAAGGAAAAACACTTTAATTTCAACTTGGAATTTAAGTAAGCATGTACGGGTGTCGAATAGTAAAGCTTAAAGTGAAAGGAATATTAGTATGTTTATCCCATTTCATTGAATAGGAGTTTATTTTCAAGATTCAAGGAACCTACTTGTACAGCATCGAGGTAAGTAGCTATGACCATACTCCTTACACAAAGCTCTCTTATGTAAGAATGTCTCTCTCTCTTTCTCTCTCTCTCTCTCCCTCTCTTTTCAAATGTTCTTCTAAAGAAAGAATAAATGTATATATATTATGTACAAGCCTTTCTTGGTAGCCCATGTTAAGCACCCTATTAATTATAATTGTGTGTATGTGTATAAGGTAATGCATCACGAAACTTTTATACATGCTCTCTTAAATAACTACTCCTTATTTATATGTAGTATGATATGAAACAATTTTTCAAAGAAATGCATATGCATTTGGACTAAGGAAAAGATAATGAAAACATTTGACTACAAAGAAAGGAAAAAAAAAAAGGAATGAAAGCATAAAAGTACGTAACAGTCATATGAATGAAAGGGTACCAGAGGAATGGGCAAATTGCAATTCCGGGTAAGTAATACTGATAGTGCACCCAGTGCTGCCCCCCATGAAAGGGATTCCCAACTTGTGGCCGCGGGAGGAATCCGGGTCCAAAAGACCGCTAACCCCAACACACAGGGTGTAATAGTGTGTACTGGCCAAAGAAAGTGAAACGTAAAGTAAAGTCATTTCTTAAAGATGTTTATGCATGAAAGTACAATTATGCTTTAAGGCTGTTTATGCATGAAAGTATAGTTATGCCTTAAATCATTTGTGCATGAAAGTATATTTATTCTTTAAACTGTTTATGCATAAAAGCATTGTCAAGAACTAGCAAATGTTTATGTATGCATGTTTTCAAAGAAAGATTATGTGATTAATAAGTTAACAACATGGTGTACTGCTTATTGAGTATTAAACTCACTTTGTGTTTATGTTTTATACGTCCAGGTATGGATAAAGAGGCTGTGGAGCTAGGCACTGCCAAGGAGGTAGGGGTCGATGCTTAGAGTTCCCTGTCGGTTCGACTTTCAATGATAATGGTTTATGTTTTGATGTTTTTGTGATGGGTCCCGTATTGGGACGTTTTGTTGGTTTAATTTAAGACAATACAACTTCTATGGTGGGGTGATGGTAACCCCACATATGATGGTTTAACACCTTTTTGTATGTGTTGTAGGGACTGAGTCCCCTCTTATTTAGAACTAGTTATGTTTGATGAATGAGTGTTGGACTCTGAGAGTCTTTTATGTAAAATGCTGGACAGATCATCTATCAGATGTTCCCTTTTAAACTAGAAATGCTGAGTACATGCATGTCATGTTCACGCATATCCCTTATCACCTTCGTAGAGAAAATAATAATAATAATAATAATAATAATAATAATAATAATAATAATAATAATAATAATAATAATAATAATAATAATAATAAGGAAAGAACATGTCATGGATCATGGCCTCGTCCTAGTTTAGGGCGAGGTGGTGACATTGCCCACTTGAAAGTTATTTGAATTTGACTGGAGTTTGACTTACTCTTTTATAGACTCTGAAATTAAATATAAAAATCTACTTATGAGTATCCCAAAGTAAATAGAAACTCAATTCAAGAATACACATTAATTCCTTTGATTTCTATTCACATTTTAGCATTTTAGTCCAATAATAGAGTATTCAGAGTGCACTTCCGTACACTCATCACACCCCCAACTTGCTTATTGCTAGTCCCTAGCAATTTCTATGTTAAAGAGTTGAAAGGGATGAGAATTACTAAAATAGGTTCCCAATTCATATTTTCCAGATTCACATATCAAAATAAACCAAAGAATCCAATAACCCATCAAGATCAATCCACTTATAAGAATTCACAGAGTGTGTGCACGCTCTCCATGCCATAACCATCTTACCATTAATCTTGCCACATGCAACATTAAGAACTTCTTAAGCAAAATGTTCAACTCTATAACTCATGGGTATAATAGTGTTTCGTGTAAGGTTTCTCTCTATGGAGTTGACAAGTGGTGTACACACAATCACATAGAGATTTAGGTAATTATGAACAAACAAGAAGAAAGCATTGATCTTATAATAGGAACACTAACAAATGAGAATTCAATCATTCTTTCCACAAGCTTATTTGAGATCAGAACGGTCAAAACAAAAGGTCATAATGTGGCTTAGGTTAGGCTATATGACAAGAAAAGGAAAATGATTCAAAAACTTCCATGTACATACATAAGGAATCTTATTAAACATCTCAATAAACCACATCTCTCACTTGATGTACTCTTCAACCTTTCAAATCACCGAATAATTTTTTTTTCATTTGTTACTTTTTTATTTTCAGCTCAACAATTTGGTGAACAAGTATATGTCATCCTAATATTTTGTTATTTTTTACGCAACTTTGGTATTTTTGTCTTTGAAACTCACTAACTTGAACACCTTGTAACTCATGTTATTCCATTTTTTCTCTTTTTTTTTTTTTATTCCTTGCAAAAAAAAAATTACACATCTAGTACACACTTGGAAGTAACAAGGGAAGGGAAAATCAATGTATATATTATACTCCAATGTGGAGCAGTATGGATAATGTGGGTATATGAAGAAAAAGTCTATATGTGTTTCTTGGCTCAAAGTTGGCTACTAGGGATTTATAATTCAAAGGATTGGCTTGAAAAGCTCAAACGTTAATCTTAAATTGACCTTCATCATATTCCAAGTATATCCACCATCATACCACAAACCATGTAATGATATTCTCAAAGATCAATGAATGCTTATCACAGTTTACTGCATTTATAGGCTCTCAATCCTCTCCAAAACTCACACAAATATTTAAGCAAAAGATTTCTCTAGCTATACGTGTCAAACTACCATCTTACCACAAAACTTGGATGAGTGCATTAGGAGTTCTGTGCATACTTTAGCAAAAAATTATTATGGTGGGTTTGGTGAATTCACGAAGATGGCTATGAATGAGAATGGGTACACATGTGATGACGCCATCCTGGATTGTAGGTATCGAGAGAAGGTGCAAAAGACTGCTTGTACATACTGACTCACTCAAAAATGAGTAGCACAAAGGCTATCCCAAGTGCAGGAGGATGTCGCGTAATAATTAGGAATAAATTCCTAGATCGTCTCCTCAGAAAAAATTACTTAAAATCAAACTCGTTTAAAATGGCAAAAATATTCACAAAGAGAAAATAAAAATGATGGTATGTGCAATGGATGGAAGAGTGCAACAAGAATGAAAAAGGCACTAGTCATGGACTAGATTCATATTTTTGGATTTTTGAGTGTCGAAATGAAATGTAAATTACTAACAAATTGAAATTAACAATCAAAAAATCAACTAAACTAAACAATCTTAATTAATCTGAAAATTAAACAATAAACTGAAATTATTTAAGTCCTAATTAAACTTTAATCAATCTAATATGCAATGGAAGTAAGGGATTAATAAAATTAAACTAAGAATTAAACTAAATTAGAAAGTAATTGACAAAATATGAATTGAGAATTGAAAAGTCCCAAAATCAAGATTCTAGGGTTCATCCTTGTATTCAAATCACAAATTCTCAAAATCAATCCATAGCAATTGTAATCACTGTTCAATGAAATCTTAAAAGAGCAAGAAAAATAAATAACACGAAGTAAATAAACAGCAAATAAATTGCCCAAACTTCTAAGCCAAAAATCTTAAAAATATTCCATAAACTTTAAATTGAAATTAAATAAAAAGTAGAAAGTGAAAAGTGCAAGCCAAATAGATGGAGATGGAGGTGGTAGACAATGGAGAAGGCGGCTTGAGTGGCAATTGGATCCCGGAAGAGTTCTTCAAATGTCCGGCGTTGCTCTCCAAAAGTCTCCAATTTCGTGCTAATGATATTCTTAAATAGGGTACGAAAGAAACCCTAATGTCCTCATATTCCCTCACACAAAATCGCTTAATTTTTTGGACCCAACTTGGCAGCCATGTACATGCTTCAAGAGTTTGAATTTTGAAATGTTTATTAGAGATAACTTTGTAGCCCTTTAAGATAGCTTTCCAACGCATCAAGAATCGTATCAATCCAATATTTGAGCAGAAAGTTATGATTACAATATTAAAGTATGTCCATTTTGTCTCCCAACACATTTTGGACTTTGATCCAAATTACTCTCAAACCTCATCATTATTCTTATTTGAAAAGTCCTACACTCGTTAAAAGTTCTTAGCTTGTTCCAACGTCTTGCCCACTTGAAAGTCCCTTGAATTTGAAATTAGAAATAAAATAAAATAAGAATAATAGAACATCACAAATATGTTGTGCACAATGAACATTGTCCAATTAAATCACAAGTTATAAAATTAAGCATAAATCATGCTATTAACCAATTTAAATCACAACTCGAATTTATTCATTTTAACCATTTTTTTATGTAAAACCAATAATAATATAATGAAATAAATAAAATATATTGGTTCTAAATGTATAAAATATGCAATAATTCAGCTCAATCACACCCCCCAACTAGCATTTTGCTAATCCTTGAGCAAATAGTGAAAATTAATTGAGATGAATATTGCATAAAGATCGAAATCCAAACAGAAACAATCAAACACAATTCTAAATTCTCACAAAAGTAACACGTTACTACTCAACCCCTAGGGCCTATACCCACCAAGACTATCTCAACAATTTTTCACATGGAATTGAGGCAAATAACTCAGAACTCAAATGTGTATATAGAGCTAAACTGGTTGTGTGTTCCTCATTACTAGCCATGTTTTGTCATAGGATTTTTTCAACTTTAAGATTAATCATTGCTGATTCTAATTACCTTAAAGCCCAAGGAACTAGCAATTTTTACGCCAGCTCTGTTTTTAAAGGTTGAACACTCAACCCCCAAAGTCTTGGGTAACTGTTTCTAGCCCTTTACTTAGGAAAGTTCACTAAGTCGTCTTTATCCATCTTTTGTTTGTTTTTTTCTTTCAAATCTATTTTTTTTTCTTTGTTTTCTTTTCCTTTTCTTCTTCTTCTTCTTCTTCTTTTTTTTTCTTTGGAAAGTATGGCTCGGTAGTCCTGCAATTTACTTATCCTGTGTTAAATCAGTGAACAATAAATAAGGATCACTACAAACGTAAGCATGTGCAAAATGTCCTTCAAAATTTGCCCTTCATTCTACAAAAATCTCACCAAGTCTCATCTCAATGAGCATAACATCCTGGTGTTTCAAGGCACACATCAACAAAATATGATGCATCAAAATCATGTTCTATGCTTAAGCTTGAAATAAATCTTCACAAAATGATTCCGCTCAACTACTCCACCAAGATGCTCAGATTTCACAAAATACCAGAAATGGAGTGTGTCAATCATATGTGTATCAATGCACATCACATTAATGCAATTTTTTTTTAAATCTGTGCACACACGCTACCCCCCAGCTAGTGAGAGACATGGTCCTCAATGAATCGAATGAAAAAAAAAACAAAGTGCACAGAAATAAGCAAGCAAAACAAAAGATCAACACGAAATATAAAATCAAAGTAAAACAACAAATAAAAACAAACAAAATGCAAGTAAAGAAAATTGTAAAGAGGGAAAAAATCAAAACACTTCCCTGGAATCTTGCACAAGCAAGATCTCTTCGTGTGGATCGAAGATCTTCATAAACGGCTTTAGACGTTTTCCATTGACGGTGAAACAATTGTCATTCTTCAGATTGACAATGTCTATCGCGTAGTGAGGATGAACCTTGTTTACAATGTACGGCCCACTCCATCGGGATTTCAATTTACCAGGAAAAATATGTAAGCAAGAGTTGTAAAGAAGAACTTCCTGGCCAAGTATAAAATGCTTTGGATGAATTTTCTGATCATGTAGAATTTTCATGCGTTACTTCGCTAGCTGAGCGTTGTCATAAGCATCCCAACGAGTTTCATCTAATTCATTGATTTGCAATTTTCTCAATCCTGAAGCTTCATCAAGTGACATGTTAACATGCTTTATAGCCAAAAGAGCTCGATGCTGAATATCAACAGGAAAATGACAAACTTTACCATAAACTAATCGATAAGGAGACATCCCTATACTTGTTTTAAAAGCTGTCCTATAAGCCCACAAAGCATCAAGAAGCTTAATTGACCAATCTTTCCTATTAGAATTAATAGTTTTCTCTAAAATAATTTTTATCTCTCTGTTTGCCAATTCTGCTTGCCCATTTGTTTGAGGGTGATAAGGGGTAGAATCTTGGTGTGTGATATCATATTTCTTCAAGAGTATAAAAAATGATTTGTTGCAAAAATGAGAACCCACATCACTAATGATAACTTTGGGCATGCCAAAGCGAGCAAACAGAGATTGCAAAAATTTTAGGACAACACGATGGTCATTTGTTTTGCAAGCGACAGCCTCCACCCATTTTGAAACATAATCCACAGCTAATAAAATATATGTGTTTCCAAAGGAAACTAGAAAATGTCCCATGAAGTCTATTCCCCAACAATCAAAAATTTCTAAGGTAAGAATAGGGGAAAGAGGCATCATGTCTCTTTTGCTAATAGATCGCAATTTTTTACAAGACTCACAAGCCTTATGAAAATTATAAGCATCTTTAAATATGGAAGGCCAGTAAAAACCACTTTGTAAAATTTTAGCGACTGTTTTCTTTGCTGAAAAATGACCACCACATACACCCATATGACAAAATCTCAACACAGAAGAAAACTCATCATCAAGAATGCATCTTCGAATCAATTGATCTGAACAATATTTGAAAAGATATGGATCATCAAAGTAAAAGTGTCATACCTCATAGAGAAATCGACGTTTATCTTGGGTGGACCATTCATAATGCATTCGCTCAGTCACCAAATAATTGACTATGTCAGCATACCAGGGAGCTTTATTAATCACAAACAATTGCTCATCCGGGAAACTATCATCAAGAGGAAGGCTGACATTTGAAGAGGAGGATGATGGCAATCTAGATAGGTGGTCAGCTACCACGTTTTCAACTCTTTTCTTGTACTTAATGTTGATGTTGAACTCTTGAAGTAGTAGAATCCAGCGAATCAAGCGTGGTTTTGCATCTTTCTTAGCCAATAAATACTTAAGAGCAGACTGGTCAGTGAAAATAGTAACAAGAGAACCAAGAATGTAAGTCCGAAATTTATCAAGTGCAAAAACCACAACAAGCAAATCTTTTTCAGTAGTGGTATAATTTTTCTAGGCATCATTCAAGGTTCTACTGTCATAATAAATCACAAAATGTCTATTATCCACACACTGCCCCAAAACAACTCCTAAGGCATAGTCACTTGCATCAGTCATGATTTCAAATGGAAGGTCCCACTATGGGGGTTGCATAATAGGAGCAGTGGTAATTAATTTTTTTAGGGTATCAAAAACTTTTTGGCACTCATCAGTCCAAACAAATTCAATATCATTTTGTAAAAGAGTTTACAAAGGTTTTGCAATAGAACTGAACCCTTGAATAAACCGCCTATAAAAGCCAGCATGACCAAGAAAATAACCAATATCCTTAATCATCCTAGGGATAGGAAGTTTAGATATTAATTCAATTTTTACCTTGTCGATCTTTATACCTTCAGAAGAAACAATATGTCCCAAGACAATACCCTGAGTAACCATAAATTGGCATTTCTCCCAATTAAGTAAAAGATTTTTTTCCTCACATCTCTGGAGAATACATCCCAAATTATGCAAACAACTATCAAAAGACTTCCCAAAAATAGAGAAGTCATCTATGAATATTTCACAAATATCATCAATCATGTCAGAAAAAATACTCATCATGCATCTCTGAAAAGTAGTTGGAGCATTACACAAACCAAAAGGCATTCTAGTAAAAGTAAAGGTGCCAAAAGGACAGGTGAAAGTGGTTTTCTCCTGGTCCTCAGGTGCTACAGCAATTTGATAATAACCAGAGTATTCATCCAAGAAGCAATAAAATGCATTACCAGCCACTCTTTCTAAAATTTGATCCAAAAATGGTAAAGGAAAATGATCCTTCCTACTGGCTGAATTAAGTTTTCTATAATCAATGCACATTCTCCAACCAGTAACCATTCTAGTTGGAATCAACTCATTTTTATCATTTTTTACAACAGTTAAATCAGATTTTTTTGGTACCACTTGAGTTGGACTTACCCATTTACTGTCTGAGATGGGGTAAAATGATACCCACTACGAGCAACTTAAGCACTTCCTCTTTGACAACATCCTTCATGGTAGGATTGAGCCAACGTTGAGCATCACGAACCGGTCTAGCATCATCTTCAAGATGGATTATGTGGATACAAACAGCAGCATTAATACTTTTGATGTCGGCTATTGTCCAACCAATTGCACCTCGATGCTTTTTTAAGACTTCAATCAACTGGGCTTCATCCTTCTGATTTAACTTTGAGGAAATCACTACAGGAACAGTGCCTTCTTCAGGACCAAGAAACACATACTTTAAATCTTGAGGAAGTGGTTTCAGTTCCAACTGAGGAACTTCTTCCTTTGAAGACTTAAGTATGTCTGGTGGTGGTAGAGTTTCAAACTGGGGTTTCCATCTTGCGCCTGCAAATTGCACTTCAAGTGGTAAAGAAGAATCTGCAAAACAGTCCAAAAATTCAAAGACATTTTCATCAACATGGTCAGTTTTTTCATCAAGTGAAAATTCATGTGGCTGAAAAATGGAATCATTATCAGAGAAAGGAAAAGTTGAGAAAATAAATTCTGTTGGTGTCAAACTCTCCACAGCATTCAAATCACTTGTGTCATCAAAATGTGTTGGCATCTTGCAAGCATTGAAAAAGTTCAACTCAAGTGCCATCTTCCCAAAAGTAAGCTTCAGAACTCCACTTCTGCAATTAATCAAAGCATTTGATGTAGCTAGAAATGGTCTTCCAAAAATGACAAGAGCTTGGTAAATAGTGGAGGCTAGCTGCTGCATATCAAGAACTACAAAATCCACTGGGTAGTAAAATTTGTCCACCTGGACCAGCACATCCACTACAATACCCCTCAGCTCCTTAACTGATCTGTCAGCCAACTGTAGCATGATGGAGGTCTTTTTCAGCTCACCCAATCCCAACTGCTCATACACTGAGAATGGTAGCAAGTTCACACTACTCCCCAAATCAAGTAAAGCTCTCTCAATGCGTGACTCACTGATCATAATGGAAATGTTGGAAGAGCTGTGATCTCCAAACTTCTAAGGAGTCTCGCTCAATATCAATGCACTGACTTGCTCCGTTAGGAAAGCTTTCTTCTTTACATTCAGCTTCCTCTTCACTGTGCACAAGTCCTTCAAAAATTTTGCATATGAAGGAACTTGTTGTATGGCATCCAAGAGTGGAATATTAATCTTTACTTGCTTATAGATCTCCTGAATCTCAATGTGGTATTTATTCTTTTGGCCAGCTGCCAATCTCTGAGGATAGGGAACCACAGGTAGGTACCCTCTACTAGTTTTAGCATCTGCACTCACAGGCTTCTTCAGCTCTGGTCTTACTACCTCTAGTTCTTTTTCAGCTTCACCAGTCTCTGTTGCATCTATAGGTGTAGGAGCAACTACTTGTGTGTCCATAGTCATCTCTGGTTGGGGAATTTTCTTTCCACTTCTCAAAGTAAGAACGGCCTTCGTTGTCTCGAAAACCTCTCCTGAGACATTATGCACTTGTTGTTATAGTTGCCGGTATACTTGAGGATTAGGCTGAGGTTGTGCTGGGAGTTTCCCCTTCTCTAGAGTGCTCAATGTTGTGCTCATCTTATTGATGGTGCCCCGCAAGTCATTTATGGTCTGAGTGTTCTGATTGTTTGTGGTGGCCTGAATCTACATGAATTGCTGAAGTGTATTGGCCATCTGTGCCATACTGTCATCTAGAGACTTCTTCGCAGATGATTGAGGCTGAGAACTCTATGCAGCTACATGAGGCTGAAATCCTAGAGGTGCTACAAAAGGATAGCTCTGAGAACTTTGATATGATGGATACTGGTGCTGAGGAGCAGCCTGATGAAATGGCTGCTGAGAAGTTGGTGGAGACCGGCCAAGCTGATCATTCCTCTATGAGAAATTTGGGCGATTCCTCCACCCCGGATTATATGTATGGGACAAAGGCTGATTTTGTGATCTATTTACCCAGTTCGCTGATTTCATTTGCTCAAAGCCACTCTCCTCTAATGCTGGCATAATTGGGCAATCTTGGGTCTTGTGGTTCGAATCAGCTCATATAAAGCATGCCTCTACTGTTTTCACTGCCTTCACATTTTCCATCTCCATGACCTCTAATCTTCTAGTCAATGCAGCTATTTGGGCTTGAACGTCAGTGTCCTCCTTAAACTCATATCTGCTCCCACTAGCAATAGTCCTCAGTAACTGTGTTGTCAAAGAAACTCGATCAGTTCGAGTGTTCCATTGTTGTGCGCTCTTGGCAAGATAGTCAAAAAATGGCAATGCTTCATTAGGTTCCTTGCTAAAGAATTCTCCATTGCACATAGTCTGAACAAACTGCTTGCATTGTGGAGTGAGACCAGTGTAAAAATAATTCACCAGCCTCCAGGATTCAAAACCGTGATGTGGACAGATGTTCAACAAATCCTTAAACCTTTCCCAATTGGCCTGGAAAGTCTCGTCAGATTTCAAATTGAACTGGCTGATCTGCTTTTGTAAATACTGAGTTCTCTAAAAAGGAAAAAAAATTTGTAAGAACTCACGTCACATATTAGACCAACTAGAGATAGAATTAGGCCTCAAAAAATTAAACCAAATCTTCGCTTTATTCTTTAAAGAGAAAGGAAATAAACAAAGTCTAATAAATTCATCAGTAGTGGCTTTATTGATAAAAGTAGTACAGGCCAACTCAAAATCTGTCAAGTGCTGATAAGGACTCTCAGAATCCATCCCATGGAACTGAGGTATCACTGGCATCATGTCATGCTTAATGGAAAAATTAGGTGCATCATCAGGTAAAATAATGCATGATGGTGTAGTGGTGCAAGTGGGCTGCAAATAATCTCTAAGAGTGCGTGGTGCAGGTGTAGCCATGGTTTGTTCAATTTCAATGTCCTCGTCTGTAGAAAAAACAGAAGAGCTATCTATCTCTGGGCTGTGTATACTACTCTCAGTGCCCGATGTAACTCTAACCAATCTATTTGAATTGTCTCTCACCCATGACATTAAACATCAATCCAAATAAAATAAGTAAGGTTCAAGTGACTGAGTAGTAGGTGACAAGTGAAATGTGTAATCAGAAATCAAATAGTGAAGAAAACATTCGAGATGAAAAATAAAAAAAATAAAAAATAACAAGTCTAAATTTACGTCAAGCAACTATCCCCGGCAACGGCGCCAAAAACTTAACTCACTAAAAAATGAGTAGCACAAAAGCTATCCCAAGTGCAGGAGGATGTCGCGTAATAATTAAGAATAAATTCTTAGATCGTCTCCCCAGGGAAAGTTACTTAAAATCAAACTCGTTTAAAATGGTGAAAATATTCACAAAGAGAAAATAAAAATGATGGTATGTGCAATGGATGGAAGATTGCAACAAGAATGAAAAAGGCACTAGTCATGGACTAGATCATATTTTTGGATTTTTGAGTGTCGAAATAAAATGTAAATTACTAACAAATTGAAATTAACAATCAAAGAATCAACTAAACTAAACAATCTTAATTAATCTGAAAATTAATCAATAAACTGAAATTATTTAAGTCCTAATTAAACTTTAATCAATCTAATATGAAATGGAACTTAGAGATTAATAAAATTAAACTAAGAATTAAACTAGATTAGAAAATAATTGACAAAATACGAATTGAGAATTGAAAAGCCCCAAAATTAAGATTCTAGGGTTCATCCTTGTATTCAAATCACAAATTCTCAAAATTAATCCATAGCAATTGTAATCACTGTTCAATGAAATCTTAAAACAGCAAGAAAAATAAATAACACGAAGTAAATAAACAGCAAATAAATTGCCCAAACTTCTAAGCCAAAAATCTTTAAAATATTCCATAAACTTTAAACTGAAATTAAATAAAAAGTAGAGAGTGAAAAGAGCAAGCCAAATAGATGGAGATGGAGGTGGTAGGCAATGGAGAAGGCGGCTGGAGCGGCAATTGGACCCCAAAAGAGTTCTTCAAATGTGCGGCGCTGCTTTCCAAAAGTCTCCAATTTTGTGCTAATGATATCCTTAAATAGGGTAGAAAAGAAACCCTAATATCTTCATTTTTCCCCACACAAAATCGCTTAAATTTTTTGGACCCAAATTGGTAGCCATGTACGCACCTCAAGAGTTCGAATTTTTAAATCTTTATAAGAGACAACTTTGTATCCCTTTAAGATAGCTTTCCAACGCATCAAGAATTGTATCAATCCGATATTTGAGCAGAAAGTTATGATTAAAATATTAAAATGTGTCTATTCTGTCTCCTAATGCATTTTGGACTCTGAGCCGAATTACTGTCAAATCCCATCATTATCCTTATTTGAAGAGTCCTACACTCGTTGAAAGTTCTTAGGTTGTTCCAACGTCTTGCCCACTTGAAAATCCCTTGAATTTGAAATTAGAAATAAAATAAAATAAGAATAATAGAATATCAAAAATATGTTGTGCATGTGAATAAACATTGTCCTATTAAATCACAAGTTATAAAATTAAGCATAAATCATGCTATCAACCAATTTAAATCACAACTCGGATTTATTCATCTTAACCATTTTTTCATGTAAAACCAATAATAATGTAATGAAATAAATAAAATATATTGGTTCTAAATGTATAAAATATGCAATAATTCAGCTCAATCACATACCTAAGGCATTACATTATTTCTCATACATTCCTCTCATTTAGCAAATGTAAGGCACTCTTGAGTTAGATAATCTACCCCACCACACACAAAACATAGTCCAAAGGAGTCAACACGAGTAGCCATATGTGTTGGTTTTAAATCTTTAGTTCTTAACACTTCTAACTCCCTAGTAAGCATCTCTACCTTAACTTTTTGGTTATTCTCTTCCCTAAGATGGTAAATTCCACCATTATTTGGATTTCCAGTAGGCCGTGACCTATTTGTACTCTCAGTAACACTAGGTCCGGTCTAATTGTGAGCTTTTTCAGCAAGCTCATTAAGATATTATATGGCATCATTAAGATTTTTCTGCAAAAATTTATCATTACACGTCATCTCTATGAATTGACGCTCTCTCAGTGTAAGTCCCTCATAGAAATAACTAACTAAGCGTCAGTTCTCATACCCCATGGTGAGGACACATACTCAACAACTCTTTAAATAACTTCCAAGACTGATACAAAGTCTCACTATCTTTTTGTGCAAAGGTGGAAATTTACCTTTTTAAAGCGTTGATCTTATGTTAGAGAAAGTATTTATTAAAAAAAGACCTGAGTCATCTCATTCCATTATCCAATAGATCGTGGTCTAAGCGAGTATAGGCAACTCTTAGCTATGTCCTTCAAAGAGAAAGGAAAGAACATAAGTCTCACAACATCATCAGTTGCATTTTGACTATAAAAAGTCTCAACTAGTTCCTCAAACTCTCTAATGTGTACATATGGATTTTCATTTTCTAAGCCAAGAAAAGTAGGGAGTAACTGTATCATCCCTGTTTTAAAATCTAGTTTGCGAGTATTAGCTAGAAACATGATGCATGATGGTGTGGTTGTGCGTATAAGGTGGAGGTAATCCTGAAGAGTTCTAGTGGGTTGATCTTCTTGTTCACTCATTTCTTCGGGACTAGATAGATTGTCAAATAAAGGATTTAAAAAATTTGATTCTGACTCTAGTACAAGCCTACAAGCAAATCTACCAAATGTGTCTCTATATATGTGCATGCAAGGTAACAAAATACTAAAAAAATAAAAATACTATTAAAAGAAAGAAGAAAAAAAAATAATGCAGCAAGCTAAAAGAAGGAATGAAGTTACTGCCTTTACAAACTACTGAAAAGAAAAACTATCTAACAATTCTTCTACTGCCTCCCTGGCAACAGCGCCAAAATTTGATTATGCCCAAATAATAATGTGGTAGTCATAGCAACTCTGGGGTGTCGATTCCATAAAAAGACAAATTAAAAGAATAGCAGGAGGAACAAATAAACTAAATAAAAATATTAAATGAATAATGGAGAACAAAGATTAATTTTAAATACAAATTAAAGTAAAGCAAAGTGGCTAACGATAAAAGTACTCAAATTTGTCAAATAGTAAAGCACCGGGAATCCCTTGCACAAATCTAGTATTTTAATTATTCTTAATTTATTGAATAACTCAATTGGAAACTTAATTTTCAAAATTCTCAATCGAAAGGTATAGATTTATAAACCAAAATTAAACCAAATATAACCCTTTGAAAAATCATTAACCACTTTTAAAACGTAAATTATTATCTCTATTGAGAAAATCCAACGACGAGAATATACTCAATGAGCAATATTGCAGCAAAGAATTAAATCAATATACATAAAAAATTAATCCAAACATAATCAAATAACTAATCCATTTAATAGAAAAAGTATGACTGAATCCATAAACAGAATAAATTCTATGATTATTTGGAGAAGAAAACATTAACAATGAATTGATAATGATAAAACAAAAGAGTTTTAATAATTGAAAATCAAATACATAAATTAAAAATATCATCTAATGTGCAAGTTCATCCCTAACCTTACTTGAGAATTTAGTTACCCATAAATATAATGGACAACAAAAATCTCAAAAGAAAAATAAAGCAAACGGCGACCATAGAAATTAGTTTCGTCTTCTCGGTCTTCAACACTAAGTTTTCTCCCTCTTCTTCCAAAACTCTCAATTTCATGCTAATAATACGCTTATATAGGGTAGGAAAGAAACCCTCATGTCTTCATATTCTCGTATACAAAATCGCCTAAATTTTAAAACTCATCTTGGCAGCCACGTACATAATTCAAGAGTTCGAATTTAGAAATCCTTATTAGAGAAAAATTTGTAGCCATTTAAGATAGCTTTCCAAAGCATCAAGAATTGTATCAATCTGATATTTGAGTGGAAAGTTAAGTTCAAAATACCAAAGTATGTCCAGGCTGTCTTCTAGCGAATTTCGGACTGACTTTTACTCTTGATCCAAATTACTCTTAAACCCTATCATTATCCTTATTTGAAGAGTCCTACAGTTGTTGAAAGTTCTTAGATTGTTCCAACATCTTGTCCACTTGAAAGTCCTTTGAATTTGACTAGATTTTAACTTGTTCTTTTGTAAACTCTGAAATTAAACATAAAAATCTTCTTAGGAGTATCCCAAAGTAAATAGAAACTCAATTCATGAATACATATTAATTCATATGATTTCTATTCACATTAATAGGGTATTCAGAGTGCACTTTTGTACACTCATCAAGACTCCCCTCCCCAAACCCCCGTGGACGTAAGCCTGTTGATGAACCACGTAAATTTTGGTATCATTCTCTCTTTACTTTCTCTGTACTTATTTTTCATTCACCACCATGGACATACGAAACATCACTGTACAGCCTCATTGAATCAACGCTACGGGCTCCAAATAACACTCATCGTAGCACTATCAACATAGAGTTACCCAGGCCGCAAAACACGACGTAACGGAGAAGGGAGTTAACTATACAAAACTGATAATTTTCTTTTTGTGCGTCGGTGGCGTCTTGTGGCTGCCTATGGGCATGTGGGGAGAGAGAGAGAGAGAGAGAGAGAGAGAGAGAGAGAGAGACGCAAGAACGGCTTGAGAGGTGGAGCGGTACTGTGGGTTGTGACGGAGCTAGATGACGGCACTTCAAACGGAGGGGCTGAGAAATGGGTTGTGAGCAATAAGTATTATTAAGTGTAGCAACACTTATTTCATTGCAATTAGACACTTATTTGCAAGGATTTATGTTTACGTTGGAAAAACTTATTATTTGCAACTAATTTTGATTCGTTGCAAATAAGAATATATATATATATATAAATATATATATTACTATTTGCAACCGATTGTATTCGTTAGAAATATGTATTCTTATTTACAATAGTCATCTTCATTGCAATTGTTAAAAATACCATTGGAAATAATATTTTACTGTTCAATATACTGTTCATAGTTAATACCAACTAGAATTTGCTGTTGCAAAACTTTTTTTGCAAATGTAATTATTTCCAATGAAACCTTTTTAATCATTGCAAATGATGTATTATTAGCTACGAAAATAATGTTGATTACAAAAAGTCATTTCTGTTATAGTGTTTATATTATAAGTAGGACTTGTATTACGTATTTATTTGTAAATGACTTTATCATAATCTATTATTAAATATTATATTAATATCTGTTAATAATAAAATTATAATCAATTGAATTTAATCAATTAGCTATAACTTATATATGTAGTGGGTAACATGACTCAAAGTGATGATCCTAATTTACAGATGCCGTATGCTTATATTCATGTGCTTATAAACATTACTTGTTTTATAGGACTTCTTTACTCTAGCTGACTTTATTATTTTTGAAGGTCCATTATCGTAATTACCAAGGTTTACTAATAGAATTATAATTGATTGACCTCAATCAATTAACTATAAGTTTTAAATATAGTATGAATCATGACCTAAGTTGATAATACTATTTCTCTTCAATCAAGATAATCATATGATTTATATTATTCTATATGAATGATATATAACATATATTATGATTAATAACTCACTTATTACTTGTAGTTCGTATTATTATATAATTTAATATATGTACACTATAGTGTATTATATATTTATCATGCACTGATAAATTTTATGACATACTAATAATTTACGTTTAATATATTATCCATACACTAATTACAAGATGACAAGCAAAATATTTACATAATTTTTTTTAATCAAAACATACTTCTTTGATTCAGATTGATGAACTTTAGTTCATTACAATAGAGAAAATACAATGAGGTTGTGCAGGATAAGATACCTAGCCTGTTGAAGGCTAGATCCAGCCCACAACCCACATTAGAGGACAAAATGCAGAGGAAGGGAGGGAGACAAGTAGTGATCATAGGTGCAGGAGGTGTAAGAGGAGGGTGTCAAGAGGAAGTGAGAAAATGAAGGGATGCTCAGACATGCCAATGTTAGACCTCACCTCCCCTGACAGACACGCAAAGGGAACGGTCACATCATAACAGGCAAGCACACGTAAGGGGGGTGAGATAAAAGCAAGGGACCAGATGACCAAGGACGATCTCTTCTTCTTTTTCTTCAACTTCTCAAGGAAGACATCTTCTCCAGCAAAAAAGATCTTCAGCTTTCTTTGTACAGTGAGAAATGAGAGGTCGTGAGATACTATAAACAAGTATATTATAGTGAATTTTTCCTTCCCAAACACCCATAGATGTAGGCAACATGTCGAACCACGTAAATATGTGTGTCTCTTTCTCTTATTTTCTCTGCACTTGTTTTCTATTTATTGCCATGGGCGTACATATCGACATCGAACTGTGGCACCGGAACACTGCTAAGGGCTCCAAACAACAACAATTAAGGCCAAGTCGACCAGTGGGCCAGGAATGACTCTCTCTCTCCTTTCAGCGTATTGTACGATTTTTCCTGCATCAACAGTGGCACTGTCTATGGGATCTTATTTCCTCTCTTCGTCGGAGGTGGGAGAAGGACGATTTTTCGACATGCTGAATAATTACAAGACAAGCAAACAACAGTTTCCTAGATAAGTGTCCTTAATTTTTCAACTTTTATATTTATGAAAAACACTGCTGCAAAAAATGGGCAAGTGAGCTTTTTCTCACCTAGGCAGGAACCCAAGCTCCTCACCACTGCACTATGTACACTTCAGATGCACCATGCAAACAAGGGATACATGGCGAGCACCATTCACATAAGAGGCACTTTGCCCAAGCACATATACTTCTCAAGCTGTTAGCACAATGCACTGCACACGCCACGATACTATCCACTTAAGTGCACAGTATCGTGCATAGGGGGATTGCACGAAGCCATGCACGTACTGGCCATGCATGGCACACACATGGCACACATGTAAGTGCACCCGAGACCCACCACGGGCACACATTGTGGGTCCACCGGAGAAAACTCCAAGCCACCATGGAGGTCGCCGGCATTGTCTGCTGCGGTCGTGATGGTCACTGGAGTTGATGGCCATGCACGGAGGGCAACTGCAGAACGGGTGCACATCCAGTGACCCGAGACCCACCTCAGGCACACACCCTAGGCCCACTAGAGAAAACTCTCAGCCACCATGGAGGCTACTGGCATTGTCTGCCATGATCGTGGTGGTCACCGAAGATGATGGTTGTGCACTGCAGGCAACTACTGAGCATTTCCCCACGAGCACCCGAGAGGCTCACGACAGTTGGGCCATGAGCTCCCCCCCCCTTCTCCGGCAACCACCACTTGTGCTGTCAAAAGTCTCATTTTCTAGTCGGCCACCTCCAGTGAATGGGGAGAGAGCTGAGCCTGGCACTGAGCCTGCTCACTGCGGCACAAGACATGAGGGTAATCGCGGGTCCAACGAGCCTGCCAATGGCCACCACGTGGTCAGCTGGCAGTTTCTGCCTCAAACCGACTTATCCCCGCCACTGAGGAATGAGCACGGTGTGCCTAACGGATGCACGACAACTTGCATCCGAGAGGCTCACGGCCTTCCTTTGCTCACGGCCCTCCTCGGCTACCCCATGGTGGGCAACCACCATAACCGCACGAGACCCATCTGATCAGGTGCATCACCTCAATCGCCCTGGGATGTACTAGCTTGATACTCAACCGCATGTGTTGTACCAGCTCAGGACTCAACCTGCATGGGGCATCCTCTGCTCACGACCCTCCTCGGCCACCCCATGGCAGGCAACACCTCAACCTACACTAGGCTCTCCTCTACTCGAGACTCAACTGCATGGGGTTGTACCAGTTCAAGACTCAACCTGCACGGGTGTGATGCCCCTAGATTTTTGCTTGGGATCAGACAGACATCTGAGGCGTCGGGACATGCAACACAAGGTTATCTGCCTCTATTCATGACAATTAAAGATGCAATGTTCCTAACATGCATCTAACATTATGCAATATTCGCAGCTGATAAATGTTTTTCATTTGCAATACTATGCACCAAACTGAAAATATCTCAAATACAACATACTTCATACAAAAGGACATACTAAACAACTAAGATCATAATGCTAGTCCAAATGGTTACGATCAAAAGAGTATTGGAGATGCAGCTCTATAGTACAAGTAGTAATTTAAATTAACTACTATATTAACATTGACGCCGCACCGTCACCCAATCAACCGTGTCCAGTTGGTCGAATCTCCATTCTCCTTCAAATCCTATAACAAGATCTACCATTTTGGGGGCAATGATAGTTGGGACTATCACAGTGAAATTTAATTACAAATCTCAGCAAGTTAACAAAAAACCTCAACACAGGTTAATGACGCATGCATGGTAGTAAAAGTATGAATGCATAATCAAAGTCATAAGTAATCATATTATAAATTGACATACAACATGACATAACTTAAACTAAAGTGTGAACTAAACTTGACTTGCTTAAACTGAACTCGACTTAAATTGAGACTTGACTTGACATGAACTTGATCTGAAACTTGATTTAATATGAACTCGGAATCTTGTTCTTTAACTGATTAAACTCAATTACTTGGGTGCTACATGGGTCCCTAGAGCCATGGGTCCCTACCGATTACCGCATCACAACACAGGTATCTATACTAGCTGTGAGTGTGTTGTATGTGTCACACTCACTGTGGTCCCCATACCTCGTGTGCCACACTCGCTATGGACGCCACGAGAACTAAAATGTGGCTCCATCAGCATTAGTGCCTGGCATGCTCTGGTGACTAGTTAGTTAGGCCCCACCCACTACTCGTTGACAGTATTTCATCAACTCAGTGAATTTCGCACCTATTTAGACACTCCAGCGTGAACAAATGAGTTTTACAAGGATATTACCACATTCTAGCACTTAGGCCTGTGATTGACATGAATAACTTGACATGATTGTTCTCGAAATACACAAACTGTATTCGAGACGAAACGTGACTGGAATACGAAAGGACAGAAGCCCTGACCTAACACAACATGACTTGAGCATAACTCAAAAAATATGACTTACTTGAGATAGAAACATTTCATAACATGATATAGCATGTAACAGACAACATACTTAACATGACATAACATGTAACAGACAACATACTTAATATGACATGCTTGCAACAATGAATATTTTATGACATGACATAACAGATGGCATACTTAACAAGGCATACTTGCAATGTATAGTAAAATGTGGCAGAATATATTGCGTAATAGACGAACAATTCATGACAGAATAAATTCGGTGTGACAGATGAATATGTAATGACTTGGCATGACACATAAGATAATATACATACAAACATTGTAGTTACTTTACTTGTCACCCATACACATTAAACTGATAGTAAGTTCAAAGCTAACTTATTTCGGTCTTCGCGCTTCTAAACAAAAACTCAAGTGCAATCACGAGGAATTGTAAGAGAGCATTCTAAAAGTTAAAAATTTAATCACTAACAATTAGAAATGTGAAAAGGAGACAACTTAGAGTAAAATTACCATTTTACCCTCTATATGTGAGAAAATGACAATTTTACCACTAACTTAAGACTTTTACATCCTAACTCCAAAAATAACCAAAATTTATATTCCTTGTGTAAAGTTTGTTCTAAACTCAAATATCAACTTAGAAAAATTTAAAAAAAAAAAACAAAACTATGAAAAACTCACTATGGCTAAAACATCCATAGGCCATTTCTTGTGATTTTTGTTGCAATTTCTTCCAACTTCAAAACTCATGATTAAAACAAAATTTTGCAACAAAGATCTTCCTACCCTAAGTTTAAAAACATACTTAAAATATCCATTAAGAAAAAAGCTAATCATCAACACTAAATTGTTTGTAAAAAGACCCAAACTTTTTAACAAAAAGACAAACCATTGAATTACAAGTTTTGACCTTAATCAAAACATCTCCAAGAATTCCAAAAAATTCAAATCTTACAACTAACATATTCATAATATCATTCTAAGATCAACCATGTTTTAAATCATCAAACAAAAGTCACCAAAAATCATAAAACAACACTTGGAGTTTTCGGTTATACACTTAGTCCAAAAATAAAAACTTTTCCTTAACTAGTTTTGATCAATCTTTTGATCCATGGATTGAAATTATGATATTTTCAAACTAAAACATCACATGGTTTAAATATGTATCCTAAAGAAGATCCAACCATCAAACTTAAAATCACATGGCTAAAAATCAATAAAACATGAATCTAACCCAAAAACATCAAATCTTAGGTCTAACCAAAATCATCTTGCATAGAAAAATCATATCTTTGAAACTAATACTAAATTTCTTCAAAACAACATCCTAACATGCATATAAGAGGCTTAGGATCATCAAATAAAAATATCAAAGCCATTGGAGTAAGATTAAACCACGAAATATTTAGACTTTCTCAAAACAGAAGCTGTTTTTCCACTTCCAGTTTCTAAGTTTCTATATCTAAGAAAATTTTTCATCAAAAACATTATTCATGCAACAAATCCTCAATAAAAATTTATAAACACATATTAACAACACTCCATAGAGCTTTTGGGGCATATCGCTTAGTCAAAAACTTCAAAATACAACACACTTTCTAGTTTAACACCAATAATGACTTTTCTATGGTTAAAATAACGTTTGACCTACTAAAGAACCACACAATGAAACAAATAAGATATCCATGGAAACTACACTCAAATAAGAACAACTCATGAAGGAGTCATTGTGAGAAAATACCTAAAAAGGGTCAAAGAGTGCCACGCAATATGACTCAGAAATCTGTCCGCGAGAGCTCTTTTGGGTTTCTATCTAAGAACGGGGTGAAGAAGTAATGAAATAAAGTGAAGTTTATCTTGCATGACTTTAGACTTCTGGATGGGGGAGGTATGGGCTTGAATGACCCTTGATTGGAGATGCCTATTGTAACACCCCGCCTAAAAAGCTCCTTAGGCCTTAACCTTAGTAACTTTAATCCTAGTTAATTAGGAGTTGGATCTATTCTAGAATAAGAATAATTTTAGATATTTGAGTTAGCAAGAGGACTGTATACTTTGGGTTTAGAATAAAATTATTAGAAGATTCTAGTGCAATAGTATTTTTGAGGAAAAAGGAAAATTTTTTATCTTGATATTATTTGGAGAATTTTTAGTGCATATTTAATTTTGAGGATCAATGCCAAGAGACCCATAAGGGAATGACACTTGGCATATTGGATGGTTGCCACATTAATGGGCTAAGCAATTTGATTTAAATATTTGATGGAATTGGAGGAAGGCCCAAAGAGTGGTCTACTAAGGGCTCAAGCTTTTTAGGTATAAAGGCTTATGAGAGACACTAAGGCATTAGGCCCAACTTATTAAGCATGAAGGATTTTAGCCCGTTAGTGAATTTAGAGAGGCTTTTAGGACCTTAGAGCATTCATGGGCCTAGCCCAAGAAGTCTTGAAACAAGCCCTTAGGAATTCAAGACTAGCTTTGGCCCAACCATGAGGAAGGCATAAGGCCTTTGGGCCAAACTTGGTATAAATTTGACCAATGGTCCAATTAGGCCAAGTCAAATCTTTTCAAGCCCATCTTAGTGGATCTTGAGGATTCTTTTTTACTCGAAAATATTTGGTGATAAGGCCCCTCTCATTCAAGCTCAAGAGCCATGAGTCATGCACACATGCATTTGGCCCTTTTAAGCCCACTTGGCCCAAAGCCATGTTTGGGTTTATTTCACTATTCAATTTAAAAGCCCAATGCACCATACCAATGATTTTCTTATGCCCAAATCATACCCTTAGTACACAAATAAAGTCTTGAAAATTGGCTAAGGCCATTAACCATCATACTTGAAGTTAATGAACTTTAAGTCATGCTTTGAAGCTTAATTGTGCTTAATCTTTTCTTAAACCTTTTAATTCAATTTTTTTAAAATTATTACTCCATTAAACAATGATTATGCCCTGTTAATACCCTAGCTAAACCAACCCACATGTCATTAAGAAAAATGACATAACAAGACCAAACCTTGCATCAATCAGTTTTGAGTATTATCCTTTGTAATGCTTGGACTGTTTTGCCCTTGGGCACAATATTTTTTTGGTTTGTCCTTAAGGGTAATATGGCCCCTAAACACCTCATGAGACCCTCACAAGCCCAGTTGGAGCCTTGGATGAATTTAGTTGCATCAAACCAACTCAAAACATCAAACCGATTGCACTTAGGAAGCTAGTTGATTGCAAACTGTTTTGGTTGAGTTTCAACAACCCATCTGCCATGGTTAAAGCCACCACCCCCACGCCACCTCCTTCTCCTCCTAATCCTCAAGGGTTCCATAACCATCATGAGAGTTGTAACTCAGTTTTTCCCAACCAAAACTATCCAAAATCGAAACTCAACAAAAATCTGCCAAATTGAAGCCATGTGAACCCGCCGGTTGCAAGGGGAGATTTCATGACTTTTTTTTCAACCAAACCATGCCCCACGACCTGGACACCACTGTAGGACCAATGTATCTACAGTAGGGAATGGAAGAAATCATGGTGGTTTCAGGCCACTATTCCCCTTGCTCAACAGGACACAAACTGTAGAAGGTTGTTTGGAAAGTTCAGCAGGACACCTCCATCTCATCACCTTATTTCAGGCTGCAATTTCATGATCACTTGGCAGCCAACTCTCCACCCTCTACCACCAAAAAAATTCTTCAAGAAGTGACCTTACTCCTGCACAAATCATCCATAATGGTGGTTCAAAGGGATTAGTCCAGACATCTGCCAAAGGAGAACCAGTTGAACCCATCATCCCCCTTGGATGGTTTTGATGATTTTTCTCCCCTCTCCTCTGCCCCACGACTTGGCCAACCCCCATAGGAGTAATTTAGCAACCATAGAAGTAAAATCATGGTGGTTTAGGGCATTATTTCGTTCTGTACAAGTGGCACAAAGTGATGGAAGCAAATCTAGAAAATTCAGATTCACACACCATCTTCCATCAAACCCCTTGGACCAAGCCAATGTCCCCTCCCCTTTGGCTGCCTATAAAAGGCACCCTCATCCCCTCATTTTCTCCACACTTCAACTCCAAGCTCCCTCTTGAGCCTTGAAGAGTACTTCCCCCTCTTAGAGATCAAAAGAGTGAAATCGAGTGAGTTCTTGGTGAATTCTTGAGTGTTCTTGTGTAAGGCTGTCTTGAGTGCTTGGAAGGCCACGCGATTTGTAATTTTCTTGCTTTTAATCTTAGTTAGCATGTTAAGTTTTATTTCCATGTGTTGATATGAAATTTGGGAAGGTTATCATGCTTAAATCAAAACTGAGTCAATTAAGGGATGGTTTGATTAATTAAATGTTTTTAAGTGGGAATTTAGTTATGGCACATCTTAAGCATGATTTGATATGATTCATTATTGTATTAACATGATTATGGAAGGTTTAAATTGTGATTAGAAGCATGTCATGGTATGTTTTGAATCTATCTTATTTTGATCATCAAGTATGAATCGGCTTGAATGAAGTAGAGATTAAGGATATCTTAGCCATGATTTAGGCCTCGTTTGTTTTCAGGAAACATCTCACCTCATCTCATCTCATCTCACTTCATCATTACAACTTTTTCAAATCCCCACACAAAATAAAATAAACAATTCAACTTTTTCAAATTCCAAAACAAAAATAATATTAAAAAATATATTCTAATAATATTTTATTCAACATTTTAACTTTAATCTCATCTCATCTCATCTCATCTCTGAAAACAAACGAGCCGTGTTGAGATGAACTCTATTATCCTATAGAGTGCATGCCACAGGTTGGGACCAGTTGGGCAAGTTCCACTTTGACTTTTCAAAATCCAAGGGCATAAATAGTTTTTGAATGTCAAAAATATGAAGTCCATGAATTTTTATTAAATTTGGAGTTCGTTTGCAATTAGTGGAAATTTAGAGCTTTAACGGCAATTTTTTAGGGTTTAGGGGTATTTTTGTAAATACTCATTTTTGAAGCCTTTGATTTTGGACCTACCCATAGAAGTATTAATCTTAACTTAGTATGCACTTGATTTATGCAACTAAGACATTATTTCTCAATTACTCCGGAAGTTTGTAAGTTGACCTCTAACTTACAACTCGATAGATTATTTATGAATTATTGATAAATGCCTCATTCATGTTTCAATTATCACTTTAAGCATAAAATATCATGTTATATGATACATTGAGTGTATATTTACATGAAAAGTGATATTTCTATCATTTTAGCATAATACACTTATAAATGTCATTTTTACTTGAAAAGCTTGCTCTATATGCATGTGTCATAAAACACATTTTTCAAGCATATGTCATAAAACACATTTTTCAAGCATAACATGAAAAATGAATTTTTTTCACAATCCCAAAGGCTAGGATGGAATTATCCTAGTGAAACTCCTCTGTCCACTCTGGAGTAAGTAAAAATAGAGTGGTAACCCTTGGGTTGACAAAAAACGATCAACGGGTTCCGAATGGGTTCTTTTTAAAGAACACCAGAGCGAAGTCATATGTTATGACACATAATCTGGTGAGTGCATATGTTATGATGTTATGATGATGTTATTTTATATTATCAATGCATTGCGAATGATGTTTATAAACAATGACGTAGTGCCAACATGAGTTGTGCTACGGTCACCGGCAGGTGCTCATGGTGCATATGGAGAACCATGTTTCTACTAAACGTATGTTAATGATGGCTTTAATAAACAATGAAATGTTATGATTTTTGAAAGAAATGAAGTATGAAATGTTCTCTTTTGAAATGTCATGCTTTTGAAATGAGAAAATGAAAATGTTCTCTGAAAGTGAAAGTACATCAAGGTTTTTCTAAAAATGTTGAGGAATCTGGATGGGAGACATATACACATTTTTTTGCATTTCATGCAATTCATATTTATCATTCTTCATACTGTGCAAGTTGGTTGTTTAACTAACTGAGATTTTGAGTAAACCTCACCCTTGTAGGACCACTATCATTCCTTCTGAAATGATAAAAGTTATAACAGGACCGGTAGAGGATGAACATGATGGATCGCTGAATGCAGATGGTTGAAGAGGAGCCGGACCTTAAACGAAGACTAAAAATAATTTTCATGCTCATAAGCATTGACCCTTCATACTTCAAAGCGTATGAAATAATTGATCTAACCAAGGAACTTGGATTAAGTATTTTGTATTAAGGAAATGTTATCCTTAAGTTTGAACTTATGATGGTTACTAATGCTATAGGGATGTTTTTAGCCCATTCTAGCATGAGTTATAACTAATCACACTTATTTCCCTGCGATTATTGCATACTACTAGTTACACTTATAGGATGCATTGCATATTAACTGTCATGTATGGGGGTATTTAACCTTGTGTTACATGTCCCGACACTCTAACTCTTTGTTCCATCCCAAGTGGAGGTTGGAGAAGTCACACCTATGTCACATAAAGTGAAGAATAGTGAGGGGCAAGGACTACCTACTGCTGCTGTGTGGTATGGAGGGTGATGATCTGGATTTTCCCTCTCACATCAAGGCACTATTGGGTGCAGCCCAGGGCAGTGGATGGCCTTCCACGTGGGCGAGCAAACTTCTTCAAGAATTTTTGCCAATATAGCCAAATTCATGCGTCTTAATCAAGTGGGCTTCAATTTGGAGTTTAGAGAGGGTTGGTTAGGATTTGGGACGCAATCAATCTCAAATCCAATTTTTCTTGGCCTAATCAAAATTTCAAGATTTAAAGGGTTGGATAATGATGTCATAATATGAATTTAAGGAATTAATAGGATGTGAAAGTGATTTAATCAAGTGATTAAACACAATGCTAGAAATTAGATCAAATAGGGTTTGAAGACGAACTTTAAGATTTGGGGAAATCATTTAGGGTTTCAGTTTCAACCAAGCTTTTGGGATTTCAATTGGATTCTAACCATTTAGGATTTCACTAGAGTTGAAACCCTCTTTGGTTTGGCACAATCGGTTGATCAGATGGAAAACAGGGTTTTGCTTTGGCATGATCTCACACCTTGATTCTATCACAATTCATCTCATTGTTCCTCTTTGTACCAAGTTTCCAATACTATTCACCAAGTGTGGCTAAGATCCTGCCAAGTGTCTAAATAAAACTTCTCTAACCTAATTTCGACATTCCACACTGAGATCTTGAAAACACTACACTAGATGCTACTATAAATGTTACTATTCACTCCGGGAAAGTAAAACATAAACGTTTTACTGTAAAATCTTAAATATTCATATAAACCTAACTATGCAATTCATTTATTGAAATTCAATCTCGAAGTGCCTCGAAATAAGCAAAACACATTTTCGAACAAACGTTTTGTCTGAAAACTAAAAGTGAGATCATTGAGCCATAAAATCCTAAATAAACAACGAAGTTAATGGTGTAGACCATAACTCAATTTGACACTTCTAACTACATCAAATAAATAAAATCGTAATTCTAGCACCATAGTGAATGATAACTCTAGCTATGCTGACAAACTAAAACCTATGCGATTGATCGAATCGTGAAAACTTACAGTGCTTTCACGAGGTCCCTAAAGCCTATAAAAATTCCACCATTGAATTTCTAGAGGGCTGTTACAACATGACCCATCTAATCAGGTGTAGTACCTCAACTGCACGGGATCTCCTCTACTCGGGATTGAACTGCAAGGGCTCTCCTTTGCTTGAGCTCATCTGCACAAGATCTCCTCTACTCGAGACTCATCTACGTAGGCATCACTTGCTCGAGTCAATTTCTCAGATGCACGAGACCCATCTAATTAGGTGTAGTACCTCGGTTGCACGGGACTCATCGAGCCACACATTACACAGTCACCCACATGGCCAAAGTTATACTGCGTTGCACGAGTTTGAGAGAGAGAGAGAGAGGAAAAAGAAGGTGAAGAAATTGCAATTAACTGCAGCCAATTTTCGATCAAGCAAAAATTGACTATAATAACTAAAAACTCCCCTGTTTGTCTCTCCCAAAATTTGTGAGTGATAAAAGGGAAATAATGATGTGTTAAGTACTCTTATTACACTTGATTAAATATGTTTTATTTGCAAAAAAGAGTATTTAATAAATAATGCATAACAGTTGGACTACTAACATGTAAAGACTAATTACACAGTAAAAATAGACTTGGGCTCAGTTTTACTTAACTTAGACTTACAAGGGCTTAATTCTCATATGTGTATTGTATGTTGAGGCCCACGTCTGCAATAAGGCTTACTTGAGTCATAACATAGCAATGGAAGATTGAGGCCCACACCTGCTAACAGGAGAAGAAGGGAAGATTCTAGATGGAAGGTTACGAAAAGCAAAAGAGAAAAAAAGAAAGAGAAAGAGAAAGAGAAAGGAAAAAGAAAACGGTTACGGGAGCAACGGAGAAGGGAGAAGGGAGAATCAGTGGCACAAAGAGAGAAATAGGAGCTGGAAATGGGTATAAAGAAGAGGAGAAATGCCAGAGAGAGGTTGTCAGTTAGCATACAATTTATTTCCCTGATTTTATATTCCAGAAGTTTTCGAAAGTTTCTAGGGTTTTTCATTTTGTTGAGATTTGATGTTGATGATGGTAAACTTAGGCTAAATCTGTAGGCTGGGTTGCAGTAAAACTTTCATTTGCTCCTTATGTTGGCTAATTTCTATGGACCTTGATTTATATACTTCACTATATCTGAAATCACGTTTCTGTGAATGGGTTTATGTTGGATTCTCTCGTTTTTATTCCTGTTTTGTTGTTGACACTAGGCACAACAGAACCTTGATCAATTGAGGTGTCTCTCAGCCAAGTCATAAAGTAAAAACTGGTTGATGATTAGTGATAAGTTCTTTTAAAGCCTTGGTACATGATCTCTGAGTTTATGCTCTTCAAATTGCATTTTGTTAATACCTTGATTGGATTAATAAGTCCATTTAATTCTCTGTATACAATTGGGTGAAGTTAAAATTTCAGTTGTTTGTCATAAGTCGATTAGTTTATTTTCTTGAGATTTGAATTACTCTGGTTTAGTCCATTTCCTTTCCAAAATTTTCAGAACCAAGGCACTCTAAAAATCAACCATACATATCAATGGCAACAGATCCTTCTTTGTGAATATAACATTTCTAGGTTTATTTTCATAAAAAACTCTTTTCTCACTTGATAAATCATCCAAACTCTTTTCAAATCTGAACCCTTGCAATTTCATACAATCAATTGGCTAGAAATCCTCATGTCCCTGTGGAGATGACCTTGGGTGCTGCCTCATATTACAACTAGTCCACTTCTGCACTTGGGAGTAATAGTTTGGAAGCCATTAGTGTAAATTTATTTCTACTGACAAAACTGATTCCTGTGATGTGGACCACCAGCCATGTAGCCTAGCACGGGCGCGAGCCAGACGTCCCAATATAACTTCATTGGGACAAATTGTTTGACACTAATGCACATGTGGACACGGTCACCTCACTTGACGGGCAACTTCCCAACAGTTAACAACTAGTGTTTTAAGCATGTGTCACAGATGTGGAACGTGCACCATGCATGAACCATGCATGGTACACATAGTGGAGAACAAGGAACAACCCTATCCCTAGCACACGTTGCATAGCACATGCAACATGCTCCACCAACTTGCTCGCCCAAGTTTGCTCAATTGATTTCAGTCAAGTAATAATCAACTATAACAACCTTTACTCTCTGAACAAGTTTCCTAGCATCGCAAGCACCCAAATCTTCTTCATCATTGAAACATGACAAGCCGCAGTCCTTAATAGTGGCACATCTCCAACATTCACTGTGCTCCAGCAGAGCAATTCAGCATGGACAAGTGCCTCATACCAACAAAGCCGAGTCCCTAGACTCGGCGCAACACAAAGGTCGAACACAAATCCCTAGATTTGTCGACTCCCTCGCCAGCAAAGCCGAGTCCTTAAACGCATTGCGACACAACAATCAAACACAAGTCCCTAGATTTGTCGACCCTTTGTGCAAGCAAAGCCAAGTTTTTGGACTCGCCGCGATACATTGGTTAGGGCCAGGGCCTTCTGATCACGGCCCCATCGACAACCAGTCGGACATAAGTCCCCTGACTTGCCGACTTTCGTGCTACAAGCCGAGTCTTTGGACTTGCTACGATGCATTGGCTAGGGCCAGGGCCTTCCGAGCTATCCCAATCGACAACCAGTCGAACACAAGTCCCTTGGCTTTTTGAATTTCATGATACAAGCCGAGCCTCTAAACTTGCCACGATGCATTGGTTAGGCTAGAGCCCCAGGGCTCACCCACACGACTAGTCGGACACAAGTCCTTAGAATTGCCGACATTCGTGCCATCAAGCCAAGTTTCACACTCGAGCCATAACTGTTTCCAACGAGTTACCTCCCGGAAGGAGCCTTCGGAGTTAACAGGCCTCCGAGCTCCACAACCGCTTTGCATGGGTTACCTTCGAGAACGAGTCGACGGGCTTAGTAACCGCCTAAGGTGGACCTAGGCGACAAACCCTTTGACCGTTTTGCGTAACTCGTGGGTTACTTCACACAAACTCCAACACTAACGTTAAATCGAAAACAAAACATTAAGCGAACATACACTTCTCAATAACGAGAAACATCCGAGCTACACGCTTGCATCACACGTGGTCGAGTCCACCTCCCACCACGTCTGAGCTTCGCGCTCACATCATTTAGTCGAGTACACCTCCCGCCACATTCGAACTCCACGCTCGCATCTCACGTTGTCGAGTCCACCTCCCGCCACATCTGAGCTTCGCACTCGCATCATACACGGTCGAGTATACCTCCTGTCACATCTGAGCTTCGCACTCGCATCTCAAGCTATTGAGTCCACCTCCAACCACGCCCGATCTTCGTGCTCATATCATATGCAGTCGAGTATATCTCCTGCCACATCTGAGCTCCGCGCTCACATCATATGCAATCGAATATACCTCCTGCCACATCCGAGCTCCATGCTCGCATCACACACGATCAAGTCCACCTCCCGCCACGTCCAAGCTCCACACTCACATCATACGTGGTCGAGTATACCTCCCGCCACATCTGCACTTGCACCGTAGGCAGCCACACACACCTTCCGCTTAAATTCACCACCGTAGGTATTTATTGCTTAACACAAGCAGAATGCAGAACAAAGAACCTGTTTATGAAATTTGTTTTCTTATTGACGACCTCTGTTGCCTATTTTATCTTAAGGATTCTCAAGGTCTTTGTTGGAACAAGTCGCCCTTAAGAATCGCGGGCATCTGTGGAGGATAAAATACCTGGGCTTGTTGAAAGCTAGACCCAGCCCACCAAGCCACACTAGAGGACAAAATGGAAAGGAAGGAAGTAGGAAGCAAGAAGTGACCCTAGGTGTAGGAGGTGTAAGAGGGTGTCAGAAGGAAGTGAGAACATGAAGGGATACTCAGACACGCCAAGGGTCAAACCTCACCTCTACTGACAGACACGCAAAAGGACAAGTCACATCATGACAGGCAGGCATGCGCAAGGGGGGGTGAGATAAAAGCAAAGAACCAGATGACCAAGGAAGATCTCTTCTTCATTTTCTTCAACCTCTCAAGGAAGACATCGTCTCTAGCAAAAAGATCTCCAGCTTTCTTTGTACAGTGAGAAATGAGAGGTCGTGAGAGACTGTAAATAAGTATATTATAGTAGGTTTTCCCTCCCCAAACACCCGTGGACATAGGCAACATGCCGAATCACGTAAATCTATGTCCCTTTCTCTTATTTTCTCTCCACTTGTTTTCCATTCACGGCCATGTACGTATGTATCAACACCGTACAGCCACACCAGAATACTACCTGGGCTCCAAACAACACCAATCAAGGCCAAGTCAACCAATGGGCCAAGAATGACTCTTTCTCTCCTTCCGGCCTATTATTCGATTCCTGTATCAACAAAAGTATATTCTCTAAGTCAATGAGGTGCATCTTCTATGCAACGCAAAGCATCTTTAGCTAGCAGGTTTGCTGGGGTTGCTGGGCAGCTTCTATTAGATGACCATAACTACTCCGATTGATCTTGTTGGTCCTCATGGTCCAAACAACTTGTTGAGCAATATCCCCTCCAACAAATTCTTGGAGCCCCAACTCTCAGCCTCAGGCATAAATATGGGTGAAAAAAAAAATTGATTTGATCCAGTACTGATTCCATTTTTCTTAAAACTGGTCAAAATCGATCCAGTTTCGGTTTTCCTTTTTCTGGCACCAAACCAAACCGAACGAGATCAGTTCATATGTATATATTTTTTATATTTTTTATATTATATAAAATATTTGTTATATGATTGTTTATACTATATATAATTTTTATGTATAATACATATATTTTTTATATATAATACATATAATTATATTTAAAATAATTTTACATTATATGCTAAATTGCTAATTAATATAACATTAAATTTTAAAACCCTATTATTCATGTATAATAATAATCTAATAATATAAAATTAATATAACATTTAATATAATATAAAATTAATTTTATAAATCTTAATATAACGCTTAATATAAAATTATCATTAAAAGTTTTAATTTAATAACATAAAATCAATATAACATAAAATTTTAATCTTAAACATGGACATTGGATCATATGTTATTAATATGAACTATATACATGTAATATCCCGCTCCTTCCTTTTTACGTATGCTTCTTCTTTCTGACGTACATTCCTTCTTTTTGACGTAAGCAAATTCCAATGATGGGATTAAGCAACAGTCTGTCCGCCCCTTCTCTCTCTAAAGACTACAAGCCTTGTCATGCGTGCCAAACCTCGATGGCGTATTCCTAAAGATATTATGTGACTTCTAAGGCACGCTCAGTATTTTAAATGTACTAAAAATATTTATAAGGAGTTTTTCCAGTGTTATTGAGCTAAGTTTGATTTTAAATATGACAATTATAATATTCTTGAAGACCTCCAAAAATATTATATATTATAATCGTCGGAAATAATTTTAATATTATTATTAAAATGATTTCAGTTATTTAAAATATTATGGGATTTAAATTATGTTGAAAGTTTTAATTAATTAAATGGTTTTATCCTTTTAAATATATTCAATAAGACTTCATCATTTATTAATGATGAAGAATATTATTTTATAAACTAAAGATAGTTTAAATAATATTTTACATTAATTCCTCTAAGTGCTTTTAATTAATTTAATGTTTACATATTTTTAAATCAGTGTTTTAATCTCTCATCGTTAAATCATTTTGAGGATCCCAAGATGAAGGGACTGGGTTAAATACCCAAACCCCTCTTCCTTCTCCCTCACTTTTCCCCCAACTCTCTCTCTTTCCTCCCTCACTCAGCTCGCTTACGCAGTACGTTGTTCCTCTCCAAACCGTGTCTTCCACTGCCCAGCCCTGCGCTGCCGTGTGCCGGTGAGTCTCACCTCCACCACCATCGACCTCCTCTCACGCCGGCGACCCCCCACCGGCAAATCCAACTCCCATCTTGAGGCCACCTTCCCTGTCGCACGCACGAAGAGACCCACGCACAGCCTCACTGTTCGCAACACCTAGCGCCATCATATGCGGCCACCACACTGCCACCGTCAGCCTCCCCTCTCACCGATGAACTCCTTCCATGGAACCCCAAGCCACAAGAAGCCCCTCTCCCCCTCCGTCGCACGCACGCACGAAACCTATTTATGGGTTTCGCACAGCTTTAAGACCATCGACTGCCCTAGCGCCGCCGTGTGCCAGTTCTAGCTCCACCAAGTGCCTCCCTGGCCACCATGGCTCCTCCCCGAGCTCCTCCAAGCCAGCCAAACTCTCCAACCCTCTCTCTTTCCCACGGCTTCTCTCCACTTCACGGCTTCGATCCGCTGCCATAAGCCACCGTAAGCCACCCCAGCACCACCATGAGTTCCACCGCACCTCCCTCAGCTCTTCCATGGCCAGCCATGACCAGCCAAGCCTTCCCCTTCCAATTCCATGCTTTGAGACACACGGGTTTCCAAGGGAAACCCACGGCTCCGCCGTGTTCCGCCCCTCACCGCCACCTTAAGGCCACCATGAGACCACCCTCAGCCTCTCTTAGCCTCCCTTGGTCTAACCCTAAGCTCGAACCACCACTTTATGTGGTGGGTAGCCACTGCACATGATGAACAGCCACTACGGGTGGCTGACCGCCACTGTACACGGCTAGATCTGCCGTGTTACGCTCCTTGCCACAATCACAAGGCCACCACGAGCCCTTCCAAGACCACACTTAGCTATCCAAACGCCCAAACAGTCACTGTACGTGGGTTAGCCGCCACGTACGACCCTTCCAGCATCATCAACCGTGAAGATCAACGTGCAACGCACGGGTTATCCCATCGATGGTATAACCCTCTATCCCTCATTACTTATGTTAGATGTTGATTAGTTGATTAGGTTGTGGACTGTGCTGTTGGTAATTGTAGATTTCATTGTATTGAGATGTGTTGTGTAGTGAAGTGTTGGGCATATCTGTGTAGTGCGCTATGAAGTGTGGAGCGTAGTTGGAAATTGTGTTGTGCAGTGTCGTGGACTGTGCAGTGTAGTGTGGTTGTGGAGTATGTGTTGTATTGGTAATGAAGCATGTGGAATGGGAACAGTATACGCTGTGTACTCTGTGTGTGTGGCGTAGTGTAGGATAAGGAAAGTATATGTAAAAATATACCCTCCTGGCATAATGTGGAATGAGAGTAATACACGCTAAGTGTACTCTGTTTGTGGCGTAGTGTGGGATAAGGAGAGTATATGTAGAATAGCCCTAGCATATTGTGGAATTGGAAGAGTACACACGGAGTGTACTCCATGTGGTGGAGTGATGCACATATGGCGGGTATGCCATAATGGTGATGTGGCGCAGTGCGTGTGAAGGGAGTACACATGGAGTGTACTCCATGTGGTGGAGTGATGCACCATACGGCGAGTATGCCATAATGGTGATGTGGCGTAGTGTGTGTGAAGGGAGTACACACGAAGTGTACTCCATGTGGTGGAGTGATACACCGTATGGCTGGTATGTCATAGTGGTGATGTGGTGTAGTGTGTATGAAGGGACTACACGTGAAGTGTACTCCATTTAGTGGAGCAATGCACCATATGGCGGGTATGCCATAGTGGTGATGTGGGGTAGTATGTGTGAAGGGAGTAAATGTAGAGTGTACTCCACGAGGCAGCGAAACTCCGTATGGCTTGTCGTAGAGATAAGGATGGTTGTGTGATTGATGGGCGTGGAACGTGATGAGCAGTATCGGGAACAGTGGAACAGTGTCCCGAAGTAGTTATAGCATAGCCTGTAGTCAGAGGTGACAAGTGTCACCGTGTAGCCTGTAGTATGCGTGAAGTAGTAGAACAAGTGTAAGAGTATGCATCAGAAGCATGACTGGACAACGTCACGAAGTGACGTGGTTACTGACAGTCATGCTTATGATGGGTGAGGAGTTAGTGTAGAAATGATGTAGCAGGATTGTGACGAGATGTCACAATGTAATAGGAGTACGTGAGGAACCGTACTCGTGATGAGTTAAGGGTTGATGTAAGAATGACGTAGCGGGATGTTAGGTTACATGACAAGGTCATGGTGTAGCTTGGGTTTAATCTCGAGCTATATGACGTAGCATAAGGCGTAGTGGTGAATGGGGTCTTGTCAAGTTAAGTGTTGGGATGAATTGTCAAAAGGGACGGGTAGCATAAAGAGTCATGCTAGCCAAGCTAAGAGAAGGTTGGTATCGGAGTATGGTGCTTGTTTACACAAGCAAGTGATCAACGTGTCATATGTTGATCTTAAGTGATAAAGGGGTAAGATACATGTGTAATCTGGTGAGACACATGTGCCGGACGGATTCACCATGTGTAATGGATAATCTGTCCTTAACAGAGTTACACGGTGCTTAAGCCTTAGAGTTGGCTTAGAGCCGTGTGGCTTATATGGATGGAAATGAAGATTTAGTGTGGACGAAGGTGCATGGAGGTAGTAATGGATATATTATCTAGGACTGGGATGCGTGATTCCATCGGTCGGAATCATGCGTCGAATGTAGTTAATAAGAATTGTAAGATGAATGTCTTAGTGTCTTAATCATAAGGTGAATTATGGGTTCACTTTAGTGGATGAGCACTCGAGACAAGACCTTGAGTTGGAATATGTGGTGACCGTAAGTGGTCCCCGAAGGGTTTAACATAGTAAAGGGCACGTAAGAGCACGAGATAGAAGAAGAGTGTTCCAAGTGATGTGTAGTTCTATTTCTAGTTTAAGTTGCTTATGCATTAGATAGAGAATGACATTAAAGTTATGTATATGCATGTAGGTTGCCATCTGACCTGCACATGAATGGACTCCATGATATGCAAGTAGCATGGAGTCTAGGTAAGTGTTACGTTCATACTTTTTTAGAGTCTTCTAAAATATAAAGAAACGAAAATGAAACGTTTTCCCTCACGATGCTTTACGAAAAGATACGAAAGACGTTTTACGAAAGAAAATGCTAAGTGTTCAAAGGTATACATATGTACGGCCCTCCTTGGCAACCACTTTTTACCCAACGAAAGTATGAATTGTACGCATGTGAATGGATAACTATACAATGTATCTATTGTATATATTTTCTAAGAAAATCCATGAACTGCACCAAAGACATGAAAACGGACGCTTTTATGGATCCTACAAACCAACGCTTTCATGTGTGCCATGAGGTGATGCTCGTGGATGCCATGAAAGACGACATTTAAGGTGACGTTTATAGATGCCATGAAAGCTGACGTTTAAGCTCATGTATGTTTTAAAATGAAGTTTTCCATGGACGAACTGTTGAATGAAGCATAGAACTGAAACGAACTGAAAAATGAAAGACGATTTTCAGGCTTTCGCCCCAAACGATGTTTTTCTCATGAAATGATATTTTCTCGTGAAAATGAATGTTTTCTCATGAAATGACTGTTAAATGAAAGAAAAGAAAAGAACGAAAGCTCCAGTTCTTTAAAGCTGACATGAATGAATGAATGAAAAGTAAAGAAAGACATGAAAGCATGAAATATATGAAGGCACATAACGGCCACATGAATGAATCCAAAGGGTACCAATGAATGGGCAGATTGCAATGCCGGGTAAATAGTACTGGAAGTGCACCTAGTGCTACCCCTAACTAAAAAGGGATTCCCAATCCGTGGCCACGGGCGGAGTCCTGGTCCAAAGGGAGACTGCTAACCCCAATACGCGGGGCGTAACAGTGTGTACTGGCCTATGAAGTGATAAGAAATAATGTGAATTGATGAATGCACGAACGCACGAACACACAAACTTTTAAGAAATGAAGGCATTGACGGGGGACACGTTTTACAAAAAGAAAGTCCCTTTTCAAAAGAAAAACCCGTCCAATAATGTTTTCAAATGAACGCACATATGCACGCACGCATGTACGTATAGTATATATGAATGATGAATGCATGGATGAAAACCTATGTTGTTATATTTTAACTGTATGAAGTAATGCTTACGAGTCATTGACTCATTTTAGTTTTTATGCATGTCCCTCCCCCCTCATAGGAACTGAATGATCAGGACGGACACAACCCATGGGGAAGAGCACAGAACTCTAGGCATGAGTTTTAATCGTACGAGAGACCCTTTTATTGTAAGATTAATGTTTTTCGCTGTAAACCTATTTTATTCTAAAAGTACATATTATGTCATAAACGTAAAGTCTTGCACCCTGGATATGCAAGTAAAAAGGTTTTAAATCAAACGATAATTCCCGTCGTTATTTATAAAAATATTTTATAAAAAGTCCCACCACAAGGACGGGCATTACAAGACATATTAAGGATAAATACATTTTATAGCATAATAAATTATAATATTTTTTTTTTTTTATAAATACATTTCTGTACATTTGATCAAATACACTCATATAAAAAATGTATGTACCATCATATTATCACTAACATACATAGTCAAATACACTATATGATACTATTATTTATATATATATATATACACACACACTAATAGTAATAGCAATCCACTATATATGAAATAACTATAGAAATCAATATAATATTAGTAGTTATACTAATATTGTATCACTTAATATACTATAATATATTAATATATTATCACTATATTATTATATACTATAACATATATAGTATAGTATATATAATATACTGGAAAAACTAGACCGAACCGAACTGAAATCGATAAAACTATAAGTATCGGTTTAAGAGTGTAATCGGTGCTGTATCGGTTCTTCAAATCTCAAAACCAGTGAATACCGATTCGGTTATAAAATAAGTCCAAAACCGAATCAAACCAGATCGATTACACCCCTAGACATAAAAATAATTGTGCCAAGCGCTGCCTTTGCTTCTGCCACCACTGCTATGCAATATGCAAGTACCTTCCTCATTGTAGCTATGACTTCCCCTTTCCAGTCCCTATCCTCCTCTTCTTTGGTCTGTTGCCACATCCCAATTGGCTTTATAATAAATCTACGTTAGGTGCCATCCACTTCTGTCCATCATCCAGGTTTTGTCTGTGATCATCTGACCTTTGTCCATTGGCATCTTGGAATTCTCCAAGTGAACCTTCTGCGTTCTTTCTCAGTAGTACATTTGGTTCCATGAGCTCGCCACCAAACACCACATGAGAGTTTCTTCGCAGCCGTATCTTCCTTGCCTCCATTACCATTGTTTCATATTTTTCTACATCCAGCTCTGGCTGCAGCATTTCCAATACCAGGTTGATATTTTCACACCGACTATTTTGTTTTGTATTTTCCTGCAAGTTGAGCCCCATACAACTTTGGTTGCCGCGTAACGTGTTCCACTGTTTCCGATTCTAGTCTGCAGACTGGGCATGTGTCATCCTTATGATTGGCTTTTTAGTAGCATTATTAGCCACTTTCTATAGAAATGTTCTCACCGCGCTAGCCTCTAGGACCTGTATGTATAGAGAACGCTCAGAATGATGTAGGTGGACTGAATAGTTTAATTGAAACAAAGGTGTTTATCTACTTTATTTGTGCTATTTATTTACAAAATCTTAAGCAAATTTATATTACAAGAAAATTTATTGTTAAACTAATCTGTTTGGATGATTCAATGGTTAAAATTTACTTTAGAACTTATAACTCTTTAAATAAACTACTATTAAAAGTCTAGTTTTTTCCAAAAAAGACTTCTAAAAAAGGATTTATGAGATTTTGTAGAAGTCATTTGACCTATTATAAATAGGTTTGAATTTGAGATGTCTTTATTAGGATTTGAAAACACAAGGTCCATTGAAAAAATAATTATATTTCGAAAACTTTACACGACACACCACCATCCACGTAACATAATTTAATTTAAAAAATAAAATTTAAAATTTAAATCTTATAAATCAAATTATGTCATATGAATAGTATTTAGTGTAGAAATTTTCAAATTACAAAGAGAATAATATTAAATTTTTTTTTTTTTTTAATTTTGGGAAAGTTCTCTCAAGTTTAAAAATTATAAAAAAAAAATTGAGGTAAAACACATCTTAACATTTGAAATTGTTTTGGTATAAATATAAGTGAGTAAACTTCTGACTAAAATTATTAAGATTGCCAAACTCAATAACGGTAGGCTTCGACCGCTGGATCTTAGGAAGAGAATTTAAGATTTGATCTTTAAAATCCAAATCTCTTACTTAGATCATAAGCTAAAACAAATTTATAATTTCATCAAATCGAATGTAAATCATTTCTTAGAAATTACGGGCTGAAAAAAACCCTAGCCGAAAGCTCTCTCTCTTTTTTCTCTCCAAAGAAGTGCCCCAACAAAAACCCAACCCTGGGGAGGGTGGTGCTTCGACTCTTCGCTCCCTCCTCCCATTTGGTTAGATAAGAGATTATGTACCCCTTTATTTTTCTAATTTTTGTTTGTTTTTACCCTCCAAAGTATGGCGAAACGCCGATCTGCTATTTTCCGAAACCCAGCAACCACCACACGCCTCTCCGCAGGATTCCCAAGTTATCGATCCTTCGAACAGTCGAAAGCTTTCGTCAAACGGAGCGGCATGTGAATCACACGCGCGGATCATAACAGTGTGTGAGATCCACCCGCCACCACACCAAGAAGATTCTATTGTCGCCACACAAAGTGTTTCTAGAAGCAGGGATCTCAGTTTCTTCAGACTCGATTGACTGCCACACTCTTAGCGTGAACCAGGGACACGCCACCACAATCTCTTTGTTTCTTGTTTTTACTTTCCTTCAAGTTGAAAATTCAAATCTACAATTGCAATCCATCATTTTCACATATATTTTAATATTTATTGTTATTTCCTTTTGTTTAGCTAAAAATAAAAAAGAAAGACATTTTGTTCATAGAGTGAAAGTCCCCTCCTCTGAAGATGAGATTTGAAATCTCTACTTTAAGCAGAATATGATCTCTCAAACGGTTTGTTTGTAAAGAGTTATAAAAGTTAAGACCATACCAGCTACAAATGAATTTGTGTACTGGTAGAGCGCCAACAGTAAGTAATTGACTTATAATCTAGAATTATTCCTGTATGTATCAGGTCACAGCTATAACTTTACTTTAATGAATGAATGAAATCTATTTCCTATCAAAACAAAAAAAAAAAAAATTCCTTGAAATTACAACACCAAAGACGTAGGCAATTTAGGTGAAATGGAGGGAAACTAAAATGCATCAAAACTAAAAAATTTAAAATCAATAGAGTTGTAATTTTAAAATCCAAATCCATTTGTTTTTTTATCCATACGCAATATAAATAATAAATAATAAAGCAACTAACGGCATTAATTCTCTGTAACATGCCCTAATAGTAAATGAGAACAACAAAGGGTTAATTGAACTAAAAAAGGATCCGTCTTTATGTCATTCCGCAAAAAGTATTCTGGATTTACGTTTCACAAATCCAACCCATTTATAGTTGTTAAATCTATGAATACGGTAACTAACTAATCCCATCAAGTTGTTGCATGTGATACGGTATAATTGTTCAGTTTTCTGCAATTTGATGACCTTTACTGGCATGCTTAATGCAGAGTGATAAAAATGCATGTACCAATACTGGCATTTCAATTCCTCGCCAGTCATAGTCGTCACTACATTAAAAACCAACAAGAGACATGTAAAAACATTTGAGGCAAAACGTGTTAAGAAAGGCCACAAAATTAAAAAGATAATGTTAAGACGAAAATAAAAAGGGAATAAAAATATCAAACAATTAAAAAGAACCACGTTACCAAATAATATTATATAACCACTAATAAATGCGAGTCTTCCAAACAAACAAGTTACCAAACCTTTCAAGACATGTTTAAATGCTACCCTTCCATACGCTAGAAATATAAGAGGCGGAAGACACAAAGAAGCAAAAGAGCAAATCTCTTCCAAAAAACACGATGTCCCAAAAAAAAGGCATGGAACATAATAATCCTACTTTCAGATGGGTATTTAACGTTTGAGAAACCCACCCAGCAGATCTCCGATGGACCAAAAAAGTGTAGGATAAGGCAACAACAATATATCATTGCCTAAAAATCCACAATATCAAGTAAACTATTCAAAAGCATAAAAACTACGAGAGTTACGACACGGCCATCAAAAAATTACATAACTTATTAATTTGTCTCGTGTTCCCTAGGACTTAGAAAGTAAAATGAATTCTATTTTAATACGCCAATAATCTATTTCGAAAAGTTCCACAGCAGAAAGATGTTTGTTGATACCCAGGGAAATTCCCAACTAAAAGAGACCCGGGTATCTGATCCCAAAAATCAACAGCCATTCCAGAAGAATACACACAGGCACAGGCACAGGCTAATCGTGACCTCCTAGTGCAACAGCTGGATTTTGCTTCTCACCAAGGAAGATCATGGATGTTGGCTAATCCATCAGTAGGTTGCTACAATCAGAACATCAATGCTACAGATGCACACCTCCATCAAGTCCTTGCAAAGTTTCAATGCTTGTACAAGCCAATCCATCCCTCTCAAATCAGAGAAGAGTTTCATATTCCCGGAATGCTATGCATATGTAATGGCCAAAAGAAAGTATTTCCATATGTAAGATGATGTTACAGGAAACAGTACTGCTCATCTACCCAATGGCAGGCATGAAAACATGTAGGACTTCTTTTTGGTCTGGAGGGGCAAAATATCTAAGAGATCTTGGAAACAAGAAAGATATCTCTAGAACATCCTAAAAAGAATGGGATAAACTCATTAGGATGTAGCAAATTCAATGGGTCTTAACCCACCTCACTCTGCTCCCCATTTTTTATGGGATAGAGCTCAGATAAATTAAATGTGTTTATTTTTGGCTCAAACCTCATTCCAAGTTTTCTAGAAACTCTTTCAATGCAAATGAAGTTGAGCAATTAAGAAAATGGTCACTGACCTTGTAAAATTCACTTGATTGCAATTTAAAATAGTTGTAAATTATCAAGTGGTAAAGGTTTGGGGCATGCTCCCCCCACATCTAACAAATCTGCTTGAGTGCAAACAATCTCTAGGGGCCATCAGACTAGGGTATTTTTCCCTTGAATTACCCAAAGTGCACTTGCGGGTAAATCGTTGTCAAGGTCTAAGCACCTCCGAGATGAGTTGGGATGTTGTTCCCGTACACCCAATGCCAGTCAAAAAAACAATTATCAAGGTAATAAAGCACCAATGATTCCAATGATCATTCCATGAGAGATTAAAAAGAAAAAAAAAAAAAAAAACACTAACATAAAGCACATGATAAGAAAATATGAGATAGTTGTCGAAGTCTTGCAACTATAGCTACTTCCACTGCACATAAAGGAGAAAAGAAAACACAAAATTTACTGAAATCTTGATTACCTTATCTCAATCCAAATTGCATTTCCTGGCTTCACAATACCCAATATAATCATATAGAGCAGTGGCATCAAACCACTTGAGAGAAAACGCTTTCCAAAACAAACACGAATTGCAAAATATGATAATTCATGCAAATAAGACATGGATGCAATCTTAAAACATCAGAAAACCTCACATTAAGAAAAATAAGAATATCAAAACATGTCTTCCAAACCATGATTCATCAAGTAACCAAAAAGATGTTTCCATGCTTATTATGATGTCAAAGAGAAAAGTAACCACAAATGCTTGAATTTGTCAATCCAAGGAAACAATAATTAGGGAAAAAAGTGTTTAGTAACAAACTTAAAATCATGAAGACACGATGTTCTCTGCCTCAAGAGTTATAACAGTACCCCAACACATTTTAGGAAGCAAGATATTGGAACAAATAATATTACATTGTTTTGAAAATATGTGAAGGGGAGAAAAGTACTAAAATAGAAAGAAAATACAAGTTTAAGATTCTGGTCTTTTAGTAGGCAAATAATATCTTTCCAGCACAAATTTAAAGATGTCGTTTGCAAGAGTGCCAGGAACTTCAGAAGAATCACCAGAGTCCAAAACAAAATATTTGATGCATCTATGAGGGGATCTGCACAATGAATACATAACGCATAAAAAGACTAAATTCAAAACCAACTATTTACAGTGGAAGAGGACATAAAAAATAAACACTGAAAAAATTATAGAAGTTGCTCATAAGACATTCTTGTGTTATCCCTTATTCTATTCAATTAAAATTTAATTTTGCAGCAAAATGAAGCATTGAAATAAAATGATTTAGATGTCATTATGGAATAATGGATTGATAATAGTTAGAATGCAATCTTGGGAATGGAGTTAAAATTTAGAAACGGCCATTGCTAAATAAAAATTGATGTACAGCTATGCGAGGTAAAACTAAACAAAAAATTTATATTACATCTCGAATCAATTTTCCAATTCAAAGCAAATAAGGTGAGAAATCCAAAAGAGTTAGATAAGGTCAGAATGACAGGTTAAAAAAAATCTGGTTTTCTATATATGCTAAGGACTGATATGGGACCTAGATCTTGATCAGTATCTTTAGTGAGGTATGAATCATATAGACAACAATGAAAATGTGAAAAGACCGAGCAGATGCACTTGCAGAGTTATTACAAGTCGTGTTTCAATGCAAATGTAAAGTAGCTGTAACTGCAGGACACCAAATCTACATGCTGGTCAGTAAATAAGAAAAGATGAAGAGATCAATAGTCAGAAGAAACGATGGGTCAATAAACTTCTGCAATGTCAAAATCACTTTTACCCCACAAAATAACCTCAAGTGAGAGACCGAGGCACGGATAAACCTCAACCACACCCGAATAAGCAAATAACAATAATCTGAACACAAGATACAGGTAAGTATAAGACAAGACCGTAAAGCATGAATAAAAGGAACAAGGCTAAGACATCCAATGGGCTCAGAATGATTATCATCCCATAAACATTAGGAAAGGCCACATAGACAATGAACACTACCTTGCAGAAGAGAGCTGCCACACATTCCATCCTTAACCTACACAACTACGGTCCCCTACACAACTACGGTCCACATATTGAACCAACAAGATGACAAGGGTTAAGAGGACCATGCCTCAAACCAATACAATTGATTTATGCACATGGATGACTGTATACAAGAACCATCATAAGTACTACATATAAATGAAAGGTTATCAGTATCACCTACAAAGGTCTGAGTTACAAATACCAACAACATTCTAGTTTGCTATGCAATATTCAAAGACCTATCCCAACGTTTAGCTACCTTTCCATTCTTGACCAATGTGACTTACAAGTTATAAAAGATTTACCAGGTTTGTACAAGTTTCTAGGTTGAATCAAATAAACACCTCTCATATATCCCCTCTCCACATATCCTCATCCTTCCCAGTACACAATTCAGGGGGAAAAAATAAATGTCTAGAGGACAAAATTGTGCATTCTCAGGAGCAATTTTTTCTCAAGCCTCCACCTTCTCCCTCAAAAATCTAAGCCAGTAACAGTCAATGTTATATCCTTAAGGTAAACAGAAGGGCAACATGAACTTGTAGCATGAAATTAAATCAAGTACGATAGGCTATTACAGTCATGAGACCATGAGTGTAATAATTAACATTACTAAATATAGACATTAAATCTAACATCCCAACATCCTAAGTAAAGATCTTATAGAGCCTAGCAACCGTAGCCAATGAATTTTGGAAGGCACAATTTACAGAGCACCAGAAAACATTAAGACAGACTTAGCATATTTAGAAAATCATTTATACAAGTAAAACTAGATAACATCCAAACTGTTCAGGGGGCACAGTTTTCATGTGCATTTTATAAATTAGTCCAAAAACTAATAACTGATTGAATGCAATTAGAAGCATTTTAAAAATCACAACAAACGCACTTTATTACAATACATCTAAGTTTTAACGGTCCCAAAATTACTCTGTTTTAAGGAAATTAAAACAACTTATCCCAGTAGTTATTTGCAGGATAAAAAGTTGTTGAAACGTACCCCCACAACGTTATATTTCTTTATTTCTCAACTACATAACATATTACCAGATTAACAGCTTACGCTGGTATATTCTCTTTCTTCACAATCACAAAACCGAAATCCACAAGATACTGTCAACTTAAATAGATCGTAAACAAGTAGTACAGGTAAACGAGAGAGAGATTCTACCAATGTACCTGATACTCACCTAATGACCCATGTATGGTGGACCGCTGCCCGGGTGAGGCCTAACAGCACTGCTCTGCCCCATTTGTGGATTCTGATATCCACCCTGCATCAGTGGCTGGTTCCCATAGCCCCCTCCAGCCTGATTCCCATATCCTGCTGGTGGCCCCGCCTGGTTCACAGGGGCGCCACCAAGACCACCAAGCAGATTACCGAGCCCCAAACCAGCTCCCTGGGTAGCAAGCAATGTAGACAAGGCCTGACCCAGAACCGGGTTCAGTCCCTGTGTTGGATTGAACCCTATCGCGGGGCCTGACGGTGCCATCAAATGCCCATGGCCAGGCCCACTCGCACCGGCCGAGGAATACTTATTCTTCTCCTTTCTAGAATGGTAATGCGAGTGCTGATGATGAGGAAAGGGTGGTTGTTGGTGATAATGTTTTTGTTTAGGACCATCTATAGCCTTCTGGCAATGCAATGTATGCCCCTCAAAGTTCTTATGGGGCTCTTCCAAAGCCTTCTTCGCACTATCTGTGGTCTTGTACACGAAAAGAGCGAAACCCTTAGGCTTCCCAGTCTGCTTATCAAGCCCCAATGGGCCGTCCTCAATCTCCCCATACTGCTTAAAGAAGTCGAGCAGCTTATTAGTATCGACCTCGGCCGATACATTGCTCACAAAAATCTTACGCTGGGTGTACTCCGAGACCGGAGGGGTTACAGGCGGTGGGGTTGGGACGGGTCCTGAGGAGGCAAGCTGGCAGGAGGTGGTGCGATTACCAATCTGCTTCTGAGGCTGCCGGAGGGCCTTGCGGGCTCCGCTGCGGTGCTTAAAAAGGATAAATGCGTAGCCCTTGGATTTGCCGGAGACGCGGTCTGTGACGGCCTTGCAATCCTCGATCTCACCGTAACTGCCAAAGACAGAGATTAGGTTTTCAGCCGTGGTGTCCCAGCCGAGGCCGTGGACGAAGATCTTGCGGTGGGCCGGATCGGCGTCAGCCAGCTCGCGCACGCCCTCGATCAAGTCCGGGTGCTTGTCCACTGCCTTTTTAATGAGGGTTAGAAGTTGATCCTTCGAGAAGGTTTCGAGAAGGTTCTCCACAGGTTCCTCGTCATCGTCTTCGTCGTCCTCCTCCTCTTCGTCTTTTACCTCGGTTCCATTTGCTGTTACGGGTTGGGCTTCTTTTAAGGCATCCAGGTTTTCGTGCTCTTCTTGCTCTCCTCCCAATTCTTTTCCTCCTACTTCTTTTTGTTCCTCTTCCCGGGGCTCCTCGTGTTCCTCTTCTTTGGAATCTTCCACAGCCATGTCCTCTTGTTGCTCCTGGGGCGCGTCTCCTCCCTGGATTTGCTCTGGCTCGGATTGGAGTTGTTCCTCTTCTACAGGGACAGTTGCCTCCTGTGACTGTTCTTCTTGTGGCTCGGCTTCGGGGACTTTGGTGGGCTCGGGGTCAGAGGGTCGCAGCTTGCGCTTCTTGGCCATGGCGGAGAAATTTGGGGATTTCTTTCTTAATTTAGGGTTTGAGATGGGAGGGGACAGTGGAGCGTGTTCACTCTATCATCACTGAGTAATAGACCCCTGTGTGGATTTTAAAGGGTCGGATCGGACTGAAATCTTTAAGGCTGTCTTTTTTTGTTTTTAGGTGGATTGCGTTGAATTATTTATAAATAATTATATGTTGCGATGGAAGGAGTGGATTTTATAAATTTTATTTAAAATGAATTTAGATGTATTTAAATATTAATATAAATTTAAATATATTTATAATAAGTTGAAAAAGATATGAATTCTATAAATAATTGAAAAGTTATTGTAATGTTTAAATAATTAATTTTTTAAATTTTTTACTCATAAATAACATAAATCAAATATAAATTTTCTCAATATATGTAAAAAATTAAGAAAAAATTTAATTGTAAGCTATTATACGTACTAATACGCGTATCTATTCAATATGATTGGTCAGAAAGTAAATTTTATTGAAAACAGTGATAATTTAAATTTAGTATATTAAGACAATAACAACATTAATACACAAATTGATATGCAAACTTGCTTGTACATGACAAAACTCAAAAATTAATTTTCTCCTACTTTTTGTATGCAAGTTTTTTCTTACTCCAAATTTATAAAAACAAAATAAAATACTTATCAATAAAAATATAATAGTATCATGCCCACACTTTATTCCATTATTTATTTACATATTATTTAAGTAGTAGTAAAAAAATTGTAGACTCAGCGGGAGAAAAATTAAAAAAACTCACTTATCTGTGCAATATAGTTATTTCACTCATCATTTTTAGTAATAAATAAAAACTATCATGATGCAAATTTTCCAATACAAAAATTAAAAAAAATAAAAAAAAAACCTACATTCCCACATTTTTTAATGCCCAAATTATTTTAATTTGAAATTCTGATAAATAGTAAGAGCACTAGTACAAATAAATTCGTAAAAATCAATATTCGATGTTGTACTTCAAGTTTAATTACGATGCAACAGCAGATGCATTTTCAATAAAAAATAGTATCTCTACATTAATTATCCATATATGTAAATAAAGTGTCCCCAATTTAAAATCTATTGTTCGATGCTAACATGAACAAAAACATTGCTACATCGTGTTAAAAATTAGGTGTTCCTTTGTTGCCCAGTGCTATGCACCCACATAGGAAAATAGCATCCTTGATTGCAATTATCGCTTATGCCGATGCAATCGACATGTCAAGAACATGAAATTGTTTACTAGTGCTATGATCAGCATTCATATATCGGTAGTAATTGGGATCGCAATATGACACAAATAGCTCATCATCAAGTATAACCGTGCGAATGAAACCATGTATCATACAACATGAAACAAAAAGATATCATTGCCGAGTTGGAAGGTATGGGGGCATTAAATTTAAAATTTGAAAACATCTCTTCAACAAACCAAAAGTTTGTTCAATGACATTCCGAATAGATGAATGCCGATAATTAAAAAGATCGTTATATTTTTGGAATGTACGATTGTCATAACTTTCAGATCTGTGGTACCTCACCCTTGGATACGACGACGTAAATCTTTCAGTGCAAGAAAATTTAGAATCTACTAAATAATAATAACATGAGAATTTAGTAGAACATTAATCTTTTATAAAGATGCTATACAGAAATTACCGCAAATTTGGCAGGTACAAATTAAATAATGTGTGCAAATTATCATTTGAGGCCATGAAAAAAATTTTCCCGAACATCTTGACGCATCGATTAAAACGCTAGTATCATGGGTTCTAACCCCCACCTGGTGTATACGAATGTGAATTTCATATCAAAATCACAGAAACACAAGATATTTTTGGCAACCCGATGATATCGATTTAGATATGCATTAGTTATTAAAGCCGGCACAAATGCGTCAATCATGACCCTATCCATTGCACAAAGACATTTCTACATATTTTTGTTAAATTTACATAAACTTCAAAATCGTGTATTGATAACATTACGACATTTGTAAATTACACTTTCTACTCATTAACCTACAAAAGTAGCTGGTGTAAAAAGAATTTATCTTGAAACATAGATAATGTTTGGGATTTCTTTGAATATAAGGTATCATCCCAGCCATCTGAGTTGGTGGAATCACCTGGCGCGATAGTCGACATAGTGCCCGCACTACTGCATAGACATGTCAATTTATGGTTTCAATTAAATGTTGAAATTGGTCAGTCACATTTTGTTGAACCACACCATGTCTGACCTTGTAGCAAAACATTCATAACGCTTCCTTAACAGAGACTGCTCGTGATGAATCATGCAAGCTGACATTTCTGTTAGAAGATATCTAAATTTGAACCGAGAGTACAATCAATGAATTAAACGAGCCCTGAAGTTTCGTTTGAAGGACTAGATGAGATGAAAGGTGAATAATAATTAAATAGTTTGTAAATAATAGTAGAATAGTTTAAATTAATATATTTTATGAAATTTTAGAAAATGAGAGAGAAAAGTTTAACAAAAATATTATGAAGTTAAAAAATTGTTAGAATATAATTTTTTTATATTCAGAAAAAATTAAATTACTTTTTATATTTTATTTGAAAATTTGAAAAAGTTGTAATGATTAGATTAAAAAATTGAAAATTTGAAATTAAAAAAATATTTATATTTGTAATATTTAGATATTGAGATGAGATAACATTAGATAAGATAATATGGAATAAGATGAGACTTACAATCCAAACGGGGCCTTGTTAGAGAGAAATTGTGTTCGTAGTCCCCGAATAACTCCCCGTGTACGCCCTACGTGGACAAGCCATTATGTATGAAGCGAATCGTTTCATCTAACTGAGGCTAAGCGAGAGTGCCCCTTGCCCTTGAGTCCACTTCCTCTTGAGTTCGTGCCCTTCCTTTCGAGTGGGCTTCCGTCTCCTTCCTCCCGAGTGGATGTCCGTCCCCTTCTTCCTGTGTGGTCGTCCGTCCCCTTCCTCATGAGCCCCAACGAGTCTCTTCCTCTTTAGTGACATCTCTAGGCTCAGGTTCCCTCCCACGCTTCTTTTCTTTGGAGGATGCGATCCATTGCGGGACTGGGAGATGAGGTAACATGAGGAGCTAAAGAAATCCGGAAAATAAGTCTACTTAGCGAATTATCTGAATATCGTCCATGGATTTCCAGGCTTCATCGAGACGCTCGAATCATCTTTATTTTTATCAGAAGTCAAGGATTTCATGCAAAAGCAAATGGCCATATTGGCATAATGGAATTTATTTTTATTTTTTTAGTAAGTTTTGATCTCTCTGTTTCAGAGTAGTTGATAGAAACTAGTCCTATAGCACTCGTGCTTTTGCGTTAGAGTAATCTATTATTATATATAAAAGCCAAGTTTGGCTTTTCCAACATGTCATGCATCCCGTGTCTTTCGGTTTTAAATTATACACTTTCAGTTTTTTGGTATTTGTCATTGCGCCCGAAATGGAAGGTTTATTTCTACATGGCTCTCGCTCAGGTTTATTTTTGGTATTAAACCATTTCACCAAGCCGTCGCACTGTGCAGCGAAGCAAGCATCTCGGCAAGCTGCACGTTTAACACCCAAACCAGTAAGGCAACCACCGTAAACGACAGGAATCAAGCCCAAAGCCCCACCGCACTATAACCACCACCACTACCTTTAGTTGGAAACCCGAAACCAGCCGTGAACCCACAAGAGGAGTCACCGTTGCACCATTACCACGATCAAACCGAGAGCCTCTGTTTTAGGAGGCCAAAAACAAAACTATTATGTTAATCAAGATTGGAAGGTAATCCAAAGCATGGAAAATAATAGTAAAAGCAACATTAAGTGAGGCGACACGCTCTGTTTTAGGAAACCAAAACAGGGCATTATAGGAACGTCACAATTGCACCGGTTCTCAGAACTTTTCAAGGATAAAAACTCAATGCGCGGACCAAAAGAAAGTTCATGGTGAGTGGGATATAGTGGAGAAATTTAACGCGAGTGGGATATATATATATATATATATAACGGTAGTAAACCTGTAGACTGTGTTTTATGAACTTGGACACTCTGCATATATATATATTATATTATATATGGGTCGTGGACACACACTCACGCGCACAAAAATATATATAAGCTGCTCATTCAAGGTTCATGCCGCATATATATAATATACATTATATATATACCTAGTCACGGTCTCCGCATATATATTGATGAGTAGTTATCTTGGTTGTGTTTAACGCGAGTGGGATATATATATATATATAAATAACGGTCGTAAGCGGGTTATAGGAAATAAGCCTGGACACTCCGCATTGGGTGGGGAATTAGGCACTATTTCCAGTGCAGAAAATCCTTTGCTTCTGTAGGTAAAAAACAGAGCCTTCAACTTGCCGTGGTTTCTGGGTAAAAGGCGAGTTACAATTGAAAGGGTGCAACGAGAGCGTTGCACCAAGTGGGCACCGTGAAATATTAAGGGAAGAGGCAACCGTTATAAAAAATAAAGTGCTATTGAAGAGGCAACCGTTACATGAAGAGGCAACCGTTGTAAAAAAAATATACCGAAGAGGCAACCAGAGTAATTGAAGCGGCAAATATGAAGCAGTTCTCTTTCTTTCACTCTTTTAATCATAGATATTTTGGAAAGTTACATTTCTTTGTTTCACTTTCTTGTCCTCTCGCTCTCTCTCAAATCAATGCCATTTCGACCACGACGCCAAGCCACTGTATATTTCTGCATTAAACTGTGTTTCAGTTGTGGAGGTGACGTGACTTCATCTCCAGAATTTTGGTTTCAGATCCTGTAAGGGTTAGTGATTTATTATTTTCTAGAATGATATTTTTGTTTTCATGCAAATGTATTGGTATTTCTTATTCTAAAAACAAGTTGATAGATGTGTTTATGTGTAGAATCACTCTTTCTGAATTAGTTCCAATACTGTGTCATTTCTTTATTATTATTATTTTTAAATCAATGCAAGTTTGGTCTTAGAAAGTCTTCAATTGATAGGCAAACATACATACATACATATATATATATATATATATAGTGCACAAACAGAAACTAAAACACGAGATTTCACACAACCTTCAAGTTGTTCGATTGAATAGTAAGTAAATATGGGGCCAAAAATTTTCTGCTGTACTTAATTGGTATGAAAACTGACGAGGAATCCATGAACTCGAACTCATTTTGGCGGTTCTCATGATCACGTTCACCATAATCGTCTGCATGATACTGATCCCACAACTTTTAATTTATTATTATTTTTGGTTGGTATGCTTTAATTGCTCTGCAATTTTTTTTTTCCAAGTGTTGAAAGGAATTTCATACATACATACAATATTATATATATATATATATATATATATATATACACACACACATATATATTATAAACAGATAGACATATCGATTTGATTAATGCAATCGGCCTAATCTATCATAAATATACGGCCTCATTGTTGTCAAAGAATGCATCTTTCTACTATGACTTGATGAGTACAACTTAAAATATGGACAAAAAAATTGCACAATTCAACGAATATTTGATCCCGAATTTATAGAATCAAAGTCAATTGAAAATGTAACAATAAATTATACGATTTGGTATTTAATCATATTTTCTATCAGATTTTATATTATAATGGTTTTAGTTCTCATTGTTCAATCATAAATCTCAGGCTACATGATCATCCAAGAGGAGAAAAATCTAGAAAAAATATTAATTGAATAATCGTGTCTCATATTAATTCTATCTATTTTACATTGTTTTAAATTGAACAACCATATATATATATATATACACACATATGTATATTGCATTTTTAATATTGTAAATTGACCATAAAATATTTATTGGTAAAGTGAACTGTTTTATATATGCTAGCTAATTAATAAAATGTATATATATTTGATATACATTTTATTAATAGTGTGGTAGTGATTATGTATATTAATGAACTATTTAGAGTTATAAAATTCAGCATAAAACATAGAGGAATAGAATCATAAAACACAGGCTGCATCCAAGAGGAGAAAAATACAGAAAAAATAGTAGATTGATATAATATTTTAAAATATAATTTTTATAGATGTAAAATATAAATATACAATTGTGTCTCATACTAATTGTATCTATTTTATATTGTTTTTAATTGAACAATAATATATATATATATATATATAGATATATATTACATTTCTAATATTGTAAATTGACCATAAAATATTTATTGGTAAAGTGAAGAACTCTTTTATATATGCATGCTCCATTTTATATATATTTGTTATATATTTTTTTTAATAGTTATGATAGTGATTATATATAATGAACTATTTACAGTTACAATCCGCGCATTGCGCTGGTTATAGGCTCGTGCTAAATAATTTTGGGTTGTACAATAATCGTGTATTACCTTTGAAAAATGAGGTCTATCATTAAAAAAAATAGATTTTTCATGTAGATCTCATATTTATTCATTTTTTCAATAGGAGTATTGGCGCTTACACAATCTATAACTGTAAATATCATTTATGTTTTAAAAATAATTTTTATAGATTTATGTTTGCCAATACAACTATTTTCAAGTATTCTCATATATTTTAAAAATTTTTCATATTTTCTTCCCAAATATAAATCAAATACAAAATACTTTTCATTTCTAAATCTTTAACTATTTCATCTCATTATTAACTAATCATTATAACTTTTTAAAATCTACTGTCTTAATTGTGCATTAGACACGCACGCCCACGATGTCAGATAAATGAAATGGTTTGTTTCACGCATTGGTGTTCTAACGCATCAAGAGATTTTGGGCGTTTTGGGCGGGAGAGGGACGAGAAACATGAGCGGGAAAGGGAATGGGTTCTGTTTTTCTTTGCGCTGATGAAGAAAACGAAACGGGTTGTTGTTATGGAGTCTTCTCCATCTGCTGTGTAGAAGAGGACCCAAGGACCATATTCACGCATCTGAGTCTTTTTCAAGACTCTGAAGAGCTACAAAAGGTAATTTCATTTGTGTTTCCACGGATTTGAGATTTCTTTTGTGGGTTTCATCAAATCTGACATTTTGTTTGATTTTAGGGTGGGTTCAATTCATAATTTCCTAGAGTTTCCTTGGTTTGAAGAATTTTAGGTCTCTTTTGGATAGATGAGATGAAATGAAAAATTTGTGAATAATAGTAAGATAATTTGTGAATAGGAGTGAAATAGTTTGAGTTAAAATTTTTATTGAGATTTAGAAAAGGAGAGAAAAAAATGAGAACAAAAATATTATAAAGTTAAAATATTGTTAATATATAATTTTTTAATATAATTTTTATTTTAAAATTTAAAAAAGTTTGAATTGTTTTTTGTGTTTTATACGAAAGTTTAGAAAAGTTATAATAATTAAATAAAAAAAGTATGAAAGAGAAATTGAAAAGTGTTATGTTTGAGAGCATCCTCATTGGCTTGGCCAAAGTCGAATGATAGCTAAACTTTATCTAATATGTGCCAAAAAATACTACATTGGATTAGGTATTTCTATAAAATTTTAAACTTCAACTACAATGATTCTCCAAATTTGTAGGTGAACAGTAGGTTAGCCTAATATTAAAATATTCAATTCTCACTCATCTCACAAAATATGTAGGTATTTTTTGTAATTAAGAAATTTGGTTCGATTTATTATTATTAAATATAAAATGTGATAAAAATAAATTAATTAGTTAATATTAATTAGAATATTAATTATTAAGTTAATTATAATGATAAGTTAATGATAATATAATTATTATTAAATATTAAATTCGTAGAATTATAAAATGTGATACAAATAAATTAAATAATAAAATTTTATTATTATATAGAGAGTAAATGGCTAATCCAATGTAGAGATTGAATTTAAATATAATTGATAAATGTAAAAAAGTGTGATATTAGTTAAATTTTGAAGATGAATTTGGCCAAACCAATAATGATACTCTGAGTAGTGTTTAGATATTGAGATGAGATATGATGAAATGACATGAGATGTGATGAGATGTGCTCAACTGCCTATCCAAATGGGGCTTAGGTATTTGGTTGCTTAGAAAAGTAGTATATGCTGGACAAATTAGTATTTTTGATACCTTGTATGATTTTCTTGTCTTTAGTTTCAGGAAAGGGAAGATCTAGCATAAGAAACGCCAAAAACCTTGAATTTCCTCGCTTTTTTTCCTCTTGGTTTATTTTTATTTTTTTTCTTACTTCACCCTCTAGTGGGTTGCTAGAAAAAACTGATACCAAAGGAAATGAAATTGAGGTTTGAAATATGATTTATTTCTAATAATGAATGACCATTGATGATGTCTAATACAATTAGAGCGATTCTATTCAGCAACCCTATACCACATATCTGCTGAAGAAAAAAAATAAAAAATAAAAACAGGTGTGTGGTGTATGATTGTTTAGTAGAATCTTTCATATAATTAATGGAAATTCTCTTTTGGAATGGTTAGAGGAGGGTGCGTTTATATTTTCCGTTGTGATCCAACCTTTCCCATCATGCAAATTGACCACTGGGGCAAAAACTGAAGGTATTTAGTAATGTCATGAGTTCATCTCTATTTAAGTTTTTGTCACCCTGTATTCTGTGTTTATTAAAAAATTTCCCTGTATTTATTTGCATTTTGCTCTTTTCAATATTATTTATTGTGTTTTTTGTTTTGTTTTGTTCATGTAACACTACCAAAACATGTAAAGGGACCAAGGAGACATTAAGATTTTGGCAATTATGGCTAAAGAATTAGGCTGCTTGAATATATAGGCTTTTAGGAGAAATGATCTTTTGGGTAATTAAGGCTAAGATTTAGCCAAATGATTCCCATTACTTAAATTAGGATTTTTGGAGATTCTTGGATCAATAGACTTGGAGATAAACCTATAGTATGTTTTAATATAGCTTGCTAGAAATATAATGGTAAAATTTCTATAGGATTTAAGAACCTTGTGAACCTCATAAGTTTTCATGAATCGATCAATCGTGTAGATTTTAGTCTGTCAGTATAGTCAGTATTACCACTTACTATGGTGCCACAAGCGCAATTTTATTTATTTAAGATAGTTAGAAGTGTAAGAATGCGATATAGTCTATGCCATTAGATTCGTTTGATTATTTATGATTTTATGGCGTAATAAACCTATTTTTAGTTTTCAGATGAAACACTTATTTGAAAACACGCATTGTTTATTTTGAAGAACTTCAGAGTTGAATTTTGCTAAACAAATTGCATAGTTAGTTAGTGTGTATATTTAAGATTTTACAATGTAAATTTTATTTACTTTTTTTAGAGTGAATAGCAATCTTGATAGTAGTCCAAATTAAGTTAGAGAAGTTTTATTTGGACATATGGTAAGATTTTAGCCACACTTGGTAAATAGCATTGGACACTTGACACCAAAAGGAATCATGAGATGAAAATGCGAAGTAAATCAATGTGTAAAATCATGCCACCTAAGCAAAACCCTAATCCTTTCAACCATCCAATTTGTGTTAAACCAAAGAGGATTTCAAACTTAATGAAACTCTAAACACTTAAAATCCAATTGAAACCCCAAAAACTTGGTTGAAACTGAAACGCTAACCGGTTTCCCCAAACCTTAAAGTTTAGATCTGAACCGTAAACTAAACATATTTCTAGCACTGTATTTAGTCACTTGATTAAATCACTTCCATATGCTATTAATCCCTCAAATTCATCTTATTACATCATTATTTAATCCTTTAAATCTTGAAAATTTGATTAGGCCAAGAAAAATTAGATTTGAGCTTGATAACATCTCAAACCCTAACCAAACTCTCTTTAAACCCCAAAATGAAGCCCACTTATTTAAGGGCCGTTAGGCCAACGAATTTTGGTCACATTAACAAAACTTTTTGAGGAATTTTCTACCCTCTCAAGGCTGACCATGCACTGCTTAAGACAGCCCTCAAATAGTCCTTGATTGGAAAGATAAGGCCACCTCACCACCACCTCCTACACACCATCATTCAAGTGTCATTTCACTTCACTCTTCCATATGTGTAAGAGGCGTGCATGTCATTATATCACTCATTTCATCCCTTTTATTTCCGTTCTTGGAGAGAACACTTAAGAGTTTTCTCTCGGGCAATTTTATGAATTTGCTTGTCTCTAGTTTTCGAAGCCCTTGTATGTATTATCTCACAAATCATGAAAGTTGTTCCTCTTTTAGTCTAGTTTCTATGAGTATTTATTTTGTTCAATTTCATGGTCATTTGGTTGGTAAAAAATTATTTTAACCATAGAAATGTCAATCTGGACGATAAATTGGATAGTGTGTTGTATTTGGAGTTTTTGACCAAGGTAATGGAGAGATATTGGTCCGAAATTTTATGAAGTGTTGTCAACATGTTTATATGAATTTTTTTTAAGATTTGCTGATGACCCTAAGCCTTTTAATCTACATCTTAGGATGTTAGTTTGAATAGTGTTGGCATTAGTTTCAAAGATATGAAGTTTAAGTTTAATGCTTGGATCTACTTTAGGACACATTTTTAAACTATATGATGTTGTTGGTTTGAAGACTTCATCATGGTATGTCTCAGATCAAGTGTTTGATCAAATCAAATTTGAGAAAAACTTATGTTTTTGACTAAGTGTTGGAGCTGAGTACTTTAAGTGAGATTTTGTGATTTTTCTTAACTTTTATGTGTTGATTCAAAACATGTTAATTCTTAGGAATGTGTTATGAAAATGTTAGAAGAAATTTTTAAGTTCTTGGAGATGTTTTGAAAAAGGTCAAAACCTTGAAACTCAAGGGTTTGTGTTTTGGTTAAAAGTTTGGATCTTTTGCTTAATAAGTTTTGTGTTTATGTGAAGTAGATTTTTGTGGTATGTTTTAAACATGTTTTTAAGCTTAGGATATGAGGATCATTGTTGCAATATTTTAATTTGATCATGAGTTTTGAAGTTGGCTGAAATTGCAACAAAATCAAGAGATATGGCCTTTGGAAGTTTCGGCCTTAGAAACAATTGGCGATGATCATTTTGAAATTAAGTATCACCCTAGTAAAGCTAACGTAGTAGCATATGTGTTAAGTCATAAAATGCAAGCTAAATATTCTTCAGCTTCCACCCCCGAAATAGGATCTTTCGTATACAGCATGAGAAGATTGCTCTAATTAGGAGCCTTTAAAAGGATGCAATCTTAGCTGCAATGTAATAAATCATGCCCATAGATTGGGAAGAGGTAAAGAGCGTCAGATGGAAGATAGCAAGTAGTTAGACATTACATGAAAGATTGAAAAAGGGGAAGGGCCAAAGGTATTTAGGATCGGTTAAGACAATATGTTATATTTCAAGAATTGAAAAGTAATTCTAGTTGATCCTAAGATTAAAGACAGGATTATAAAAGAAGCACATCAGACTCCGTACACAACACATCCTGGAAGTACACAAATGTAAAATGATTTAAAACAAAACTTTTGGTGGGAAGGCATGAAGAAACATATAGCTGAATTTGTAAATAAATGTTTTGTGTGTAGAGTGGTAAAAGCAGAACATCAGAAGCCAGCTAGTGAGTTACAACCATTATCAATTCCCAAGTGAAAGTGAGAAGATATTTCTATAAATTTTGTGACTGGATTGGCAAGAACCTCAACTGGGAATAACTCTATTTGGGTCATTATTGATCTTAACAAAAAATGCTCACTTTTTGCCTGTTAGGAACAAAATTCTATGGAAAGGTAACTAGATCGTTTGTAGCAGAGATAGTCCATTTACTTAGAGTTCCTAAAATGGGCATGAAATTGAAATTTAGTAGTGGTTATCATCCTCAAACCAATGGATAAACTAAGTGGACTATACAAACTCTAGAAGATATGTTGAGAGCATGTGTTTTGCAAGAAAATGGAGATTGGGAAAAACAGTTACCATTAATAGAATTTGCTTATAACAATAATTATCAAGCCACTATTGGAATGGCACCTTATGAAGCATTGTATGGAAGAAAATGCATATCTCCTTCGTATTAGAATGAAATAGGAAAAATGAAGATATATGACCTAGATATACTACAAGATATGAAAGAGCATATTCTATTAATAAAGGAAAAGATGAAAGCAACCCAAGACAGACAAAAAGTTATGTTGAGCATAAAAGGAGAAAATTGAAATTCAATGTAGGTGACTGGGTTTACATCAAAGTATCACCTATGAAAGGAGCTATTTACTTTGGAAAGAAAGGTAAGCTGAGCCCAATATATGTAGGACCATACAAGGTAGTAGAAAAAGTGGGTTCAGTTGCTTACCGGCTAAATCTTCTGACGAATTCCAAGGAATCCATGATGTACTTAATATATCTTCTCTCAAGAAAAGTTTTGGTAATTAGTTTCTAGCAATTAATAGCTCAGAAAATATTTCACTATAATCGAATTTGTCATATGAGGAAGTTCCTATCTAGATCCTAGATTGGAAAGGAAAAAGAACTAAGAAATCGAAAGATTTCATTAGTAATGGTTTTATGGCAAAATCATGATATACAAGAGGCTACTTGGGGAAAGGAAGATGATATGAAAATAAAATATCCTTATCTGTTTGGGCTATAGTATGTTTGTTGTATAACTTCTATGAATTGTATGCATGTGTTTATTTTGTTTAGCAGATAAAAATTGTGGAAATCAATGGGATATCCTTAAAAACTCATATTGTTAATATATGGATTCTATTTTTTCTCTATTTCTTTTTTAGTTAACATGGCTCGAACTAAGAACATTGCACACAAACTCGCTTTATCTCCTAGACGCATAAGGCTACTTCGGGAAGAACATAGGAGGAGAGAGAAACAAGAAGAATTGGATGGTTTGGTTGCCTCTTATTGGCAGCAAAAGGAGAAGTTAGAATATCATAGAACACATGTGTTACGACATGACGGGCATGGAAACATAAGGATGAGGAAAGCATTACCCCCTGAGGAACAACAACCATCCCCAGATCCACTCATTTGGGTCGATGCAACAAGAGCCCGTTGGCAACGTTGTTGTGAAGAAGAAAGCCAAAGGCCCAAAACTTTAAACCAAACCACTGATCCTAAACATTAACAACTACAATACGACTACAACGCACTACTAATATTTCATGTGATGAGCCAGAATCGAGTTGTGTAGCTGAAGAATGACTAGTACCTAGCGAGTGTTGTTGGTACCTAGAATCTCCTCACCCAAAACATCAAGATCATCCAACGTCTCATCATCTCACCTCTACCATTTCCAAGAAGAAGGAATACCTGAGCACGAAAAATAGTATATAATGGAATTAAGAGATTTAGAGGAGTAGATAAATATGTATTATGACCCACTTGGAGAAGAACTCATGTACTTTACCCAAGACGAAGTTTCTAAAGATGACAAGGTTGATTCACCCCAGCTGACTCCCCAACCAATGTAGAACCTTAGCTTTTCTAGTAAGATCTATCCTTATAAGCATATATATATATATATGTATTGATCTATTGTAACACGCAGGCCGAGCACTAAGCCCAAACTAATCGTACGTTTGATAATTTTTTTAGTTTTTTAATTTTATCTTTATTTTGGGTTAATACATAGGAAAAACCCACTTGAGATTTAACGAGTAGTTTTAAAGTAGGCCACGGGCCCCAAAATTTATTTCGAAAATATATGAATTTTTATTGGGCTTGATCATTAGGTTAAAGTTATTTAAGGGACCAAGTGGGATATTTCTATTTTGGAATTGGCCCGAAAAATTTACAAGATGAGATTTAGTTAGTTTAGAATTTGAGTTGAGGCCCATTAATATTTATTAATACTCAATTGAGAAAAGTTACAAACAAACTAAAGAGATTTTTGGATTGATCTAATTGGCCTAATTTATTAACTCATACAATATCCAAGACGTGGGCCAAAGATTTTGAAATGGAACCAAGAAGCCCAAGCTCGTGGGAACCAAGGATCGGACTCCATGCCATGCACGTCTCCACGCTCATGCACTCATGCACGTCTCTCCCATTTCTTTCTCTAGGGTTCTAGTAGTTTCCTATATATATATATATATATATATATATATATATACATGCTACACACTTCACACACACACCCTTCACATAAATTATCTTTAACCTAAGCTAGAGTTGATGCCGCTTGAGTTGCAGTGAAGCAACACTTCCATGTAACTATCGCTAGCCCGCTACCGAGCTCTGCACAAAAACTGCAACCACCAAGCCACTGTCCAACTTTAGTGCACCACCCACGGCTAATAGAAGATGAGCATTACCACGGGTAGCACCATGGGAGACGTCGAGCACACATATTGCACGGCTAGAAACCTTTATCGAGAGCCAAAAACACCGAAAAACCACTCGAATCCAGCTGTCCTGCCATTGCCCAAGTCTGAACTCTGGCCCAGTTGCACCGCGACCTCTGCCTTGCACCATCGTAGACCCAAGCCACCCCAGCACGACCCAACACCACCCCACAAGCCTCCATGCATGACCTACACCTCAACACTTCTCCTCTGTTTCCCTCACCAAAAATAGAGTGTGCGTTCCACACCGTGAGAAACAAACTAGCCACCCCACGCCGCCAGCCTCCTCCATGTCATTGCCACCTACACAGAGAGCATCGTCGGGAGCTGCACGCCACCCAATTCCCTCATTCTCCTCGTGGTTTTTGATTGCTTTGTTTGCTATCTCTTGGTTGTTGGTTTGAATATGCTAATATAATCTTGAGTAAATCTAAAGAAGGAAATATATGTTTCAGATTTGTGATTAAATTGCCATGAAATGTTCCTATAAGTTTTGGCTTTCACTTAATTGAGGTTGATGGTTTATGCAATATGATGTTTCAGTTTGAACATGCTTTGGAAGTTTCAGACCTTGGTAAAAAACCTATGATTTCATGTTTGTTTCACTATGTCTTGATTTCTATATTATGTACTTGAACTTTGGAACATGTTTAAGTGATGAATCTTCATGTTTTTGTACCTATGAGTTTTGGCCTAATCAGGTTCTCATGATTCCATGTATGTGTTTTGATATCTCACATGGTTTATGTTATCATGCTATGAAATGAAAATGTTATGCTTGGTTATTTCATGCATGGCATTCCATATATCATATGCCAAGTATAAGTATGCATGTTTAAGTCTCATGTCACATGCATTTGGGGAAAAGTGTTTTCAAAGAAAATATTTTTAGAGAAAATGTTTTATCACGACCCTAAGTGCTAGGGCGGGAGAATGTCCTAGTGGAACTCCTCTGTCCACTCTTGAGTGCTTAAGAATTGAGTGGTAACCCCTAGGTCGACGAAGAACAATCGACATGCCTCAAATGGATTCTTTAAAGGATACCGGAGCGAGGAAGCACCTAACGCTAGTGGGTGCATAAGGCATGTAATCCGACGAAGTAATATCGAATGGATTCTTTTTAAAGGATATCAAAGCGAGGAAGCACTTAACGCTAGTGGGTGCATAAGGCATGTAACCCGACGAAGTAATGTCGAGTTAATATGATTCTTTGTTTATGACGTATTCATCACGGTGTATGGATCGTTAATTGTGCAGTAACTAGTAGGAATACGCTGTGTAATGAGGGAAGCCGTGTTGTGTCCACCCTCTGAATAAGGATAAGAGCTCATAAGATAAAGATCACTTGATGAAAATCTCATGATATGATAAGGATCACTCGGTGTAAATCTTGTGATATGTTCTAATAAGGCAAGTTCTGAATAAGTTCACGTGAATAAGAAAAGTTAAGAAGTTTTCATGAAAAGTTTAAGTCTCTGTTACAAGTCTTTTGAAAAGGGTTAAGTGCATAAGTCAAGTTCTGGTTAAGGCATAAGTCAAGTACATGTCCATGCACGCATATCATGATATACCTTTTGTATGCTTGTGTTAACTGTGGTATATTGTGTGATTACTTGTTGAGATTTTTCGAAATCTTATTGTGATAGTTGCCACTACCATTCCCCAATCGGAATGGTAGAAGTTGTGACAATTTTAGTAAAAGACGACTATGACCAAGAGGAAGAGAACGACACATCTTTCTCCAGAGAGGATTGTGCCTAAGATGGCCATAAATCGGCCCGAGCCCTCCATCTGGGAGCGACTCGAGGGCATTGATTGAGAGATCACGGATATACTTGAATTCATCGCAGAGTTCAAGCGGTGTAAAAATCGGGATAAGGATAAGCCTTTGGAAAAACGTGCGAAGCCCGAATCTTTTTGAAGAGTACAGGAGCTTAAGTATTTTGTGAAGAAAAGAAAAAAGAAAAAAAGAAGAAGACAACAACAATTATGGCTAATTTTTGTGGAATTATATTGACTTTGGTGTAGATTCTGTGCTTTGGAAATTTTAAATTATACTTCATGTTTTTTGGGATATTATGCCTTTATGGCTTATGTTTATGTTTTGGATAATAGTTTGGGTTATGATATTAGCTTATGGTGCCATATGTTTTGCAAATTGCTTATTGCATTGCCTAGTTTATCTAACTTTTATTAATTTTTCCGCTACTATGCTATTGCATACTACTAGTGTATTTAGGTGCATAGCATATTACCTGTCATGTACGAGGGGTGTATAGCCTTGTGTTACATGTCCCATTGTCTCAGTCACCGTCCAATCCCAAACGGGGGCTGGGGGTTGCCACAGAGTATGGTATTAGAGCAATTACGTCTCTGGGTAAACCCACACGTTGTCCTAGGAATGCATGGTACCTTTAACTAGGCTTGAGATCTGTAGTCTTAGGCTTGGATCTTATAGCTTTAGGCTTGAATTTAGAGGAAGAAGGAGCTACGCCCGTAAGATCGTGAGTTCAAGGGAAGAAAGGTTATTCTCCTTGAGGAAAGGACTAACCCACGCTGGTGTTGTGCATTTTCAGGAAGAAGAAAATTATGGTCCGAAACTGGCGTGAGAATACATCTCCGAGAGGTAGGGATCAAGAGATTGGGAATCCTCCAATGGAAGGGAGAAAAGCTATAGTTGAAACTATTCGCCAGATGACTGAAGTGGTGTACGTACTCAGATGGAACAAGGACAGAACGCAAGACAAGTACAGCCTAGAAGAGAACAAGGATGTACTTACGAGAAGTTCATGGTGTATAGATACCCGAATTTTGTTGGAACAGAGGGACCTTTGAAGGCTAACAAGTGGCTTATGGATTTAGAAAGAACTTTCAAAATTAGTGGATGTTCTGAGGAGCAGGAGGTCTAGTACGCGAGTCATATGCTTTAGGGAGAAGTTGGAATTTGGTGGCAAACCAACGACAACTTTTGGCCCAAGAATTGGGAAATCTGACCGAACTCACTTGGGAACGATTCAAGATAGAGTTTGACAACAGTTTCTTTCCAGAGACAGCTAAGCAGCAAAAAATTTTGGAATTTGCAAGTTTGACATAAGGGAATATGATGGTCGATCAATACACTGCTCGTTTTATGGAAATGGGAAGGTTCACATCTCATCTGATCAATACTGAGAAGATGCAAGCAAGGAAGTTCCAGGATGGTTTGCAACCTCGTATCCAAAACCAAGTAGCATGTCTACAGATAGGAAATTTTCAAGAATTGGTCAATGTGGTTTTGATAGCAGAGGTGGAGCAATGAAGATTAATTGCACAAGCTCAAGCAGATAGGAAAATGAGATTTCCTTACTCGTCAGGAAGTAATACGGGGAAGCAAAAGGCCCCAGTAACCCCAAGCAAAGGACATGACGTGGTAGTTGGGAAGGCAACACCCATCACTCCACCACCTTGTCGCCAATGAGGGAAAAGGCACAGTGGAGAATGTCGAAGGGCCTCAAGAGCGTGTTTCATATGTGGTCAAACCGGCCATATGATCTAGGATTGTTTGCAGATTATGCCTGGAGGAGTGTCGACGCCAAACGCTAAACCCAAGACTGTAGCAAAAGCCACGGTTTATGCTATTACGCTAGGAGAGGTAGATCTAGAAGCTGATGAGACAGCAGACACGAGAGTGATTACTAGTAACATTTCCAACTTTGCCTTCTTCATAGGTAGCTTGTGTCTGAGAATCTTGAGTAATTATAGTTACCTCTTTAGGTAAAGTTAGATGGAAGCAGTACGTGGTATGTGCTTTGTTTGATTCCGGAGCGTCTAGGTCTTTTATCTCTAATAGATGCGTACGATGTTGTGAGCTTAAGGCTGAGTCAATGTCTCGAAAAGTTTTAGTAGCTATCCTTAACGGGAAGGTAATCAGTTGTACAAGTATAGTTAAGAATTGCCCGTTGGAAATCGCGGATTTGGTCTTGACCCCAGATTCGATTGTTTTTCACATGATGGAATTTGATCTAATCTTAGGAATGGTCTAGTCATCTAGGCATTACACCCAGATAGACTGTCGGAGGCAGGAGGTAGTGTTCAATCTACCTAGACGTGAAAGGATTTGTTATATGGGTGAGGCTGTTCGGCTTGATCTGTTTACTGTAACGGCTGAACAAGTTAAGAAGAGTTTGGTGAACGGGGACAATGTCTATCTAGTAATGATAAGGGAAGTAACGGTAGGATCTAAGGGAATCCAAGGAATCACTGTGATTGAGGATTTTCCTAAGGTTTTTGCTGATGAACTACTCGGATTACCTCCAGATCGGGAGACGAAATTTGTAATCGAGCTTGAACCAGCCACAGCCCCAGTGCATAAGGCACCCTATCAAATGGTTCCAACAGAATTAAAAGAACTTAAAGTGCAAATTGAAGAGCTCCTAGCAAAGGATTTTGTTCGACCTAGCTCATCACCATGGGGAGCACCGGTCTTGTTCGTTAAGAAGAAGGATGAGACTCTTCTAATGTGCATTGATTATAGGGATTTGAATAAGGTGACTGTCAAGAATAAATATCACTTGCCAAGGATAGACGATCTGTTGGATCAATTGCAAGGAGTTGTGGTTTTCTCGAAGATTGATCTACGATCCGGATATCATCAACTCAAAATCAGGGAGGAAGATATCTCTAAGACTGCTTTTCGAACTCGTTATGGATACTTCAAGTTTCTAGTCATGCCTTTTGAGCTGACGAATGCCCTTGCCGCTTTTGTGGAATTGATGAATCAGATTTTTCGACAATATTTAGATAGTTTCGTAGTGGTATTCTTAGACGACATATTAATTTACTCTCATAATGAGGAAGAGCATAAGAAGCATTTGAGGATTGTACTGGAAACATTGCAGGAATATCAGTTGTACGCCAAACTTAGTAAGTGCGAGTTCTGGCTCCGTGAAGTGAAATTTTTGAGACATGTGATTTCTAGTAAAGGAGTGGCAGTGGATCCTGCCAAGATTGATGTTGTAGCGGAATGGCAAAGGCCAACTAATGCCCATGAAGTACATAGTTTCCTCGGTTTGGCAGGATATTACCAAAGGTTTGAGGATTTCTACCAAATTACCTAACCCATCAAGGTGGCAAGCCTCTAATATGCCATGTGTCATTCATCCATTGGCCTATTGGCACTGTTCCTAAAATTAATAAAGCACTAAAATTTTCCTAATAATTTTAACTAAACCAAAGGTGTAAGCTCTTTTTCTAACTCAAGCTCCAAAATTTTTCATTTCTCTTGAGTATTCCAACTTCTACTTAGCTAGGGTTATGGCTATTAGAGTCAAGGCCTAAGGTGTTTATAAGTGGGGTGTTACAGGGTGGTTCTTCACCTTAATAATGACTATGCATAGATGAGATTTGTTTAGAGGGTGATTCATAGCCATGCCTATGTACTTGAGATTTATTATGAGGGTGATTCCTTGTCATAACTATGAATACATATGTTTATGCTCGAAGGAAGATTCCTCGCCATACACCCACATATACATACATACATACATACATACATATATATATATATACTGTGATTGTATGTCATGAATATGAATTTATTGTGATTGCCATGATTAATTCCGGTTTAGATATGAATTGTATTCAGGGAGGAATAATACCAATAAGTATTATGAAAAATCTATTGAAAGATTATTCTTTGCTAATAGATCTCAGATGAAGATCAAGTATGAGCTCAATACTGCTCATGTTTGTCAGAATAATGTTTGTTTTAAAATTCATTCAATTCTTGTTAAAAATATGATTGACAAAGTCATATTAGGAATTCATTTCATTTCTTCTTTATACCCATTTATTTCGAAAAATAATGGCATTACTACTGACCCTTTTGGTGAGAAAGTAAAGTTTAAATTTACTTCAAAATTTAATATTGATACTGATAAAAATTTGAAATTTTTACTCTCTACAAAAACAAAACATTTAAATTTCCTGAAACAGGAAATCAAATATAAAAAGTTTGCTGAGCAATTTTCTGGTTATTTATTAAAGTCAAAGATCAGTAATTTTAACAAAAAACTGATTGATGATGTTTGTTCTGATCTTTCAAATGCATTCTGGCATAGGAAAATACATGTTGTTGCTTTACTTTATATTAAATATTTTTCTAAGAAAAATATTCCCACCAAAGCTCAACCTATTTAAAAATAATGAGACTTTAGAATTTTGCAAAACTGAAGTACATGATTTGTTTGCTAAAAATATTATTAGATATAGTAAGTCTCATTGGTCTTATGCTGCTTTTTTATGTCCAGAAAAATGTAAAAATTGAGAAATGGACACCCCACCTAGATACTAATTACAAACCTTTGAACAAAATCTTAGAGTGAATTATGTAATACCCAAGTCCTACTACGTAGATCCTTACGTCATTTTATTAATTCTTTAATTTAAATATTTTGAGATAAAGATTTTTATTACTTTTAATTATTTTATTTTAAGATGAGTATGCTTTATTTTTTAACATATGATTTATTAAAATAAATTAAGGGTATTATTTTAAGACTTTGAAATATTTTCTCTTAAACCCTTTAATTTTATTTATTTAAGAAATATCTCAATTATTCTCTACTATTAGATTGGTAGGTGAAAAGCATCCTTGAGGTGGATCGATCTCCACCATCCATCTCCCAAGCTTATGTGATAAGTTTTGAACAAAGCAACTAAATCCATTTTCACCCGTAGGCTTCTAAGGCAAGCCATTAAGCTTATTTCACCCGTAAGCTTCTTGTACAAGCCACTAAATTTCTTTTTTCTTCTTGCACACGTCGGTTCTAAGGCAAACAAAGAGAAAATTTCCTCAAGCCCTCACCCATACGTCTATGTCCCATTCTCTCCCACTCCATATTCTTCTTCCAATCTCAAGCCAAGCATCTATCATTCCTCTTTCTCAAGAGGAAAATAGTAAGGTAAGAGTACCCTTAATCCTTCCCCTTTGTGTATTTCAAACTTGACCATGGTTAATCAAGTGGGTTTTCTTTTGATATTTTTGATGTTTCGGTTTTGGGGTTAAAACAGTTCTATCATTTTGGCTCTTCACCCACACGGTTATACCACTATTTGGTCCTCTATTTTGCCTCTTGAAATGAGCCAATAGCTTAAGGTAAAAATTTTAATTTGACTTATTTGTTTTTAATGTGATTTTGGAAGCCAATTAAGTTGTTGTAACTTGTGTTTTGATGTAGTTAATTTTCTATGTTGCAAATAAATATGTATACCCTTTTTTGGTCTAAATCGAATGATATTATAGTTGTTTTGCTATGTATTTTCCTATATTTCGAAAATACTATGTTATTATTAAATTTGGTTTAATCTTAGGTGATAATTAAAGTGATGTTAAATTATATATGTTGGTATCATATGCCTTGAGTTGAGGTTTGGTTGGTATTCTATTTTTAGGATCTAGAGGTTCGGCTTAGAGGTTTTGCTTGGATTTTGTAATTTTATATCTTGCTTTTAAAAGGTATTAAGTGAGTAAATCATAAACTTAAGTGTTTAAAGGTTTTAAAGTTTCTTAACGGTGCTATACTTTATGTTATTTTAATTTTAATGGGAGGTTTTATCTAAACTAATTAATATATTGTTTGTGTGTAAGTTATAGCTTAGTTAGTTTAGATATAAGGGATTAATTGTGCATGATGTATTAGGATATGTAAAGCTGTCCAAGTATTTCCTAAGTCCATGTCATGCCCTATTTTGATGTAAAAACAACCCATTTGTGTTCTCTCATTTGGTTAAATTCTACCGAACTCAAGAGTCAAAAATATTAACAAGCTAATCTTGTTATAATAAGGGACCACAAGTTGATTTAAAGGGCACATTTTCTAAACTTGTTTAGCCTACTTGAGATGCTTAAATCTATTTTAAAGACCATTGTTGCGAATTTCCAGATTTTATCTCCTAACCCAAAGTAAGAAACCAAAGAAGCCTTGCTTGAAGCTTATGAATTCTTAACTACTTTTCATGTAAGCTTTTAAAATAGTCTTTTTATAGACAGCTAGCATGTCTTAATACTTAAATTATTTCTCTTATAAGTTGAGGTGATGAGTAGTCATTTGGGTTAATGCTAAGCATAGAAGAGACGTTAGATTGTAATATCGTGACTTTTTCTTGTAAAGGGAAGGCTAAAGAATATTGTATTGAGTATTAACACGTTTATGCTATTTATTAGATTATGACCTATATTAACGTTGGAAGTATTGATGTTCTTCTAAAGAAAGAGTAAATATATATAGTGTATACAAGCCCTTTCTTGATAGTCCTTATTAAGTACCCTATTGATTATAATTGTGTGTATGTGTATCAGGTAATGCATGCACGTAGGTTCTAAGTCATGAGATTTCCATACATGCTCTCTCAATAAACTTATTTATTATTCCTATATGTAGTATAGCATGAAAATGTATCTTATTCATAAAAATGCATGTGCATCGGAGTAAGAAAAATGATGAAAATGTTTTGATTGCAAAGAAAAGGAAATGAATGTCTTATGCCTTATGCTTCAAGTGATACTTTAAATGAGTTTTAAAATGTATTTATGAACTCATGCTTTAAATGACGCGAAGAAAATGTTTTAAAATGTCCCTATGAATTGACGTTAAATATCCCTATGAACTGATATTTTATGGATGCCATGAAAAATGATGTTTAAGCTCATACTTTTAAATGATGTTCTTCTATGAATGAACTGTTAAATGAAAAGGACTAAAAAGAAAGGACTGACATGAATGAAAGAAAGAAATGACTGAATGAATGAATGTCTTTATTGTATGAAAATACGTAACAGCCATATGAATGAAAAGTGTATCAAAGGAATGGGCAGAATGCAATGCCGGGTAAATAGTACTAGTAGTGCACCCAGTGTTGCCCATTGACTGAAAGGGATTCCCAATCTATGGCCATGGGCGGAATACAAGTCCAAAGAAAGACCGTTAACCCCAACACACGTGGCGTAATAGTGTGTACCGGCCGAAGAAAGTGAAACATGAAAGCATGGTTATTTCTTAAAATGTTTATACATAAAAGCATAGTTATTTCTTAAAATGTTTATGTATGAAAGTATGGTTTATTCCTTAAACTGTTATGCATGAAAGCATTGTCAAGAATTAGCTAAATATTTATGTATATGTATTTTCAAAAGAAAAGAATAGATGCCTAGTATGTTCACTGCATGTTGTACTACTTACAGAGTATTTGACTCACTTTTGTTTTAAATGTTTTAAACGTCTAGGTAATGATGAGGCTGGGGAGCAAGGCATTACTGCAGAGGGAGAGGCAGAATGTGATACCCCATATGATATGGATAAGAGTAGGTGGTGTATGATATCCCACATTGCTTGGGAATGAGAAGTTCTTGCTCTTTATAAGTGATGGGAACCAAGGTGGGCCTAGTCTTAAAGATCCTTTGCAACTTTTAGATGGGTCAATTACAAAATCAAGAGCCAAGAAGATCAAGGAGGTAATGCAAGGATTGATGCAATCCACTTGAGACGAGTTTAGCAAGAGTCCAACATTCAAGATGGGCTTGAAGGATGAAGATCCAATATTGATTCATTTGATAAGCTATGGAAGAAGGCAATGACAAGACTTAAAGGCTTTGGGCTCTTGAAGGGTTTCAACTTGTTTAATTCATTTAAATGACTTATTTTATTAGTTTAGAATTATTGGGTTTAATTATGAGAAGGACTTAAGGAGGGTCTATTCAAGGACATGTTGGAAAATTTATTATTTTGTTGAACTAAGGTTTTAAGAAGTACTGTAGCAAACTAGGGTTTCAAAAGTACTGTAGCCTAGTTACTATAGCGCCATACTGTAGCCGTGATACTATTCACTCAGGGGTATTTTTAGAAGTTGGGGCTTTGTTTTGGCTAGGGTTTTAATTAGATTTTGGTTTAAATACTCTTTATTGCCTCATTTTAAGAAGTTTATGAAATTTGATAAATTTATTCATTGTAAATTGAGATTTACTCCTCTTGTTCTTAATTGAACTTTTGAACTTATCAAAGGTAAATCACAACCTTTGTGGCGTTCCTCCTTTGTAATCTGGGTTCTTGAGACGGGGTTTTCAACCGGTCTAGATTTTAATATAATCTAGGTTCTTGAAACAAGTTCTCTTCGGGTCTAGATTCTCCATCTATTGACTTGATTTTGACTTTCTTGGGGAGTTTTCAAATTGATTGTGGGTTCAAGGGATTCTAGTCCCCCGGGTTCATACCAATAAGGTTCTAATGGGCTCCAATTGTATCATTGACTAGTCTTTTTGGAGTATAGACCATATGATTTGGGTATTCTATTAGGACGTTACAAATGGTATTAAGCCTATCCCAACCAGAAATATGGAGACTTGAGCCGTGCCACCTACAATAGATAGGCCCGACAAGGACATCAGGAATTTAAGGGACGTCAGGAATTTAAGGGGGGGTAGATTGTGATACCCCATATGATATAGATAAGGGTAGGTGGTGTATGGGATTCCACATTGTTTGGAAAAGAGAAGTTCTTGTTCTTTATAAGGTTTTAATGGGGCTCCAATTGTATAATTGACTAGTCCTTTTAGAGTATATGCCATGTGGTTTGGGCCTTCTATTGGGACATTACATAGAAGCTTAGGACCTTCCCTAACTAGAATAGTTACGTTTATGGATGATGAGTTATGTTTTTGTGAACTTATGGACTCTGAGAGTCTTTTATGGATGAATATTCGAATAGAATGTTTATAAGGTGTTCCCTTTATTAGATCAGAAATTTAGAATACACGTGTGTCATGTCCATGTCGATCGCATATTATTAGAAAAAAGAAAATGAAAAAAAAAGGACAGGTATGTACGTCGCTATCCCACCCTTCTTGTGACAGATTAGGTATCTTATCCCCAATAAGAATGATTTGATTCATAGGCTTAGTCGCATTGTAGTGTTCTCCAATTTTGATTTGAAATCATGATTTTGGCAAATTTAGATTAGTGAATCAGATAGATATAAAATTATCTTTACTACCCCATTTAGACATCATGAGTGGAATGTAATGTCTTTTGGACTCAGAAATGTCCTTAGTGAATTTCAAAATATTATGAATGATATTTTTAATCCATTCACCAATTTCTTTGTTGTTTACATTGATTATGTTCTTATTTACTCAAAGTCTATTGACGAATACTAGAAACATTTGAATTCGTTTCTATATATTATTAGACAAAATGATCTTGTTGTCGTTGCTAAGAGAATCAAATTGTTTCAAACCAAAATTAGATTTCTTGGTTATGATATTTCTGAAAGCAAAATTTGACCTATTAGCCGTGCTATTGAATTTGCTGACAAATTCCCTGATGTTATTCTTAATAAAATCCAGTTACAAAGATTTTTTTATTCTTTCAACTATGTTGTAGAATTCTACAATGATATGAGAAAACAATATCGTCCACTCTTTGAGCGACTACATTCCAACCCTTGCCCTTGGATTGAAATTCATACTAATTTTATTAAATAGATCAAGACACATGTTAAAACTCTTCCTTGTCTTGTTATTCCTACTTCTGTTTTTTTCAAAATTGTTGAAACAGATGACTCAACATACTTTTGCCAGATGGCAAACTACTTTAAGTATATTTGATTTTGATATTGAATATATTAAAGGATATCAAAATTCTATTCCTGATTTTCTTACTCGTGAATTCTTGCAGCAATCATGAGCAAGAAAAAATACAAGGAGAAGAAGATTGTCACTCCTCCCCCAATTCCTGACATAAAGCTCATTAAAAATGAGCCTGCTACTCCCTTTAATATTGCTAATAGGTTTACTACTCTTGGTAGAATCCCTACTATTAAACCTGCTTCATTTTCTACTGTACTGCTCTTACTACACCCTATGATCCATATGGTAAACCTATTACCTCCACCCTATATTTTCCTACATCAAAAACCAATTATATCAAGAAGCTTTTTACTCAGAATTTGTTTTTTGTAGAACCAAATAGGTTTATGTATACAGATCCTTTTAAAACTGCTTCTAGTAATTTCACCTCTAGTTTTCACTGGATTCTCGAGAATCCTGCAAAAAACCTTCAATACTACTTTGCTATCTTTTTCCAAGCAGAATCCCTTATTATTAAACCCATCTATGATAAGATTGATAAAACCAAATTAATCTATCACAATGCCTACATCTTGAACATTGTTACTGAAGAAAAATGGGGAACCCATCCAGATTCTACAAAAAAACTCCCTCATTCTGATATTGTTTACTGTTACTTCGACTACATCGATGCCTGGTTCAAGTTTATGTTGTTCCAGACTCCAGAGATGACACACTCTTGGTTTCTTAATTTTGACAAGAAATTCAAGACTAATTTCCATCTTTGGTTCCTGATATGGTAGCACCAATTTGACCATATTCCTGAAGTCTTTACTGATAACCTTCAAAAGTTCATTAAGTGTCTTACCACTATTTTCAAAATTGATCATTATAATCAGAAATTCCCCTACTTCCTCCATTTTTACAAAAAATACAAGATTCATTGGATCTTAAAATGGAGTTAAGAGCGGAATGGAGATATACTAGTCCGTTATTGGTTCGTCAAATGATGGGACAGATATCCCCACACACAGGATGTCATTGATAATGTCGTCAGAGATTTTCCTCAAACTACTCCAGATCTCAAAAGTATTGAGGAATTCCTTGCTGTTAAACAATGTTTCCTACCCGGATACCCAATTACTCAGGCCACTACCTCTACTAAATAGATTATTAAACATGCTACTTCCTCCACTACATCTAATAAATCAAATAAATCTTCTAAGTCTAAGAAGAAGTCTGTTCTCCAAAGACTCAACAAAAAAAATTTGATTTATTTATTGAAGAAGTCCCTTCAGGATGACAATCACAATTCTGATGATGAGTTTGAGGCATCCTCTAAAGCCTTTGTTGATAATACTGATCCTTATGATAACATATTTGGACATGATCCAAAAACCATCCCAAGGCTATCCAGTGATTGATCCAGAAATGATGAAGTTATTGACGTTGGTACAACACTGAGATTTTACTGTTCACTACTACTGAAAACTCACTGATTCCCGCCGATGTTTCTTATAAAAACAGCGATTCCTTCTGATTTAACTTTTGTTTTTTAGTAACTTTCCTGCAGTCAAATGAATAGTAAAAGAAGTCAATTTTATTGTTCACTACTGTTCATTGTACTTGTATTTACTATTCACTAATGTTCACTACTGTTGAAATAATTGTAAATGCACCTCCTTGATCTATAAAAAGGGAACCTAGCTTCAGAAGAGGATCATCTTCCTTTTCTCCCATTTCTTCCATCTCTCTTTGATAGCATTTGTTCATCATCCAACTTCTTGGTACATTTTGTAAGTTATTTTGAATAAATGATTATTTCTACTTACAAAATCATCTTCTCTTTATACTTATTATCTCCATCTGATTCTAGCTATCTGGTTCTGCTTTTATTTTGTAAGTTATTTTGATTAAACGACTATTTCTACTTATAATCATATTCTCTTTATACTTATTATCTCCATCTGATTCCAGTTATCTAGTCCTGCTTTTATTATTTTAATTAATTCCAGTTATCTGATCTTCTTTTCATTTCTTTTGTTAATTCTCCTGCACTATCACTCCAATTATCTGGTTTACTCCAAGTACCCGGTTTACTTATTTTCAGATATAGTGCAGGAAGCTTCATATGGAAAAAGATTAATTAGTTGGCGTTATTTTGGGTTTGACACAATCACCAAATTGAAGGTTTTTTCCTTATGGAAATTATTTTAAATCAATTATTGGAATTTGTTGATGATGGATGAAATATGAGCTTGTCGGGTGATCGTAATTCATATCAATTATGGAATGTACAGTAAATCAATTATCGGTGACATTTGACTCCACTATTCACTATTTATTCATTGTAGCTCATTATTTATGAAAAATATTAATATGTCGCTTGAGTTTACCTCTCAACTTGACCGCTTATGTATTTATTTATTTTTTTACTTAAAAATTAAGAAAGTAACTTATAGTGTATTTGTATATTTTTTTTATTCTTTAAAAATATTTAAATATGTTTAAAAAATATAAAAATAAAAAGACAAATTTATAATAAAAGACATGCCCAATAATCATTGCTGGACAGCATCCTAATACTACTCTTTATTGACTGCTGGGCAGCATCCTATTACTACTCTTTATTTATATATACTCATTGTTTATATGTTCACACAACTTGCATTGGTTCATTTTATAATGTCGTGGATTTTTAGAATCATCTCCAAACACATCACTTAACAATGGAGAAACTATATTGTCACGGGGTTGGCTGTGCCCTACGGATTCTTTTAAAAAATCTAAGCATTTTTTAACTTTTCTAGCTATATCGTTTTCAAAAACAATATTATAAGGATTAGCCTGAGCTTGCATGACTGACGGCACATGGCTAATTTTTTATTGATGTCAAAATTTCTATTGATGGTGACGAAAGACGCCATTAAAACTATAAAACAATAAGTAAATGAAAATTTCTTTTTAAATGTAAAATGTCGATAACCACTTCATTAATTTTTAAATATATAGAATTTTTAATTTGAGAATCCCTTAAGATCTCTTTGGGAATTTATTAATTTTCCTTAGAAACTTTTAAAGATGAATTTTATAAAAGTTTTTTTAAAAGTGATCCAGATATGTTAAAATATCTTTTGATTTACATATTTTCAATGGGGTGAAAAATTTATTAAGAACATGAACGAGAAGAAATCTTTACTAGAGATATATTCTTGTGAAATGTAATGCAAATATAAAGAAATACTTTGCAACATGCAAGTTGTATACGAAAACAACAAATGGTTATTTACTGGACTTGTTACAGTAGTCCAGCAAAAGTGATCCTAGTAGTCCAACATGACTGACCAAATGATGTCTTATCAGACTAAGAATAATTCAATTTGACATCCCACACACCATGCCTCTTTTAAATTTTTTTTGTTTCTGTGATATATGGATGATAAGTAAAATTTAAACAAAAAATTAAAATATGCATAGTATGTAATGTGGAGTAAGGAGTAACATAACCCGTCGGACTAAAGTCGAAATGAGTTGTATTAATTATAACTTAAAAGACATTCAACATGTTGAAAGCCCTAAATGTCCATGGAAGGGGCACAATTTTATTGGTTGCATTCCGTACCAAATACCACATAGACATGCCTTCGTTAAAAAAGTAAACGTCACGTTAGAAAAATAAAAATAAAAAAATATTCTTGATTAATAAAATCTAATTTTTTTTTATAAAGACTCGTCCGAAACTACGTTAGACTTTACCTAACATTACTACTCAAATTTAGTCCCTTCATCCATCTGACAGCACGATCAAACAATGACAAATAAAGTGCATGTGTCAACATAAGTATCCCTATTCCTCGTCAGTCACTCCATTAAAATTTAATTAGAAAAAAAATAAAAAATAAAAAAAAAAAACTTTCAGAAGGCAAAAACTATTTAAGAAAGCCCAAAAGATAATAATAAAATATTGACGATACGACCAAAACGTTATAAAAATAACAAAGACATAAAAATGCGATGGAATGGCAAAACTTATTAACAGTCAACAGAACACAACAAACTAAAAAATTTGCCCAAAAAAAAAAAAAACTTTTTAAACATTAAAACAGTCAAAACAAAATAAATAAATAAAAATAATAAACAAATGAAAAGAACAAGTAACAAATATTATGAAACAAGTAATAATTGTGAACCTTCAGAACGGTAAGTTCCCATAGACTATTCAACATACAAGGCGGGAGACAAAAGAACAAGCAAAACAGAAAATACCTTTCCAAGGGGGAAAAATAAAAGAGAGAACAAAAACAACTGCATGGAACTAAAATCCTACCTTGCGATGGGGATTTATCATTGAGAAACCCACCCAGCAGACTCCGATGGACCAGAGAAGTGAATGCCCTAAAATCCGCAACACCAAGTAAAAACCATTCGAAAGCATTAAAACTACCAGGGCATGACACCACCACACCAGGAAATTTACGTGACTGATCAGCTTATACTAATTAATTTATTTCACTTCTTCCCTGGGACTACAAAAGTAAAATGAGTCCCACTTTTAATATGGGAACAATCTGTTTCAAGAAGTTCTACATCACAAGATGCTCTGACTCAAGTTCTACCTGGGTATCTGTTTTCAAAATTCAACAGCCAATTCCAGAAGAATACACTCAAAAGCAACACGCTAATCTTGACCACCACCTAGAGCAACAGCAGGATTTTGCTACTCACCTCGGTAGTAGATCATAGAAGTTGGCTAATCCATCAGTAGAATGCTTAGAGTCAGAACATCAATGCTACAGACCCATCCCCTCCACTAACTTCTTGCCAAGGTTCAATGCCTTGTACAAGCCAAGCCATCCCTCTCAGATCAGAACAGAGTTTCATATATCCAGAATGCTATGCATATGTAATGGCCGACAGAAAGTATTTGCCATATGACTTGTAAAATGATATCACAGGGAAAAATACTGCTCATTCACCCTATGGCAGCTATGAGAACTTTCAGGACTTTCTTTTTGGTCCGAAGGTGGGCAAAAACTTGATCTTGGATACCCGAATGGTATCTCTTGAACATCATAAAAAAGAATGGGATAAATTCATTAAGATGCAGCAAATTCAATGGGTCATAACCCACCTCACTCTCAACCCCATTTTTTATGGGAGCACAAAAACAATGAGCAAGAATTCATTGATCGTAGGGTGATGAATCCATCATAATGTGATTATAATTTTTGCTCAAACCGCATTCCCAAGTTATCTAGACTCTTAAACTCGAATGAGGTTGGATAATTAAAAAAGAATGGTCACTGACCTTTGTAAAATTCATTTAATTTCAATTTAAGGTATTTGAAAATTATCAAGGTAGTAAAGCACCAATGATACAATTGATCATTGTCTGAGAGATGAAGGAAAAAAAAAACAAAAACAAAAGGCGAACATAAAGCACATGAGGGGAAAATAATAGATTAGGGTCGAATGCTTGCAACTGGAGCTACTTCCACTGCACAGAAAAGGAGAAAAGAGAACATAAAATTTACTGAAATGTTGATTACCTGATATAAATCCAAATTGCACTTCCTGGCTTCACAATACCCAATACAATCACATACAGAGCAGTCGCATCGAACCATTTTCAAGAAAACATCTTCAAAAGAATAAAACACGACTTGCAATATATGATGACCCACAAAAAAGACAAGGATGGAATCATAAAAGCTTAAAAAAACCTCAAATTAAAGACAAAAATATCAAAGAACGTCTTCCAAACCACGTAGGATTCATCAAGTAACCAAAAGATGTTTCCACACTTTTTATTATGGAAGCAATCATAAATTCTTAAGAAAACTTCAAACTAAGAAAAATAAAAATATCAAAGAATGTCTTCCAAACCACATAGGATTCATCAAGTAACCAAAAGATGTTTATGATGTCAAGAGGAAAGTAACCACAAATGCAAAAAGTTGTCAATACAAGGAAACGATAATGGGGAAAAAAAACATTGTTTAGTGACAAACTTAAAATCATGGAGACGGGATGTTCTCTGCCTCAAAGTTATGCCAGTATCCCAACACTTTTTAAGAAGATATCGGAACCAATCGTACTACATTTTTTTTGAAAATACGTGAAGTGGTGGAAAGTACTAAAATTGAAAGAAAATACAAGTTTGAGATTCTGGTCTTTATAGTAGGCAAATAATAACTTTTCAGCACAAATTTAAAGACGTCGTTTGCAAGAGTGCCTTGAACTTCAGAAGAATCACCAGAGTCCAAAACTAAATATTTGATGCATCTAGGAGGGGATCTGCACAATGAATACATAAAGCATAAAAACACTAAATTCAAAAACCAACTATTTACAGTGGCAGATGACATAAAATGAAGTACCACAATGACATGATTTAGAATCCATTAATGAACAATGGTTTGATAATAGCTGAAATGCAATCGTGGGAACAGAGTGATAAAATGAAATGGAGTTAAAGGTGATACCACACAAATCAAACAGAAAAGTTATGTAACATCAAGAATCAAATAGGTGAGAAATAAAAAAGAGTTAGATAAGGTGAGAAATACTGGAAAATAAATAAATAAATAAAGCTGGTTTTCTAGATATGCTAAGGACTGATATGGGACCTCAATCTTGAGCCATATCTCTAGTGAGGTATAAATCTAGAGAACAATGAAGAAATCTCATCAATGTGAAAAGACTAAATAGATCAACTTGCAGAGTTAATGCAAGTCATGTTTCAATGCAAGCGTAAAGTAGCGTTAACTGCAGGACACAAATCTCCATACTGGTTGGAAAACAAGAAAAGATCAATAGTCAAGAAATGATGGGTCAATAGGCCTCTGCAATGTTAAATAATTTTTACCCCCACAAAATGACCTGAAGTGGAAGATCCCTCGCAGATAAAGTCAACCATACCAGAATAAGGAATAATCAGAACACAAGATACAACTAAATTTATGACAAGACCTTAAAGCATGAATAAAATGAGCAAGGCCTTAAGACATCCAAAGGACTCAGAATGCTAGCATTTATTTGTGCATAATCAAAACTAAACAAACTAAATAGTAAGTAACCAACTAAAATGACTTGACATATCGCTAACTAATAATCACAATACAAACATTAATTAGGGTGAGAAACAGAACCAAATACCATAAATAAAAATCAGGCTAGTCAGGCACCTTCGGTCTAACTAGCACCTGATTGCTCCATAAGGGACCATATCACTTATTATTAGGCTTATCATCCCATAAACCACATGGACAATGAACAAGTGCTCACATACCTTGCAGAAGAGAAGCTATAGCACATTCCATCCTTACCCTATACAATCACAGCCCACATATTAAATCAACATGAAGACATGGGTTAACCATTAAGAGGGCCATACCTGAACCTATATGATTGAGTTATCCACATGTATGACTATATGTATACAAGAAACCACTATAGGTATTAAGCATTAAGTATCATGTTCAAAAGTATAAGTTCTCTCTCTCTGCATGTGTGACTAGGTAACCATGCAGTGTATAATTACAAGTTATAAAAGCGAGATATAGTGTTTCTAATACTATACGATAACCATATATATTCAATATGCACACTGACTGTGATATGCTTCACATATGATCTTAATTGGCCCATCTAGATATGCATCTTTCTAGTATACATCCGGTGTACTTTGAAAAAAAAAAAGGATTTTACATGCCAAAAGAAGTCATGTTCTCCTGGAGTGTGAATGACTAAAAAAAATCCATACAAAAGCCTAAGACTCTTACACTGTTGAATTGAGTTTATAAAATCTAGACTACTTGTCAAAAAAAGAAAGATAAACCAAACCAAAAACAAAACAAAAGCTGACACATTAAGGCGGAGGAAACAAATGTCTGGAGGACAAAATTTTGCTTTCTAGGGACCAATTTTTCCTAGAGCCTCCACCACCTCCCCCAAAAATCTCAGCTAGTAAAAGCTGAAGTCATATTCTTGAGGAAACAGAAGGGCAACATATATAAATGCATTGTCCGATGGGTACATTCCCCAAACTAAACAGAACCAACGCTGAGATCAAATATGGTCTAGTTGGCCTAGCGTAGCAATGCAAGGAACCTTTCTAACTCATTTATAGCATAAATTAAAGCAAGTATCACAGGGTATTACATTCATGTGGGGGCCATGACTATACTAATTGACATTACTAAAAGTAAAGATTGAATCCAACATCCTAATTAAAGATATCAAAGGAACCTAGCAAGCACATCCAATAAATTTTGACAGGCAAAAGGCACAATTTACAAAGCTCCAGAAATCATCAAAACTTACTTATTATATTTAGAAAGTCATAAATACATGAAGAAGTGGATAACATCCAAAGATTCCAAACTGTTGGAAGGGGGCATAATTTTCATGTGCGTTTTAGAATTTCTAAAATGCAATTAAAAATGATTTCAAAAATATCAACAAGCTCATTTTATTAAAATACATCTAACGTTCCCAACCAAGTAGTTATTTTGGAGGAAAAAAGTTGTTAAACCAGCCCCACAACTTTACGTTTCCATATATGTCATCAACATACCAGATTACCAGCTTAAGCTGTTATAATCTCTATTTTCACAACCACAAAACCGAAATCCACAATATATTGTCAACTTAAATAGATAACAAAAATCAAGTAGCACAGGTGAAGGAGAAGATATTCTACCCAATATACCTGACACTCACCTAATGACCCATGTATGGTGGACCGCTGCCTGGATGAGGTCTAACAGCACCGCTCTGGCCCAGTTGTGGGTTCTGATATCCACCCTGCATCAGCGGCTGGTTCCCATAGCTCCCTCCAGGCTGATTCCCATATCCTGCCGGTGGTCCTGCCTGGTTCACAGGGGCGCCACCGAGACCACCAAGCAGATTACCAAGCCCCAAACCAGCTCCCTGGGTGGCAAGCAATGTAGTCAAGGCCTGACCAAGCACCGGGTTCAGACCCTGTGTCGGATTGAAGCCTACCGCGGGGCCTGACGGTGCCATCAAATGTCCATGGCCAGGCCCACTCCCCCCGGGCGCGGAATACTTATTCTTCTCCTTTCTCGAATGGTAATGCGATTGGTGATGATGAGGAAAGGGTGCTTGTTGGTGATAATGCTTTGGCTTTGGACCATCAATAGCCTTCTGACAATGCAAAGTAAGCCCCTCAAAGGTCTTGTGCGGCTCTTCCAAAGCCTTCTTCGCACTATCTGTGTTCTTGTACACGAAAAGCGCAAAACCCTTAGGCTTCCCAGTCTGCTTATCGAGCCCCAATGGACCGTCCTCAATCTCCCCATATTGCCTAAAGAATTCCAGTAGCTTATTAGGATCGACCTCGGCCGATACATTGCTCACAAAAATCTTCCGCTGGGTGTACTCCGAGACCGGAGGGGTCACAGGCGGTGGGGCTGGGACGGGTCCGGAGGAGGCCAGTTGGCATGAGGTGGTGCGATTGCCAATCTGCTTCTGAGGCTGTCGGAGGGCCTTGCGGGCCCCGCTGCGGTGCTTGAAAAGGATAAATGCGTAGCCCTTGGATTTGCCGGAGACGCGGTCTGTTACGGCCTTGCAATCCTCGATCTCACCGTACCTACCAAAGACGGAGATTAGGTTTTCGGCCGTGGTGTCCCAGCCGAGTCCGTGGACAAAGATCTTGCGGTGGGCCGGATCGGCGTCAGCCAGCTCGCGCACACTTTCGATCAAGTCCGGATGCTTGTTCACTGCCTTTTTGACGAGGGTTAGAAGTTGTTCCTTCGAGAAGGGCTCCAGAAGGTTCTCCACGGGTTCCTCGTCATCGTCTTCTTCTTCTTCCTCCTCAACTTCCTCCTCCTCCTCCTCCTCCTCCTCCTCTTCTTCCTTTACCTCGGTTCCATTTTCTGTTACGGGTTGGGCTTCTTTGGAGGCATCTAGGTTTTCGTGCTCTTCTTGCTCTCCTACCTCATCTTTAACTCGTACTTCTTGTTGTTCATGTTCCCAGGGCTCCTCATGTTCCTCTTCTTTGGAATCATCAACAGCCATGTCCTCTTGTTGCTCCTGGGGAGCGTGTCCATCCTGGTTTGGCTCTGGCTTGGGCTGGAGTTGTTCCTCTTCAACTGGTACAGGTACCTCTTGTGACTGTCCTTCTTGCGGTTCGGCTTCGGGGGCTTTGGTGGGCTCGGGGTCAGAAGATCGCAGCTTTCGCTTCTTGGCCATGGCGGAGAAATTAGGGGTTTTCCTACTTAAAATCTAGGGTTTGAGAAGGGAGGGGACAGACTGGAGTGTTCACCCTATCGCTAACCCTCGTGTGGATTTTAAAGGGTCGGACCGGGCTGGATTCCTCTACTGCCCATTTCATTATATTGGGCTTGAGACCTTTGAAGCTGCACTACAAAATACATATACGTTATTACGTTATAGCACTAGCATTCATTTTTCTAATCTTTAAAATCACATTTTTTAAAAATTAATTTTGTATATCAAGAAAAACTTCTACGTTAAATTATATATTTTTGAATTAAATAATAATAAAATATTAATTTTTTGTTAAAATTATTAATTTTATATATTTTATAATTAGTACCATGTACTCAAAAATATCAATTCCATATATTTAAATATTATCAATTTCATATATCAAAATGATCAATTTTATCAATAAATATTAATATATATTAAAAAATGCTTTGTATCATTAACTTAATACAAATTTTATATATCAAAATTATCTTAATTAAAATTTCATAAAGTTGATTTCAATAGGAATGAGAGAAAAAAAAAACAATAAAATAATGTTTGAAGAGTGAATACTATTTCTTTAAATTTGAAGAAATACTATTTATAGCTATGTAAAATTTTGAAGATGCAAAATTTAATGTAGATCAATTTAAAGAGATATTATGTAAATATAAAGATGAATATGAAGATACATAAGCCAATATCAATGCTCTTACATGCATATGAAGTAAACCTCATTTGATTACGTAGTCGAGATGAGATGAATTTAGATGTTTTATTAAAAATTAAACAAAATATTATTATAATATAATTTTTTGATATTATTTTTATTTTAAGATTTAAAAAAATTGAATTATTTATTATATTTTATATAAGAATTTGATAAAATTGTAATAATTATATGAGATGAGATAAAATGAGATAATTTGATTTTGTATAACCAAACCAATCCTAAATGATTTTTCTTGTAATTGTGTGCTAACAGTTTTGCCCTTGGAATTAATTAACGCCTCATTTATTTTTATAATTCATTTCATCTAATCTAATAATTATAATTTTTTTAAATTTTCACACAAATAAAATAAATAATTTAACTTTTTTAAATATTAAAATAAAAATAATATTTAAAAAATATTTTATATTAATATTTTATTTAATTTTTAACTTTAATCTTAATTTATCATGAAAAACAAGCTAGGCTTAATATTATCCGTCGTAGATTGGTCTCAGATTCTCAAGTGGAGTAATTTTTTAGATGGTTTTGTTGTCTTTCCGTGATATTTTTATCTTTACATTGTGAAAATACTATTTTGTGCCTGATAAATCAATTGATCTTTCCGGATCTGTGAAAGGCCTTATTTCATCTCAATTCTCTTCGCGTGGCAGTCATCTTGTAGGGTGAGAGACCAGCGATGGTAATACATGGCACTGTCCGTGAATTCGACACAGTTTACAATACAAAACAAGTGAATTTAAATTTTATATAAGCTGCGGTTTGATAGTAAGATAGATTTGACGAGATGAGATGAGATGAGATGAGATGTGATGTGAATTAAAAGTTAAATAAAATATTATTATAATATTATTTTTTAATATTATTATTATTTTAAAATTTAAAAAAATTAAATTATTTATTATATTTTATGTATAAATTTAAAAAAATTATAATAATAAAATAAAATAAAATAAGATAAAACATTCTCACAATCCAAACAAAAAAAAAGAGTTTGAGTTAAAAGAATTGATCCGATAAAATATGATTAATAAACAAATTAATTGTGAATTAACTCACAAAATCTGGCATCAATCAGTATAACACAAATAAATTCTATTTTCAAATTCTGTAAATGTTTAGTTTTAAATGTCTTTATATCTTGAACTATTAAACTATTTTTTAATATATAATTTTATTTTATGAAAATATTAATTTTCTTATATCTGGTTGGTTTGGATATTCATCGTACAATATTTTATCATGAATTCAATTGTAATTATGAATATTTTATATAATTATCCTTATATTATATATAAAATTATATTAATTCTATTAAAAAATAAATATACAGAGAAACTCAATCCTATGAAATGGGTTGAAAATAGTTAAATAAATTGTGTCTAGATTAATCCAATAAAAATTTATTAATTAAACAAATTATATGGATTGTATCGTATCAATTGCTATTTATATGAATTGTGTTAGAACTTGATTAATCTAACACAATTTAATGAGTCATATTCATATTAATCTACATAATTTAATAGTCATAACTTTTTTTTTTTTTTTGAATTGGGAATAAGATTTCGAATTTCAGACTTCTATTTTGAAATATAAAGGATATATCAATCAATCCACATATATTTAATTTTAATAGTCATAACTTGATACGACACATAACAACCTTCAAGCATAACTTGCCACCCCTAGAATGCTCTAACGGAGAGAGTAGACCAACAATAACCGCTTTAACATTTCAGTCTTTTTCTCCCTTCCCCATCAGACGGTGCATGCAGAGAGTGAGTACATGTATGTTTTACAAAATTAGTTTATAATCTATTCTTTTTTTTTTCTTTTTTAATTTTATAACAAGACAAGCTTTATTCATCGAAAAGAAAAAAACTACAAAGCATCATACTCAATGATATGTGAAACCACTTCAGTAGTTTATAATCTATTCTTTTTTTTTCTTTTTTAATTTTATAACAAGACAAGCTTTATTCATCGAAAAGAAAAAAACTACAAAGCATCATACTCAATGATATGTGAAACCACTTCAGGAATATAATCTATTCTTTTAATTTCACGTGTTTTTAATTTTTTTAAGTTATTTTTTTATTTGTTCTGTGTTTTAATTTTTAATTTTGTTAATATATAAAACCTGTATCTTTATTTTATTTTATAAGCAATGATATAAGTTTACGGGATATACACGGGTTAAAGTACATGAACTCGTATTGCCACGTCATCTAATGTACAAATAAACTCAATTGAAAAATTCTATTAATCATCATTATATCACATATTTATTTTTATTTTTATTTTTTTAATAAATATATGGTATATAGATGATGAGTAGAAGAAGACATCATAACTTACCATTTTAACGCTCTAATTATTTTACAATGAGTTTAAAATCTCAAAGGCAATAATTTTAGAAGCAAGTTCTTAAAAATCTTAATAATAATAATTTTAAAACAAGTTGGAGACACCATTCTTACCACTACTATTAGAGATAATTGGAACAATCATTAAGAAAATTAATTCGACCATTGCTCAACTGCCACCGGTTGCTACCTAGAGTGATGGCTAGAGGCCGCGGAAAAAAATCACCGAAGCTAGATTTGATGCCAATTTGGGTGGATCTAAAACTCAGAAGGGTCGTTAATACGACGTGTTTCGCACACAAGTTACTAGGTTCAATAACCTGCAACACAAGCAAGTTGATAGCTTGGAGTTATAAGTAATCTTCGATGTCTAAATCAGAATTCCTCTTTCATTTTGGGAGAATTTCAATAAAACAAGTGAGCATAAGCCAATTCTGACCTGAGGTTTGGCTTTGATATTGCTAGCCCAAGTGGTCCCCCGTATCTTGTGTAAGATGCCTTTCATACAGGACGATACTCTGCTGCTTTTGACAGGACGTTGCCCTCTCAGGTCACATCCTTGCGACTGGTTGGTGGAAGCAAACTCTGTTGAACACTTTTGTTAGTGATAGGGGTCACGTCGCAAGCACTATTGGTGATAGGTTGCTTTATTGCAACCCCTACTCGTGCGTGTGTCAGCCTTTTGACGGCACGGCCCTATCATTGCTCATATGTGCAGGGTGATGTTAGGAGTGTTGGCGCCCCGTCACCTTGCATTTGTCGCTCTGCTGCCTAGGCTCTGGGCTTCTCCTCCCCTGCTAAGCCTTTATCCTTTGCGCAGCCCATGGGCAGTGCACAGAAAGGGGTTCGATGTGTGATAACCTTTAGTGTGGTCTCAACCCAGCTGAGAGAGAAACATACATATACCTCTCAATTGGGCCCAACCTAGTAGGGGATTTCACATCCTCTCCAGTTACCCCACAAATTCCCACTGTACATGTACAATAGGACTTTTGTAATCATTTCTATAACATCTCGCTTTTTCTTTCTAACGTAAGCAAATTCTGAGGACAAAAATTATGTAACAGTCTGCCCCTTCTCTCTAGCGACTGCAAGCCTCGTTATGTATGCCAAACCTCAATGGCATGTTTCTAAAGATAATATGTGATTTCTAAAGTACGTCTAGTGTTTTAAATGTACTGAAAATATTTATATGAGGTATTTTCAGTGTTATCAAACTAAACTTGATTTTAAATAAAACAATTATAATATTTTTGAAGAGCTCCAAAGATATTATAATTGTAAGATATTATAATTGTAAGAAATCATTTTAATATCATTTATTAAAATAATTTCAGCTATTTAAAATATTATAAGATTTAAATTATGTTGAAAACTCTAATTAATTAAATGGTTTTATTATTTTAAAGATATTAAATAAGACTTCATCATTTTATTAATGATGAAGGAATATTATTTTATAAACTAAAGTTTAGTTTAAATAATATTTTATCTGAATTCCTTTCAGTACTTTTAATTAAGTTAATGTTTATGTATTTTAAATCAGTATTTTAATTTTCCACTGTTAGATCGTCTTGTAGATCCCAAGATGAATGGCCTGGATTAAATACCCAAACCCCTTTCTTTCTCTCTCACTTTTCCCCTCCCTCTCTCTCTTCCCTCTCCCCCAGCTTACGCCGCACGCCTCTCTCCCCCTAGCCGAATTCCTCTTCCTCCAGCCCAGCGCCGCCGCACACCGCCCGGTCTCACCACCACCACCACCGGCATCCTCTTAGCCTGGCGACCAGGCCAGCCACCACCGACCTCCTCCACGCACAACTCTCTCTCTGTTCTCATGGTAAGCCAACCGAAATGAGTAAAACTCATTTCTCTCCCCGTGCGCCGCCGTACACGGCCAACGAGCACCAACATGAGCTTCTGCTTCCGCTTCCCTCCCCTTTCCTCCTCCCTTGACCCGAAGCCCATATAGTCCTCCCTCACACACACAGGTTTATCACCCTTGTGTCGCCGTAGGCGGCTACCCAGGCCACCACACCACCACTAGAGCCTCCTCTGGCCATCGACGACCGTCTCTAGCCACCCTATGTCCAGCCGAGCGGGGATTCTCTCTCACTCTCTCACGAACGCTCCCTCACCTCACGGCTTAGATCCGCCGCCATGCCGCCTCCACCTCGCCACCATAGCTCCACCAGCAACCTCCTAAGCTCTGCCATGGCTAGCCACGACTAGCCAAGCTCCCCCTCTATTTTCCATACTTTGAGACCCACGGCTTAAACTCCTCCACGAGCCGTCGTGTCTCCGACATGTGCCACCTCGGCACCACTGCGAGACCACCACTCCAGGACCATGACCCAACCCGACCTTCCTACACTTAGACCCGTACCTCTAGCCACCTCCAAACACCCAAACAGCCATTGTATGTGGGTTAGCTGCCACGTACGACCCTTCCGATGTCATCGACTATGACGATCAGCGAGTAACGCAAGGGTTATTCCATCGATGATATAACCCTTTATCCCTTGTTATTTATGTTATTTGTTAGTTGATTAGGTTGTGAACTGTGCTGTTAGTATTGTGGAGTTCGCTGTATTATGATGTGCTGTGTAGTGAAGTGTTGGGCGTAGTTGGGAAGTGTGTTGTGTAGTATGGTTATGGAGTATGTGCTGTATTGGTGACGTGAGATGTGGAATGGGAAGAGTGCATGTGGAGTGTATTCTATGTGGCATAGCGTGAGTAAAGGGAATACACGTGGAGTGTACTTCATGTGATGGAGTGATGCACCATATGGCAGGTATGCCGTAGTGGTGATGTGGCATAGCGTGTGTGAAGGGAGTACACGTGGAGTGTACTCCATGAGGTGCAGCGATAAGCCGTGTGGCGTGTCACAAAGATAATGATGGTTGTGTGGTTGATGGGCGTAGAGCGTGGTGAGTAGTATCGAGAACTATGGCTGGGAATATGTGTGAAGTGACAGAACAAGTGTAAGAGTGCGCAGCGGAAGCATGACTGAGGAATGTCACAAAATGATATGGTTACAAGCAGTCGTGCTTATGATGGGTGAGGACTTAGTGTAGGAATGACGTAGTAAGAACGTGACGAGATGTCACGATGTGACAGGAATAAGTGAGAGTCTGTACTCGTGATGAGTTAAGAGTTGACACAGAAATGACGTAGCGAGATGTCAGGTGACGTGACAGGGTCACGGTGTAGCTTGAGAGTAGTCTCGAGCTATACGATGTGACATAAGGCGTAGTTGTGAACAGAGTCTTGTCGTGTTAAGTGTTGGGATGAACTGTTAAAAGGGACGGATAGCATAAAGAGTCGTGCTAGTCGAGTTAAGAGAAGGTTGGTATCGGAGTATGGCGCTTGTCCTTACGAGCATGTGATCAACATGTTATATGTTGGTCTTAGGTGATAAAGGAGTAAGATACATGTGTAATCTGGTGAGACACATGTACCGAACGGATTCATCGTATGTAATGGGTAATGTATCCTAAGCATGGTTACACGGTGCGTAAGCCTCAAAGTTGGCTTAGAGCTGTGTGTCATGTATAGATGAGAATGAAGATTTAGTGTGAGCTAAGATGCATTGAGGCAGTGATGGGTGTATTTTCTAGGATTGAGATGCGTGATTCCGTCGGTCGGAATCATGCATCGGAATGTGGTCAATAGGAAGAGTAAGACGAAGGTCTTAGTGTCTTAATCCTAAGGTAAATTATGGATTCACCTTAGGGGATAAGCAATCGAAGTAGATCGTCGAGTTTGGAAGAGGTAGTGACCGTAAGTAGATCCCGAAGGTTTTAGCATAGTAAAGGGCATGTAAGAGCACGAGATAGAATGAGAGTGTTCCAAATGATGTGTAGCTCTATTTCTAGTTTAAATTGCTTATGCATTAGATAGAGAATGAAGTTAAGATTATGTGTATGCATGTAGGTTACCATTAGATACGCACATGAATGGACTGCATGATATAAAAGAACCATGGAGTCCAGGTAAGTATTGCATTCATACTCTTCTAGAACTTTTTAAAATATAAGGAATGAAAACAAAATGCTTTTCCTTACGATGCCTTACGAAACGATACGAAAGATGTTTTACGAAAACATGCTAAGTATTCAAAGGTATAAGTATGTACAATCCTTTTTTGGCAACCCTTTTTTTTATGTACCCAAAGTATTAATGTGCGCATGTGAATTGATGACTATACGTAGTATCTATTGTATGTATTTTCTATGAAAGAAATGTCAAGGCTTATGCTTGATGCTTTAATTAATGCTTTAAACGATGCGAAGAAAGTATGTTGTTTTAAAAGATCCCTATGAAATGATGCTTTTATAGATGTCATGAACTGATGTTTTACGGATACCATGAAAGATGATGTTTAAGCCCATACTTTTAAACGATGTTTTTCCATGAATGAACTGAAAAGATAGAGCTGAAATGAATTGAAAAATGACTGAATGGACTGAACTGAAAGAAATGATTAAACGTTTAATGTATGAAAATACGTAATGGCCATATGAATAAATGAAAAGGGTACCAAAGGACTGGGCAGATTGCAATGCCGGGTAAGTAGTGCTGATAGTGCACCCAGTGCTGCCCCCTAATTGAAAAGGGATTCCCCACCCATGGCCACGGGCGGAGTCTGAGTCTAAAGGAAGACCGCTAACCCCAACACACAGGGCATAACAGTGTGTACTGACCAATGAAAGTGATAAGAAAGAATGTATGAACGCATGAATGCATCAAATTCTTTAAGAAATGAAGGCACTGGAGGGAGAAACATTTTAGAAAAGAAAGCCCCTTTTAAATAAAAACTTTGTCCAGTGAGTTTTCAAATGAACGTACGTATGCATGTATGCATGTACGTATAGTATGTATGGAATGATGAATGCATGAATGAAAACCTATATTATTATATTTAACTGTATAAAGTAATGCCTACGAGTCATCGATTTATTTTAGTTTTTATGCATACCCTTCCCCCCACAGGAACCGAATGAGAAGCACGCGTCAGGACGGACACGGTACATGGTGAAGAGCACGGAAGTCTAGGCATGAGGGTTTAATTGTATGAGAAGCCTTTTTATCTTAAAAATTAATGTTTTCCGTTGTAAACCTCTTTTACTCTCAAAACATATTTTATTTTATAACGTAGAGTCTCGCATCCTGGGTATGGAAGTAAAATGTTTTAAATCGAACAGTAATTCCTGTCGTCCTTTTTAAAATCATTTTATAAAAAATTCACACCACAAGGACAGGCGTTACAATTTCATTCTTTGGCAAGTTGTGATGTTTGGTGCAGGAGGCGGCTTGTCACGTGTGACTGCTCTCCTTCCGACGTTAGAGGTTGCATCTAAAGGCGTGGTTCCACTTTTGCTTGTGAAGCAAAAGTTGCGGCACTTGTCACTCGTTGTTTCGCTTCCCTATGATGCCTGCTACTTTCCCCATCTGAGAAACTCTACTATTGTAGTCCTTTACTTAAACTCAAGCCCCATTTCATTTTCCACTTTCCTACTTCACAGTTTTCTAGTGCACTCCCCGCTTCTTTGAGCCCATTGTCTGTTTCCTTTCTTGACTTTTTTCCAGTCCTCTTCTTCATCACCTGCCTTCAAGCCCTATCAATGATGCCCAAAAATACTTCGCATTTCACTTCCCAGGGTGCTCGCATCCCATTCAAAGGGATCTTCAAGAGTTCTCGGGGCCAAGATCTCCCTGAGGCTCGCGATGAGTCCCAACACTTCAATGGCAACGATGGGTATCTCTGGGCCTCGACAGTTACTCCGAACTTGAGGTTGTTCAGGAATTCCTTTAGAACACCTGGTGTTCACATAAAAATATATCGTAAGTGTACAAAATCGTAACAAATAGTAAAGTGTTTTAAAGAAAATGGTTATCGAACTCACAGTGAATAATTATGTTATTGAGTACTGAAATTGACTAAATTAATTACTATTTAGAAAACCAAAATTTGAAAAATGGTTTATCTAAATTAAATTGAAGAAAATAATATTAAAATTAAGATCTTAAAAATAATAATAATGGATCTAGAACGTTTGACATCACCTAGTAAATCTCACATAATTTATTCTTCTTTATTATAGAATTCCAATTATCCCAAGTGCATTATAAAAATTCCTTAACTATTCAATATTTTTTCTTGAACAATACTAAAAATATCTCCAACTAATAACTTCATATCTCTATGTGAATTTAACTAATTAAGATTCATTAAGTTTTTTAGATTTTTCTTGAAAATCACACTAGTCGCGGTAAAACATCTCTGCATTTGCTCAACTAATGGTGTTTAATCCTAGAGTTTTAGTCACAAATTACCTCTCGGTCTCATTGCAATCTAAAAGATCAAACAATAGTTAGCTCTATTGAATGGATTAGCTCTTTGATTATGTTTGGATTAATTATTTATTTATATTGATTTAATTCCTTGCTGCAATATAGCTTCCTGAATATATTGTCCTCGTTGAATTTTCTCAATAGTGATAATAATTTACGTATTTTAAAAGTGGTGAATGATTTTTCAAAGGGTTACATTTGGGTTAATCTTGGTTTATAAATCTATACATTCCGATTGAAAATTTTGGGAATTGAATTCCTAATTGAGTTATTCAATAAATTAAGAATAATTAAAATACCAGATTTGCGAAAAGGATTCCCGACGCTTTACTGTTCATCAAATTTGAGCACTTTTTCCGTTAGTCATTTTGCTTCACTTTAATTTGCATTTAAAATTATTTTTTGTTCTCCATTAATCATTTAATATTTTTTTTTTAGTTTCTTTGTTTCTTCTACTATTCTTTTAATTTGTCTCTTTGTGGAATTGACAGCCCAAAGCTGTGCTACAACTATTGTGTTATTTTTTGGACGTAATCAAATTTTGTGCTAGTCCCTAGTAATTTTCATGCCAAAACAATGAAAGATACCAAAGAAAATTACACACAAATGCCACTAAGTTACACTTTCCAGATTCACATATCAAAGCAATCTTAGGAATTCACTAACCCTATCGCAAGCAATCCACAAAGTGTGTGTGTGTGTGTTCCAAATTATATCCATCTAACCAGAAACCCTGACACATGCAATATCAAGAACATCTCAAGCGAAATGTTCAACTCCAGAACTCATGGGTATAAAAGTGTATCGTGTAAGAATTCTCTCTATAGAGTTGACAATGGGTGTACACACACTCTCATGGGGAATTAGGCAATTATGTACAAGCAACAAGCAAACATTGATCTTATGATATGAACCCGCGGGAATGAAATCCCTTGAACCCACAATCAATTTGAAAACTCCCCAAGAAAGCCAAAAATCAAGTCAAGGATGGAGAATCTAGACCCGATGAGAACCCGTTTCAAGAACTTAGATTATATTAAAATCTAGACCCGTTGAAGAACCCGTCTCAAGAACCCAGATTACAAAGGAGGAACGCCACAAAGGTTGTGATTTACCTTTGATAAGTTCAAGAGTTCAATCAAGAACAAGAGGAGAAAACTCAACTCACAAATAAAATTCAATATTGTCTAATCTCTCAAATGAGGCTACAAAGAGTTTTTAAACCCAAACCTAATCAAAACCCTAGCCAAAATAAAGTCCCTTTTACCCAAAATTACCCTTGATGAACAGTACCGGCTACAGTACCCGAGACTACAGTAACCCCTACAATAAATTGATGAAACCCTAGTTCCTAAAATGTAACTTTCCAAATAAGCCATTGGCCAAAATACAAGGCCTTCCCAAAAACATAGTTCATAAGAAATAAGATATGTGAGCTAAGCATCTTCAAGCCCACTTATTTTAAACTAATAAAATAAATCATTTAACCAAATTAGAAGCCTCCAATAACAATAGGCCGTATCTCTAAGTCATGTCTTGCACAACTTGAATAAAGTGGATCAAAGCTGGTTCTCCTTCTTCAAGCTCATCTTGAGTGTTGGGCTCTTGCTAGCTTCATTCCAAGTGGATTGCACCAATCCGTGCATTGATTCATTGATCTTCTTGGCTCTTGATCTTGTAATTGGCCCATCTGGAATTTGCAAATGATCTTTAAGACTAGGCCCACCTTGGTTCCCATCATTCCCCTTCTCCTCAAAAGGATTCGACCTCAAATCTCTACTTGGATCAAAAGGAAAAATGTTAGTAACATTGAAAATAGCAAAAACATGATACTTACCTACTTTATATGTATTTTCATTAATTTTCTCAAGAAATTGAAAATGTTCATCCAAGCTACTCCTATCATCAACAAGCAAGGCCATTAAAGGTAATGGAGTAAGTGGATTAAAACTATAAACAATCTCAAATGGAGAATATGAAATAGTAGTATGCAAGGTTTTTTATATGCACACTCTAATAAGGGCAAATGATACTCCTGCAAATGTCCATGTAGCAATTCAATGAATGGCAAATGATACTCCCACAAACGTTCATGAAACACACCTAAATTTTTTCTTACACCACTCCAATTATATGCAAACTCAATGAATGGCAAGTAATACTTCCACAAATGTTCATGCAACACGTTAATGAATGACAAATGATATTTCCACAAATGTTCATGCAATACGTCAGTGAATGGCAAATGATACTCCCACAAACGTTCATGCAACATATTGAAAGTCTTCCTTACACCAAAGTTACCCAACAAACACCATGTCTATCACACACAAGCAACTTAAGCATAAAACTAGTTGGCACACAAAATCTATTCCCTCTAAACAAGTACCAATTTAATTTATAGAACTTACTAAACGATGCTTTTTCACATGTTCCATACACACTAGCAAAGTCATCATCATTAGCACGCAATTCCTTATTATATTCAAGTCTCAACAATTTTCCATCTAAAATGAAGATAAAGACGTACCTTCTTGCTAAAGTATCAACCACAAAATTTTCCATACCTTGTGTGTATTTGAATACATGACGAAAAGTCTCAACACAGTCCTCTCACTTAGCATGCATTATAGTCAACGACATACCTTGTCCCTTCAAGTGTGTAAAAAACTCATGTTCTTCAAGGAAAGGTCGGTTAGGAATTGTCGCACCTAGCACAAAATCAATGTAATGCTTTATCTCCCTAATAGGTGGAAATCCACAAAACACGCCGCTAGGAATCATGATCTCATATCCCTGCAACAAAGAAACAACAACATTAGGCAAAGAGTTGTTAAATTTGTTAGTATAAAAGTTTGCCTAAGCATAAAAACTCACTTTTGTCTCTCTGTTTCTCTTTGCTATCTCTTTTTCTTTTTCCTCTTGTGGCCTCACTCTTTTTTCTTGACTCTCAGCCACCTCTATATTTTCTTTTTCACTCTCTCTTTCTCTTGATGTTTCGGCCCCAGTCTCTCTTTTCATCTCACTATATTTTTCATTTTCACTCTCTTTTTTTTCTTTCACTCTCCTCCTTTTTTGAACTCTCGGCCTCACAATTGTTTTCCAACTCATTCTCTATTTTTCTTGAGGTTTCCGCCTCATCCTCATCTTTTCCCTTAGGTAGTTCGGTCTTCCCCTTTGTTACAGCTTGATCATTTTTGTCCCACTTTTGTTTCCAAGGAGTACTAGAAACGAAAGTATACCTTGATGTACCCTTTATTTTCAACTTCCTCTCCACCTTCATTGCCATGTGTACCATGTCCTCTACCTCCACATAATGTTGCAACTCAACCACATTGGCTATCTCCCTATTCAACCCACTCAAAAATTTTGTCATCGTGGCCTCCCGATCCTCCACTACATTAGCCCGAATCATAGCCACCTTCATCTCCTTATAGTAATCCTCTACACTCCTAGACCCCTGTGTAAGATTTTGTAATTTTTGGTGGAGGTCTCTATAGTAGTGGCTAGGTACAAATCTCCGCCTCATGATAGCTTTCAACTCTATCCAAGTTTCTACAGGCCTCTCAAGATTCCTCCTCCTATTGGTCACTAATTGATCCCACCAAATACTGGCATAATCAGTGAACTCAATTACCGCCAACTTCACCTTCTTCTCCTCAGAGTAATTATGACAATCAAACACCAACTCTATTCTTTTCTTCCACTCTAAATAAACTTCAGGGTCAGTTCTACCTTGAAATGATGGTATTTTCATTTTGATACTCCCAAGGTTCTTATCTACTCCATCTCGACCCCCCGGCTTTGCCCTAAGTCCCCTTCCACGCCTAACTCCTCTATGTCTACCCAATCCAACTTCATATGTTAAGTCTTCCTCAACCTCACCATCTCCCTCATTCTCATACTCATTTTCAACTCTATACTCACGTCGCCTCCTATCTCTCCCACATTGAAGATTTCTAATCGCTGCTTCTTGATGATCCATCCTATCTCTCACTTCACCCAACACAAAGTTCAACCGCTCAAACTGCTGTTGCATGGCTTGCAACATATAGGATGAGTTATCTGCTCTCCCCCTTGGTGATGCGTTACTCCGCTGAGACATTATAAGGTGCTGCACAAAAGAATGTTAGTGGCAAAAAGAAAACCTCACACACTCCCTTACGTGTTTACACTCGAATAATGGCACTTCACTCGTGTTTCACTCTTAATTGGCTTTTTCCCGATAAATATAGTCTCACACTCTCTTGCCTTTTACCTCAAGAGTTCTCCCGCTCAAGTTCTTTAAGAACTAGTTGAACTAAATCAAGACAATACAACCTTGTATTATTCCAACCAGTAATATAGATCCAAGAAACAAGAAACAAGGAAGGAATAAAACGACACGGGACTCAAGGAATTTATATGAGGGAAAGAGTAATTATAGAACAAGATACCAACTACAAATATGTATTCAACCCCTTTGAGGATAAAACTCAATCAACAAATGTTTTTCTTCGTCTTTGTTGTAACTATGTAGCAACCTTTAAAGATGCTACCTCTCTTTATCTTCTTCGCCTTTTTTTTTTCGAATTTTTTTTTTTTCGAATTTTCTTTTCTTTTCTTTTCTTTTCCTTTCTTTTCTTTTCTTTTCTTTTCTTTTCCTTTCCTTTCTTTTCTTTTTTTCTAATTCAATCACAAACAGAAATACTCAATTGTAAAAATCAAGCAATTGAATTGAAGCATACAAGAATTGACAACGAAATGGAAGAGAATCAATGGAACGGCATTCCAAGCAATTGAAAAACTCAGATATGCATTAAACCCTAAAATTTTGAAACCCTAGGTGATGCAAATTTCAGCCAAACCCAAAACCCTTAGAATTTTGGCAGCCTACTTTTCGTTTCTGTAATTTTTTTTTCTTTTTTTTGGCAACTCTAGAACAATGTAGCCCTAGAATTAAATTTAAGGATGCAAGAAATTAAAAGATAGAATCAGACCTGATTGGAAACCTTGCTCTGAATACCAAATGATATGAACCCGCGGGAATGAAATCCCTTGAACCCACAATCAATTTAAAAACTCCCCAAGAAAGCCAAAAATCAAGTCAAGGATGGAGAATCTAGACCCGATGAGAACCCGTTTCAAGAACCTAGATTATATTAAAATCTAGACCCGTTGAAGAACCCGTCTCAAGAACCCAGATTACAAAGGAGGAACGCCACAAAGGTTGTGATTTACCTTTGATAAGTTCAAGAGTTCAATCAAGAATAAGAGGAGAAAACTCAACTCACAAATAAAATTCAATATTGTCTAATCTCTCAAATGAGGCTACAAAGAGTTTTTAAACCCAAACCTAATCAAAACCCTCGCCAAAATAAAGCCCCTTTTACCCAAAATTACCCTTGATGAACAGTACCGGCTACAATACCCGAGACTACAGTAACCCCTACAATAAATTGATGAAACCCTAGTTCCTAAAATGTAACTTTCCAAATAAGCCCTTGGCCAAAATACAAGGCCTTCCCAAAAACATAGTTCATAAGAAATAAGACATGTGAGCTAAGCATCTTCAAGCCCACTTATTTTAAACTAATAAAATAAATCATTTAACCAAATTAGAAACCTCCAATAACAATAGGCCGTATCTCTAAGTCATGTCTTGCACAGCTTGAATAAAGTGGATCAAAGCTGGTTCTCCTTCTTCAAGCCCATCTTGAGTGTTGGGCTCTTGCTAGCTTCATCCCAAGTGGATTGCACCAATCCGTGCATTGATTTCTTGATCTTCTTGGCCCTTGATCTTGTAATTGGCCCATCTGGAATTTGCAAATGATCTTTAAGACTAGGCCCACCTTGGTTCCCATCATCTTATGATAAGAACACTAACAAATGAGACTTCCACCACTCTTTCCAAAAGCTTACTTAGGATCAGAACGGTCAACACAAAAGGTTGCAACGTGGCTTAGGTTTGGGGCTATATGAAAAAAATGATAAAAATGATTTAAAAACTTCCAAGTATATGTAAAGGGAATCTTATTAAACATCTCAATAAACCACATTTCTCACTTGATGTACTCTTCAACCTTTCAAATCATCGAATAATACTTTTTTTTTTTTTTATAATTTGGTGAACAATTATGCCACCTTGGTATTTTGCTATTTCTACCCAGTCTTGATATTTTTACCTATGAAGCTCACTCACTTGAACACCTTGTAACTCATGTTCTTCCATTTTTTTCTCTTTTTATTTTTTATTTTTTTATTCCTTGCAAAAAAAAAAAAAAAAAGAATTCCACATCTAGTACACACTTGGAAGTAACATGGATAGGAAAAATCAGTGTATAGATTATACTCCAATGTGGAGAGTTATGGATAATGTAGGCATATGAAAAGAAAAAACTACATATGTTTATTGGCTCAGAGTTGGCTACTAGGGGTCTATGATGGAAATGGTTAGCTTGAAAGGCTCAAACATTGATCCTAAGTTGACATTCGTCATATCTCAAGTATATCCATCATCTTACCACAAACCATGTAATGGTATTCTCAAAAGAAGTACCCAACCATGTAATGATATCAATGAACACTTAAAACAATTTACTGCATTTGTAGGCTCTCAATTTTCTCCAAACTGCACATGAATACTTAAGCAAAAGAGTTCTCTAGTTACATGTGTCAAACCATCATCTTACCACAAAGCTTGGATGAGTGTATTAAGGGTTCTGTGAATGCTTTAACAAAAAAAAAAAAAAAAAGATTATGGTGGGTTTGGTGAATTCACGAAGATGGCTATGAATGAGAATGAGTACACATGTGAAAATGATGCACGTGTGATGCAAATAAAAAAAAATTGACACATGAAAATATGTCACAAAATTCCAACAAGCATTTTTAAATATTGAATTTGCACCACCACCCCCCAACTTAAATGAAACATTGTCCTAAATATTTAAGAATCAAATTTGAATGAGAAGTAACTAAAAAAGGTAGGATACACCTGATGATTGACGTGGGTAGCCTGCTAAGCACTAGAGATGGTAACCTAAAATGACAAAATGAAACTAAACTATAAACAAAAACAAAGAAAACAACAACAAACAAAAACGAAAAGAAAGAAAATAAGAGAAAACAAAAATAAAACAAAACAAATAAAGAAAAACATACATGCGTGGTGTGGTCAAGGTTGATAGACCGGATCCACAAGTGGAATGTCTTCCACTTCCAAAACTTGCTTATCCATTAATACTTTAAGGTGCTAATAATTTATTTTAAAGATTCGACTATCCTTAGGATCTTCTATTTCTACTACCCCATTTGTAAAAACTTTCTTTATTACAAGAGGGCTGGTCCACCTAAGCCGAAGTTTTCCTGGGTACTTATGGAGTCTAGAATCATATAAGAACACTTGATCATTAGACTTAAACATTTTTCTCAAAATATTTTTATCATAAAACATTTTCATTTTAGCCTTATAGATTCTAAAGTTTTCATAAGCATCATTTCTCAACTCCTCTAACTCGGTCAACTGAAATTTTCTAAGTTTACCAGCATTCAATTTTGAAGAAATACTAACAGAAAAAATGTCACATCGGCATAGAAATGCATGCTTAAGACCTAAGGGCAGTGGCTGCAATTCCAATTTGGGACTATCCACGCTTAAAGGAATCTACTTTTCACTTTTCTTAGACAGTTCCTCAAATTTCGATTGCCAAATATGTGGGCCATAATCCGGAGGTTTATAAAAAATAGCACAAACATCAATAACATCAGATGAATCATCCATAGTATCAAACTTAGAATTAACAAGAAAATATTCAAGGGAATCAGAACCATGAGTTGTTTGAACTCCCTTGTCTATGAGCCTGTCAATCATGTACGTTTGGTGGCACTCGTCATCCTGTATTGGCTGTTTTTCAATATGGAAAATATTTATTTCAAGAGTCATATTCCCAAAAGAGAGCTTTATTAGACCTGCAATTAATAAGAGCATTAAGTAGTAGTGAGAAAAGGTCAACCTAAAATTAAAAGGGATTTTAGAATTAGAGTCAACAACAAAACTAGTATCAAGGATTATGAAATCAACAGGGTAGTAAAACTTGTAAATTTAGATCAAAGCATCTTGAACTATTCTTCTCGATTTCTTAACTGAACGGTCAGCTAATTGAAACACAACAGAAGTGGGCTTAATTTCACTCAAACCAAGTTGCAAATAAATAGAATACGGCATCAAATTTACTCTAGCTCTTAAATCTAGCAACGCTTGCCCAAACTCATGATTCTCAATATTACATGCAATGGTTGGACAACCAGGATCCTTATACTTAGGAGGAATTCGCTACTCAATTAGAGCACTAACTTGCTCTGTCAAGAATGTTGTCTTCTTAACATGGTGCTTCCTCTTAACTGTACACAAATCTTTGAGAACTTTTGCATAAGTAGGAACTTGTTTAATAACATGCAAAAGAGGAAGATTGATCTTTATCTGCCTGAGGTTCTCTAGGATTTCATTGCTAGGATCTAGAGTTTGCTTGCTTAATTTTAAAGATTGAGGAAATGATACCTTAACATAACTCTTTGTCACCTTAGATTCCTTGGGCAGCTCGGCATTACTACTATCTTGATCCTTTTCACATCCTCTGATTTGTTCGTAGTTGGGATATGTAATGACTTACCACTTCTCGTCACAATGGCATTCACATCCTTCAAATTCTCTTATGCCATATGTTAACCATGGGGTGCGGACTGAGTTTGAGAAGGGAACTTACCTTTCTCATTCAAACTCAAAGAACTCATCAATTTGGACACTTGGCTCTTTATCTCCTTATTTTCTTCAACAACCTGCGTAATCAAATATTCAAAATTTTAGTTAGTCTTACCCCGTGCCTCAATAAAAGCATGTAAAGTGTCTTCTAAAGGACTCCTAGCAAATGAAGGTGCATGATATGGTGCAAGATATGATTTCGAGGATTGTGCAGACGACTGGTTTTTAGACTTCCAGCTAAAATTGGGGTGATTGTGCCACCTCGGATTATAGATATCAGAGTAAGGTGTAAAAAGCTTCTTGTATATACCTAAGGCATTACATTGTTCCTCATACATCCCCCTCATCTCAGCAAGTTTTGAACATTCTTGGGCAAGGTGATCTATCCAGCCACATACAAAACATGGTCCAAAAGACTCTGCATGATTAACCACGTGTGATGGTTTTAAGTCCTTAGTCTTTAACACATCTAGCTCTCTAGTGAGCATCTCAACCTTAGCCTTTAGGCTATCCTCTTCCTTGAGATGGTAAATTCCACCACTATTTGGGTTTCCTGCAGGTCGTGACCCATTTGTGCTCTCAATAGCACTAGGTCCAGTCCAAGTGTGAGCTTTTTCAGCAAGCTCATTGATGTATTCTATGGCCTCATCATGATCTTTTTGTAAGAACTCACCATTACACATCATCTCCACAAATTGTCGCTCTCTAAGTGTAAGTCTCTCATAAAAATAGCTCACTAAGCATCGATTCTCATACCCATGGTGAGGAAACATACTCAACAACTCATTAAATCTCTCCCAAGACTAATTCAAAGTCTCACTGTCCTTTTGTGCAAAGGTGGAGATTTGCCATTTTAAAACGTTGGTTTTATATTGGAGAAAATATTTATTAAAGAAGACCTAAGTTATCTCATTCAATGATCCAATAGATCGTGGTCTCAGCGAGTATAGCCAACTCTTAGCTCTATCCTTCAAAAAGAAAGGAAATAACTTAAGTCTCACAACATTATCTGTAGCATTATGACTATGGAAAGTTGCAACTACTTCCTTAAACTCCCTAATGTGCACATATGGATTTTCATTTTTTAATCCATGAAAAGTATGGAGTAACTGTATTATCCCTGTTTTAAAATCCAATTGGCGAGTATTAGCTGGAAACATGATGCATGATGGTGTGGCTGTGCGTGTAGGGCAGAGGTAATCCTGAAGAGTTCTAGTGGGTTGATCGTGTCTACTCATCTTTTCGGGATTAGATGGATTGCCAAATAAAAGATTTAAAAAATTTGATTCTGACTCTACCACAAGCCTACAAGCAAATCTACCTAAGGCGTCTCTATAACTGTGCATGCAAGGTAACAAAATATTATAAAATAAAAATAAAAATACTATAAAAAGAAAGAAGAAAAAAAATAATGTAATAAGCTAAAAGAAGGAACGAAGTTACCACCCTTTACAAATTGTTGAAAAGAAAAACTATCTAACAATTCTTCTACCATCTCCTCGGCAACTGTGCCAAAATTTGATTACGCCTAAAGAATAACGTGGTAATTGTAGCATAGCTTTGGGGTGTCGATTCCACAGAGAAACAAATTAAAAGAATATTAGAAGGAACAAAGAAATTAAAGAAAAATATTAAATGATTAATATAGGACAAAAATTAATTTTAAATACAAATTAAAGTAAAGCAAAGTGACTAACGGAAAAAGTATTCAAATTAAATTTGATGAACAGTAAAGCGTCGGGAATCCCAACACAAATATGGTATTTTAATTATTCTTAATTCATTGAATAACTCAATTGGGAACTCAATTCCCAAAATTTCCAATCGGAAGGTATAGATTTATAAACTAAGATTAAACCAAATGTAACCCTTTGAAAAATCATTTACCACTTTTAAAATAAGTAAATTATTATCATTATTGAGAAAATCTAATCACGATAATATATTCAAGAAGCTATATTGCAGTAAAAAATTAAATCATTATAGATAAATAATTGATCTAAACATAATCAAAGAGATAATAATCCATTTAATAGAAAAAGTATGACTAAATCTATAAACAGAATAAATTTTATGATTATTCGAAGAAGAAAACATCAAGAATGAATTGAGAATGATAAAATAAAAGAGTTTTAGTAATTAAAAATTAAATACATAAATTAAGAGTAACTAAAAATATCATTTACTGAGTAAGTTTATCCTTAACTCTATTTAAAAATTTAGTTACCTATAAATATAATATCCAATAAAAACCTCAAAAGAAAAATGAAACAAAAGTAACAATGGAAGAAATTCTGCTCTTTTTTTTTTTTTTTTCCTGTCCCCTCGCTGCCCACAAAAAAAAAAAAAAAAAAAAAAGCTTTCTTTCCCACGTCTAACAACCAAAACCCCACCCCCCCCCCCCCCCAAAAAAAAAAAAAAAAACCCAAACTCCCCCACGTGTTGCGTCTAAATTCAAATGTCACAGAGAGTCCGTGTTAATATAAATCTCTTTCCGTCTTGCTAGCCGCTCCTAAAGAATCCTCGCTGCTGCATGCCTTACGTCCAAGAGCCAAAGACTTGCTTCTCTTTTTTTTCTTTTTTTTTTTAATTGAAATTGGGTCCCACATGTGATGTGTGTCTCTCTTGGCCAAGCAAAAGACTTGCTTTTTGAATTGAAATTGGTTCCACGTGCATATGTGATTTTTTCTCTTGTTTTTATGCTTTTCATTTCTTGACCCTAAAATCAACAGCAAATGATGAAATTGGTTTGAGCATAAATTGAAAACTTTCAAAAATGTTAAGTGTAAAACCCAATTTCAAATTATCTCTCACCAACCAATAATGCAATATTTGAGATTTAAAATATCATAAAATTATGCTCAAATATATCTCAATGTGAATATATATTAAATTCAATAATATAAATTGTATCTAATTATTTCTACTCATAATTTAGTATTTTAATCTAATAGGGTATTTAGAATGTACTTTCTCGCACTCATCAATGTTGTACAATTACCGCGTTATTATTTGGGCATAATCATCGACCCTCAAAATGAGTTTTTCTTATTGGACATCAAAACTGTTCTCCCCATTGCTAGGAAAGGTCGGCCCAAGTATCAAATGGATCTCCTCATCCTCCTCCATATCAAATAAACGAAGTCGGCCGAGAAGATGAACTTATAAACTTTCACCAGTATGTCCTCAATGAGTCATCTCGGGTATTTAGTAGATTTGTCTGCCAATTGTAGAGAGATGGTGGTCGGCTTTACTTCTCCAAGACCTAATTTCCTAAAAACAAATATATGCATTAGATTAATACTTACCCCTAAGTCGCATAAAACTTTATCAAAATAGAAATTTCCTATAGTGCAAGGGATCGTGAAACTCCCTGGATCTTTCAACTTAGGCGGCATTTTTTTTTTTTTGTAAAATTGCACTGCTCTCCTCAATCAGCATCACAGTCTCATGCTCCTCTAACTTCATCTTGTTTGATAACATATCCTTAAACAATTTTGCATATTTAGGCATTTGCTCTAAAGCTTCAATGAGAGGAATATTAATATGCAGTTGCTTAAATATACTTAGAAATTTAGAGAACTGATTATCAATCTTATTTTCTTTAATCTTTGAGGAAAAGTGATTGGTGGATAATAAATTGAAGGAGAATAAGTTCAAAAGTAAACTCCTTTGATTTTTTGGATTTTGCAGCCCTTTTATTCTCTCTAGTTTTCTCAACTTGCTGGTCGGTTGCCTCCGATCGGTTTCTTTTACATCGTACTTGGTTTCCTTCTTTTCAGACTCCATATTTTCAGCAGTTTCTTCATCTCACTCGGTATTTACCAACTGTGACTGGTCATATGCTCGCCCACTTCTCAATGTTGGTTTTGACATGTTCCTTATAATTGGTCACAATGTTGCTCGGTAAAGTCTCTGCTATCCTCTCAGTAAGCATGTTTGAGAGCTGACCGATTTGTGCCTCAAGATTGAGATTGAAGCCAAGGTGTTTTGGTTCACCATATCATTCTTTTGCATGTATTACATAAACATATTCTCAGGTGTCGGTTTCTTCTCTTGTTGTGAAAACGGTTGAGGTGATCTAACCAGCAATTAGTTATTGCTCCATGAAAAGTTAAGGTGATTTCTTCATCCGAAATTGAACATGTTTGAATAAGGATTATTTTGACGTTGGGAATTGGACACGTAATAAGCTTGTTCATGACCCAGTTGGAAAAGAGGATTCACCACTTGGCAATCTATACGTGAATGATTTCTCGTGCAATAATCACAAACAACATTAGTTTGAATAACATTAACATTCATGTTACCTATTTGTTTGGATAGATTTGCCAATTGAGCCACAATTACGAACATAGAGTCATGCTCAACGATGCTGGCCGCCTTCTTTGGTATTGCTCTTTTTGCGGCTCACTGATAGTTGTTAGATGCCAACTCTTCCAGAAGTTCATATGCGACTTCAGGGGTCTTACTCATTAACGGTCCTCTTGCGGCTGCATCAACCATAGATCGATTTGTGGATCCCAAACCATTGTAAAACGTCTGTACTTGGAGCCAGGCTGGGAGGTCTTGATGTGAACATTTGTGCAATACATCCTTGTATCTCTCCTATGCCTTATATAATGATTCACCCTCAAATTGGGTGAAGGTAGTGATATTATTCCTTAACTTCATTGTCTTGGCCAGAGGAAAATATTTTGCTAAAAACTTTTGTGCCAACTGTTCCTAGGTGGTGATGATGCCAGGCGGCAAAGAATTCAGCCAAACTTTTGCTTTTTCCTAAGTGAAAAAGGAAAAAGTCTCGATCGAATTGCATCATCTGTCATTCTGTTGTGTTTAAAAGTATCACAAATTTTTAGAAAATTTGTAATATGGACGCTAGGATCCTCTTGCGACAGCCCCCAAACTGGATGGTTTGTTGGATCATTTGAATGATGGCTGGCTTGATCTTGAAGTTATTGGCTTGTATAGTTGGCTGCCTTTTACTAGACGTCACCCCATTGAACGATGGCATTGTATAGTCTCTTAACGCCTTGTGCTCCTGGTCGGCCATGTTAACTACTGAGGTGACGACCTCTTTCTTTTTCTCTTTATTGATTTGACGTAAGGTTCTTTTAATCTCAGGATCGAAAAGTGTATGTTCTAAGGATTTAGATCGGCGCATGCACTTCTAATTCTTAAAAAGAAAAAAAAATCAAACTGAGATCTAATTTTAAAAAATAAAATAAAATCTAAAGTAGTAAAAATCTAGCTAGTATCAATATCAATAACAAATAATTATTCTCCGGCGACGGCGCCAAAAACTTGTTTGCATAAAAATATATCTGCAAGTGTACAGAATCGTAACAAGTAGTAAAATGTTTTAAAGAAAATGATTATCGAACCCACATGAAATAATTATGCTATTGAATACTGAAATTAACTAAATTAATTACTATTTGAAAAACTAAAATTTGAAGAATAGTTTATCTAAATTAAACTGAAGAAAAGAAAATATAAAATTAAGATTTTGAAAATAATAAGAATAGATCTAGAGCGTTTGACTTCACCTAGCAAATCCCACATAATTTATTCTTCCTTATTATAGAATCCTAATTATCTCAAGTTGATGATAAAAATCCATTGACTATTCAATATTTTCTCTCGAACAATACCAAAAATATCTTCAACTAATAATTTCATATCTCTATGTGAATTTAACAAATTGGATACTCATTAAGTTTTTTGGATTTTTCTTAAAAATCACACTAGTCGTGGTAAAGCATCTATACTTTTGCTCAACTAATAGTGTTTAATCCTAGAACTTTAATCACAAATCACCTCTCCGTCTCAATCCAAAAGATTGAACGATAGTTAGCTAGAAAATTGTAAGCATTGAGAATAATGAATAAACACTTAATCATGAAAATATTGAAAATAAAATAACATGGAATATAAATTGTATGTTCAATGTTAGGCTACATCAAAACTCTAGGAAATGTAATTAGTTCATAATGAAATTAAAAAGAAAAAGAATAAAACTGGTGTTCTTCGTTGAAGTCAGTTGATGAAGCATGCGGCTCTCGCCTCTGCCCTCCAGTTCCGTCTTCTTGAAAGAACACTTAAAGAATAAATTTTGGAACTCTAAACTCAGACTCAGACTAAAACTAAAACTAAGACTAAGAACCAAGACTCCCTATTCATGCCACAAGACGGGATTAAATAGATGTCAAAACTCAAATCTGGAAACAAAATAAATGCGGCCACAATCTAGCCTAAAAATCTAAAAAATAGTTTCTAAAGATAGATGTTAACATAAAATGACATTATCCCAAGAATATCAAAATTATCTAAAATGGAAGATTAAGTGATATGCGGCTTGAATTGCTGAGTTTGGGAGGATTTGGTCGTCAATAGATTTATTGTAGAATTAGGAAGGGTCCCACCAGGTAGATGTCGTGTATGCTGAATATAACTGGCGGGAAAGTCACAAATGAATGGGCGTGAAGGTCACAAAGACCACACGGCCCTCTCCGATTAGAAAGACTCCTGACTAGGATGAAAGACTCCTCTCACCTTTTCTAGTTGTTGCCCACGATGTCATTTAGGTTGGTCGTTTAGACTAGTCGCCCAATCTAACTACCTAGAGTCTTGTCACTAAATCTTCACAGCTTCTGGTCACGTCTTCTAGTCACAAGTTTCCTCGCCTACCAAGAGGCAAGCCTTCTCGCCTTTGGGCGATAGAAATCTCTTTGTTGCCCATGAGACAAGGCTCCTCTCCGAAATCTCATCGGCTCTCTTTATATCTCATTGCCTCTCATTGGTCTGATTATGTAGTCTCTTCTTTTGTATCAAAATACTCTCCTTTTGCACTAAATCTTCTTATTTTTTCAAGTCCAAGAAAATAAATAAAAATATGTAAAAATAAAAAGAAAATCAATAGTATTAAAGGGGAAATGACACTTTTCATGAATGAAAGAGTGAATAAAAGTCACATAAAAATAATAGTTATCACCTGACTCTACAAACTTTGAGGCCCCGACGAACTGCCAAGAGGCTGTGGACTAGGAAGGGTTTGCCACAAGAGTGGCCTATACCCTTTGATGTACACCACCGGGTTGTGACTTCCCTTCTACCATCCAATCCGAGAGGTTTAAGACATCATTCTTCTTGCTCCAGTGCAACTTCTTCCCACCATGTTGAGGATTTTGATGTACTGCTACATCGTTTGGCCTACAATCTTGGAACCCCTCGGTGAGGTCTACCTAGACTGACCGCCACAGTGTGCTACATCTAGATGGCAACCTGTGCAGTTTTCTTTCCCGATCAAGGTATCAGGTTGCTCGCTTGGAGACCTGTTACTCTCGCATCAAGGATTGGTCCAAACGGTTTTGCTTCATGACAGGAAAAGGTTGGGAGTTTCCCATTGAGGAGGTTCGCTGCAAGTTCCCTGTCCGGGTCGTTTGGGGGCATTATACAGGATGACAAAGAGATCAACCTGGAGATGTCCGGGCATGAGGGGCCATGCCGAGGCCATAAGTCGGGAGGTTGGCAAGCTAAAGGTCTTCTCCTCCTCAGTAAGAAACTTACTTCATTGTCAATCTGTCACTTCTTATTTCTTATTCTTCACTTTATCCATGCTCTTTTGTCCTACTAGTGAGTTGATCAGCAGGTCGTGCTCATCGTGAACCTAAGGGGAGGTCTAGAGGCGAAGGTATGGGCATTTCAATCCCTTGTCAGGTTGGCTAGTTTCAAGCTTTGACAGGTGATTAGGGAGCGAGATGAAGCAGAGGTGGCCTTTGCCCAAGTGTATGCCAGCAGAGAGAAGAAGAAGAAGAAGAAGAAGAAGAAGAAGATCATTGAGCTGCGTCAGGAGATGGCCACCCTTCAGGGCGAGCTGGCCCAGTCCTGTGAAGAGTTTGGCCAATGTCGCCTCCAGGCCAAACTCGTGGAAGAGGAGCGGGACAGCTTGCACGAGTCGCTGGACCTCCGGGTGGTGGAGCTGAAGGAAATCTAGGACTCGTGTCGCCGCCTCGAGGTCGAGAGGGATAGGCTGTCCAGGCAACACAACTCGAACATGAGGTCATACAAATGGTTCAAATCTCAGAGGACTGTTTCCACGAGCTAGGGTACATTGAGAGGGATTCCGCGGGGGGTTCTCTCTCTACCTGCCTTCTTTGGGGACTCTCACTTTTTCAAGGTTGTTGGCTCCCCGGTTGTCTATCCTACCTTCTTCCTGCATGCTCAAGCTGGGTCGTGCATGTCGAGGGGCCTATCCCCTTGAGGTATAGGCTTTGTATCACCTCCTCTCTTGTTGACCTCCTTTGACTTTTTTTTAGGCTTTCATTCACTTTGTCACATTGCGCTTCCTACCTGCCTACTCCATTTCAATTTTTCTCGAGTCAGTCAACACCCGGAGAGTGTCCTTGACATTAATAAAGTCGTATGATTTGTCCATCATGAATGGGTTTCTCGCCAACTCCATTATGAACGGGTTTTGAGGCCACAGGCCACGGAGCAGTGCCGCCAGAGTTATATTTTCATCCTGGTCGTCTGTTATCATGTGTTCCTTGTTGAACCTGGCCAAGTAGGCCTTCAGGCTCTCGTCCTCCCATTGTTTGACGGTTAGGAGGTAGGCTGCCCAACATCTCCTCCATCTACTTTCCATGAACTATGTTAGGAACAGCCTAGCCAACTCGCCGAAGTTGTTGATCGAGCTGAGCTGTAGTAACTCGAACCAGCCTTTTGCAGCTCCCTTCAAGGTCAGGGGAAAAGCTCTAAAAGCTATCTCTCCGAGAAACCTGTGCAGGGTCATATGGGTCTTGATGGTCTCCAAGTGCAAGGTCATTTGTAATTTACCTCATCTTCTTATTTCCCCTTCACCCATTTCTTTTCTGAATTCTCCTTCCCTTTTCGAACTCAAGTCTCAGAAGGAAAAAAAAAAAAGATTTTGTGATGATTCGTATGAAATATAGAAATCTCAAAATAAGAAATGCAATTCTATATATCTTTAAGGCAATAGTGTCTGAGAAGTAGGTTTGAGAAACAACATCATTATATCTTGCTGCACTTGCTGGAAGCCTTTCATGATGTTGAGTTCCTCGGCTAATAAAGGCTAATAGGTGAATGATTTTCTCTCTCAGCTGCAAATCCATTTCTTTCATGGATTTAACCCATGAATTGCAATGTTTCGCTGCCACACACATTGGCATGATGGTGTGCTCTGTCTCCTGAAGAGCAGCAAAAAAAGCTTTTGTCATTTGAGCCCGAGGTCTTTTCTTGTTAGAATCATTAGATGGAAAGTTTGGTGCATTGAGATGATAAAATATCATATAAGCTTTCTCCGAGAAGAAGTAAGGTATCATCTTGTCCATAATATCAACACAAAAAAATTCATACGAATCTAAATAAATGTGATCAGTTGAATCTGGTTCATCATCAACATTATGAAGGAACCCTACTATATATATATATATATATATATATATTCAAGGTCAAAGTAATTATTAGCTATAAGCTGGATATATATATATATATATATATATACACAGTAGATATATAGCTAATATATATGTATATATGCATGTGATATGATAAATATTATCTATAAGCTAGAATCCATGCTCTATCTTTTAGTATATTATATATATATATATATAATATAATATATTATTTTGAAATATAGTTATATATAAATATATATACATATAGAATTTATTCATATAATGTCTAAATCGAAACGGTACACCGAAATGTACTAGTATGGAAATATTCCATTCTAGTGCCTTAACCGGAATAGAATTCAAAACTTTGGTCTCGACCGCGCTAAAGGGGTGAGGAGGGAAACACTCATTTGAGTTGTTTCCTCCTTTGTTTGCCAGGTGCGAGTGGAGACACTTGAATTTGTGTTAGGCGGGAGATGGTCTCAACTGTACTAAATGGGCGAGGAGGGAAACAAGCCTTTGAGTTGTTTCCTTCTTTGTTTGCCAAATGCGAGTGGAGACACTCGGCTCTGTATTAGGCTGGATATGGTCTTGACCGCGCTAAAGGGCGAGGAGGGAAACATCCTTTGAGTTGTTTCTTCCTTTGCTCACCAGGTTTAAGTGGAGACAGTCGACTTTGTGTCAGGCATTTCTTCCTTTGTTCTCTAGATGCAAAGCTAAAATATGGGAGCTAACAACCTTTTATTTTGTTAACACGATTACATGGGGAGTTATACAAAGTACTTCTTTAAATGTTCGGCATTTCATGGGTGAGGTAGCTCATTTCCTCGAGCATCTTTGAAGAGGTATGATCATGGCTTTTGGCTTGCCACTACTACGTAAGGGATTCCCACCGTGGACCAAGTTTGCCTTCCTCTGTAGTGGTGACGCTAGCTTCTTTTAATAGGCTTGTTTGAGGAGTGAGATGAGATGAGAATTTTGTGAATAGTAGTAAGATAGTTTGTGAATAGTAATGAGATAGTTTGAGTTGAGTATTTTTTAGGTTTTGAGAAATGAGAGAGAAAATTTTGAATAAAAATATTATAAAGTTAAAATATTGTAATAATATAGTTTTATAATATTATTTTTGTTTGGAGATTTGAAAAAGTTGGAATTATTTTTTATTTTTTATTTGAAAGTTTGAAAAATTTGTAATGATTAGTTTTAAAATTTTGTATTTGAATTATATTTGGGAATAAGATGAGATTAGATGAAATGACATTAGATGAGAATTTTTTGTCTTATCTAAGGCCCCAAACCTACCTAGTTTCTCCTGTTTTGAAGGACCTCGCTTTGACCCTTCTGTTGAAATATTGTTCTATCTTCCTTTTGTTGGTTGTTGCCCTGATCTCTGCCTCAACTCTTTTCTCTTCCAGCAAATTGAGATTTTCTTCTAGTACCTCGATGTTATGCCCTTCAATGAAGTGTTGGGTTCTGTGGCTTGGCATCCTCCCCACTTCTACAGGTATTAGTGCCTCGTTGCCATAGGTCAAGGTGAAAGAGGTTTTTCAGGTCGGGGGTTTGGCAGTTGTCCTATATGCCCAAAGTATTCTTGGGAGTTCTTCGGTCCAGACACCTTTTTTTCTCCTCCAGCCTCTTGTTTAGTATGCTCATTATCATTTTGTTTGTTGCTTCAACTTGCCCGTTGGCTTGGAGATGTCCAGGGAGCAGCCACTACTAACACAAATGCTAACATTTCCACTTTAGAGTATCGGGTCTCGGCTCCCCTTAAGGCCCATTTTATGTAGCACACTGGTCTTTGTATCTTTCTTTCGTCACGTATTAGGGCGGGGTATATAGCCTCTGGCGTGACCGACAAATATAGGAGCAAGGTCTCTCTTTACTTAGTTTGGCTTAAGAGTGGGGGGTGCGACAGGTATTCCTTGAGTTGTGTCAATGCGCTTTCGCACTCAGTGTCCCAATTTTGTACCTTCCACAAGACTCAAAAGAACGGTAGGCACTTGTTTGTTGACCTTGACACAAACCTGTTGAGCGTTGTTATTTTCTCTACCATCCTTTTTACCTCATTCAGGTTCCTTGGCAGCCCCATTTAGATAATTGCTTGGACCTTCTCCCAATTAGCTTCAACCCCTCTTTCTGACACCATGAAGCCCAGGAACTTGCCTAACTACACCTTGAATGCGCATTTTGTCAGGTTTAGTTTCATTTTGTATTGCTGTAACACAGTAAAAGCTTCCCTCAGGTCTTCAACGTGTCGTTCCGGCTCTTTACTATTGACTAGCAAATTATCAACATATACTTCCATATTCCACTCAATCTGTTCTTTAAACATTATGTTCACCAATTTTTGGTACATTGCTCCAACATTCTTTAAGCCAAAAGCCACTTTGTAGCAATATGGCCCCCAATTAGTTATGAATGTTGTTTTTTCCTGATCGACTTGGCTCATCCAGATTTGGTTATACCCAAAATAGATGTCTATAAAACTTAACATTCGATGTTTGCGGTGGACTGTACATTTAGGCCGATTTGGGATAATGAGAAGCTGTCCTTCGGGTAGGGGTGAAAAACAAAACTGGTGAACCGGTGAGTTCGGTCCGGTTTTAAATCAGATTGGTTCGGTACCGTTTCCATTTTTTTCAAAACCGGTAGAAATCAGTCTGGTTCCGGTTTTCCTTTTTCTAACACTGAACTGGACCGGTTCATATAAATATATATTTTTAATTTTTTATATTATATAAAATATTTTTTATATGATCATTTATATTATATATAATTTTGATATCTAATATATTTAATTATATATAAAATAATCTTGCATTATATGCTAAATTACAAATTAAAATAACATTAAAATTTAAAATCCTATATAAATAACTATATATTATCACTATAGTTTTTAGTATTAGTAGTTATACTAATACAATATCACTACACATTATAATATATCACTCTATTATATATTATAATATATCACTATAGTCTATAATACAATTATAATATATATTATAATATACTTCAATATATTATCACTATATTATTATATACTATAACATATATAACATATTATATATATATATATAATATACCAAAAAACTAGATCGAACCGGTTTAGAGGTGTAACCGTTACGGTATCGGTTCTTCAAATCTCAAAACTTCTGTATACTGGTTTGGTTCTAAAACATGTCCAAAATAGGACCAAACCGGACCGGTTACACCTCTATCCTTGGGCATGCCTTATTAAGATCGGTGAAATCAATGCACATTTGCCCTTTGCCATTGAATTTCCTCATGAGAACTACATTTGAAAGCCATTTTGGGTATTGGGTTTCTTTGAAAAATCCAGTTGCCAGAAGGTGATCAACTTCCTCTACGATGGCTTCATATTTCTCGTTACTAAAACTCAATTTTCTTTGTTTGACTGGCCGCACATCTAGATTAACACTCAATCGATGTTCTATAACTTTCTCAACAATCTTTGTAATGTCCTTGTGGCTCCAAGCGAAGACGTCCCGGTGTTCGATTAGGAGTTGTTGCAGTTCTCACCTTTCTTCGCCTTCTATTTTGGTCTCGATCCTTACCGTGGCCTCAAGGTGATTTAGGTTCAAGGTGATTAGCTCGAGAGGATCGTCGGGCTTGCCTTGATTCAAGGTCTCTTCATCTCAAGTTTCCGCTTCATGTACCATGATCTCGGGAGGAGGGGTGGAAATTGTTCGCCTACCACTGAGGATTTGACTATTCTAACATTTTTTTCTCTATCTCTGAGCTGTTGTACATATCATTCTCGTGCAAGTACTTGCTTGCCACAAACTTCCCAATGCCTGCTTCCATGGAAATTTGACTCTGAGAGCGTTCAAGGTTGGTTGGCCAATAATGGCATTGTAAGATGATTGGGTCTTCACTATAAGAAGTTTGTCATTATGGTGGCTGTATGGGGACAAGATCCTGCTAAAATTGGTAGGGCGATTGAGCCAACAAGCTGCACCGCTTATCCTGAGAACCCTTTCAATGGGGTAGGTGTTGGGCGTAGTCTGCTTTGGTTGATTTCCATCTTCATGAAAGCATCCCAAAATAGAATGTGAACCAAACTGCCATTGTCAATGAGTATCCTTCGTGTGGTGTAGCTGGCCACCAACATAGTCACTACCAATGCATCATTATAGATATATTACTCCCTTGCAATCGTCATCACTGAAGGATATTATAGCTATAGGCTACTTTTCCGATCCTCTAATACTGAAAACTTCTTCGTACTTGGATTTATGTGCATAAGATTTTTGTTTGGAGGAGGTGGGGCCGCCTCCAGCGAATCCTCTGACAATGGTGCGAATCTCCCCAATGGGAGGATCATTTTGGTCTTGACCTTGGCCAGGGGGTCAATCGTGGTGTTCCCTAGTGGTTTTTCTTCTTCTTGGGCTTTCACTTCTTTGGCGCCTTTGCTCTCGGTCTTTCCTCTTCTCGCCTGGTTGCCTAGGGGCGAAGAGTTTCGGGCGACTACACACTCGAGTTTTTCACTGTCTTGCATCTCTTTGATTTTTCTTTTCAAGGTGTGGTAGTCTTCTGTATGATGCCCCTACATTATGATAGGTGCAAAATCGTTGGGTTCTTTGAATATGGTTGTTGTCATGAATCGGCTCCCCGATCTTGTCTTGGACATTTATGTTGGAATATTGTACCCTATAATTCATCATTCGCGCCGGAATGCTTGTTTCCCGCCTTCTTTCATGTGGGTTCTTTTTGGTTCTTGGATCCTTTTCTTGGTCTCTTCCTGGGGTGCTCTTCTTTGTTTGGTCCTCCGATTGCTCCATCTCCAACTTTCTTGGTGCAGTCAGGGCCAAAGAGTATTTTTGGCGTAGACAAAGTCGTCTACTCTTTCAATGAATTCATGTAGAGTGGTTGGAGTTTCCTTGCCAATTCGGCCATAAATGAGTTTTTGGGCTAGATTCCTCCTAGCAGAGTTGTTAATGTGATCTTTTCATCTTGGTCGTCTGCCATCATGCACTCCTTGTTGAAACGGGAGAGTTAAGCCTTCAGATTTTCGTCCTCACTTTTGTTTCATGGTGAGAAGATATGCGACATGTCTCATTCTCCTTCTACTCTCCATAAACTGGGTTAAGTACTGCTTACCTAACTCCTCAAAGTTGTCTATAGAGTCGAGCTGTAGTTCTCCGAACCATCCATGGGCAGCTTCTTTCAAGGTTAAAGGAAATGCTCAACACTTGATCTCCCCGGGAAAACCATGGGGGTGTCAATTAGGCTTTGAATATTTCTAAATGTTCAATGGGATCTTTGGACTCGTCGTACATTTCGACCAGCAAGACCTTTAACTTTGGCGAGAGAGGTACAGACGAAAGAGCGCCTACAGATGAAGATGCGCCTATAGACGAAGGAGCTAATCTTTTCTCATCGTCATTGCTGAGGGTTTTTCTTGTACTTTACGACTCCGCCTCTTCCCTATCAATATAGCTTGGTGCAGCGACCTCTCCTAAGGCGATGTTCTTGCGATTCAGGGCCTCATTTTTGCACTGGAGAGACTCAATTTCCGTTGTTGCTCTTCTCAATTTCTCCTCCATTTCAACCAATCTTCCTTCCACATATCCATAAAAATAACTTCCTAGTGTCAGGTTGCTTGAGAGCTTATTGTTGCAGGCATGCGAAAAGCATGTTAGGATGCAATTTACCTATTACACAGACGACACCAACTTTTATGGACGTGTTTCTCACCACTGTGAACACCTTTAATGACCCTGCACCAGTTCACTCAGAGAAGGCTTGAAGGGTATGAAACGTCTCCGATGCCTAAGTCAGATAACCTGTGTAACATCTTTAGGAATCCCAGATTAGAAAGTCACTTACCTCGATTGTGGATCCCCTCTAATATATATAAGAAAGGGGAGATGGCTCATTTGGCTCATGTAACAATCTAATCCTTTTATTCAAATTGGGTCAGGGTTTGTTTTTATTTAAATCTTGCCTTTATCCAGGAGAGGATTTGAATTCCCTTTAATTGTTGGTAGTGTTGAAATGTTTAGGGCTTACACTGCATGGTTCGGGTTGGCTATCGGAGGCTAATTTTCATGGGCTCGCTCCATTGGGCCCACATACCTTTGTAGTGTGTAGGTAGGCGATCCCTCTAAGGGCTATAGCTAAAAAAACATATATACCTCAATCAAAGTATGCAATAGCTATTGATGCATTTTTCGATCTCGGCTGGAACCCAATGATACCATTGTACAACCCACGATAGTGGCTTGGGCTTTGATACTGTGTTCTTGAGTTCATCCATGAAAGTAGACAATAAATAAGATGTAAATGAAAGAAAGACACACAGATTTACGTGGTTCAGCTTAAAGTCTACATCCATAAGGGATTTTGAGGCAAATGCACTATGCTTGGTGATTTGTATAGTCTCTCATAGCCTCACGTATCTTTCAGTACAATAGAGGTAGCACAATGGAAGTTGAAGTTCCTCTTGCCTAGAGGAAGAAGATGATGTCTTTAAAGCCCCCAAGAGGAAGGTAGAAGAAGGCCTCGAGAAGTCTCTAGTGTCTTGTAGGGAAATACCCTTTTTATTGGGCCTCCTGAGAATAGTTGATCTCTTGTCAGCTTTATATCATTGTCGCATTTTCCCCTTTGCGTGTCTCACTTGACTTTCTTTACTTTCACTTCTTTCAACTTGTCTTTTCTTTCTCTTCCTTTTGCCTTTAATGATGGTCATACAGTGAGCTAAGCCTAATTTATTTTGTATCTAACACTATAGCATAGAGGGTGTTTGGTCAAAATTTTATTTTCTTTATTTAATTAAATTTGCGGGCCACTTTATGGAAAAATATATTATGTGTAAAAAGAAGAGAATTTTAAAGGAATAGAACAATTAAAAAAAAAAAAAACCTTGAAGGTTCGTTGGGGGCTTGAAAACCCTTCTCCTGCCAAATATTTCATTAGGTAGCTCTGCCCTAGGGTATCCAAACACTGTGAGATGGCAAAGTGGGGATGACGAGCCCCTCTGCCTTGTGTTGGTTCAAGTAGGGAGAACTTGACCATCCGCAGGCGAAAAAAGTGTTAGTTGGTGATCTATCCATCGAGACTGGATCACGTTTCAATTAAATAACGTCAAATAATTCATTATTATTAAAAGGTGTATAAAGAAATTTGGGTATAATATGATTCATCAATTGCCTATTGCACTATAACAAATAGTGGATTTATATTTCTTAGAGATTCCTTCAGAACCCAAGATCTAAAATGAGAGATAGAGAGATCTAAAATGAGAGATAGAGATACGATGTGAATCTTATAACATTTATTGAATATTTAATACCATTCAAGAAATTCACTTAGAGAACTATAAATGTTGTAAAATTCATTTATGGTTTGAATTGAGAAATACTCTCAACCCATCTTATCTCATCATTACAATTTTCATAAATCTTCTCATAAAATACAATAAACAATTCAACTTTTTCAAATCACAAAACAATAATAATATTAAAAAATAATATTCTAATAATATTTTATTCAACTTTTAACTTTCATTTCAACTCAACTCATCTCATCTCATTTCAACTTAACTCAACTCACTATCCAAACCTAACAGTGTAACTATTCGAACTTTGGGAGATCTAAATCTCCAAATAGTTTAGTATCTTTTCAGGGTTCTATTTCTATTTTACTATAAAACTAAAATGAATAACTTCTTCCATTTCCAGTGATGGCTATTCAGAGACTATAGAAACACTAATGAAGATTTGAAAGGTGAAAACTGCAATTATTTGACCCAACTGCAATTGCCTTGTTTCAGACCTGTCCAGAGAAACCTTCGGTTCCATCGCCTATTTCTTTTTATAAATAAATAAATACTCAAAAATGTGCCATAGTTTCTATCTTAACCATGAAAACCGTAGAACCAGGAATTCAATCCATAAAGACAAGCTGCCACCGTGATCTTCAAACCACCACCAAACTGCGCATTCTAATCAATCTGCAAAACGTTCCAGCTTGAGGAGTCTTGAGCATCCAACTCTTCGGATCTACAATTGCATGTTTAAACAGATTTCAAACAACTAATGAACTTAGACCCACAAAATGAATTCATAATAGTAAAAACCCCACTTCACTGATATGTACGCACCATGAAGACGACATAACCCCCGAGTTTTACAAAGAATAACTTGGTCAATCATAATGTTAAAGTTCCCATTGCTAAAGAGATCAAGCTAATAAGATCATGTTGAACCAATATGCAACTAATATGGACTCCATTCTTTCCTTATTTTATCAACACGGTACATTTATCAACATGGCATTTTTGCTGCAGCATATAATTTATAAATCAGTTGGTCATAAATTTGCATAAAGCCAAACTCTAATGGTGGGAAGCACATCGTTGGCAGCAATCGGCGGCCTTGTTAAGAAATCCCAAAGCAGCTGCCCAGGAACCACGGCATATTAGTCCCAACAATACGAAACTGCAAACCTTCAGCTCTGACATCATGTCAAAAAGAGGCTGAACTTGTTCTTCGGAGCTGGTATTTTGTTTCAGGTGATGATTCACGAGGCAACATGTTATCAAATTCCTATAGGACCAATAGGAAAAAAAATCTATATTGGATTAAACATTAAAAAGAGGTAGAATGACAAGTTTGAAAAAAAAAAAATTGTATAGAAACATCTACCAAGGACAGCTTATATGTAATAATATATATCTAAGGGTCGCTTCTGTCATATCATGGTAAGTAACTAGTGTATCTCAGGAAGCCATTGGAATAATAGAATGAAAACATTAAATCTTAAGTCCGAGAGCATTTGGCAACTAAATATCATATGGGTAAGTACAGGAAATTGTATAGCAGAATATCTATTCAATATGTTTGGGGGGATTGCATCAAATAACTAAATACTACCCACTACAGAATTTTTATAGTGCGACATGCCAAGATTGTATCATGGAAAAATGAGTTTCTACCATCTCCAAAAACAGTAGTAATTTTAAGTCTTCTTCCTACGTGAAGATTGGAAAGGGGATGGAGGTCATAACAATTTTATGAAAACAAAAAAGCTGGTGGCATGATCCAATCTGTTACTCTGGTTTAACATCACCCAAATTGTAAAAATGCATGACTAACTAAAAATTCCAAATTGCGACAGTGATTGGTCCAGCCAATCATCATTTTTTTTTTTATATTTATCCATAAAGGGTATTAGCAAATCATCAATTATTAATTACTAGTCCATGTAAGCAGAATTTATTTCTAAATGATGAGACAAAAAGAAACATATTGCTTGGCAGTAATAATGGTCAGGCTCTGAATAAGGTTTTGGAGCCATACGAAAGGGAAAACCATGTGCAATGAACGATGGAAGCACAAGGTTGACCCCCCAAAATTTAAAAGGACTAGAAGGACTAGTATTACAATACAATCTCCCTAATTACCATCTCTTGAAGGGGAGAATGGTATGAGCTACTTTATAGGAAAGACCTCCCACCATTCTCAGGCCATTTCACAAGGACCATCCAACAATCATCATCAAGGCCTAGTTCCGGGTGAGGCCAGGGTTAGGTTCTAGTTGGACCCGACTAAAGGGAGCACTTGCAAATCTACTGCATTCTTGGCACCGTCCAAACACCTGTTAGGTGCCCCAGAGGGTAGGCTGCTACTAAGCTTATGCACAAGTAGGGAGTAACAATCTCCAGTCACTCTCTTCAATCCTATTTTACAGAGGGGAAAACGAGGCCTACTTTCCTAATCAAAGCAAGTCCCCCACAAGTATATCATCCTCCAAACCAAATCAGGTATGTCCTAGACTTCATGTATCATTTAATTCATGTTTAGTCCTTTGCCTTTTACTCCTTTGCGAGGTTGCTAGAGCCTTGAGGAATGGATTATTTAGATGAGTTGGGTTGGCTTGGGCTATGCCCAGATGGTTTCAATAATTCCTTGCAAACCTGGAGAGGATTATATGGCAGCACACAAATTGCAGCAGTGTGGAAGATGATCCCTCTCTTGTCTAGTATGATGCATTTGGAGGGAAAGAAATAATGGAAACTTTTAAAGACCAAGAGCAGACGATGGAATGATTTAAAACTTAATTTTTCAATACTTTGTTTATATGGACAGCCACAGTAGACTTTAACGAGCTGATCTTTCATGATTTCCTTGCAAGTTGTATCTCTCTCTCTCTCTCTCTCTCTCTCTCTCTCTCTTTCCTTAATTTTAAGGGTTTCTCCAGTACTCATCTTGCGTACTTGGGCAATTCCTTTCAAGCTTTTCAATAAAACTCTTGATTACTTATGGAAAAATAATAATTTTATTCATGCTGAGGATGAAGTTAGTTGCTGCATGCGTTACTAACTTACTATTGTGTATTTGGTCCCTGATTTAAGACTATACTCTTGATTAGTGTGGTTCTTCCCCCTTTTGACAAGTACAACCTTTTCCTTCCTGCCAATCTTATCTCCATCTTCTCCACTACCCCATCCCAAATAGCCTTAACCTTGGAAGAGGCCCCAAGAGGAAGACCTAGATATTTCATAGGCAATGAAGCTACCTTAGGACCGAAAATACTTGCTAAACTTCTAATGTTCCTGAGTTTGCCCATCGGCACCATCTCGGACTTCCCTAAGTTCACCTTTAGGCCAGAGACAGCTACAAAACAAATCAAAAAAGTCTTCATCGCCAAAAATGACTCGGATCTGTATCACAAAAAAGTAGTGTGTCATCTACAAAAAGATGAGAAACATTAATAAAACCATTGTTAGTACTCCAAAGAGAAATCCCGCATCAACCACAACCTCCAACATCCTAACTAAACGCATCAATAATAATCACATAAATAGGGGCACCAAGTCCCCCCTTGTCTCAAACCACATGAGCAATTAAAAGAAACCAAAGGGTACCGTTTACCAAGACAGAGAGCTGAAAAGTGGCAAACACAATGCTTAATCCAATACACCGCCTCTCTCCAAAACCACACCTCTCAAGCAAGTAAAAGAGAAAAGCCTAGTTCACATGGTCATAAGCCTTTTCCATACCTAGCTCACATAGAATGGCCGGCACTCCACTTCTCAATCCACTCTCCAAACATTCATTTGCTATAAGCACTGAGTCAAGAATTTGTCTCCCTTAACAAAGACTTTTGAGATTTTTGAAATTATCTTCTCCATATCCGTGCTTATATGATTAGCTAGTACCTTGGATATTATCTTATACACCCCATTCACAAGACTAATGGGACGAAAGTCCTTCACAACCAAAGTCCCGCCCTCTTTGGAAATAGTGCAATGAATGTCGTATCAAGGCGTTTCTCGAACTTCCTAAAAGAAAAGAATTCATGGAAAACACTCATAACATCCTCCTTCACGATGTTCCAACACTCCTAAAAAGATTCCATGGAGAAGTCATCTGGACCAGGGACTTTTATCTTTGGCCATCCTTCTCACCACACAATGCACCTCACCCTTGTCAAACAGTCTTTCTAATTGATTAGCACTCAGAATATCAATAGTCTCAAAAGCCAAAATATCAAGTTTTGGCCTCCACGTAGGGGTGTAACCGGTTCGGTCCCGAACCAATATACACCAGTTTTGAGTTTTGAAGAACCGATACCGCAACTATTACACCTCTAAACCAGTACTTCCGATTTTACTGGTTCGGGTCCAGTTTTTCGGTTTTAATCATCTACCACTAAAAAAAAATCTGCCATAAATCAGAAGTTCATTAAAGTTTTTACAATATGAAATTATGCACATATTGATACCCATTGACAAAAATTACACACAAAAAGAAGGAAGGAAGGATCAACCTAAACTAACTTTTTTTTATAAGTGTTCAATAGACACCAGATAAATTGATATAAGGAATCTCAAGTACAGGAATTGTAACCACAAGCCAAAAGGGCAAAGTACCCTGTTTCTCGTTACACAGCACAAGAGAAAAAGCTTTTGGGTTCCTTATATCAATACACACAAAATAAAGATTAATAGAGAATACACAGAATTTGCAATAGAGAATACATAGAATACAAAAATACACAGAATAATGAATATCATAAAAAAAAAGATTTAAAATTAAAGAAATGAAATCCATAAAGCAGTAGAGAAATCAAAGGACTATATTCATGACTTCTGCAAAGATTACAAATTTACAAGTAAATTGAGATGTAACACATGCTAAATTTGTAACCCTAAATCAAGTAAATTGAGATGTAATCCATCCTAAATCTGCAAATTCAATAAATATTAAAAACCCTAAATGAAATGAAGCAAATTGCAATGAATTGTCGCAATGAAAGTGTTCACATACCGATTACCGAGAGGCAAGAGGGTGTTGACAACGAGTGGTTGTTGACGGCGTGAGAGAGGGGTGGTGTGAGAGAGTTCTGACTGAAAGTGAGAGTGAATGGGAGAGACTGAGAATAGTGAGAATTGAGAAGTGAGGGGGTCACGAGAGGGTAGGGTAACTGTAACCCCCTAAAAACGACGCCGTTTCATGGGTCCATATATATAAACGACGCCGTTGGGACTATATATGGTATCTATATATATTATATAGTATATATAAAATATATATAGCATATATATACTATATATAGTATATATTACATATATATATATATATATACTAATACTATATATTATACTATTTTTTTTTGTAAGTACTATACAATAGATAATATATAGTTATTTATATAGTTATAGTGATTTATATAGTTATTTATATATATATATATAATACTAATACTAATACTATAATATATTTATCTCCATTTATATGGTGGATTACTAATAGTGATATACTAATACTAATAGCTACTTAACTACACATACGTTAGTGTCTAACTTATTTATAATTTATGTATGTTAGTGATAAAATGCTAGTGATAATATATTAGTGTCAATTTATTTATATATTTGATTATATATGTTAGTGATAATAATTAATATGCTCGTGGTTACATATATGCTAGTAATATATTATATGATAGTTATATACACTTTTTATATAAGTGTATATGATCAAATGATTCAAATGTATAGAAATGTATTTATGAAAAAGAATATATATTATAATTTCTTATCCCATAAAATGTATTTATCCTTTATATATATATATAGTTTATATTTATATTAATAATATATATGATCAAACACATGTTCATGTTTAAGATTAAAATTTTATGTTATATTAATTTTATGTTATTTGATTATTATGAGTAATAAGATTTTAAAATTTAGTCTTATATTAATTAGCAATTTAGCATATAATATAAAATTATTTTATATATAAGTATATGTATTATATATAAAAATCATATATAATAAAAAAATCATATAAAAACTAAATAAATATATATATATATACAAACCGGTCCGGTCTGGTGCAAAAAAAAGGGAAACCGGAATTGGACCAATTCTGGCCGATTTTTCAAAAGATGAAACCGGTACCAGACCGAACCGGTTTGGAACCAAACTGAATCAACCGGCTTGGGCCGGTGCAACGGTTTACCGGTTTTTATTTTCACCCCTACCTCCACATATACCATTTCGTATGGAGTCTCTCATAAATTATAATGGTGAACAACATGGTCCTTGATCTCAGAATGGTCATTGAGAACATGACCTTGAGAATGGAGCATCTCAATGGCATTATTGTTCCTACGATGAAAATTGGCCACCTAGTGAAAAAACTTTGTACATCTATATCCTTTCAACCAAAGAGACCGAGATTTTTGCCTCCACGAGATCTCCCCCATCAAAATCAGCTTTTCAAGTTTGGTAGCCATGAAACTCCTCCTTGACTCCTCCAACAAAATCAGCTTTTCAAGTTTGGTAGCCATGAAACTTTTCCTCCTTGACTCCTCCAACAAAGCCCTTATTATGGGTGTAAGACTATCGGTCCAAACTGGAAAAACCAACCGAACCGAATGGTTTGGTCTGGACTGGACCGGACCGATAGTCTTATTGGTTGGTCTCGAGGTGTGGTTTTTATTGACCAGACTAAACCGAGACCGACCAAATGTATATATATATTTTTAAATATTATATATATATAATATATTATTTTATGTAGTATTTGTATAAATTAATTTTGTAATTTTCATCCAATGGATTACCATTAACTAAATATACAATGAAGTTATTTAATATTCATTGACCATATATAAAATGTTAAAAAGATCACTTAATTTTAATTTTATTAATTTAATTAGTTTTTTGTATTAATTTTTGTCAAAAAAAGAAAAAAGAGGAAAAAAATGTTCATGGACCAAATCAGACTGAATGGACCAACCGGACCAGTAGCTAACGGTCTGGTCCGACAAAAATGATGGATTGCCTTACCCTCCAAACTTTGCATTTCTTTGAAAAGGGACTTCCTTTGACTAGCAACATACCCAAAAACATCCACATTCCACTTCTTCAAATCATTCTTTGAGGCTTTAAGCTTGCATGCCAATATAAAAAACTCAGAGTACCAAAAACTGATAAGAGGACCACCATTGTCTCACCATATCCACAAAACCATCAACTTTTAACTACATTTTCAAACTTGAAGTACTTGTGCCCCCATGAATACCCCCCACAATTCAACATAATGGGAAAATGATCAGACCATACCCAAGGCAATCTCTTCTAACAATACTCTGCAAATGGGCCTCCCAAGGAGATACAGGAAATTTGTCCAACTTTGACCATGCCCGGTTGTTAGCCCGTGTGAAAGCACCCCCAACCATGTGATTTGCCACCAAGCCTTATCATCCTCCCACTCAATTGTCTAGTCCACCGTCACTACTCTCCACAGACTCTTCCGACAGGTTTGGTGCAAGGATTAGAGCTTGTAATATAATTGCTATTCCATTTGTTTGGAAACTCTATTATTTCTAAGGATAGCTATACATAATATCTATATTGAGTATAGAATCATGGTGAATGGGATTTCACACTACCTAGGAAGGAGAACTTTTTGCAATTTATCATGATTCCAAGAGATTCAAATTGTAATATTGATCAATCTTTCTAAATACAAACCTAGATGTGGCTTAGCTTTCCTTGGATTGTTACACCACTCCATTCAAATAACTTTCTCGACGGAAATGGCACACTGATCAATATTCACATAAAAGCATTCTCATCACTAACCATTAAGTTGGCTCTCACTCCTACTACCATCAACGACGTAGAATTTCTTCCAACCTCTTCAATGTATTGGATTACACACCCCCCTTCTCTTGTACACACCACCCCCATTTCCTCTTGCAAAGCTTTTTCCTAGTTTTTGACTCGAGCATAAGGCATTTTCAACTATCAAACTCTCTCCATTTTGAAACCCCAAGGGTGCCATAGTGGCCTTGGGGTAAACAGTATAAGCCGAACATCCTACGTTAGAAACTTCACATTCACACTCTTGGGGCTATCAGACTAAGGGAATGTTCTCTTGAATTATGCAAGATGCACTTGTGGAAAACTCCTTGTTGAGGGCATGTACACCTCCCTGGGATTAATCAGGACTTCATCCTGGATGCTAGTGCCAATAAAAAAGTCTCTCCATTTTGTTCAAGGTTGTTGATCCTAAATGAAGTTGATGCGTACCTCAAACTCTCTCTTTGATTCCACTTTCATGCTTTAATCCCTACTTTAGTTCTAAAAAATAGTTCTTAATCTAAAAAGAATTGTGAAATTCAGCTAAATTTGTCATATTTTTTTCATATTACTTTGTTTCCATTATATCAATCATCCTAATTTCAAATACCCACGTCACAAATTTTTTATGAAGTCGTTTACCACTGACTAGTCAACATTGATATAATTTTTAAGATGGTTTTCTAAGTTATGCCTCCATATGCAATCAAGGGAGTAAAGTTGAAGTTCCAGTCCTTATTTTCACTTGATCCTATTTTATGAACAATCATATGGACAGAGAAATATTGAGCTATCACAATTAAATATTACAGAATGTCAAGTGTCAAAGATGTTGTATCCAACAGTGAAATATATAATCCGGGTTTTCCAGTATTACAACCAAACTAGTGAATAAAAATACCTATTCCAATCAATTCCCTTACATTTTTACTAATAACTATTACCTTTCCCAATGGTTTATTCATTGTACACGCCATGCATGCCCTTACTTGACAACAGTTAATACCCCACTATCGGATCGAAGCATGGCATCATTTGCCCTGCTCTGCCATTAGATCAATCAAAGGCATGCCCAAGTCACTATTTGGGATATTGTTTTTTGATAAGTAACTCTTTGGGATATCACTCTACCATTCCAACTACAAGTGTTATTCGCAACTTGTAAGGAGAGTGAGGAGGTGTTCAATACGGTCTTATGAGTTAAAAGTTTGGTGGATTTGTTGGGTGAGGGGACATGGACGAGTCCAAGGATGAAGGAGTACGCAGTGGCAATGATGTTGAATCTAGTAAGGCTTGGAGGAGAAAGGAAAGGGAGGGAGGTGAGGGAAATGGTGCTCCTAGTGTTGGAGAAAGCGCTAGGCGCACTTGAATGCAAATGCAATCTAGAGTCTAGGCGCAAAGTGCAGAGTGAAAAGTGGCACAAAGTGCAGAATGCAAAGCGGCACAAAGTGCAGAGTGCAAAGTGGCGCAAGTCTACTTGAAATAAGCACACATTTTAAAAAATGATGTAACAAAAAAATCCTTCAACTAAAAAAAAAGGCTTAATAAGATGATAATACATTTAGCATACTAACCCATTTAATTTTAATATTATGAAGAATGATAATCAAGTAATCAACAAACTACATATAATAAAATGTTAAAGGGCATGGTAGTAATAAGTGTAACTTGTGAGGGTATAACCGTCAATTGTATGCAGTATATATATTGTTGTAAACCAATGAATGAAAAAAGGGATTCTCTCCATGAATATCTACATAGTATCAGAGCAATGAGTAGTCGGCTGGTGGTAAGTGGTGTACAGTGGTTCAGCAAGGAGCAACCGAAATCAAGCTCACTGTTGCCTGAGCTCACATGTGTTTTTCGGTGTCCTATCTGATTTTTGTCGCCGGATTTGAGCTCACAAGTGTTTTCTGCTACCAGATCTGAGTTTATCATCATCCGCTGTGCATCCTAGTGACTTCTCTCTTCATTGTCGTTGGCCGAAAGGAGTTTCAAGTGATCTCTCGTGAGTTTCCGACGTCGTCTCCGATACTGGGCACCAGGGTTGAACTCGTTGTCATCTTCTATGCATCCCGGCGAGTTTCCGATTGTCATCAACCGCTGGAAGGGCTCTCCGTCGCCAACAACGTCAAAGCTTTGGAGTGTTTGGTTGTAGGTATAACCCAAACTACTTATTCTCATTTAGGATAACCTAAACCGTGTTTAAGGACAGCAACTGGCTGATATGGTTCAGGCCCGATACTGACTGATTTGGACTTGATACCGTCCAATACAGGCCGATACAAAACTGCTACCGGGAGATACAGGCCCGATACAGGCCAGTTCCGAGCTTATACGTGACTGTTTCGGCCGATATAGATTGATTTCGACCGATACAGAGCCGAAATTTAGTTTTTCAAGTTGATTTTTCAGTTGAATTGTGACTTTTTCTTGTGTCCATGGCAACTAAATTTGATCCACAATCACCTGAAGTCACTCGACGTGGGGGAAGTATGCCAAAGGTAATTGCACTCGAGGTTGACAATCTCGTAAGTGCACCCATTGTAGCCGCACTAACCACTTGGTGGACTATTGTTGGATCTACATGGTAGACCATCCAGGTCCGCTAATCAGGCCATTTGCCAAGATGTTATATCACAGTCACCGAGCTACAACCCAACTCCAGATATGATTAACATATCAAAGGATGAGTATGATCAACTTTTGGGTCGCACAGGCTTCATCTTCCACAGTTACTCTTGCCCACTCAGGTACAGCGTCCACATGTATTGTCTCATCCACCCAAGATCCATGGATCATTGATGCAGGAACTAATGAACATCTGACCAGATGTCCTCTATCTTATCTAAGTTAGATATTGTGACATCTCCAAAAAGTGTTACTCTTGCTAATGACTCCCTTGCTAAAGTTATAGGCATTGGATCCACTAAGCTCACTGACTCTATATCCATGTCATTTGTTCTATATGCTCTCAGTTTTCCCTTTAGTTTGATGTTTATTAGTAAGATTACTCAAAGTCTTCAATGTTCAGTGACCTTTTATCCCTCTTCATATATCTTTTAGGATCTCAATACGGGGAACAAGATTGGTACGGGGCATGAAGCTGGTGGTCTGTATTATCTTGATGTTAACCAACCACCAACTCGAGCCCTTACATCCTCCACATCATCTTCTAATGAATGGCATTGTCGCCTTGGTCATCCCCTCTCTTTCGTCTCTCTTTCCTTGTGAAGCTTGTCAACTTAGTAAACATCATCGTGTCTTTTGTACCTCGAGTTGATAAACGAGCATCAAGTCCTTTTGAATTGGTCCACTCTAATATATGGGGACCAATCAATATTGAATCAAACAAATTTTAGTATTTGGTCACATTTGTTGATGACTTCTCTCATGTGACATGGGTGTTTTTGATGAACGCAAGATCTGAACTTTTTTCCATATTCAAAGTGTTTTGGAAAGAAATTAAAACCCAGTTTAACAAAAAAGTTCAAGTATTGCGTTCTGATAATGCTAGCGAATATCAATCTAGTGTCTTTGCTACTTGCTTAAGTAATAAAGGAATTGTTGTTCATCAACTTCATGTTCCTATACACCCCAATAGAATGGGGTGGCTGAATGCAAAAATCATCATTTTTTAGATATAACCCGACCTCTTTTATTGCACATGCATGTTCCAAAACGTTTTTGGAGTGGTGGTGTTCTTACTGCTTGTCACCTTAATAACCGTATGCCTTCATCAGTTCTTGATAGTTCCTCTCCCTTCTTCATTTTGTTCCCTTCATCTCCGCCATTTTCTCTCCCTCCAAAAATCTTTGGGCATGTTTGTTATGTTCATAACCTTGACCTAGGCTTTGATAAGCTTGATCCACATTCTACCAAGTGTTTTTTTGTTGGTTATTCCCGGATTCAAAAAGGATATCGCTGCTATAGTCCTATTCATAGACGCTATTTCACAAGTGTTGATGTTACCTTCTTTGAGTCCATACCCTATTTCTTGGACACATTTTCGAGTGTTGAGTGTGATTCTATACCATTACCTACTCTTACACTTTCTCCTTCATACTCACTCAATCTTACGCAACCCTCCTTAGTGACTTTCCCAGTTCCTTTACAGGTTTACTCACGTCGCTTGCAGCCGCCGGCTCCCATGCCTCCACCAACCGTGTCTCCATCTTCAAATTCTGAGTTATCTAGTACTTCAGACTTTCCACCTATTGCTATCCGCAAAGGTACTCTCGGCAAAGGTACTCGTTCTTGTGTTACTCAACATATGATTAACCAATTTGTCTCATATCATGCCTTATCTCCTTCATTCTCATGTTTTAGTTCTCAACTTTCAAAACTTTCTACTCCTAAGACAGTTCAGGATGCTTTATCTGCTGATCTGGGATGGAGGACAGCTATGAAAAATGAAATGGATGATTTTCACTATAATGGGACATGGGATCTTGTTCACTACCACCTGGTAAACAACCTGTTAGCTGTAAATGGGTATTTACAATCAAATTTCATCCTGATGGTTCTGTGGAACATCTGAAAGCCCACTTGGTTGTTAGGGGTTTCACAAACATATGGCAATGATTACGAGGAGACTTTCTTCCCAGTTGCCAAAATCTCCTCTGTTCGAGTGTTGATCTCTCTTGCTGCTAATTTAGACTGGCCCTTATTTCAGCTGGATGTTAAAAATGCATTTCTGCATAGCGACTTGCGTGAAGAAATTTATATGGAGCAACCACCTGGGTTTTTTGCTCAGGGGGAGTATCAGGGTACTGTATGCAAGTTAAAAAATGCATTATATGGTTTGAAACAATCTCCTTGAGCATGGTTTGGGAGGTTTCCTGATGTTGTACTGGCATTTGGTCTTCATAGATGCCAAACAGACCATTTGGTATTTCACCTACATAGTGATACAGGTCACATTTTGTTGGTTGTATATGTGGGTGACATTGTAATTACTGGGAGTGACTCTGCTCGAATTGATAGTCAGAAACAATTTTTACATGATCAGTTTCAGACAAAATACTTGGGTAAACTTAGATATTTTCTTGAAATTGAAATTAGTAGATCTAAAAAGGGTATAAACATATCTCAGAGGAAATATGCACTTGATCTTATGGAAGAAACTAGTGTTGGGGTGTATGTGGAGACTGGTTTTGGAGCTGAAAAAGTGTTTGCTGAAAGTTGGCTCGACAGTTGGCTCGAGCCAAGTTCGCTCGACAGACCGCTGGAGCAAAGGCAAGTCAGAGAAGTTCGCTTGAGTCGCGCTCGACACTCTGCTCGAGCGAGACGCAAACCCTAGTGTTCGCTTGACCATTGCCCGACACTCCGCTCGAGCCAATGTTCATTTGGCTGTTCGCTCGAGTCGAGCTCGACACTCCGCTCGAGCGAAGTACGCAGATTTTGCCAGATTAGGTTTTCAGCGCCACTCACTATATATTCATCATATTAGACTTGTGTTGGACGGTCTTAAGCATATTTTGAGAGAGCACAATTGTCTAGTAAGTGCATATTGTGTGAGAAAGCAAAAAGCCCTAGAGAGTGTGAGTTGAGATTGAGTGATTGTAATCTCCTCTGGTTAATAAGATTTCTGCAGCTCCTGTGGACGTAGACAATTTTCCGAACCACGTATATTGTGTGTCGTGTTCTTGATTGTGTTGCTTTACTTTATTTGCCATCTTTGGTGTGTGTGCTTTGTATAGTATTTCACAACAACTAGCATGTTGGGTGCACGACCTATTGACACTCCTATATATGGACCCAAATCGTAAATTCTTTAAAGAGGAAGGAGAGTTGTTTGGAGATCCAGGCAAGTATCAAAGACTTGTTGGGAAATTGAATTATCTCACTATCACCAGACCAGACATCTCTTATGCAGTTAGTGTACTGAGTCAATTTTTACAAATGTCCAGGGTCTCACATTGGGATGTTGTAATTCATATTCTTCGTTATCTTAAGCGAGCTCTTGGCCTTGAATTGTTGTATCGATCAAATGGAAATCTTAGGGTTGAAGCCTTTTCAGATGTTAACTAGGCAGGATGGCCTTCAGATAGAAAATTTACTACTGGATATTGTACCTTTGTGGGAGGTAACTTGGTTATATAGAAGAGTAAGCAACAAGCAGTAGTAGCTCAGTCTAGTACAAAAGCTTAATACAGGGCAATGGCTCACACTACTAGTGAGCTGACATAGTTGCAACACTTCTTCAAGAAATTGGGTTTCTGGCTCCTGTCCCTCTTTAATTATTTTGTGATAATTAAGCTGCAGTGCATATTGCCTCTAATCCTGTGTTTCATGAGAGGACTAAACACATAGAAATTGATTGTACTTCATTCGAGATAAGATAGTAAGTGGTGACATTTCTACACCTTTTTGAAGTCTGCAGATCAACTCGTAGATATGTTTACTAAGTCATTGTATTGTAGTCGGTTAAAACTTATTTGTTTCAAGCTGGGTTTATATGATATACATGCCACAGCTTGAGGGGAAGTGTTAAAGGACATGGTTGTAATAAGTGTAACTTGTGAGGGTATAACCGTCAATTGTATGTAGTATATATATTGTTGTAAATCAATTAATGAAAAAAAGGGATTTCCTTAATGAATGTCTACATAAAACATAGCAATTTATATAATTGACATGCTTTATGCAATACCCATATTGGCATATGAGGGAATATGGTGTATGGGATCCCACATTGCTTGGGAGGGAGAAATTCTTGCTCTTTATAATGATTTTAATGGGTTGCAATTGTATCATTGACTAGTCCATTTAAAGTAGGCCCAAATGTGGCTTGGACCTCCATTGGGACGCCATAAATGGTATCAAAGCCTATCACAACTAAACATATGAGACTTGAGCTATGCCATCTATAATGGAATAGCTCGACGAGGACGTCGAGAACTTAAGTGGGAAGTTTGTTGTACCCCATACTGACTGATGAGCGTAGGTAGTGTATGAGATCCTAAATTGCTTGGAAGGGAGAAGTCCGTGCTCTTTATAATGATTTCAATAGGGCTCCAATTGTAGTATTGACTAGTCCTTTTGGAGTAGGGACTAGATGTAGTTTAGGCCTTTCCTTAAGGCGTTAGAAAAGATATCAAATTCTATCACAACCATAAGTGTGGGACTTAAGCCATATCACCTACGATGGAATGGCCTCACAAGGTTGTCAAGAATTCAATGGGAGAAAATTGTGATACCCCATATTGACTGATGAGTGTAGGTAGTATATTGGATCTTACATTGCTTGGAAATGATTAGTTCTTGCTCTTTAAAATGATTAATAGGGTTCTAATTGTACCATTGACTAGTCATTTTGGAGTAGGGCTCCAATTGTACCAAATGAGTGGCATGTCATCCATAGCCTTGGCCTTGGGAGGAGGAAGAAGCTAGCTTGAGATGCTTGGCTTGGTGGTGGTTTTCACTGGGCCAAAGATGGGCCTAATCGAGTGAGCTTCAATTTGGGGTACAGAAAGGGTTTCATTTAGGGTTTCGGTTGGATCAAGTCCAAATCAAAATTTTCTTGGCTCAAAGTAATTAGCACGATGTAAGAAAGTGGTTAGGAGTGTATGAGTGTATAATTGAGTGGTTAATAATATGAGTAAGTGATTTATCAAGTGATTAAGTGAATCGACCACTTTAGGGTTTGGAAACCAAGTCTAGGGTTTCAGCCAACACATAGGATTTAGGGTTTTTGTTGGTTTTCAATGGTTTAGGGTTGCACTAGGGTCGAAACCCTTTTTTGGTTGACCAAATAGTGTTTTGGTTGGTCAGAATAATGTTTGGCAAAAGAGGCATGATCACATGGCTTTAGTTACCCTCCATTCCACCACACTTCATTCTCCATGTGACAAGTGTCCTATTACTATTCAAATGAATAGTTAGGATCGTGCCATGTGTCCAACCAAAAAGTAATCCTACTGATTCTAAGTGGAATTGTACATTCTACATGGTGATTTGACAATTGCTCGAACTGGTTGCCATGTGGCACTATCCTAGGTATTACTATTCACCTGAAAAATAAATAAATAAAAAAGCACTCTCGACTACTATTCATCCAAAAAGCAGGAAACATATTATTGCACTGTAAAATCCTAAATATTCATCTGAGACTAATGGTGCAATTCGTTTCGCCAGCTTGTGCTCCTAAGTGCCTTAAATAAATAAAAAGGCAACCCCATCACCATAGTGGGTCAGGATTTAACTATGCTGACAGACTAAAACCAAATCAGTCGCTCTATTCATGAAATCTTTTCGGGATTTCATGACGTTGTCTAAGGTTTAAAGAAACTCATCCATTTCTTTTGGGTCGTTATAATTTGTGTCAAAATAATCCCACAAATTAAAGGCCAAAACCAAACCTGGTGAAAAGAACTTTCCTAACTTCCAAATTGATCTACTAAGGCTACGTTTGGTTGCAAGACTCAGCTGAGCTCAGTCTAATTTTAAGTTGAGTCTAACATTCAAACACCCAACTCTCAAATTACTAAACTTATCTCAACTCAAAACCTCATTACAAGTGAGATCCACAACCTTTTTCAACTTAACACATCTCTATAAGTGGGATCCATAACCTTTTTCAACTTCCCATAAAAAGTACAAAACTCATCTTAACATACAAACACACTTTAAACTCAGTTTAGATGAGCTCCACATAACTCCTTCCACTATTCAATTCACTATTATTCATAAAGAACTGAGTTCAGCTCAACATCCAAACGCAGCCTAAATAGTGAGATATATCCCCAATATTGCTCCTACTTCATTTTAATCCTCCAAAGCAATGAAACATGGGGCTAACAAAGCATTTATATTATATCAAATAATTATTTCGTCTACCTAGCCAACCAGTTCCATTGAGAACAATATAACACACTGACCACGATCAACATAGAAAATTCCAGATATATTATATTCAGTGCCACAATGAACAGCTTTTGCCAATAACTACTGGCGAGTGGCATTTCGCACAATGCAATAGTGACATAAACTCATCAACAACAATAACAATCAAACTCATTATAATCTATCTATAATGATCTTCGAACTGTTACCCACTATCATATTTTCAAACTTTGTAGGAGTCCTATTTTAAACTTACTTTCCCCAACTCCATTTTCTTACTGTTAATTATGATCAACACTGTCAAATATCAGTAGATGATGGAAAGCTATATTTGGCATAAAAATTATGATAGTTTCTTATTCTTTACAATTGGCCGCTCCTATTCATCTAAAGAGTGAGTAGAATCAACCAATTACATCTTTGTAAAGAACTTCCTTCTTTTCTTTGTTCCATATCTGAAAAGTCTCTTGTCTCAATGAACTGACATGATGCATATGCTGCTCAATAGGTCTTGAACTCACGAAGCATCTTCCACCTGGTTCTTTTTTTTAATAGGTAAAATAAAAACCAACTGGGTCTTGTAGGGAGAAGAGGGATTATTTAATGCAGAATCATATACATAATCTTGTGTGGCAACAACTGACTATCTTTATCAAGACGAAATTCATCACATAAGAAGTCACTCTAGTCTTTTCTTTTTATAAGTAAAGAAGTCACTCTAGTTATGACATGATAAACTTATCTCTACGATGGAATGCTTCTGCCTTATCAACTTTAGACAGCACTAGAAATTAATATTCTATATTTTTAGTAGCAATATACTATATAACAGTAACAACTAAAAAGACACCACAAAAAGTTTAAAAGTATTTATAGAAGAAACATAGCAAAAAATAGATAAAATAAATAAAGCATCTTTTTGATAAGTAAATAAAACATGAGACACTGATTCTTACCTTCTCTTTCTTGAGCTTTATATTCTCCTCTTCTAGATGTGAGACTTTGCTCACTAGCTCGTTATGGTAAGCCTGTGCGGTCCCAAATGGTTCATCAATGAACAAGGGTAGCATAAACCAACATAAGTAATTTCGAAAAGGAAACAAGCACATAAGCCTACCTGTTTTCTAGCTCGTGAGCGTGCAGCCGATTCCCTGTTCTTGATTTTTCTCTTAAGCCTCCTGTCCAAAGCCTTCTCGAATGTATCTGAGGCAGTCCTTTTCCATCCAGGCGTTGTTGTATCGGATAACGTGCATGTTGAAGGGGATGATGACAAACCCATCTTTTGTGGAAAACTTTGAGGGGTCACTGCCTCAACAATATCCAACCCCATGGTAGGACCTACAAAAGCTTGGGCAAAAAGCCCTGCTTGTACAAGGAAGTCCTCCAAAGTCGTTTCCCCAAGTTTCATATTGCTATCCTGACCCTTTGGGCCTTCACCATACCTCTTGTTCCGCCCTTGTTGAATCTCTGTCCACACTTGATCAACCGTCTTCCCACTCAATGCCTGAGCCAATGTTGCACTAGTAGCCTCACGTTGGAAGGAAGATGCTGAAGAGGAGTTGTCATTGTCCATTCCCATGGATTGATTTGCTTCAGCGGCCCACACTTTCTGCAGAAGCTCATCAAGGTTCATGCTACCCACTGGTTTCCCCATGTCCCCCAATTGGTTTTTTACTTCATTAAGGGTGAGGTTATACCATGAGCTCTGCCTTGCCAGTGGGGATGGTTGTAAATGAGGCTGTTGACCATTGCCTTGAGACCCCATTGTTTGAATCCCCATTAAACAAACTTCGAACAAGAGAAGCCTACTACTGCAACAGACATTAATATTTCTCAAAATTAGTAATGAGCATAAACTAGAAACCCTAGGGCAGTATTTGGGTGGCATTTTATTTCTCCCAAGTTTGTTTTACAGCTTAAAGAGCAAAAAGAAAATCTAGAAAAGGTACTTTGAAGATGAACAACAATTTACGTCCAAATTGCGCAAACACACATATACCAATCAAACGGATTCTAACAACCCCCTCATGCTTCATCTGGTGAATTGGTTAGCAAGCAAATTCACCAAATGTATTAGTCCAGCGTTTTTGAGCTAATTACAAACGGGAAAAAAAGATAGCAACAAATTTTCCCACCATTTTGCAATACAAATACAAGTAGAACCAAAATTCCTCAGGAAGATAAAAGAAATGAAAGAGGTGGACAAAAAAGATCTACCAGGAGGATTGGGGTTAAGTCCGCAAACCAGTCGTGAAAGGATTTTCCACCTTTTACATGAGGAATCCCCGCCTGGTATCTGTATTCCTCTATAACCTCTATGACTCTATGTACGTACGCGTACGTACGTATGTGTGCAACGCAACACAGCACAACTGAGGAAGAGGAAGAGGGGAAGGAAGAAGGGGAAGAGAATGGAGGATTAAAAAAAAAAAAAAAAAAAGCAGAAGAAACGCCACGAAAATTGTTGGCTTTTCTTCGATCGGTTTCTGTGAATACCGTTTACGGTGGTTGCCTCGTTGCGGCCGGAGGCGCTCGCTGCTCCATTTTATATGGCATGTGCCTAATTTCCTAGCTGGGCCTGGGCCATGCTTTGACAATTAGTAGATACGAGCCTATCACCCGCGCATCGTATTTATATTGAATTTTATAATTTTAAATAATTTTTTATATATAATCACTTTTACAATTATTAAAAAAATATATATCAAATATATATAAAATAAAATATATATCTATAAAAGAGTTCATTTTATCAATAAATATTTCATAATCAATTTATAATATTAAAAATGTAATATATATATATATTAAATAATGTAAAATAGATTATAGTAGTATGATACAGAGAAAGTTGGAAGGAAATCTAAATAAAAGAAATTCTACACAACTAGAAACTTAAAAGATCAAATTTCTGAAAATCAAACTCTGAATAAAATCAGAAGAACCCAAAATCGATCTGAAAGGAAAATTATTAAAAATAAGAAGGAAATAGAGGAAACATTTACCTAATCATGGCCAAAATTGGTGTCCATGTGGAAAATGTATTGTGTTAAGCACCTTGTACTCTGATTGAATGAGAACGACATCGTCTCTCTTAGACACTTAGACACTCTGATTGAATGGCAAGCACCTTCCACACACTTCGATTCACTTCCACACACTTAGGTACTCTTCCACAGCAGAGGTTTCCGTGCTAGTACGAAGATGGGTTCTACGCATCGAGATTCATTGACGAAATGGACAGCCGCGATCTACCTGCCAATACTGATCTTGGGTGTTGTTTCCTTGCCGAAGGGAATCTAGCCCACCACGTGGCGATTAGGGCTGGCGAGTACGAATTCAAGCGGGTGAATCTCCTCGAGCTCATTGTCATACAACCATTTTTTGGAGGGAAAGAGTGGGTGGGATAAAAGATGGAATTTTCCCAGGGTCTAGTTTTGTCATTAGAGTTGATGAACTGGTTTCAATTCTCTTTGTGAATTCTGAAGCCTTTTGATCGTTGAGTTTATATATAGATTTTTGTATACAAACGCGCATTGCAAACAACGCCCTTCGGGAGACTTTGAAGTCGGGCTAACATTTTTTCCTAGAAAGACTAAGCATTCGTAGAAAACAAAGACGGTTTTCTTCAAGACCGATTACAAAATAGAGCCTTGCATATCTCGGTGAACGCCTCCACAATGATCTTATGATGATGGTACGATTTCAGAGACAGGAAACATTGCAAGAGTTACTCCAAATCTTTGGTCGCAAACATCTGCTTCTCAACGATCATTTCCACCAATGATGTCCTGAAATCGTTGTATGGATCGCTAGACCTCTTCACCACAGATCGTGGGGGACTTTCAAGTCAGAGATGAAATGGTAGAGAAATGGTCGGTCAAGTCACTAGAGAAATGGATGGAGAATGAGACTTTGTTGGTGGCGTCGATGCATGTGCTTTGCGTGTTGTCTTGCGATGAATATGCGTAGGTTTCCGAGAGATTTTAAGCATTATATAAAGGGAGAAGAGTTCGAAAGTGCAAAAAATTTAAAAGCCGTTTCGGACGGAAGCCATCATGATGATTGGTGAAATGGTTTAAAACCGAAAAGTGCATGTTCTAAAACCGAAGGGCACGAAATGAATGACACGTTGGAAAACCCGAACTTGGCTTTTTTATATAGTAATAGATACGTGTTGTGATCAGAAGCACTATATTAAACACTGCACATGCTTGATATGAATTTAGTATTTTATATAAGAGTTATTCGATGTGTGGTGTAGGGTTGAAATTTTTTTTTGATATAATCAGACATGCCATAGGATGCAATGCGATGGGTATTAATAAAAGGGAAATGATATTTGTAATTCTAAAGTATGCAGCTTTTGTGCATTTATTTTTATAAAAGTGGATAAAATTGAGACCTACATAATTTTTTTTTTTTAATGATGAATCTTACTTTTTTTTTTTAAAGAGCGTGTGAGACTTACACATCCAAGAACTGTATGCAGCATTACTCTTAATACAATACGGATAAATCTCATAATGGAGTGGATTACGTTGGTATCTTATTCAATTATGATTAATGGTGAGCTCAACTAGTACTTAAACCTATCTGGAATTTTATTTAGGAAATCTTGATCTCTTTATTTATTTATGAGTAACGACATACGTACAATCTTTTTTTACAATTTTTTATATAATTATGTTTTAAATTAAAGATATTTCTGTAAAACGATGTTACTTTATAAGTTATTTTACAAAAATGTCCCCTATTTAAAACAAGATTGTGTGAAGGGTTGTGAAAATGGTTGTATATGTATTATTTTCCTTTGTTTATACCATACTCGGAAGTGTTAAGTTGTCTATTGTCAAATTGCTAAATATATGATTGGATTTACACATATATTATTTGTTGATTGGAAAATGATACTCAACCGCCCAACTTATATCGTTGGATTTGACCGCTCGGTTATTTTTTTACTTAATGGTTAAGAAAGTGACTATTAATGAAGTTGTGTATTTTTTTCTTAATAGTTAAAGATGTAAAAAATATATTTTAAAAAAATTCCAAATACACTAGGCAAGCTGGGTGGCCTAGCATTATCCTTTGCTGATTTCATCAAGACATACTCTCTTGAGTGGAGTCAATTGCAAGATATATGATGGATGCTTTCTCAAGTAATTAGGTAGTTGAGAAAGGGCATTCAAAGTTGGGGGAGTGCCTTCTCTTCTCTAGTGAGAAAGAGTAAGGTTCCAGTGCCTTTGAGCTTTCAAAGGTTTAAGTCTCACGGTTTGTGAGCTTTGGTTTTGTGTTAGTTACTTTCTCTCTCGGTGCTAAATGAAAATGGAGGCTGAGGAACTAGCCAACCGTTGGGAGAGACTACATCTGGCAACAGAAGAAAATTCTTTTTTCCATGTCAAATAGGAGAGTTTCAAAGAGGAAGACAGGCATGGCAAACGCTACATCATCGAGAGGATCCTGTCTGAGAAGATCGTTAATGGTGAAGCATTCCACACCACCATGTCTCAAGTATGGAGATTGGAATGATGGATTTGTTTTAAGGAACTAGGGAATCAATGCTTTCTTATTGAATTCCAGAATATGGCAGATAAAGAGAAGGTACTAAGTGGGCGCCCTTGGTTCTTTGATAGAAGCCTTCTCACCCTACTCGAAGTGGATGAGACAGTTTCCATCAATGCATTACAATTTGGGTTTGAACCCTTTTGGGTCCAGCTCCACAACTTACCACTAGCTACCATGACAGAAGAGGTGGGGGGACAGTTCACAGAGTCCATTGGCCATGTGATAAGGGTGGAAGCTGAGGCAAATGGATGTGCATGGGGGAGATACCTTAGGGTGAGGGCCACGATTGATATCCATAAACCTCTGCTGAGAGGAAAATGGCTGATGCTTGAAAACAAACATCACTGGACCTCTTTCAAATATGAAAGACTGCAAAATTTCTGCTTTCAATATGGGGTGCTTTACCACAAAGGCAAGAATTGCACTCGGCAAAGTGATGGAAGCCTCATTCTCACTCAAGTGTTTGTGGCGTGTTGGGTGATTGAATCTAGAGTTACTTTAAGGCAACATAATTGATTGGTTGGTGAAAATTAAGACTAACTCAAGCTAGCACTCAATTTCTGAAAGTTGGAAGAGAAAATTTTCATTCATTCAAAATAGCATAATCAATTACAATGCAAAAACCGAAATAAATAGTGCTAGGGTTCGACTAGCCTTTCCCCACTTATTCCTTCTAACAACTTCTTTTGAAATTTGAAATCACAATCAAGTCAAACTTCTAAATTTAAGGAAACAACACAACAACTCCGAAAATAAAGGAAACAACCCAGCAACTCCTAAAATAAAGGAAATAAACTAGGAAATATTTTAAACAAATGATAATAGATAAATCCCTAAATTAAAGGACATATGATCGGTGCCCACATCCCTAAAATTAAGAGATTTGTCATCTTGTCATCCAATCCCTAAAATCAAGGAATCGGCCAACACTTGAGACTCCTCTAGTTGCATGAAACCCAACTCAACCCTCCTAGCCTCGGCATGCCTAGCCCGCCTAGTGGCGTTGCGGATGGCTCGTCTTGCATCTCCATCAATCCTCCCCCTTCAAGACGGACCTTGTCCTCAAGGTCTAAATCTGGAAATTGTTTCTTGAGAACCCGAACACTCTCCCATGTAGCATCCTCGGTTGAAAATCCCTTCCATTGAACCAAGGCTTCGGTTCTTACTTGGCCACCCTTCCTCCTTAGCCATGAGACATAAATATGATGAATGTGAACCCCAACCGGTAGGTCTAGCTTGTACGCAAGCTATCCACACTTATGCAATACTTGATATAGGCCAAAATACTTAGCCCTCAACTTGCTTAATGTTGCTTTGGATAATGCTTTGTGCTCTCTTGGTAGGTACTTGAGAAATACCCACTCACATGGTTCAAAAGACTCCATTTTCCTCCCTTTGTCAAAGTGTTTCTTCATTTGGTCTTGAGCACTTGCTAAATTCTTCTTGAATTCCTTCAAGACTTCATCCCTCTCTCTAAGCTCCATATCCACCAAATCATTTGGTGAACTCCACTTCATAGGCTACAAGCACCGATGGTGGTCTCCCATAAAGTGCCTCAAGTGGTGTCATCTTGATAGACCGGTAGTATGATGTGTTGTATCAAAATTCAGCTCATGCCAAATGCTCTTCTCACTTATTCGGGTATTGGTGCACAAAGCACCTAAGATATTGCTCAAGAGTCTGATTGGTACCTCAGTTTGGCCATCGGTTTGGGGGTAATATGTTGAACTCCGGGCCAACTCCGTCCCATGCATTTTGAAGTACTCCCTCCAAAAGTTGCTCATTAAGACACAGTCTCTATCAGTCACTATGCTTCTTGGCATCCCATGAAGCTTCATCACTTGATCCACATAAAGTTTAGCAATAGTCTTGGCCATGTATGGATGTACCATTGCAATAAAGTGTGCATACTTGGTCAAGCGGTCCACCACCACAAGCACCCCATCACAACCGTTTGAGAGTGGCAACCTCTCCACAAAATCCATAGTAACATCCTCCCAAGTGTGAGTAGGGATCAGTAAGGGTTGCATTAACCCCTTGGGCTTGCTACTCTCACTCTTCACTGTTTGGCAAGTGTCACACCTCCTCACATACTCCCTCATCTTTCCTTTCATGTCATCCCAATAAAACAAATTAGCCACCCTTACCCAAGTACGGTACACCCCCGAATGTCCCACTTCCTTGGAATCATGAAAGTGGCTCAAGATCTTCCTTCTAAGCTCACCCACACTCGGCACCACAACTCTCCCCTTGTATTTTAAAGGCCCATCATTCATCTCATAATTTTCTACTCCCTTAGCATCCACACCTAGCTTTTCCATCACCTCCTTGCAACTTGGATCATTTTTTACTCCCTCTCTAATCTCATCCCAAACCCCCCATGAAGGACCTGAGAGGGCCTCCAATACCTCATCATCCTCCCTCCTTGATAGGGAATCGGCCACCTGATTCTCCCTACCCAATCTATACAGCAATTCAAATTCAAAACCAAGGAGTTTGGATACCCACCTTTGTTGATCCAGAGTAGTGATCCTTTGCTCCAAAAGATGCTTCAAAGGTTGTTGATCCGTGACTATCAAGAACTTTCTTCCCAACAAATAAGGCCTCCACACCCTCACGGCCTCCATGATGTCAAGCATCTCTCGTGCATACACACTCCACCCTTTCTTTTGAACACCTAAGGCCTTGCTAATGAAGGCTAGTGGCCTTACTTCTTGTGTCAAGACAGTCCATACTCCCACATTACTTGCATTCGTGTGTAGCTCAAATGCCTTTTCAAAATTAGGCATAGTAAGGATGGGTGTAGTTGTCATGGCTTTCTTCAAAGCTTCAAATGCCTTATCCCTCGCTTCACTCCACACAAAATTGTTCTTCTTGAGCATGTTGGTGAGTGGTCTTGCAATAGAAGCATAATCTTTGACAAACTTCCAATAGTAACCTGTAAGCCCTAAAAAGCCTCTCAACTCAGTGATAGTCTTCGGTTTGGGCCAAGCCACCATAGCTTCAAACTTTCTTGCATCCACCTTGACCCCCTCATATGAGATCATATGCCCCAAGTACTCAATCTCCCTTTGGCCGAATGCACACTTGGACAACTTAATATAGAAAAAGTTGTCAAGTAGCACCCCAAAAACAACCTCCAAGTGCCCCAAGTGATTCTCCCATGTCTTGGAATAAACAAGAATGTCATAAAAAAACACCAATACATACCTCCTCAAATACTGTTTAAGGATTTGGTTCATGCATGCTTGAAAAGTTGAAGGAGCATTGCATAGACCAAACGGCATCACCAAGTACTCAAAGTGGCTATTGCGAGTTCAGAAAGCCATCTTGTGAATGTCCCCTTCATGCACCCTTATTTGATGGTATCCGACCCTTAGATCTAGTTTGGAGAAGAACATAGAACCTCCAAGCTCATCTAACATGTCATCAATGGTCGGAATTGAAAATCGATCCTTGATAGTAGCCTCATTAAAGGCTCGATAGTCGGTGCAAAACCTCCATGTGCCATCCTTCTTTTTCACCAAGAGAACCGGACTTGATAATGGGCTAGTGCTTGGCCGGATGAGCCCATTAGCCAACATCTCATTTACTTGCTTCTCGATATCGGTCTTTTGGTCGTAAGCATACCGGTAGGGAGCAACATTAACTAACTTGGCTTCCTCCTTCAAGGGAATGCAATGATCAAATGCCCTTGAGGGTAGAAGTGTCTTCAGGTCCTCCATCACTCTAGAAAACTGCCCCAACAACTCCCTCAAATCACTAGGCACCTCGGCACGTAACTCCCTCTCCAAGCCTTCATCTTCCACTTTACACCCCTCACTCAAGCCCCTCGGTTGGGAGGCCAATGTGATAGAAAAACATTGCCCCCATGCCTCAAGATTTTTTCCATTTCATTAGGCCCCAGGCCTTGCACCCTCCTCTTCCATTCATTCTCATGGTCACTCATTTACCCCCGATCATAAACTCCATACTCCTTTTTTGTAATCCGACACTATCTTCCTTAGCTCTTCTAACCATTGCACACCCAACACAACATCCAACCCAACAATAGGTAAAGAATACAAGTCTATCACAACCTCAAGATCTTGTGTTTTCAAACATACATTTTTATATACTTCTCTACACATCAATTTCTCCCCACTAGCTACTTTGATCTCAAATGGAGTGATAGAAGTCATAGGCAACCCCAAGCTCTCGGTCACTTTAGAATTGATGAAGTTTAGAGACAAACCATTGTCCACAAGAACCGTTACCTCCATCTTGCCAATGTGTGCTTGTGTTCTCATTGTTCTAGGCCCAGCAACACCCGCCAAGGCATGAATAGAAATATGAGGGTCTCCCCCTCGGCCTCTCCTTGCTCTTACTGCTCTTGCCCTTGCTCTTCCTCCCCTTGTCCTTCCTCTTCTTCCAACTCCACCTCTATGAAAAAGATTTGCTTGGTTTTGTATTTGTGGCCCATAGTGAACCTCTCATTGCAATTGAAACAAAACCCATTTTCTCTTCTTTGTTGCATCTCTTCCCAAGATAGCCTCTTTACACTCGCGAGCAAGGTTTTGATTCCGCTTGTTGCTCCTCCACTAGGACCTCCCGGCGAGAAGTCATTGCCAAAGGTCTTGTTTGTACTAAACTTGGAAACCATTGGGAGTGGTTTCCTCACTTCAAAACGGCTATTATTATTTAAATCTTGAAGTTGATCTTTCTTGATCCATGCAACCTCCAAAGCTTGCATCAAAGCCTTCGACTTCTTAAGCTTCACCTCCGCCGCCAACTCACTCTTCAAGCCGCCCACAAAGGTCCCAATGAGGGCCTTCTTCGACCACCCATGTGCTCTAGTGGACAAGTATTTGAACTCCTTTTGATAATCCATTAAAGATCCGGTTTGTTTGATCTTTGAGAAAGTCTCATCGTAGTCCATATACTCGGTTGGCCCAAACCTCCTCAAAAGCTCTTTGAAAAACTTCCTCCATTTCAACTCCCTCATTTGAGCCCCATAGGTCTTCCTTATCCATTGCCACCATTGGTTGGCCTCCCCCTCAAGGAAGTAGGCGGCATAGGACACTTTTGCATGGCCCTCCATGTGATTGTGCTCAAAGTATTGCTCGGGTCATCACCATTGAACTTTGGAAAGTCCATCTTTGGCTTGAGAACTTCCCCCCTACGTGCTCCTCTCCTTTCATCACGATTCCCTCCTTCATCACTTTCCCCGGTTGATTCCTTATGAGTGCTTAAGGAATCTTGAGAAGATGAATCTGAGTCATCCACCCTCTCTAGTCGTTATTCTAGATCCAACGGAACCCTCCGGACTATGGGCTCTTCTCCTATGGTGTCTCCTCTCTCCATTCCTCCTTTGATCCACCAATTGGTGGAGCACTTCCTCTAACCTTCCAAGTCATTTATTGGTGGCGGTGTGTTGTGCCTCCAAAGTGGCTTCAAGGTTCTCAATCTGCTCCCTATGAATTGGTTGTCGATCGGCCATGGCTTCCTCTCCTTGGGTTGGACACTCTCAATGAAAGCACCAATGATGGAAGCCTCACTCTCACTCAAGTGTTTTTGGCATGTTGGGTGATTGAATTTAGGATTACCTCAAGGTAACACAAAAATCCTAATGGATTGGTTGATGAAAATTAAGACTAACTCAAGCTAGCACTCAATTTCTGAAAGTTGGAAGAGAAAATTCTCATTCATTCAAAATAGCATAATCAATTACAATGCAAAAACTGAAATAAATAGTGCTAGGGTTCAGCTAGCCTTCCCCCACTTATTCCCTCTAACAACTTCTTTTGTTGAAATCACAATCTCAAAACAAGTCAAACTTCTAATATTAAGTAAACAACCCAACAACTCCTAAAATAAAGGAAACAACCCAACAACTCCTAAAATAAAGGAAATAAACTAAGAAATATTTTAAACAAATGATAATAGATAAATCCCTAAATTAAAGGACATATGACCGACGCTCACTTCCTTAAAATTAAGGGATTTGTCATCTTGTCATCCAAGCCCTAAAAGTAAGGGATTGGCCAACACTTGAGACTCCTCTAGTTGCACTTGTCTTGGACGCCCATCACCTCACCACCCGAGCCATGCATGCAACCCTCCTAGCCTTGGCATGCTTAGCCCACCTAGTGGCATTGCAAATGGCTTGTCTTGCATCTCAATCACATAGCTATGACCACCAAGGTGAAGAACAGACACCACAACAATTCGGCTCCTGGCTTAGAGGCCAACCAAGAAATATAAACATCTTTCATAGGCGAAAATATGGTGGTTCCAGGGGTGGCAGGCATCAACACGGCAGCTAGAAAGGAGCTCGAGAAAGCCAGGACAGGGAGGGATTCAGGCCAAGTGAGGATGTGGCCACTCAGGAGTATCTAGCAGGGTTTCAGAATGAGGTTGCTGCAAAAAAATAGAATATATCCAATCGAGGTGGTCAAGAACAAGTTGCAACAAAAGAGGCCTTGGACAAAGCTAACTTTACTGGTTGGTGTAATGGGACTCCCACTAACTCACAAGTGGAAACCCCACCACCAGACAAAAAGCAACCGGTGCAGATGGATGAGGTACCCCCATTAGAAGTTGTCCTTGGGATCCAAGTTTTTTTGGAGGCTAACACGAATATGGAACTTGACACCACTAAAGAAGCACAAGTACATGCTGCTCAATAGTCATCTCAGATTCCACTCGAAATCATTCATGAGGGATTGGACACTAATAAGTTCAGACCTTCTGCTCCTAGCCATCCAAAACCAAAGAGCCATACTACTTCAGTGTCGTTCTATAGAACACCTAGGCAAGGAAATGATAGTGCAGTTGGTAAAAGTGAATTGGAGACCAATAATAGAAAGTGGAAAAGACAAGCTCAAGCAAAGACCTCTAAGACAAGATGAAAAGAAGATGAGATCCTTGATGACATCTCAAACAACTATCTAAGGACCAAGTTTGTGAGGGGGTAAAAGAAATTATAGTGAAAATGTACATGATACTAAGAGGTTCAAATGTAACAATGGGAACAAGGAGAACCACCAACCAATAGCAGCGGCTGGATCTCAGCCCTGCCAGAAACAATGAGTCTGTTAGTGTGGAATTACCGAGGGCTTGGGAACCTTGGTCAGTTAGAATCCTTAGGAACTTAACTAAGGAAGAGGACAATAGAAATACTTGGCAATTCACAAGCTTCTATAGTCATTCGGAAACTACAAAGAGGAATAGTAGCTAACAATTACTTAGACAACTAAAACCTTCCAACTCCATGGCTTGGTTGTGTCCAGGTGATTTCAACGAGATCCTCCACCAAAAGGAAAAAGTAGGTGCAACAACCAAACCTTACAAGCAAATAGAGGCCTTCAGGCAGGTTGTGGTCTCAATGACATACACTCACAGGGACAAAAATTCACATGGTCAAACAATAGAAGTGGTAGTGAGTTCACTAAAGAAAGAATCGATCAAGCCATGACAAATAAGGAATGGAATACAATTTTTAGATCTGCCTCATGTACTGCCCTTACAGGTATTAAGTCTGATCACTCCCTGCTTCACATTACCAAGCAGGTATCAGCATTTAGGAGGAGAAGAAGAGGAACATGTTTCAGATATGAGGTGGCTTGGGAAACAAGAGAAGATTGTAAGTGAGCAGTGGCTAAGGCACGGAAGAATGACAATATACTAATCTGTGAAGCCAAGTCAATGAGGCAAAAACTCGAAGGTTGTCTAAAGGGACTGATGGTTTGGAAGCAGAAAAACAAACATACTAATCACATGGCACTAACTCAAAGGCTTGCTAGAATTAGTCACCTCCAAAATACTGGTATAGGGGGATCACTTAATAACCATGCAAAAGATACAAAAAGAAGTAGAAACTTCACTCCTAGCAAATGATCTGAGGTGGCGCTAGAGGGCAAAACAACACTGGTTTAAACATGGAGATAAAAATACCAAGTTTTTTCACCTACAAGCAAGCCAAAGAAGGAAGACTAATGCTATTAAGAGTGTTAAGGATCAACAGGGTAGAAATGTCACTGACCAGGCAGAAATTGGTGAGGTTTTCATTGGTTTTTTCTCCTTCCTCTTTACTACTTCTCTACCCACCAACATGGATGATTGCCTATCAGCACTGGATACCACATTGGTAATGAAAATGAAAATCTGGCTCATGAACCCTTTCACCCAAGAGGAAATTAAGGTTGTTGTCTTCCAAATGAACCCCTTAGATTCATCTGGACCTGATGGATTCCCAGCTCATTTCTACCAGAAGCATTGGGAGATGGTGGGAGAGGAAGTATGCAAATAAGTTATCCAAGTCCTCAACCAAGGTGGCTCATTAACTGAGGTAAATAATACTTACAACCCCCTCATCCCCAAAGTGAAAAACCCAAAGAAAGTAGCTGAATACAGACCAATTAGTCTATGCAATGTAGTGTACAAGATTGTTTCTAAAACCATTGCAAATAGGCTGAAAGTCATCCTGCCCAAGCTTATCTCATTAAACTAGAGTGCCTTTGTTCCTGGAAGGCTCATTACAGATAATACACTAGTTGCATACGAGGTCCTTCACTGCATGAACTCTATAATGAAAGGGAAAAAAGGATTCATGGCCTTGAAACTTGATATGAAGAAGGCCTATGATAGATTAGAATGGAGTTTTGTGGAAGCAGTTATGACTAAGATGGAATTTCCTCCTCTACGGATCAATTTGATCCAAGCTTGCCTTACCTCAATCTCATACTCAATCCTTGTTAATGGTGAGCCCCAAAAGAAGTTTGTGCCTTCTAGAGGTCTTAGACAATGGGATATCATATCTCCTTATCTGTTTATACTTTGTGCTGAAGTCCTTTCATCATTACTGAACCACGTTGAAAGACATGATGCCTTAACACCTGCCAAAATAGGAAGGGGCCCAATCACAGTGAATCATCTCTTCTTCGCAGATGATAGTATACTTTTTTGTCAAGCTTCTACTGAGCAACCCCTTTGTGCATTCAACATTCTTGCCTTGTATGAGAAGGCCTTGGGACAAGCACTGAATAAAGAAAAAATACACAGCAAGCAACTCAACAACAGATCCTGGAGTTGGCAGGAGTTAAATCATCTGGCACCTTTGAGAGATACTTGGGACTCCCTACTTTGGTGGGCAGAGGCAAAATAGAAGCATTCCATTCTCTACTGGGCAGGACTTGGGCTCGAGTGATCAATTGGAAGACTAAGTACCTATCTGCTGCAAGAAAGGAAATTCTACTCAAAACAGTTCTTCAAGCTATACCTATTTATGCAATGGGAATGTTTCTATTGCCTGTTTCAATTACAAGGAAGCTTAATCAAATGCTCAGGAAATTCTGGTGGGGCTATAATGAGGATAACTTGAAGGTACAATGGGTCAATTGGAAACAACTTAGTTATAGCAAGGACTCGGGAGGACTTGGTTTCAGAGATTTTAGAAGTTTTAATATAACTTTGCTCTCAAAGCAAAGCTGGAGGATACAACAGAACCCAAACACTCTAGTGTCCATGATCCTTAAACAAAAATACTTCATAAAAAGAGGTCTCTTGTGGAGGGTAGGGAATGGTCACAAAGTGGATATATAGAAAGATAAATGGATCCTAGCATATCCATCACACAAAGTCCAGACACCTCGAGCTAATGATTGCTAGTATGAAAAAGTGAGTGACCTTATTGACCCACACCTGAAAACATGGAAAGAGCCAATTCTTAAAGACCTTTTCTCTCAATAGGAATGTGAAGCAATCCAAGCTATTCAAATTAGCCTGAGTGGAAGAGAAGACATGATGATTTGGCAATTTACTAATAATGGCATGTATACTGTGAAGAGTGGATACCACCTCAACATAGAAATAGAAAGGAACATGAAAGGTGAGACATCAAGCAAAGCCAAGGAAAAGAAAATTTGGAAACACATATGGAAAATGGAAGCAACTCTTGCTACTAGGATGTTTATATGGAGAGCATGTAGCGAGGCTCTCCCTACCTTGGCAAATCTCAGAAGGAGGAAAATAGCTGAAGATAGCACATGCTTAATCTGTAGACAATGCCCTAAAATGTTTGGTCATGCCTTATGGGGATGCCCTGCTGCACAAGATGTCTGGAACCAATGTGTAAAAAGGGTGCAAAAAATGTCTGTTCATAGTGACCTTTTCATTGACATCTGGGTAGAGCTTGTACATCATCTAGAGCCTATAGAACTGGCAGAGGTGGCAGCCATCCTAAAAGGTATCTGGACTAGGAGGAATAAATTTATCTACCAAAAAATTTTCAAACATTCTACATAATTGTGTCAACTAGCAAGAATAGAATTTGAATCTCACCAGGAGGCAATCCAAGAAACACGGGCAACCAGGGTAGAGCATCAAGCAGTACCTCACAAGTGGTCCAAACCAGAGCAAAACTACTTTAAGGTCAATTGGGACGTGGCTGTAAAACTTAGGGAGAGAAAAATTGGGATAGGAGTCATTGTCAGGAACCACTTTGGCCAAGTATTGGGTACCTGCGTGCTACCAGATATTTCAAGGGTAGCCCTTTTGATGCTGAAGCATATGGGTTGTTAATAGCAACTTTTTTTGCAAAGAGCTTGGCTTGAACTATATCTATTTAGAAGGGGACTCGAAACAAGTGGTGGATCTTCTACAAAGGTTGGTCTCGAATTGGAGTTTGGGAGGCTAGGAGATGCCCGACAGATCTTGGAATCCTTTACAAGCTGGACAGTAATGCATGCATATAGAAAGGCAAACATGGTAGCTCATCAACTAGCCAAAGCTACCTTTGATTGTGCAGAGGATGTATATGACATTGGAAACGTGTCCTACATGTGCTTTGTCTATTGTAGCAAAACAAATGGTGTAATATCCTAGCTCTAAGTTGCATGTGACTTATTGAGACTTTGTAATCTTTTGTTCTCTGATTAATGAAATCAGTTTTCTTCAAGTTTTCTTCAAAAAAAAACTATTTATGACGAGCCCTCTAGACAGTGATCGATTGAGTAGAGGTAAAATATCTCTCTATTTTAGTAGAAACACTAACATGAAGTTGCAAGCATTGATACTAAAATAGGAAAAAGTGAAATGAACCGGAGACTTTAGGTCTACCTCCAATGATTGGTAGAGCTTGAGTCATGACTTTTAAAAGATCAATTATAACATCGAGATTTGTTACTCATCATTTTCACAAATCATATATCATATTTATTTTAATTTTTTAAAATTATTTTTTATTTTATTCTTCATAAACTAATTGATTTCTTCTACTCATTATCTATATATCACACATTTGGTTAAAAAAAAATAAAAAAATAATGTGTGGTATGTGGTGTGAAAATGATGAGCAAAACTTTTCTTATAAGATTAGATGGATGGTAAGCAATTGGAGGTCCAAGTTATCATCTCAGGCAGGTCAAGAAGTTCTTCTAAGGCTCAGTTTGGATTGAGAAATACTCTTAATCCATCTCATCTCATCATTATAACTTTCACAAATTTTCATATAAAATACAATAAATAATTCAACTTTTTCAAATCACAAAACAATAATAATATTAAAAAATAATATTATAACATTATTTTATTCAACTTTCATCTCAATTCATTATCTAAATCTAACCTAAAGGTTGTTGACAGTTATCTAGACAATTCCACTTAAATGTATGGGTGGGTATTTTGAGACTGCCAAAGGCTCTATGCGGCCAAATTATCAAATGATGCAACATTTCTTTTTGGGCCAGCAAGAAAATGAGGATAAAACCCATTGGAAAAAGTAGAAGAAACTCAATCGAGTAAAGCAGTCTGGTGGACTTGGTGAACCTGGCACTTCTTTCTTATGTTTTTATTTTGGAATAGTAAAAATTGTTTGGATCATAAAATTATAGAAATTCTTAATAATTTTGAGTCACATGAAGCAAGATTAATAGATAGTCTTAAAAAAATTGATAAAAAGGTAAAGAATATAACTAATAGAATAAACAAACAATTTAGCAAAACTGATTAGCATTTAGAACATGTAAATACTATTTATAATTTATTTTTCACATCTAGTGTTAGTTTATTTAGATGTAAACAACAAAGTTTAATTTTTTTTAAGCAAGAAGCCATTAGTTTATTTAGAATTGAAAAATGTTATCTATACTTACAATTTTACTTACATAATCATACATGATGATATGTCAATTACTGAAAATTGTAAAAGCTTTAAAATTTAGAATTTGAAATTCAAATTTAAAAAGAAAACGCTGATCAAATGAGACTTTTCACACTTAGAACGTATAATATTATGCATAAAATTGTGAGTGCATGCTACTCTTTAGAATTCGGTTAGAGCTCTATAAATAATCATTCATTCTCCAAAACCTCATATAACTACAATTATATATTTGATTTAATTAAAATATGTAAAAATAAATCTACCTATCCATCAACATTTAATTTAAAAAGAGTAATCTAGATTAAAAACACAATTTTTTTATAGTTAATTTTATTAAATAATGTTAAAATTTGATGCAAAGTCATCCACTAGGTTAAAGCTAGAATCTACATAGGTCCATTATCTTGGACTTGTACTACACTAATATGTATGATCGGGCTCATGTTTAGAGGTTGTATTTGATTAAGAGTTGTTCGACTCGTCATTCCTATACTATACACCTGTTATGGAAAAAAAAATATAGAAAGTAAAAGTATGTGTGTGGTATAGGAATGATGAGTATAATCTTTCTTTCATTAAAGCTGGATTTTTAATAATTCCAAGAATTCTTTTTTCTATTAATTAAAAATAAATAACTAAGCTTTAGGACTTGTTTGGGAGTGAGATGATCTTATCTCATCTCATATCAAAATTTCTCATAATTTCATTCACAAATATTATTTAAGCATATATACTTTTAATTTTTAAATTTTCAACTTTTTCACCTAATCATCACCAAATTATTACAACTTTTTCAAACTTTTAAATAACATACAAAAAACAATAATATTTTTTCAAATTTCAAATTACATTATATTCTAACATTTTAACTTTATAATATTTGAAAAATGCTAGACCAAGGCATGATTCAGGCCTGGCCGCAGACGACTTCCTACGTGAACTCAAAACGCACCGTTTTATTGTAATAAAACGGTGCGTTTTGAGTCCACTGATATACCTGCCTTCGACCCAAAACGCACCGTTTTACACTTTTTTTCAATTTTGGTTCTCCCTCCCAAGAGAGCTCTCTGCTCCTTCGTTTCTCCCCGATTCACTCGATCTGCAGGTTCGTTTCTCTTCCTTTCTCTTGATTTCTCGATCTTTCTTCCCCTTTCTTCTTCTTTGTTTCTCTTCATTTCTCCTTCCAGGAATCTCTCCCTGCCCGATCTCTCTCCCAAACCTAAACCTAACCCTAACGCAGTTGTGCGACGCCGAGGAAGATTCGCACTCCAGCTATCCCCCAAGTGGCGCCATCCTAGGTAACTTTCCCAACCCTATAACCCAATAGACATTCCTTAATTTTTAAGAACCTAGAAAATGACATATATATTAAATGGCATTCACATATGTCTTGGATATGTTTTCAAAAATCAAAGCCATCGATATATTTTCTTATATCTAATATATATATATATATATATAATATATATATATATATATATATATATATCCAGGATATATATGTCATTGCCATTCTGGTTTAAGAATCAAGATGCAGAAAATTTTCTTATAAGAAGGTTGTGGATATGTTTTAAAAAGCAAAGCCATTCTGGTTCTTTATATACCTGAAGAAAGGAACAAAGTTATCTTTTGGATACCTTTCATTTGAAGTCAAGAATTAATCCCAGATCTTTCATAGTATTGTTTAGATCCTTTCCAATTCCATAGAATATATTGTTGGAGGTGCTGTTGTACTTAGAATATATTGTTGGATGTGCTATGTAACAACCTTATATGTATCTTTCTTAGAAAACAAAGTGCCTTTTATGTATCTTGCTATGTTGGAGAGGATTTTATGGATGTTCTGGAGGGATGATCTAATAGAGCTACATATAGGCTACCATATATATATATATATATATCTGAATAGGTACTATATATTAATTATGTCATAAGTTTATGCCTTTATAGCTTTTAAGTTAAATTAAGTTTCATCCCAACTTAGGGTGCATGCGATTGTCCTTACGGAAAAAAGAACCTAAGGGACAATAACATGATGTCGTGAGTTCTATTATTAGGTGTTCAACATATTAAAGATAGCAGAGATAGGTTATCAAGAAGATGGAGGTAAGGTCCTCTATAAAATCCCGTGAATTTATTGTTTATCCTCTAGAATTCCACAATAAGTACTACTGATCTAGACCCATGAATCCAAATTATTTATTGTCAGATCCAAGCCCTAGATATATATAAATCCAAAATAACTTGTTTGGATTTCTTAATTGAAATTATAGCTTTCCCAGCTTACACATTCATGTAATGTGCATTTATTAAGTTTATAATCTATCCTTTTATGATCACGAATCTTCACCAGTTGTCGATCTATTGAGTCCTGTTTGATTTTAAAGTATCTAAACTACTCTTGTTGATATGAACTCACGGGGATGGAATCCCTTGAACCCACAATCAATTTGAAAACTCACCCAAGAAAGCCAAAATCAAGTCCATAGATGGAGAATCTAGACCCGATGAGAACTCGTTTCAAGAACCTAGATTATATTAAAATCTAGACCCGTTGAAGAACCCGTATCAAGAACCCAAATTACAAAGGAGGAACGTCACAAAGGTTGTGATTTACCTTTGATAAGTTCAAAAGTTCAATTAAGAATAAGAGGAGTAAAACTTAACTCACAATGAATAAATTCATCAAATTTCATAAACTTCTTAAAATGAGGCAACAAAGAGTATTTAAACCAAAACCTAATTAAAACCCTACCCAAAATAGAGCCCCAACTTCAAAAAATACCCCTGATGAACAGTGTATCGGCTATAGTAACGCGCTACAGTTCTCGTTACAATAAAACCCTAACCCTAGTTCAATAAAATAATAATTTTCCCAACATGTCCTTGCATAGACCTCCCTTAAGTCATTCCCATAATAAACTCAATTATTCTAAACTAATAAAATAAGTCCTTTAAATGAATTAAACAAGTTGAAAGCTTTCAAGTGCCAAAAGCCTTTAAGTCATGTTGTTGCCCTCTTCTATAACTTATCAAATGAATCAAAACTTGATTTTCATCCTTGAAGCTCATCTTGAATGTTGGGCTCTTGCTAAACTTGTTCCAAGTGGATTGCATCAATCCTTGCATTGCCTCATTGATTTTCTTGGCTCTTGACCTTATAATTAGCCCATCTGGAAGTTGTAAATGATCTTTAAGAATTGGCCCTCCTTGGTTCCCCATCATTCTCCATCTCCTCAAAAGGATTCGACCTCGAATCTCCACCTGAATCAAATGGGAAAATATTAGTAACATTAAAAATAGCATAAACATGATACTTACTTGCAAGATCCACTTGATATGCATTATCATTAAATTGTTCAAGAATTTGGAATTGTCCATCCAAGATAATGTTGTCATCAACTGGTAAAGGCATTAAATCTAGATAAATAAATAGATTAAGTCTATAAACAATTTCAAAAGTTGAATATTGAATTGTAGCATAAACACTCCAATTATATATACTCAATGAATGTCAAACAATACTTCCACAAATGTTCATGAAACATATCTAAAGTCTTCCTTACACCAAAATGACCACTCCAATAATATGCAAATTCAATAAAACGCAAATAATGCTCCCGCAAACGTTCATGCAACAAGTCAATGTATGGCAAATGATACTCTCACAAACGTTCATGAAACACACCTAAAGCTTTCCTTACATGAAAATGATCACTCTAATTATATGCAAACTCAATGAATGACAAACAATACTCCCACAAACGTTCATGCAACACGTTAATCAATGACAAATGATACTTCTACAAACGTTCATGCAACACGCCAATAAATGGCAAATGATACTCCCACAAAGGTTCATGCAACACATCAATGAATGACAAATGATACTTCCACAAACGTTCATGCAACATGTCATTGAATGGCAAATGATATTCTCATAAACGTTCATGCAACATAACAAAAGTCTTCCGTACACCAAAGTTACCCAACAAACCACCATGTCTATCACACACAAGCAACTTACGCATAAAACTAGTAGGCATACAAAATCTATTATCTCTAAACAAGTACCAATCTAGTTGAAAAGATGGCAAGAATATGTCTACATATTGTCCCTTGCATCTCAAACAACCCACAAACACACTTCGCCTCACACTCAGTTTCATTAAAGTAAAGAGTATACGTGATCTCCTTGATGAAATCTTCAGCCTTAACTTGATCATCGACAGAATAAGTTGCGATTATTCCATCCATTTTCTCGAAACAACAATGACAATATATCATTCCCATTATCTCTTGTTGAATCTCCCTAAATTTTAAATTTGTGTATACATCTTGAAACTTCTTCTCAAGAGCCAAGTGTGATATGCAAGGAATGGTGAAGTTAAATGAATTGAAGTCAGCTTGGTTTTCATTCTTAATTTCTTTCTTCAATGCATTGTCGAACTGATCAACAAACTCTTTAAAGTTTGTCTTGGCATCACGTAGCCATCGAAGAAAGCATTCATACTCTCACTGCGTTGAATTGTACTCATTCCAGCCCAAAACGAGTTCTTTAAATATACCGGCACCCAAAACTCTCTTTCCGCATATAAGCTTTGCAACCATGCATTTTCACGTAAGTTGAAAGTATCATTGAGGCTGTTCCAAGAATTCTCAAACTCCTCGATTGTAAGAGAGTCATAAACACAAGATAACAACTTACTTTTCAGGCCACATTTGTATTGAGCATGGGAACCAAGCTTCTCAGACACCTTTCGCAATATGTGCCACAAGCAATGTAACAGCCCTGGTGGAATTTCTATTAACTTTAGGAACCTCGTGAAAACTCCATAAGTTTTTACAAATCGATCAATCACGCAGGTTTTAGTTTGTCAACATAGTCAGTGTTATCACTCACTATGATACTAAAAATATGAGTTTAATTATTTGAGGTAGTTAGAAGTGTCAGAATGTGTTTTGATCTACGCCATTAGACATAGTTGATTATTTAAGATTTTATGGCACAATAGCCAATTTTCATAATTTCAGATGAAACGGTTATTCGAAATTGTGAAATTATTTTTAGGGGCACTTCGGGGTTGAATTTCGGTAAACGATTTTCACTACAGGTTAATATGAATATTTAGAATTTTTCAATACTAAGCTTATTATGCATTTCTTCGGAGTGAATAGTAACCTCAATAAGCGCACCTAGTGCAGTGTTTTCAAAATCACAGTGTGAAATATCCAAACTAGGTTAGAGAAGTTTTATTTAGACACTTGGCAAGATCTTAGCCACACATAGTGAATAGTATTAGACACTTGACACCATGATGAACTATTAGATAGATTTATGAAGGAAGTCAAGGTGTGAGATCATGCCACCTAAGCAAAACTTTGTTTCATCTGATCAACCAAATTGTGACAGACCAAAGAGGGTTTCAACCCTAAAAAAATCCTAAATAGTTGGAATCCAATTGAAACCCCAAAAGTTTGATTGAAACCAAAACCCTAAACGGTTTCCCCAAACCCTAAAGTTGGCCTCCAAACCCTTTTTAATCCGACTTCTAGTATTGTGTTTAATCACTTGATTAAATCACTTTCACATGCTATTAATTAATCAAATCCTTGTTATGACATCATTATCCAACCTTTTAAACCTTGAAAATTTGATTGGGCCAAAAAAATTGGTTTTGGACTTGATAGCATCTCAAACCCTAACCAAACCACCTTTAAACCCCAAATTGAAGCCCACTTGGTTGGGGCCCACCAAGGCCCACGAATTTGGCCACCTTGGCAAACCTTCTTGAAGAAGTTTCCTCCCCACATGGAAGACCATCCATTGCCATTGACTGCAACCCATTAGTGCCTTAATGTGAAGAGAAGTCCACTCCATCAACCTCCATCTCTCACAGCTACTGCAGGCAGTCCTTTGCCCTAATTACTCTCCACTTTATGTCACATAGCCAACTCCAATCAAGGGACTTTAACGCCCATAACTTCCACCTCTAGGAGTCTAAAGTCGTGCAAGACACACTTTTTTCCATTTTATCACTTCTTCCCCCAGTTCTTAGAGAGACACCTAAAATAGCTCTCTCGGGTAGATTTATGGGTATTTTTACGGGTCTATTTCTGACCCTTTATATGTATTTTTTCATGATTATTCCTCATAAAAGTTGTTCATCCTTGAGTCTAGTTTCCATGAATATCTTATTAGTCTCATTCCATGCTCATTTGGTTGGTCAAAAGTATTTTTAACCATAGAAATGTCATTTTGGGCGTGAAACTCGAGAGTATGATATGTTTTGGAATTTTTGACCAAGCTAGTGGACATATCTTGGTTCAAAAATTTTATGGAGTGTTGTTAGCATGTGTTTATGAATGTTCATTAAGGTTTTGTTGCATGAATAAAACATTTGATGATAGATTTCCTTAGATTTAGAAACTTGAAAACTGGAAATGGAAAAGCAGTTTTTGTTTTGTGAAAGTTAGAATATTTCGTGGTTTGATCTTATTTCAAAGGCTTTGATATTTTTATACAATGATCCTAAGCCTCTTATATACATGTTAGAATATTATTTTGAAAATATTTAGTATTAGTTTTAAAGGTATGATTTTTCTATGCAATAGGATTTCGGTTAGGCCTAAGATTTGATTTTTTGGGTTAGATCCATGTTTTATTGAGTTTTAACCATGTGATTTTAAGTTTGATTGTTGTGTATTCTTTAGGACACATTTTTAAACTATGATATGTTTTAGTTTGAAGATCACACGTGTTTAAGTTATGGATCAAGAGATTGATCAAAGTTAGTGGAGAGAAAAGTTTCTGTTTTGGACTAAGTTTAAAACTAACAACTTCAAGTGTTGTTTTGTGATTTTTGGTAGCTTTTGTTTGATGATTTAAAGCATGGTTGATCTTAGGATGATGTTATGAATGTGTTAGAAGTATTTTTTAGAATTTTTGGAAATGTTTTTATTAAGGCCAAAACTTATGATTTAAGTGTTTACTTTTTGTTAAAAAGTTTGGATCTTTTATGTGTTGATGATTAACTTCTCTTAATGGATATTTTAAGTATATTTTTAAACTTAGGATAGGAAGATCCTTATTACAAAAATTTTGGTTTAATCATGAATTTTGAAGATGGAAGAAATTACAACAAAAATCAAGAGAAATGGCCTATGAATATTTCGGCCATTGTGGATTTTCCATAGTTGTGAATGGTTTTTAATTTTTTTGAGTTGATATTTGAGTCTAGGACAAAATTTACATAAGGAATGTAAAATTATAAAATTTACAAAATGGTCATTTTTCCACATGTAGAGTGTAAAATGGTAATTTTTCTCTAAGTTGTCTCTTTTCACATTCCTAATTGTTAATAATTAAAATTCTAACTTTTAGAATACCCTCTTATAGTTCTTCGTGTTTCGCACTTTAATATCGTAGAACGCGAGGATCGAAGTAAGTTAGCTCTTAACTTACTATCAATTTACTGTGTATGTGTGATGGGTAAGAAAACTACAGTTTATGTTCGTATGTTGTTATATATGTCATGTCATGCCATGTCATCACATGTTTATTTATTACACAAATTATTCTATCACAAAATACTTATCTGTTACACAATATATTATGTCTCATGTGACTATCTATTGCAAGTATGTCCCATTACGTATGCCATTATGTTACATGTATGTCATGTCACATAATATTTACTGTCACATGTCATGCCATGTTACAAAATATTGTCTGTTATATGTTATGCCATGTTACGGAATATTGTCTGTTACATATATGACATGTTATAAAATATTGTCTGTTACATTTATGTCTCAAAGTATGTCATGTATGTCATCTTACGTTCATGTCACGTTACGCTACGCCAGGACTTCTGTCTTTTATGTCACGTTCATGTCATGTCACTTTACGAGATGTCATGTATGCCAGTTAAATTATTCATGTCAATCACGACCCTAAGCACTAGGATTGGGTAATATCTTAGTATAACTCCTTTATTCACGCTGGAATATCTAAATAGATGTGAAATTCCCTAGATTGACGAAGTACAGTCAACAGGTTGCGAATGAAGCCTAACTAGCTGGTCACCGGAGCGCGCCAGGCACTAACGTCGATGGAGCCACACTTTATGTTACGTGTGTCCTCAGCAAGTGTAGCACAAACAATTCATGGGGCCACAACAACTGTAGAGCATACACTACGTGAACCACAACAATTGTGACACGTAGAATACGTGGGGTCACAACAACTGTGGAGTACGTATTAACGCACTCACAGCTGGTATAGACATTTGTGTTGTGATACTGTAATCGACAGGGACACACGGCTCAAGGGAACCCGTGTAGCACCCGTATGGTCACTTTTATTAATTAAGTCTACTGAATAAGATTCCAAGTTCATGTATTTCATGTTCAAGTCATGTTTCACATTATGTTATATTCAAGTTTACGTTCATGTCAAGTTTCAAGTTCATGTTTATGTCATGTTATGTTCTGTTCATGTTATGTTCAAGTTCACGTTCATGTTATGTTATATTCATGTTCACGTTATGTTTCAAGTTCACGTTTATGTTATGTTGTGCTCAGGTTCATGTTATGTTCAAGTTCATGTTCAAATTATGTATGTCTACGTTCATGCCATGTTTCAAGTTGACGTTCAACTATGTTGCTAGTCCATGTTATGTTTTAAGTTCACGTACATGCCATGTCACGTCAAGCTAAGTTTCAGTTTCAGTTCAAGTTATGTCATTTATGCCATGCTATATGTCAAGTTATGTTATGCTTACTTATGACTTTAATTATGCATTCATGATTTTACTGCCATGCATACATTATTAACTTGTATAGAAATTTCCTGTTAACTTGGTGAGATTTGCAAATCTCATCGTGGTAGTCCCAACTACCATTCCCCCATAATGGTAAGGGATGTGTTAGGATCAGAGTAGGGAGCAGACACTAGCAGTCTGGAGGAGGTTGACTAGACGTCGTAGACGCAACACGGAGCTTCCAGCCTCCATAGTTAGGTCTTTGGATAGTATTCCGGCATCGTTAGTTGAGTTACACGAGTTACTCAACAAACTAGCCCAATAGTGTATTTTGACAATGTATTTATGGAGCTAGGTCTCTGTTGTTTTGAGATTACAGTCTTTTGAGACCCGTGCTGTAATCATGAATGTTTTAAGTATGCATGATTTATGTTTTAACTATTTGGGATATTATAAGTTTGGTGCATAGTATTGCTAAAAAAAAAATTATCCGCTGTGAATATTGCATAATGTTAGATATATGTTAGGAATATTGCATCTTATATGTCATGAATGGGGGCAAGTAACATTGTGTTGCATGTCCCGACGCTTCAAATATATGTCCGATCCCAAGCAGAATCTGGGGGCGTCACAAGCAATATCTATGCCGCATGTTAGGAAAGACAACAGCGATCACATTTTTCATTGCGCAATCTTGATCTGTAATGATAGTATTCGGCACTTTTCCATCCATGCAATAAGCCAAGTTTTAAATAACTAAACAACGATTCTGTATCCTCACTTAAAATAAGGTCTATATCCAAAATGATTGACTATCCATGATGATTTACACCCATAAAATGTGCAAATGGCATTCCATACCTATTTGTTAGGTATGTGATATCGAATATTACCACATCTCCAAAGTAGTTGTAGGCCCCTCTACTACGGGCGTCCGCCCAAAACACACTTTTCAGTCTATCATCATCATCCAATTCCATGAGATAGAAAAAGCCATCATTCTTGTATTCCATCTTTCTAAAATACTCAAACAGCGCTTGAGCACCACTTTTACTAAAGTGCAGGTGTCGTGCCTTGTCAATATAGTTACAACAATCTTTTTTTCTAAATGATACGTTCTCAAACCCACTCGCCTTAGTCATAAGAGCATGGAAACTCTTATTCATTCGTATGTCAGCCTCATCATTAGTATCCAACATCCTCCTAACAGACTCATTAACTTCTCTGTTACATATGAAAAACCTAGATTTTCTTGGACTGAGCCCATGATTGTGTGTGTTAAATACGGATGTGACACACTTCTCATCCTTTAACATAACATTCATCATTGCCTTGCAGTATGTCTTCTTGTTGGCCGAGGCTTGGAGACGTTTGATGCCCTATTTCGTGCCTTGCCACCCTGAGCACATCCCACAGTGACATATTTCACAGTTCCATCTTTCTCCTTTTTACTCATTTATTTCATTATCCCAAAACCACATTGTTTTCAGTAATGTTTATAGTAATTCATCAACTCATTCTCTGACTCAAAGCTCATCCCTGGCTTTGGCTCCTCAGTGGTATCACCCCATCAGTGCTAGCCTCCTTGGTATCAACCGTATTACCCAAAGATGCAGTAGATTGCGCTTCAACTTCTATTAAGTCTGATGTAGCCTCACTAATTTCTTAAACAGAGTTACTTTGCTGCACTTTATTTTCCTGTAAATTAGGAGAAAAAAGTATGGCATAAAAAAATATGTTCTAGATAATGTAAAAGACACTACATGTGGAGAATCCAAGATATCACCTCACTGCTACATGGATATGAGTTGGTAGAAGTTGGAGGAACAAATGCTAGTAAAGCTGAACAAGAGCTAGCAGCGACGCTAGCACTGGTTTGTACATTAGAATTGGTAGCTACGCTAGAGTTGACACTATTTGCGGAACTAGACATGGGAGCGGAAGTAGAGATCTATGGGTGTTGTTGTAGTTTTCCAAAAAAAATGTAAACATAAATAGTTAGACCAAATATTCAAGTACAACATTAACTACAAAGGCATACTCTAAAAACTAATCACCTAGTTGCTCCATGGATATAGGTACATAGTTGGAGGAGGTCCCATCATTGGTATGGCGAAACTATACAAGGCAGCAGAACTACTCAAGGTAGCAGTACTTGATGCGGCACCAAAACTACTCAAGGCAGTACTACTTGATGCTGCAGCTTGGCTACTCAAGGCAGTAATACTTGACGTGACATCAGAGGTAGAGTTCCATGGGTGCTGCAGTTTTCCATAAAAAATTTAAACATAAATAATTAGACAAAATATTCAAGTTCAGAAAATTAAAGCACACTAACTACAATAAATATTCCAAGAAATAATCACCTGGTTGCTCCATGGATATGGGTAGCCGCTTGGAGGAGGTTCCATCATTGGTATGGTGAAACTATACAAGGTAGCGGTACTACTTAAGGCAGTAGTACTTGACGTGGCAGCGGCAGCAGAGCTCTGTGGGTGTTGCTGCAGTTCTCCAACAAAAATTAAAAATAAATAATTAGATCAAATATTCAAGTTTATAAAATAAAGCACATAAACTATTTTACCATCCAACGATCACCTGGTTGCTCTATGGATATGGGCTGGTACTTGGAGGATGCACAAAAGGTGGTAACCACGCATAAGATACTGGACCATAGTAACTTGGCATGTAATTTGAAAAAGTTGGATACAGTGGTATTGATATATTGTCCTAACATATAGCAACATAATGTTAATCAACCTAAGTGGACAAGGACTACACATAAAATAAACACACGCCAACTGTTAAAAGAGGTTTACAATACCTAGGTTGATAGATTGGTGATGGGAACTGTTATGCTGGATGCATCTTCTTTCTCTTTCCCCATCTATCTCAACAATGAAATCAAGATGCACACACCTACAATATTATATTGAAATGACTTTCAATATGACAAAAACATTTTTTTTTTCTATTACACATATATGGCAACCAAGATATCCCTTTAGGACTTAGCTTAATATCATAATTTATTCTATACTTTTGAAATTAAAATTTTATTCTATACGAGAAGTCAATCTTTACAAATATATAAGTAAAATGAAAAATCTTTACATAAATACTTGAATAAGAAAAAATAACTTAGTTGGGCATTTTTATTTATATACAATTTTTTACTATATTTTTCGCTCAGCATTTTTTAACACAAAAAAATTACAATCAAGGTGGGAACTTTTTCAAACTGAATGCAAATGTTCATCTCGAACAAAAATCTCCCTTTCAAATGCAAGATGCAGGACAATGCTAACCATTTCCTATTAAAACGTATCAACAATAAAAAATAGACTAAAAAAGAGAAAGATCTAAACAAAATAAGTTTATTTTTTCCATTTTTTCCAAACAACAAGTAACTTGATGGAAATGGGTTGCAGCAACTGGATATGTATATTACCAGTTTCAAATGGATATGGGTTGCAGCAACTGGGTGTTTTCCCCTTCTGGAGACGGCAGATGGTCACTTACGGCGGAGACTCACGGCAGATGGTCACAACTAGGCATTTTCCCCTTCCGCTCGAACTGGCGTTGACAGCTTACAAGAAATGTTTCTCTTGACGAAATGTTTCTCACTTTCTCCCGCTTGTTTACGTTTTCAGCTTTTGGCTTGGTTTTTTTTTTTTAATATGTAATTGCTGACGTGGCAAAATGCCACGTCAGTGGCGTCCGTGGGCAGGCACGCTCATAATATTTTTATTCAATTTTTTACTCATAATATTTTTATTCAATATTTTCTCTCACATTTTTCAAAACCGAATAAAACTTCTTAACTCAAACTATTTTACTAATATTCAAAAACCATTTCACTGTTATTCATAGAATTTTCATTTCATCTCACTTTACAAATGAGCCCTTAATGACTTTGACCTTTTAAGGGATTAAGGGAACAAGTTCAAAAGTCTAATATCATTTCAAGTGAAAGTGAAAGTGTTTTACCTCATCTCATTTCATCATTACAACTTTTTCAAATTTTCATACAAAATACAATTCAATTTTTTCAAATCCCAAAACAATAATAGTATTAAAAAATAATATTCTAACAATATTTTATTCAACTTTCAACTTTTATTTCAACTTATCTCTTCTCAACTCACTATCAAAACTACACCAAATTCAATTTTTAATTTTTTAAGATAAACGCTTTATTTTGTTTCATATTATTATTAAGAGAATTGATATTTGCAGTCTTAATATGTGCAAGTCTCGCATATCCCTTTTGAAAAAAGTATGTAAATCTGAAACTCACATAAAAAAATTATTTTTTTAATAGTGAACCCTACTTTTTTTTTTTTAAATAAGTGTGTGAGACCTGCACACCTTAAAACTAAATCTACCCTTACTCTATTATTAATTAAGCATTTCCATTACGTCAAAACTTTCCTTAAGCTTAGCAATTGCGTGACCGTAGAGGAATGAGTCAACATTTGTTTGGCCTTAGCTATATCTCATGATGGCAATAAATTGAGGATTTCTACAAACATAATTGCATTTGTTGAGGAAGAATCTTGTCTAGTCTATTATCTTTAAGGTTACTAATGACCACTATTATATAGTAAAACCAACTTTTGCTTGGCCTTAGCTATATGTCATAAGTTGCTATAAATTTCGATCAAGAGTAATATGTTGCCCAGTTATTTTGTATGCCTCGGAAGTTAAGTTCGTAATTTTGTAAACACAACAAAAAGTAGGCAAGTACGGACCCACATGAAAAAAATTTACTTTTTAATGGTATGCTCCAATATTTTTTTTTTTTTTCAAAATGAGTGCATAGAACTTACTCATTCTAAAACTGTATCATTATTATATTTTAAAAGGGAAGAAAGTTTTGTTACATTTTATGGCATATCTATTTTAGCAGCACATAAAAAATATAAATATTACAGTCTTCACTTGATATTCTAAATTTGAGTCTAGTGTAACATCCTACCTAAAAAGCCTGTTAAGACTCAACCATTAGCTCTCTTAATCTTAGTTAGCGAGAGATTGTTATATTATTGTTGGGGAAATTATTTTTAGCATGAGAATGTTGTTTTTTTATTTTTTTTTTATTTTAGTTAGAATTATTGGAATGGTTCTAGCATTATATTTTAGATTAATTGCCAAGAAACCAATAGTGAAATGACACTTGGCATAATTATTGGGCTAAGCAAAGGGCTAAATATGAATGAATTTAGTTGTGAGCCCAAGAGTATTTAATTAAGGGACCTCAATCACTAAGTGTGACAAGTAAAGAATATGTGTCATAAACCTAGACTCATTAGAATTTATGAAGTTGTAGGCCTTTCTTAGAGAGCCTTAGAAATTAGGCCCAAATGTGTAGAAAGCATGAAGCCTTCAGGCCTAACTTGGTGTTAGTAAAGGCCTTTAGCCCAACCTTAGAAAGCCATGCTATTTAGACCCAATCTTAGTAGGCCTTTGAGGCCTTAGATAAGCTCCCAAATCTGGACATAAGGTCCACTCAATAGCCCACACCTAAAGCCCACACCCAAGAAACTTGTATAAATGGCCCAAAAGCTCATCAAGGCCGAAAAGCCTTGTCTTCTACTTTTACACTTCTAATTGAAACTCATATACAACATACCATTAGTTTTCCTTAAGTCCAAGAAGTGCCACACGCCCCTAAGGTTCCCACTTGATCATAATTAAGATTCTAACTTGAGTTAAGGGCATTAATCAACTTACACATTATTAGTGACCTTTAAACTATATTCTTTAAGCTTAATTTTTTTTTTCAAATTATTTTTCACATTTTTTTATTTGAAATTTATTGATTTATGTTATTCTTAGACTAATTTAGAAATTTAGACTTGACTCAACACATGTCAATAGAAGCAAAGCCATGTAATACCCAAATGATCACTAATCAGCACCTTGGTGCATCACCATTTGTACTTCATCAAATCAGCCCCTACCCCACGTCATTTCCAATCATATTTTCATTTATAATTTGACCAGTCACATATCATCTCATTACTTATGAACCAGACCAAGCATTGGGCAAAATTCCTCCAAGAAACTGAACCAAACTCCAACCATTTCCTTAGGAAAACTAGTTTGAACCAAACCAAGTGCCCTTGGCATGTTTCATGATTTTTCTGCTCTTCCTTGAGCCATTCATACACGCCACCACCCTTGCCCTCCAATCCAAAAGAAGTACTTCAAGGCACTCAAAAGCTTGTTTGTCATTTTATCCCCCAAAGAAAGCCAAACCAATTGGCAAAGGGAGAGGGTTGCACATGTCACTCGGCTGAACCACCATCACTTTACTTCCCTTTCATTTCTACTCATGTATGATCACATGGCAGCCAGTCAAGCCTTATTTCCTCACCTAAAAAGGCTCCAAATGAAGGTCATCATACTTGCAAAACAGACCACAAAGATGAGAAAAACAAGTGAGCAAAAACTGGTCAACTTGGTAGAATCAAACCCGTTGGCCTCTAGCATGATTTCCTCTTGGAAGTCTTTTTTTTTTATTTTTTTATTTTTTATTTTTTGTTTTAAAATCTGAACCAAAGCAAGCCCTACACCCCATAGGCTCATTGCAGCACCTGACCTTGATGAAATCATGAAGTTATAGGGTACTATTCACCTATAAAAAGGATGACACAATCTGATTTTTGGCACTCATCATCCACCGCCCACCTCCACCAATCCCAAACTTCACCATTGCCGTGCTTCTCTCCCTTCACCCCTCCAACGAACCCTATAAATACCCCCTTTCACCTTCTTACTTCCTCACACTACTTCTCAAGCCTTCTCTTGAGTTATTGGGAGCTTTTCTCCTCTTAGTGTGCAAAAGAGTGAAACTGAGTAAGTTGTCAGAATGTTCTTGAAGTGAGTGTGTTTGGGAGTCTCAGGCCCATGAATTTTGCAAGTAACCTTTCCCTAATCTTTGTTTAGTATTAGCATAGCATATTAGGCTTTAATTTATGCCATGGGAATGAATTTTGATAGATTTTAAATAAGGTTTAGCATGCTAAGTTCAAAACTGCGTTAATTAGGAAGTATGGATTGCATAAATTATTGAAGTTGAATTTTTAACTATGGCATGTCTTAGTATAATTTTATATGATTCAAAAATGTCATAGAATGAATTTTGAAGGTTTAATTTCAAAGTTGGAAGCATGCCATAATAGACTTTAATTCTATCTTGTGTTGATCATCTAGTCTGCATCGGTTTTGATTAGTTTATACTTAGCTTTTAGAAGTTTTGATTAATTTACCTAATCTTGAATAATGTGCATTTAGAATAGCCTTATAATTGGGATAAGAATGAAAATGTATGATTTGATTAAGTTTTGAAACATCATGCATATGCTTAATGGATGCTTTAGTGGTAATTTGGCCTTAATCCATGCTTAAGTGTTAGGATGAACTTGTAGAATTTAAACCTAAAATTTTAAATTGCCCCTAAGGTTGTATTCAAGGTTGCAATTGAGGAAATTTGAAGCACACATGCATCCATAGAGGTTACTTGACCTTATTCATGATATAAAAGATGCAATGTTTCTAACATGTACCTAACTTTATGCAATATTCACAACGGATAATTTTATTTTTTGAGCAATACTATGCACCAAACTTATAATATCTCAATTAATTAAAGCGTAATTCATTTATACTTAACAAAATAAACATCCATATGGGTCTCAGAAGACTGTAATCCCAAAACATAGGAGACCAGACTCCATATTTACATTATCAAAATATACTATTGGGCTAGTTCCTCAAGTAACTCTTATAACTCAACAACGAGTCCAAAATACTGTCCAAAAAAAACTGTCTATGGAAGTTGTAAGCTCCATGTTTGTGGCGTCTAGTCAACCTCCTCCTGTCTACCAATGTTTGCTCCCTGATCTGATCCTAACACATCGCCTACCATTCAAGGAAAATGGTAGTTGGGACTACTACGGTGAGATTTGATTACAAATCTCAGCAAGTTAACAAGAAACTTCCATACAAGTTAATGATGCATGCATGGCAGTAAAAGGATGAATGCATAATCAAAGTCGTAAGTAAACATAGCATAACTTGACATATAACATGGCATAAATGACATAACTTGAATTGAAATTGAAACTTAGCTTGAGATGACATGACATATACGTGAACTTAAAATATAACATAGACTAGCAATATAGCATGAGCGTGAACTGGAAACATAACATGGACTTGAAACATAATATGAACCTGAACATACATAATTTGAACATGAACTTGAACATAACATGAACTTGAGCATAACATAACATAAACGTAAACTTGAACATAACACGAACCTAGACATAACATGACATAAACAGGAACTTGAAACATGTTCTTATCTCATGGGTTCACCATGATAGAGTAGTTTTATTTTATGGGGTTACCATGTTTGCGTAATTTTATCTTATGAGTTTACCAAGATTGCGTATTCTTATATCATGGGGTTACCATGATAGCATATTCTTATATCATGGGGTTACCATGATAGCATATTCTTATCTCATGGAGTTACTATGATAGTCTATTCTTATCTCATGGAGTTACCATGATTGCGTATTCTTATCTCATAAGGTTACCATGATTTAACAATAACCATGACATAAACAATAATTTAACTGTACGAAGACGTATATGCACGTAAGTCGAAAGATATGACGTACTTGACATAACATGTAACATACAACATTTCATAACATGATATAACATGTAATAGTGAATATTACATGACATGCATACATGTAACAGTGAACATTATGTGACGTGGCATACATGTAACAGATGACATAACGTAACATGACATACTTGCAACTTATAGCAATACGTGACAAAATAGATGGTGTAACAAATAAACATATAATGGCATGGCATGTCATGGCATATATAACAACATACGAACATAATTTGTAGTATCCTTACCCATCATATATACATAGTAAACTGATAATAAGTTAAGAGCTAACTTACCTTGATCGTCACGTTCTACGAGAATAAAGCGCCAAACACGTCGAGGAACTGAAAATAGTGATTCTAAAAATGAGAAATTTAATCACTAACAATTAGAAGCATGAAAACAAGCTAACTTAAAGTAAAATTACTATTTAACTCTCTATATGTAGAAAAATGATAATTTTACCCTGAATTTAAGGATTTCACATCCTAAATCGAAAAATTTCTATAAATATAAATTTTGTCTTGAACTCAAATATCAACTCAGAAAGATTTAAAATAAATCACAACTATGGTAAAGACACTATGACCGAAACATCCATAGGATTTTCCCCTTGATTTTTGTCGCACTTCTTCTAATTTCAAAACTCATGATCAAACCAAATTTTTACAATAAAGATATTCCTATCCTATATTTAAAAATATACTTAAAATATTCAACAAGAACTTACTAATCATCAACTCAAAATTTTTTAGTAAAAAGATCCAAACTTTTAACTAAAAACAAACATTTGAATTATAAGTTTTAATCTTATTCAAAACATCTTCAAGAATTCTAAAAAATCAAATCTTACTTCTAACATATTCATAACATCATCCTAAGATCAATCGTGCTTTAAATGATAAAAAAAAATTCATCAAAATCACAAAATAATACTTGAAGTTTTTGGTTTTACACTTAGTCCAAAAACAAAAACTTTTCTCTCAACTAACTTTGATTAATCTCTTTACCCATGGCTTAAAGACGTGTGATCTTCAAACTAAAATATCAAATAGTTTAAGGATGTGTCCTAAAGAATATCCAACCATCAAACTTAAAATCACATGGCTAAAACTCAATAAAACATGAATCTAACCCAAAACATCAAATCTTAGGCCTAACCGAAATTCTCTTGTATAGAAAAACCATATCTTTAAAAGTAATACTAAATATTTTCAAAATAACATCTTACATGTATATAAGAGGTTTAGGATCATCACATAAAATATCAAACCCTTTGGAGTAAAATTAAATACAAAATATTCAAACTTTCTCAAAACAAAAATTATTTTTCCACTTCTAGTTTTCAAGTTTCTAGATTTAGGGAAATCTATCATCAAAAGTTTTATTCATGCAATAAAACCTTAATGAAAATTTATAAACACATGATAAAGCACTCCATTAAATTTTCGGATCAAGATTTGTCCATTAACTTGGTCAAAATTTTTAAAACATAACATACTCTCCAGTTTCACGCCTAGAATGGCCTTTCCATGGTTAAAAATACTTTTGACTGACTAATGAGTATGGAATGAGACGAATAAAATATCCACAGAAACTACACTCAAAGACAAACAACTTTTATGAAGAAGTCATAATACGAAAATATATACAAAGAATCTAAAATCGCCATGCAAAAAGACTCAAAAATCTGTCCAAGAGAGCTCTTTTGAGTTTCTCTCTAAGAACAGGGTGAAGAAGTGATTAAAGGGAGTGAAATATGTCTTGCACGACTTTAGACTTTTGGAGGAGAAAGTTATGGGCTTGAATGGCCCGTGATTGGAGGTAGCTATGTGACATAAAGTGGAGAATAGTGAGGAGCAATGACTGCCTGCAGTAGCTGTGAGGTATGAATGTTGATGAGGTAGATTTCTCCTTCACATCAGGGCACTATTAGGTGTAGCCAAGGGCAATGGATGATCTGTCATGTGGGAAATGAAACTTCTTCAAGAAACTTTGCCAAGGTGGCCAAATTCGTGGGCCTTGGTGAGCCTCAACCAAGTGGGCTTCAATTTGGAGTTTAAATGGGGTTTGATTAGGGTTTGAGATTCTATCAAGTCCAAATCCAATTTTCTTGGCCTAATCAAAATTTTAAGGTTTAAAAGATTGGATAATGATGTCATGAGAATAATTTGATTAATTAATAGCGTGTGGAAGAAATTTAATCAAGTAATTAAATACAATGCTAGAAATTGGATTAAAAAGGGTTTGGAGGCCAACTTTAGGGTTTGGAAAACCGTTTAGGGTTTCGATTTCAACCAAGTTTTTTGGGTTTCAATTGGATTCCAACCATTTAGGGTTTTACTAGGATTGAATCAAAACTTTGTTTCATCTGATCAACATATCCACAGAGACTACACTCAAAGACAAACAACTTTTATAAATGAGTTATCATACGAAAATATATACAAAGAATCTAAAATCGCCATGCAAAAAGACTCAAAAATCTGTCCAAGAGAGCTCTTTTGAGTTTCTCTCTAAGAACAGGGTGAAGAAGTGATTAAAGGGAGTGAAATATGTCTTGCACGACTTTAGACTTTTGGAGGAGAAAGTTATGGGCTTGAATGGTCCGTGATTGGAGGTAGCTATGTGACATAAAGTGGAGAATAGTGAGGAGCAATGACTGCCTGCAATAGCTGTGAGGTATGAATGTTGATGAGGTAGATTTCTCCTTCACATCAGGGCACTATTAGGTGTAGCCAAAGGCAATGGATGATCTGTCATGTGGGGAATGAAACTTCTTCAAGAAACTTTGCCAAGGTGGCCAAATTCGTGGGCCTTGGTGAGCCTTAACCAAGTGGGCTTCAATTTGGAGTTTAAATGGGGTTTGATTAGGGTTTGAGATTCTATCAAGTCCAAATCCAATTTTTCTTGGCCCAATCAAAATTTTAAGGTTTAAAATGTTGGATAATGATGTCATGAGAATGATTTGATTAAATAATAGCGTGTGGAAGTAATTTAATCAAGTAATTAAATACAATGCTAAAAATTGGATTAAAAAGGGTTTGGAGGCCAACTTTAGGGTTTGGGAAACTATTTAGGGTTTCGATTTCAACCAAGTTTTTTGGGTTTCAATTGGATTCCAACCATTTAGGATTTTACTAGGATTGAATCTCTCTTTGGTCTGCCACAATTTGGTTGATCAGATGAAACAAAGTTTTGCTTAAGTGACATGATTTCACACATTGATTTCCTTTACAAATCTATCTAATGGTTGCTCATGGTGGCAAGTGTCTAATATTATTTGCTATGTGTGGCTAAGATTTTGTCAAGTGTCTAAATGAAACTTCTTTAACCTAATTTGGATATTCCACATTGTGATTTTGAAAATACTGCACTAGATGTGCTTATCGAGGTTACTATTCATTCCAAAAAAATGAATAATAAACCTAGTACTGAAAAATCTTAAATATTCATATTAACTTATAGTAAAAATCGTTTACCAAAATTCAACCCCAAAGTGCTCCTAAAAATAATTTCACAATTTCGAACATGCATTTTGTTCGAAATTATGAAAATGAGTTATTGCGCCACAACATCTTAAATAATCAACTGAGTTTAATGGCGTGGACCATAACTCATTCTGATACTTCTAATTATCTCAAATAATTAAACTCATAATTCTAGCACCATAGTGAGCGATAACACTGATTATGTTAACAAACTAAAACATGTGCGATTAGTCAATTCGTAAAAACTTATGGAGTTTTCACGAGGTTCCTAAAGTCAATATAAATTCTACCAATGAATTTCTAGCGGGTTGTTACACCTGGAACCTGTTGAGATCAATAAGAAGATATGGCAATAATGCATGGCTTATGTTTGGAGACTTCAATGAGATTTTAAGCAGGAGGGAAAAACAAGGGGTAGAACAAGACCTGAAAAACAAATGGAGGAATTCAGGCAAGTTGTGAATGACTGTGAATTGATTGACATGGGTTTTTCTGGGTCCAAATTCATATGGTGGAATAATCAAGAAAGGGAAAGAAATATTTGTGAAAGGCTAGACAGATACTTTGCAAATAATATGTGGAGTTCTTTGTTTCCCCAGGCTAAGGTGGTTCATGACTCAGCTGCTCATTTTGATCATATACTCATAATTATGCAGATAGAAGGGTGCAGTATAAGAAGAAAGGGATTTAAACCTTTCAAGTTTGAAGTAATGTGGATCGAGGATATAAATTGTGAAAAGGTCATTATGAAGTCTTGGCAATATAACACTGGACAAAATGGTATGGGGATATTATGAACAAGATATTTGTGCACAGTGAAAATCTTACAAAGTGGAATAAACAGTCTTTTGGGAATGTCTAGTTCAAGATATCATAAGCAAGAGCTTGGCTTAAAAAACTCCAGAATAGTGACCTAACACTTGAAGAACAACAACAAGCTAGAGATGAATTGAACTACTGGTTAGAAGGAGATGAAATTCTGTGGAAACAAAGATTAAATGCTTTGTGGTTAAAGGCAGGAGATCAAAATACTAAATTTTTTCATAGAACGGCCTTTCACAGGAGAAAACAGAATCAGATTCTGAGATTCAAGGATGGAGAAGGATTGTGGAGGGAATGAGAAGAAAAAGATTACCTAATATTGCAATACTTTCAGGAGCTATATTCACTACTAATTCACAGAGAGGAAACTTGTGTTTTTTGTCTGCTCTAGATGGAAGAGTCACAAGGGGAATGAATGAGGATCTTACCAAGCCATTTACAGCAAATGAAGTGGAGAGGATGCCTTGAACCAAATGAACCCTACCAAAGCTCTTGGACCTAATGGAATGACACCTATATTCTTTCAACAGTATTGGGCCATTGTGGAAAAATCAGTCACTGTTGTTGTGCTGCATGCTTTAAATGAACGTCAATTCCCATTCTCACTCAATCATACTTTTATAAACCTGATTTCAAAAACAAAAAGACCTGAAAAAGTGAATGAATATAGGCCTATTAGTCTTTGTAATATTATTTACAAACTTATTTCTAAACTATTGGCTAATAGGCTCAAGTTGATTCCCATAATTTCTAGTTCTCAAATTGTCTTTGTTCCTGTTAGAATTATCTTAGGCAATATACTTGTTGCTTATGAAATGATCCATTATTTGAGGAATAAAAGAATAGGAAAAGAGGGCTTCATGTCATTTAACCTCGATATGAGCAAAGCCTTTGATAGGCTTGAATGGACTTATTTGGAAGAGGTTATGCTGCAGATGGGCTTTACCAAGAAATAGATTGATATGGTTATGCTATGTGTAAGGATTGTGTCTTTCTCTATAATTATCAATGGAGGGCCTATGGGACCTATATATCATTCTAGAGGAGTGAGGCAGGGTGATCCCTTATCTCCCTATCACTTTTTGCTATGTATTGAAGGATTGATCACATTGTTGCACCAAGGTTAACAGAACAAACAAATCAGTGGCATTAAAATTCTATCGAGAAGCCCCTTTGGTGGACCACATTCTCTTTGCAGATGATGGTGTGCTATTTTGCAAAGCAAGCCTCTATGAAAATAGAGTTGTGCATAGATTATTAGAGTCATATGAGAAGGCATCTGGTCAGAGCATCAATCGAGAATAAACTGCCATGATTTTTAGCAAAAATGTCCCTACTAATACACAGAAGGTAATTCTAGACTACTGGAGCATCCAATAATTCCAACAATATGACAAGTATTTAGGTCTCCCTCCAATGGTTGGAAGAGCAAAATACAATGCTTTCTTGAATATTAAGCATAGAGTTTGGCAAAAACTTCAAAGCTGGAAGGAGAAGCTTTTGTTACAAGGTGGTAAAGAGATCCTCATTAAGGCGGTAGCACTTCCACCCCAACATACTCTATGAGCTGTTTTAAATTACCCCTTTCTTTGTGCACTGATCTTGAGCATATGATGACTAAATTTTGGTGGGGCCATAAACAAGAAGAAAAGAGGATATATTGGGTGAGTTGGAAAAGAATGTGTGTTCCTAAAAGTGCAGGTGGCATGGGTTTCAAGGATTTGAGAACTTTCCAGGATGCTCTTCTTACTGAACAAGGCTGGAGGCTAATGCAAAATGAGGACAGCTTGCTTCATAAGGTCTTTAAAACTAGATACTTCCCTTAGAACAGGTCTTTGGACTCAAAGCTGGGTCATAATTGTTCTTATGCATGGACGGGCATCTGGTTTGTAAAGGACAAATTGGCACAAGGTTGCAGATGGAGGGTAGGTAATGGCAGATATATTGATATCTAAATTACAATTGGATTCTAGGTTTTAAAGATCTTAAACTGCATGTGGGTGAGGGAGAGATCCGAGAGTATGGGGCAAAAGTGGAGGCACTAATTGATCCAAATAGCAGATGGTGGAATGTTTCAAAAGTTCGAAGTGTACTTCCACCAGTAGCAGTAGATGAAGTGCTGAAGATGGTTCTGAGTATTGAGTTTCATGAAGACTTTCTAACTTGGATTATGGAGAGAAGTGGCAGGTTTAGTGTTAAAAGTGCTTACAGGCTATTCAGTGACATGCAGAAAAGTAATGGACAGGTAAAATCTTCAAATGCTAGTTGGCAAAAAAGAATTTGGAAAGGGATCTGGAAACTAAGCATCCCCAACAAGGTGAAGGTTTTTGCTTGGAGGGCATGTATGGAGGGGTTACCCACTTTATCAAATCTAAAGAATAGGAAAGTAGTGTTTGATGATCTATGTCAGCTTTGCTCTAAATCTGCAGAAAACACGATGGATGCTCTATGCCATTGCTCACTGTTACAAGAAAGATGGAAGAAAGTTCTTCCTGACCTACAAATTGGTGAACCCGATACATAGTTTATGGATTTTGCTAGACAAATACAAGAGAGTAAAATGAAGGAGGACTTGAAGTAAGTGTTCCTGACTGCATGGAGTTGCTGGTATAGAAGGAATCAATGGATATTTGAAGGTAAACACTTGCAATAGAGAGTGTGATCAATCAAGCTCTTTCTATGCAAAAGTTGTTTTAAGTCAATCAAGGGAGCACCTCAAAGTAGTGTCAAGAAAAATTACAAAATGGATTCCACCTACTCAGGATATTATTAAACTTAATGTGGATGGAGCCATATTTTATTAACAAGGTTTTGGTGGGGCTGATTCTTTAAGACAACAAAGGAAAAGTACTTATGACAACTAGTAAAACGGAAGTGGCAGTGAATGATTCATCTGAAATTGAACTGATTGCTATTTGATTGTCAGGATACTTTGTTAAAATATCTGTTTAAAGTAAGGCAGTTGAGGTTGATTGGTCATACAAATTTGATTAAATGTTACACATTTATAGAATGGACCTTGTATAATGGGCTGTGAAGTTTATGAGTTATCTTTCTCAAATACTTGCTTATTCTTTGTCATGGGCTAATGATAGTTTAAACTATGTAGGTATTGAAGGCCCAAGAGCCTAAGAGCCCAAAGCCCACTCATCCTTTGAGCCCAAGTCCATCAAAGTATTAAGCTTCTCAACCACTCACCCTTTACATTTTGTCTGCTAAAGAAGCCGAGCTTTCCCAGAGGGTAGAATGGAGATAAAGTGTAGACGACGGTTAGAAGAGAAAGAAGGAAAAATGATGAAGGAAAATAATAAAAGGGGACAAGGAGCAAGGATGCAGGAGAGTTTTTTTAGCTATTTTGTGGTGTTTTTCTTTCTAGTTTTGTTTTCTATTACAAGGGTTGCTCTGTTAGGGTTTTTGTAAAGCCTCGAAATCATCTTTTTCAATATGATTCTAAGCTAAACTCTACAACTAGGGTTGCAGGGAATGAGTTTTTCTTCTTCTATACGAGTGTTGTTGGGTGTTGTGGTATTTAGCAAGACTCTGTCTCTATATTTTCACTCCTGATTTACTGTGAATTTTTGTAGAATCTCTTATTCTTGACCTATTGTACACTTATAGCACATCAGAACCTTGAAATAATCAAGGATTCCTCAGCCCTAGGGTCTTAGAATTATAAGGATGATTAATATAGTGAGGGATTTTTTTTCTATTGGTGCTTTTAATCTAAGATTGCATGTGTTCTTGAGTTTATGTGTTAATATCATGATTGGTTTGGCACAAGCAGATGCACCTTGTGACCAACATCTCAATGGTTGAGAAAACCCTAACCCTGTGACCTTAGTATTTACTCTCCTGCCAATACAACTTTTGATTCTCAAAGATTCTAAACTGTTTTCTCTAAGTTGACTGTTTCTGTCCAACATCTCATCTTTTTCTCCAAGAAATTAAAAGAATACAAAGCAATTTTCATTCTGACTTGAGCTCATGCTTTATTTCCTTTAGAGTAATTGTTTTATTTCCTTTAGAGTAATTGCAATCCCTCATCCTTAATATCTAAATACAAATTCATCCTACATATTGTACAAATTTCAAGTACATAGTTCATCACATTCTTATAGTAAATAACCTTAAACCCATCCAACTACAAATGTAATCATACTCCCATCTTCACTTTTCTTTTTCCATTTAACATTTTTTGCTTGATTGATCGTGTTGACAAAGTTGTTCCTGTGGAGATGACTTTGGAAGCTCCCTGTGTTTTTAAACCTGCTTTTATACTTAGAAGTAATTTTTTGTGAGTATCACTATTCTAAGAGGGCCTTGTTTGCATTCAAAACCCACCTCAACTTATCTCAACTCATTTCATCATTACAATTTTCTTAAATTCCCACATAAAATATAATAAACAATTCAACTTTCAAATTCTAAAACAACTTTCCTAAATTCTCACACAAAATATAATAAATAATTCAATTTTTATTTTATTATTTACAAATCATTTCAACATATCTCAACTCATATCTGAATCTAAATCATTCATATTTCTGTTAATCTACACAGCTTCATATTAAAAGTGAGTCACTTATGATGGTTAAAGAAATCCAAGAGTTGGATAATTCGAGATCTTGGCTGGGACATATTGTCAAGATATTCAACAACTTATTCAAAGGGCACCGAGGTGCACAATTCAACATGTCTATATGCATGGAATGTCAATGACTTCAATGTTTGGTGGGGTTATATGCCCAGTTTTATTCAACAAGTCTGTTGGGTTGAGCAATTTTTGTAATGTATTTCTGATTTAATGAAGAGTTCATGTTTCCTATTAAAAAACAAAAAAAAATTATTTCATCCAACCTTATCCTTCCAGGTGCTCCAAAAACGTGGATAATTATATTAGCGCGTGAACCTGGAACAGCAGCGCGTGACCAAAAAGTAGAGAATTTTAACTATGGTGTCAATTATTTCAGGTTTATCCACTCATTCGTGGATTTCTCGACCTACCCTACGTGGGCGCCGTCCCTACCCAGTGTCAATCTCTGTAAATAAACACAACTCCAACATTATTTTCATAATCCCATTCTAAAATCTGTTCCTGGCTAAACCTTCATTCGACCCGCCACCTCGCTGCAACATCCTCCTTCCCCTCTCCACCCCACACCTGCGTTTCCTTCTCGTTACCTCGTCTCTCTGCACCTTCCTCTGCTTCTGCCTTTGCCTATGTGTATATATCTGTAGTGTGTATATCTATATCTGTATATATATATATATATATATATATATCATATAAGAGAGAGGATTTCGATCTGTCCCGGTTTTCTTTTCTCCCAAAAATGGGAAATGCTAACGGTACAGAAGGAGGCAGTGGGATTGGGAGGGATGATGAAGATCCGTTATCAGGAAGGAGATCGAATGGTGAATCGGGGTTTGGTTACAACCACGCGCCCAATTCCCATCCTCCGGAGCGCGTGCCTTCCTCCGATTCAATGGGGAACAATACCCCTCCTCAGAGCCCCCGACGCTCTCGATCCCCCATCTTGTTCGCTCCTCAGGTACTGCCTTTTCTGTTATCTTCTCTCGTTTGAATATTTGAAATAAAAAAAGGTATTTATAATGCCTTTTGTTCTTGCTTCTTGTTTTCTATCCAAATGTCATTACTAACTAGACAATAGAGCTTAAGACGTACTGTTATTTAAATTTAGCGATTGCTATATCAGAATGTTGTACTTGGTTTATATTCATCACTTGGTGTGGAAGGATATGTTATTTCTTACAACCTGAGATCGGGTTGAACATTTATATGAAAATAATTTGTACAGCTAAAACTGGGGTATATAAAGGAAGGAAGGAAGGAAGGCGGAATCCAGGAGTTTCACACTATAATATATCTGGTCGAAAAATATATCTGGTCGATTTCATCGTGTGATGTTTGTTTATATAGTTTTTTCATCCATTTTGTGTACAGAAGTGCATCCCAAGTGTGATTCAATTGAAGTTTAATGCATCTATTCCCAAGTGTGATTCAATTGAAGTTTAATGCATCTATTTGAAGTCTTCATTCGCTAGAATTCAACAAATTAACGTAATTAATTTGGCAACATTAACCCGTCATACTTGTCGGTGCCTCACATGTCTACAGCATATTGCAGGCAAGCACTCTATTTGCCCATTCGGGATGTCCGTATAGAATGTGCTATGCTGGAACCTTTATCAACAAAAATTAGGCCATGTTTGGTTTGCCATTTTTTTTCAAAATTTTTCAAAATATTTTATAACTTCTATCCAAACATCTTTCAATTAAAAAAAAAATCAACTTTTCATCCCATCATTTGCCTAAATTGCAGAGAAAAGTAAAAAACACAGAAACAAAACAACTTTTACATAAACTACCCTATAAATTATATTCAAACAATATTTCGATTTTGCTTATCTACTTTCACAAACCCTAACACAAACATATTTCAAAAGTTTTTTTATTTATTGAAAACTTCACAAAAATTAATAAACAATACATATAAAAAAAAATCTCAAAACATTCTCAAAATTTCTCTTAACCAAACATGTGCTAACCTTCTCTTTGTTTTCTTTTTTAACTTTTGTGACATCTGTCCCGGGTTGTTTGCAAATGAAACCTGGCCTCTCGTTTAAAAACTTGCCCGCATGTTATCTCAGCCATTGGACAGAGCAATCCTCCTTTATCATAGGTTTCCCTGCATGCACAAGATAAATTGAGATTGTTGAAATGAAGAAAGAATATACCTTTATTCTTCTGAGATACTTGAAAAAAATAGATTAGCAATCAAGGTGTTCTTAATGACTTGTTTTGGCTTCTTATAAAAAAGCTGATAAAAGTTAGAGAGACTATCAGAAGGTGACTTAGAACTTTTTCACTGACTTGCCTACACACCGATTTAGTATAATGTGGATTTAGTGGTAATTATTTGAACCTGTCATCTATAGACTTGTACACATGGCATGTTCTCATTTTTTGGGTCCTTAGTTTTGTTTTTAGGAAGTAGTCAAATTGACTGATCGACTCTCTTATGTGGTCTTTAGAGGTTTTTTATTTAGGAGATTATCATGATTCTCTCTCTACCTTGGTCTTTGAGTGCCAAATGAAAGTGATTTTTTTTTTCCTTACAAAAACTAATCTGGAATCACTTTTTAGCTTCTTTCAGTAGGAAACTATTGAAAAGAATTCTTTTGTCCACTGTGAATGAGGATTGTGCGTTATATGCTTGTGTTATTGGAAGGAATACATACTTTGAAGAGAACACATCACTGCCTCAACTATGCTACCGGAGGCTCTAAACAAAGAAATTCAATTGATATGAAATAAAGTTATAAAAAACTAATTTTTGACCTGTTATTATTTATAACTTATTATTGTTTTATTATAATTAATATTATAATATTATAATTTATTATAATATTATAAAGACAAGTATGCACATGTTAGCTTGTAGAAGTGATCGAGTAGTACTCCCCATGATTCATTTTTAATATGGAGAGTTGGTTTAGCGTGTATTATCCCTCAAAAGTTAGTTGATCTCCTTGCTACTCGGAGAGGATTAAGTGGAAACAGTCAATTGCAGCTGTGTAGAAGATCATCCCCATTTTTCTATTGTGGTGTATATGGAAGGAAAAGAACGATAGAAACTTCAAATATTGTGAGTGGTAATTGGATTAACTCAAAACATTTTCTACAAAACATTGTTCCTTTGGGCAAAGATTCCAATGGACAAAGTCTCCACGGTTTCCTTGTATTGGTTTCTAACTTCAAATAGGTGTTTTTCCTGTGTACTTGCCTTCTTGGGCTATGCCTATTGATACTATCAATAAAATTCGCATATACTTATCATTTTTTTTAAATCTCCCATATCTAATTGATAATTGAATGAGGGTCCTTGAAGCTCATCCTCTTCATCACAAATGATCTGCTTACCCCAAAATGACCCCTTCTCCCAAAGTTATGGGGCTAGTTTTCCTACTAATAGATCCAACTACCGAGTTGGGAAACATTGGTCTAACTTTGTATTGACCCAATTCACGAGTTATTTTTTTAAGTTCATTTGCATCATATATCTTTGGAATTTACCATTGGTAAATACTATGCGCACAACCAACATATAACTTTTACACTACTACCTATTAAAATACTGATTTATTTTGGCGTTATTTGAATTTCATTTATTTTTTAACTTATCAAAAAATTTCATTTATTTTTTATGTGTTTGAATTTAAAAAGTAATGATATTTTAATAGGGAGTTGTGTAAAATGTGTGTTGATTTTATGCATATTTTAATAGGGAGTTGTGTAAAATGTGTGTTGATTGTATGCATATCATTGCTCTTTACCAATTCAAGTAGCTTGGTCAACTATTCAATACAACTTTCAAATTCATTAAAATTCCATGTGCAACAGTCTGAACTATTATTACCTGCTCTCCATTCTCATTTGTTAATGATTTAAGTATAATAATATTTTCAATTACTAAGATTCCCTGTTGAATGTCTTGACCTAATCATTTCTCGTGAACAATAGCTAAAAGGCATTAACAAGGTAAACTAGCTTATGTGAGGTATCTAGGATAATTGGAATTGCAATTCTTAAAGACCCTACTATTCTCATATTTATAAATATTTCACATTAACATCAACCATTTGTATGATTCTTTGATAGACCATCAGGATTTTAGGAGTGAATAGAAAGTTGGATCTTCATCTAATCTCAGTTGATCGCTCCATCTTTCCTCATGAGGAAAAATTTTGATTTCAAATCTTAGTTCAAACATGAGAAGGATTCCATGGTAAGTGCCTTGGAGTATCCACATCTAAGGTTTAGGCACTAATGAGCAAATTGAACTATCAAGTGGTTGAGAACCTCACAGTGTAGGCATAACGACCCAATTATCAAGGTATGCTCTATGAAAAGCATGTCGTAAGGTGATGGGTTAAGTATCGCTCTCGTATTTAGTTGCCATCATTGAGTTTTGAATCCTGAGTAGATTGCCAGCGATAACCCAGAGGAAGTATAACACCTCCTTCCCGTAGGATAGAGATATTACTAACATTCATAACATAATGCCCGGTAAAGAGATTCATATCCTGAAATACCTCATTTATTGAAATTCATAAAAAATATTAAAACTGAATTGAACATGATTGTTTCGAAAACTGAACGTAACGTAAAAGAACATACCTAAACTAATCCTATGAGTGGCATAAAAGAAATCTAATTCTTGTGTGAATATCACTTATTCCTTCCTAAGTCTTTATACTAGGTTTATTCTTGGCCATCCAGCTCTGCGTCATTATAGACACCATCTGCGAGAATTAAACATGGAAGAAAATAAGAAGACAAACAAAAATGAGTCGAATACTCAGTAAGTAGCACATTATACCGTAAAATATAATCTGGCCTAGCATGGACTTAATTTCTGAAGACTCTTCACAACATATTTACACCATCACAGATTCACAATCATACACATAACATAACTTTCAAACTTTGCATACGTATACATATCATCACAAATTCACATGGTATATATATATTCATCATTAACATGAGCGGAAGTATACATAATCATGGCAAATATGTAACGTGAATGCATAATAACTTGTTTATCTTGTTTTAACATGGAGTGAAACACGCTTGGGTCCGTGTTTCACTTAACTGAATAACATGAAGTGAAACACGCTTGGGTCCATGTTCCACTTAACTGAATAACATGAAGTGAAACACGCTTGGGTCCGTGTTCCACTTAACTTGTGGTTAACCACGCTTGAGTCCGTGGCACTGTCTTAAAACTTATCTTTCTTAATGCATGAGAATCCATTAGGCTTCATGAATTTTCTTAACATGGCATTTTCTTGTACATGACATAGCATAACATGACATTTTCTTGTACATGGCATAACATGACATTTTCTTGTACATGACATAACATAACATGATCTGAACATTATATGACATTCCATGGCATACATGATCTAAGTACTACCTGGCATACATGATCTAAGTATTACATGAACAATGAGAATTCATTAAGCTTCATGAACTTCCTTAACATAGCATATTCTTGTACTTGGCATGGCATAACATGGCATTTTCTTGTACATGGTATAGATAACATGACATAATCATAACATGATCTGAACATTTTATAACATTCCATGGCACACATGATCTAAGTACTACATGAACATGACATACATGATCTAAGTACTACATGGCATACATGATCTAAGTGTTACATGAGCATGGCTTGCATAATCTGGCTATTCTATTACATGGCATACTTGACTTGAATTACTACATGAACATCTCATGACTTTCATATGATCTTAGTAACATTCAATCAATCAAACAAATTCATTCATTCAAGCATAATCTCATATTTCATCAAGATCGTGAAAGAAATCTAACCTTGACTTGTCTCTTAGCGTAACGTAGATAACCATCATAAGCACATCATATTTTTCTACATAACAATAATAACAATCATATTCACAGTACGCATGAATTTGTATGATCATACTATTTACCTCTTAGCATTGCGTCCTGATTTCCAACTTGTAGCACGTTACCTATAGGAGGTACTAGGTGTTACTAATTTCCTAGCAAAACGTGTCGTAATGCTCTATGTAATTAAATACGTATAATGGAATTTAACTAAAATAATAGGTTCCATAATATACTTTAAAATCCTTTAAATACCTTTTATAAAAATTGTGTCTATAGGCTCTTAATTATTCAAGTAGATAAAGTCCATGTAAAAGTAATGTTTTTCTGAGAATATAACCAACCCAATAAAATACTAAAACATGTTTTTGTAGAGCACCACTAGCCCACTTTAAACCATAAAACAGTTTCTGTCAACCCAAGTTCATCCACTTAAATTATCATATCTAGTCCTTTAAATATAAAATAGTAGAAAATATCTACATATTATGTATTTTATAAAATAGCACTGTAGTGATTTTGCAACTCAAGTTTAATAATATTGAAGGCCCACATTGGAAAACAGTCTTCTAAAATAATAAACCAGTTTCTGTAAGATTGGGTCCAGCTTAAAACATGGCCCGTGTAGATAATCGGCCCTCTTCAAGTTTATAAGGCTCCTGGCTAAAAGGCTTAAGGCCCATAGCCCATTCTAATATTAGTAAAGTAAAAGCCTTAAGGGCTGAGAAAGAAATGCTCCTGAGAGGAGCATCATGCGACGGAAGGCAACTCATTAAGAGAGGGACTGAGTGCGACTGCGGCTTTGGGTGGCTCGGAGTGACTGGCGACGCAACTGGGGGGGTCCCTAAGGTGGTGCGACACCGAGAGAGGGAGAGAGTTTAGAAAGAGAACCATCAAACCGAAAAACACTAGGGAGAGAAAATGGTGGCTGACGGCGATGGGCTTACTGGAAGGGAGTGGGCTCGACGGGGTTGGGCTGGCTTGCAGTTTTTGGCACCGTGGGTGGTGCTCCGATGTCCTATGGTGGTCGACGGCTGCTGGGCAGAAACTAAGGCTTATGCGAAATTGTTGTTCATCTGGGTATTTAGTGTGTTTAAAACAGTGGGTTTACGTGAGATTTTATAGACGATGGGGGAGGGAAACGACGTGACTCCTTAGAAGATATGCGACGTTTGAAGTTTGTTACACTTGGAAATTATTCCTACGAGGATACGGGTTCTGAGAGGATTTTGAGGAATCAAGTTGTGGTTTCAAACTAGGAAACTAATCTAATATGGAAACTAATGGAAACGACGTGACTCCTCAGGAAATCACTAATTTACTATTAGCATATTTTCTAAGATGATAATAGAAGTAAAATAAATAAATGTAAAATCTAATAAAATAATAATAATAATATGAACAATACATAAAACCTATCTTATGGCCTAATCTTAGGATCGGGTTGTTACAGGAAGGTGAGGATGATGTAAAGTCATCATGCTTCTTTTGTCCTAGGTGACACATGGCCACAATGGCTAGGACAAAGGCCGATCCCGTAAGGGTAAAGCTAACCCCCGAAAACCCATTCTTAGTTTGGATAGTAGGTTGCAACTTGCCTGCATAAAGCCTGAATCACTATTATCGCCAATTAGCAATATGTTGGTGAATTTGGGATGGAGGAAGTGGTAAGATGTTTTGGATCCCTTCCAAGAAAGGGAACTTCTCTATTTGATCATTTTATGGATCAACGCCACAATCCTTTTCCTGGGAGGAGTATTTGGAGGAGTAAGGCTCCTCTTAAGGATGCTTTATTTGTTTGGACAGCTTCCTTAGGGAAGATTCTGACTCAACCTAAGAAAACGATAGAGCATAGTAATTGATTAGGCTCCGTTTGGAAACAAAAGTGTTTTATCTCATCTCATCATTACAACTTTTTCAAATTCTCACGCAAACTATAATAAACAATTCAACTTTTCAAATCTCAAAACAATAATAATATTAAAAAATAATATTCTAACAATATTTTATTCAACTTTCAACTTTTATCTCAACTCACTATCCAAACCACACCAGTGTTGCATGTGAAGAAATGGAGAGATAGTAGATCATTTGCTTCTTCGTTGTGAGGTGGCTAGGGCCCTATAGGATGATATCTTCAGTAGAATGGGACTAGCATGTGTAACGCCCTAATGGAAGGTCCAAATCATATGGCCTATACTCCAAAAAGACTAGTCAATGATACAATTAGAGCTCTATTGAAACATTATAAAGAGCAAGAAATTCTCATTCCCAAGCAATGTGAGATCTCATATATCACCTACCCTTATCCTTATCATATGGGGTATCACAGTATGGGTTATGCTTGGGAAGGTGGTTGATCTCCCTGCCAGTTGGAATTGTAGCAATATGGAAGATGATCCCCATATGTCTGTTGTGGTGCATTTGGAGCGAAAAGAAGCCAGCTGGAGAGGTCTATACAACATCCCGCAAATTGTAACGTAATGAAAGATGGTCCCCATATGTCTACTGTGGTGCATTTGGAGGGAAAGGAACAATCGGAACTTTAAAGACAAGGAATGCTCACTGGATCAACTTATACGCTTCTTCTTCGATACATTATTGTTTTAGCAATTGCTATAGACTTTAACGGGCTCAACTTTCATGATTTTCTTGTATCTATTTTTAGTTATTGACTAGGTGTCTTCTCTTGTATGCTTCGTGTATACTTGGGCTATGCCTATTTTTAATTATTATAAATAACATTTATCTTACCTATAAAAGCAACATGGGAGTGAACGAAATTCAAGGGCCTTGTAGACGCTGCCTGCTAAACTATGGGAGCTCGCCATAGCGCATTGACTATGCTTCTATGTTTGATGGTTTTTTCCCTTATTTTATTAGTTTCTCATATTTGGAATGTTATAATTTTTGCCTCAATTTGTTCCAATCAATTTACATGGTCCAATGGCATAGCAAGACATTCACTTCTTGTGGCATACATGCATGCTTAAATTGTTCTATGATCATTTAGTAGGCCATGGTCTTCGTTTTTGAAAGAGTTAAAGGGAAATTTTCCCATTTGATACTCCAACATTAATTTATATAGCCTAGCATGGAAAAAAGGTTGTATAAGCAAGCTGACTTCAAAGTGCTTTCTATCTTATTAGGCCTTGGCTCAAGTGCCAAGGGCCTTGGTCTTAGGGGTACACTTCCCCCAGGTGTAAGGTTTGGACCCTTGGGTGCAAAGAAAGAAAGAAAGAATTCTAGGTGTCATGTTCCACTAGTGAAAACCGATGATTTGCCTGATTTGTGTGATGTGGGCGTGTTACATGGTCAAGGGTTTAACCGGGTAAAAAACATGTCGCATTTGCATGGTTGCAGAAATTCCTCATCATAACACACACACACACACACATATATTATGAAAGACACGGTGTAATGGCTTAAAATTTTTCCTATTGATTTACTAGGCTCCGTTTGGTTTCCCTCATTGGCCATGCAAATGTAGTTTGCCTTGGTTGGACTCCCTTGGCATGCTATCCTAACACATGGATGCACCTAATTCTAAATTTGGTGCTCATGCTACACCTTAAGGAGTTACTTCAGCTGTTATAGTTAATATTCTTCAACTTCTCAGCAATGTTTCATTTGACTCATTAGGTAAGGGGATTTGATTTTCAAGTGAAATACTCTTCGTTGTGGTGTATCTAGCAAGAAGATTCCGTGAGGTGTTGAGCAACACTTATGTTGTGGTTCTGATATCTAACTTAGGAATCAAATTGAATGCCTTAATTTTTAAAGGTCATGATAAATATTTATTTTTGTGACTTGGAAGCTAACTATGGTAGGGTCCTTCGGGCAAAAGGACTTGAACATTTTGATGGATATATTAAATTTTGGAATCAATAATTTGGAGGTGTTGCCTAAAATTGCTTTCTTTTGTTGGACTGCATCTCTTAGGAAAATATTGACTATGGAAAACTTAAGCGTGAACTCATTGTGATGGATTGGTGCTAGATGTGTTAGAAGAGTGGTGAATTTGTGAATCAGGGCAAGGATGTTATGGGCTAGGGTCTTTAAGGCCTTGTTTGTTTTCACAGATGAGTAAGATGAGTTGATATTAAAGTTAAAAATTGAATAAAATATTGTTAGAATATATTTTTTTAATATTATTTTTATTTTGGGATTTGAAAAAGTTGAATTGATTATTTTATTTTTTTGTGGGAATTTGGAAAAATTGTAATGATTAGATGAGATGATATGAGTTAAGAGGAGTTGTGAAAACAAACGAGGCTTAACAGGATTGGACTTGCATGGGTGATGCCTAGGAGGGTGGTGGACTTGTTTGGTTGTCGGAACGAGCGTCAGGGCAATTCTCAAATTGCTGATGTATGGTGATTGATCCTTTATGCCTCACGTGTTGTATTTGGCTTGAAAGGAATGGCCGGTGCTTTGAAAATAGGGAATGCTCTCTGGATGAGTTAAAAAGTTTCTTTTTCCATACTTTATATCTTTGGGCTTCTGCCAGTGTTTTCAATGGAGCTGGCTTACATGACTTTTTGTATCACTTTCTAGCTCCTAACTTGTGACTAGGTGTTGTATACTTTCTGTAGACTTGGGCTATGCCTATTTACTTATTTCAATAAATCTGATTTTGCTTACAAAAAAAAACATTAGTCTTACTAGAATTGATTAACTTGTCTAATACATGATACTTGTCAGGGTGCAGCCTAGTGGTCAAGGGGGAGCTTGGGATGAGTTGTATAGTTTTACATCAGGTGGGTGGGGCGTGTATACGGGGGTTGCTCCCCAGAGGTGGGTCTGAACAACATTCCTTGTTGAGCGTACACGTCTTAGAAAAAACTTGTCCTATACATAATGGCATGTTTTCATTTTTCAATAGCAACATGGAATCTTCTTATTGTTGGGAAAAAATATGTTGAATGCCTTCAGCTATCAAGTTGTTGGAATGAAGTTTCCACATACCTTTTTGCCTCAACCACAGGAATGCTTGGACCTTAGAGGTCGTGTACTTTCAGTATTGAATTTGAAATTGCTCCTGCAATAATTCTAGGATTGGTCGTGGCTACTAGCTTTTAAATTCTTGGAGCTTTTAAAACCCTGAGGGGTAGCTCAGCTGGTCCAGCCTTGGGTTTGCTCTCCAAGGGTCATCGGTTCGAGTCCCCTTAGGGCCATTGGAGGTTTACCTGGTCGTTAACTTCAGGGCACATGAGATTAGTAGAGGTGTGCGCAAGCTGGCTCGGACACCCACGGTTATTTAAAAAAAAAAAAAAAAAATTCTTGGAGCTTTTAAAATTTTAGGATTTAACTTACCTCCAATGGCCCTAATAAAGTTGGGTAGCACTCTTTTGTTCTCTAATAAAGTTTGTCTATCTTACAAAAAATATCTTTAAAAATTTATTGAACTTTACCTACTATACTGCAATCTGAGTGTGTAAATAGAATTTTGAATGTATCTGTTTAATATCAAGATAATGATTCAATTGTATATTAATTTCAAAAGGGTTTTGTTTAATGAAGCCTTGATTTCACACAACATCATTGCTAATGCAAAAAGTTTCATAAAATTCTAATATTTCCATATGTTTTGAATCATGCAGTTGAGAATGTCCATGATTACAAATGTGTTCTTGTAAAGAAATATTTCCTTTTAGGTTGGTCTGACTTGCAACCATAGGGACTAGGGATAATCCAAAATGATATTGCCTAGAAGGTTTTGACTGAGACTTTAAGGTAGAGCAATTGAATTGATATGCACATATACGGTGCTGGCATGTGCATGTGTGGTGCAAAAGGCAATCAAGGTGCAATGTGGCAATTCAGTGGAACATTTTACTCCAGCCTTTTCTGATGTTGAATTTTCAGCCTACCCAAGGACTTGGAATGCTACATGGTCTTACTAGAGCCTTGAGAAGGGCGCAAGAGGTTTGTAGCGTATATAGCCTTTTGGGCTATTTAATGTGTTAATGGGAAAGTGGAAGCCCACTCGATAAAGCCCACTTATTCCAGTTCAACATTAGTTAATGGCAAACTCTAGCCACTTACCAAAAACAAAAAGAAATGCACACTGACTGGAAATTTAAATTTAAATCTCAAATCAATCTAATCAGAAATGTGATTTCGAAACTTTTAGCTCCAGTACAGCTATGCTCCAAAAGATCCATTAAAATTTTCTAAATAATGAAATAAAATATCCATGCTGTAACAAATTGATTTTTCTTTTATCGGTGAACAAGAATTTTATTGATGAGAATGATAGGAATAGCCATGTACATATACAAGAGCAATACCCATGTTGTAACGAATTGATATTTGAGGGATGCATGCTACTGTGCAATTCCTCAAGTATGCACTTGTTCTTATTTATTGTGACATTGTAAACATGTGAAGTCTATGTTATTGGGCTAGCTGTGATAATATTGTTAGTTATGTTGCTTTCATATATATATATATATATATATATATATAAGTTCTGTTGCTTTCATGCAAGAGTTACTGGTTTTTACTGTTGATTTGTGGAGACGCTAGATGCTGGTAAAAAGTTCTGAATTTTATTTTTATACCGTGACCTAAGGAGCTTAACACCCTTGTTGACCTTTAACCGATGGGTTGCTCTTCTTCTAAATGTTTGCAGGTTCCACTAGCTCCCTTGCACAGGGATGATGCCCCCCTCTTTTCCAACAGCATCTGGCAGAATGAATCTCAGGGAGTTGTTGATCATCCGCCTGAGCGAGGAATCCCTACCATGATTACATGGAGCTATGGTGGTTCCAATGTTGCAGTTGAGGGATCTTGGGACAACTGGAAATCAAAGTAAGCACTGGTCACTTTTTTTTATCATAATTGACTTTATCTTGTGACATGTACGTGACATGTTGGACAAAGTATGTGACATGTTGTTCCATCTCATTGCAGGAAATTACTTCAGAGATCTGGTAAAGACCACTCAATTCTTATGGTCCTGCCATCAGGTATATTCCATTACAGGTTCATTGTTGATGGTGAATGGAGATATATCCCAGATCTTCCTTTTGCAGCTGACGAAATCGGCCGTGTTTGTAATCTTCTCGATGTTCATGTATGTGTCTTGCTTCTCCTTCATATAGCCTCTATATTCTCCTCAAGTTTGTTGTCTTTATCCCACAGTCAAGATCATTCAGGTGGTGGATGTAAGAAGGGTGGGTATGTTCTGAAGCATGCCAATCAGACCTGTAGTTGTGACAAAGAGCAAGAGAGACGGAGATTGACAAGAAAATGTTATGCAGCATGTACATGGGCTACTTATAATGATCTAAATGCCATGAACGGAAATGGAAGTTACGCACCGACAAAACAACACTAATACATGCAGTAGGGTAATTAAGTCGTGTTGTGTAAGAATAATAGTAGTTACACTAACCAATTAATTAATGTGACACCAATCAAGGAGCTGGATCACCATGACTTCAACCAATTTTTAAATTTCTAATAACTAGGAATGTCACAATTTAGTCAGTCAAATTACTCTCAAAAAAACTTTCTTCGATGACATCACTGTTTTGGACTTCTTTCTTAGCTGATATCTAATGAATTATATGGTTTAAGATCTATTTTCATACACCGCTATTACAATCATCTAACTTTCCTCTGTTAGCTTTTGTTGTTTTGTGCAGGATCATGTGCCTGAAAACCTTGAGAGCGTGGCTGAGTTTGAGGCTCCACCTTCACCAGACTACAGCTATAGTCAGGTTTTACCAGCAGAGGAGGATTTTGCAAAGGAGCCTGTGGCTGTTCCGGCCCAACTGCATCTAACCGTCCTGGGTATGGAGAACTCAGATGAAGCTTCTTCTTCAAAGCCTCGGCATGTTGTGCTCAATCACGTTTTCATGGAGAAAGGTTGGGCTTCTCAGTCTGTGGTTGCCTTGGGACTAACCCATCGGTTCCAGTCTAAATATGTCACGGTTGTCCTCTACAAACCACTCAAAAGGTAGAACTCCCACTTTTGAAGCTCAATTCTGCAAATGAAAAGATTGAAAAATGATTTTACAGTTAACCGTGAAGGTATCTTTGTCTATAGAACATCTCCATATTTTAACTCGTGACCATGTTCTGTCACACAGCACACCTTAATTTCATCCTTTGCTTATGGAACCCTTTTTCCTTCCTGTAAATAGTGGAAAACAATGATCTACTTTCCACAGCTTTGTTTATCTTTTTTCTTTTCTTTCTTTTGTTTTTTTTTTTATTTTTTTTTTATTTAAATTGGTAGAATTGCTTGTGGTGTAATTGATCGGTTTTAGTAAACTCCATCATAAATGCATGTTCTCAATCTTACTTCGATTCACTGTCTTATACTTTTAGTTGACGGGGAAGTAGGGGAGGATTCATGGGTTTAAGAATCGTTTCAACTATGTAGCTTGCTACGCCTGGTGCCATAAAAGGATTTTAGAAGGGGACAGGAAAGCTATGAGATAGAAGAATGTGGGGTTGGCTTTAAAATTCTTGATTTTAGCATTATGCTACTGATTTTAGGATTTGTAACTTTGTAGTTTAGGGTATTTTATGAGTAATATTTTTTCATCTTAAGCCATTATTTTTTATTAAATATATGTAAATATTTTAATTTATTGATATCTTTGTATAAGCATTCAGAGATGAGATGAGTTGAGATAGATTAGAGTGGTTTTTGAATTCAAATGGGGCAAAACCCTGAGAACACTGTACACCACTATGGAACCATGCCCGTGCCCTTCGTATACAACCTGAAAAGATACTGTTTGGAATATACGGGTAGAACACTCGATGTTGTGAGTAATAGATATTTTAATTGTAGGGTTTTTATTAAAAAGTTCTATCAGAAATCTATTTACTGTTTGATAAACATGTCTAAAGTGTTTTTAAACATGTTAACAGTTTTTATCAGCATCTCGCATGATCGTTAAAGTTGCTTTTCAACAAATGCTTTGATTTGAGTTTTTTAAAAAAGTGAGTTTTAGCTTTTTCAATTACTTTTTATAAAGAGTAATAGTCCATACAATTCTAGCGTGTGCAATTTCTATCTATTCTCTTTGAGAAAAAATGAGATCTATTATTGAAAAAATAATTTCTTTACGTGGGTGTTAGATTTATGTACTTTTTCAAAGGAGGTGTGTAAGACTTGCACACTTTAAGATTATCTTATAAATATGATTTGTCTTTTATAAATCTATCAAGCATACAAACTTTTCTTTAAAACGTTACAATCTCTAAAACATTAGAATCACGTGTATAATATTCACTGCACCATACTTTGTGAATATTTGTCTTTAGATTATTTGAAGTTCTGAACGCATTAGAAAAAGTGAAAAATATTTGATCAGAAAAGATGCAACAATTTTTTTTTTTTTTTTTTTTAATCTTTATCAGTCAAAACAGAGAAACAAACGAGTAAAAGAACTTTCTGTAATCCAAGTCCTGAAATAAGAAATGATACAGACAAAATCATTTATAATTTTTACACAATTTTTAATAAAATATTATTATTTTTTAATTCAAACCCATCACAATCAAATAAAATCCAACGAATTAAAAATTAATAATATTTTTATAAAAAAAGTTATTGAACTAGTGTATATATGTTTTTGTCACGAAAGATTCAAGATTTTGCTTTAGGCTGCAAAAAGGCACGTAGGAAGTAAGGGTTTTTAAGCCATAAAACCTAAAAGCGACGCTTGAAGGGATGTCTATTATAATGTGCGTTGTACTTTTTTTTGAACTGAGAATAACTTTATAGCATAAAACGAATTACAAAGTTTCTGAGGAAACTATTTGGTTAATACAAACAGGTATACCCTCAAGATTATACAGATCATTTTCACATAAAAAATAATTCTTGGCTAGCACGTGAGCAGCCATATTAGTATCCCTTTTAGTATGACAAATACTCCAAGTTGCAAATGATGCTAACACATTTCTAGTGTCTTCAATGATTAAACCACCTGGACTCCAATCCTCCAAGGAATTCTGTATCTTCTCGACCACCTGTATTGAATCACCTTCAAGAATAAATTCATGAATCCTGGTTTCTTTACAGAAGAGAACATCCAACATCAAGGCATAAGCCTATGCAATACAGTGCCCTTTTAGGATCTCTTGAACTTCAAAAATTGATTTCAAAATAATCTCCATGAATTGGTCAATTATGTCAAAACGATTCTCAAATGTTAGAATTTCTTCCACTATGGGTAACCTGTAGTACTTACACTTTCCTTCTAGGATATCCTAGACATCTTTTAACAAGAGCAAGATAGTTTCCATATAAAAACCTGCTATCCTAAAATGGGCCTCCACTGTATACTCGATCTCAATAGTATCAGGCTAGCCTTCCATCTTACCTTCAGTCTTCTGAACTGGATACAACTTCTACCATTCCAGGGGAAATGACAGTGGAAATTATCACAGTGAGATTTGAAGAAATCCCAACAAGTTATGTAAAAAACGTACACAAAGATAACATAAACATGCATAAAGTAAACATGAATATGGATGCATGAGCATAAACGTGCAATTTCATAAGCAATAGTTTTCAACCATTCGGACTCTTTTTCAAACACATGACAATTTGTAGTAACAGAAAAATAGTGTAATCATTTGTTTCCATATTCATTCGTAGACTCTTATCTTATACTTACTTACGAATATCTGGCGGTCACCTCACAACCGTGTGCACTTGCTAGTTACTGCATCACATCACTAGCCTCTTGACTAGTTGTGAGTACGTCATATTTTAGGCACCCAAGTAGATCAAAATTATTTTACCATGAGCCCTCTTATGCTCTTGGCAGATCGACCCGCCTTCACCAAAAGTTTACAATTAATATGGCAGATCACATCGCCATCACAGTACTTATCACTTTTCACACCCACTAGTATTAAGCGCTACGACTTCGCTCTGGAAAGCTTTTGGTTCCTTCCAAAGCTTGTTGACTGTACTTTGTCAACCCAAGGCTACCACTCCATTTTTATTCACTCCAGAGTGGATAGGGAAATTCTACTAAGATATTTCCCCATCCTAGGATTAGGTCATGTCAAAAGTCTTCTAGATGCATAATCCTAACATGTAACTCTTTCATGTGATCTTATCATGTCATTTGAATGACATGTATCATGGCACAATATTTAGTGATCCTAATATATGAGCGACTTGGAATAATTAAAACATTCACTTAAACATATTCACAATGACAACATATATCATGAACAAGAAACTTTATTATCAATGAGTCAAGCAATATAGCATAGCATAGCCGAACATGAATCAACATTTCAAACAACAGATCATAAATGCATCGTTTACTCGATAAACATGATTATATTATCCAAAAGTAAGTTAGAGGCTAACTTACAAAACTTCAATTTTAGTAATAATGCCAACGAACAAGCAAGTTGAAAAGTATATGCTTTAAATATTAGAACTTGATTTGAAAGAAATCCTTATACTATCATGCTAACCCGTGTACTTAGTGGATCTAGAAATCCATTGCTAAATACTGCCAAATCCATTTGGCCATAGTAGTTATTAACCCTTCCAATTTCATTCTTAAGCATGCACTTGTTTTATACATGACAAAAACCCTAAATGACAATAGGATTGTTACCAAGCTTCACCTTCATGGACAAGAACCCTAGTAAACTGAATAGCTTTTAAAATGAAAATAAGTTTGTGACAAAACCTTGCTTCCATGGGCAAGAACTCTAATAGGCCGAATATTGCTAGGTTTGTTATAACAGGTCCACTTTGGAGCGATGTGTTGTTCTCCTGGGATTAATGGACACGTAAGCACTCTACACAATAAATTAATGAGCCGCATCATAGCAGATTTCTAGCAAAAGAAAACCTGAGATTTCTTTCTCTTTCTCATGATCTGTTGTTTGTGTTGTTTACATTTTGCCTCTCTCTCAACTCACTAACTCCCAATGATTTCTTTCTCCACTCTCAATCGCTACGATTTTTTCTATTGTAACATGAGATGAGACCACTTTTGCAGTAGAAATTAACTCTCCCTTTTCTCATACCCACTTTGGATGCAACTTGGGGGTTTCAACATAATGGCATAATCAAATGGGTGCTACTACAGTCACCGAAGATGGGCACAAAAGTTTTTTATCGAATGACATGTCCCTCTTGAGTGGCATGCCACGTGAATTTAAAAAAAAATTAAAAAAAATGAAAAAAAAAACCCTGCCATTTGTCCCTCTCCTCTCATTGTATTTCTACAGCTTACAAGTGTCGGCCTTGCTTTCTCCCTCTATTTCCGGCACGGACCTCTGGTTCTAGTCCACCTTCCGCCGGCCTCATTTTCCCCCCTCTTTCGAGCGGTAGTTTTTTCTCCATCTTTTTCTCTATTTTTACTCAAATGTTAGGGTTTTTATCTACAAATATTATGAAAAATCAGTGCTCAAAAACATAAAATCTGTTTGGAAATAAAAACTCACCAGGAATTAAATAATAAAAGAAGTTGTTTTGATTTTCTGTCCTACTGAGCCTTTTGTGTTGGAGAATTTTGGACCTTACATTTTTGTCTGGTTAAGGTTGTTCAAATTTCACGTATATAGTTTTGGACCTTAGAATTTTGGACGTATACAGTTTATTACTGTATTATTTGTATATATTTGTATATATTATTTCATTTGTTGATGGATACCAAGGTGGACCAAGTCTTAAAGATCTTTTGCAAGTTTTAGATGAGGCATTCACAAGATCGAGAGCTAAGAAGTGTAAGGAAGCAATGTAAGGATTGGTGCAAACCACTTGAAATGAGGCTATCAAGAGCCGAATATTCAAAATGGGCTTGAGAGAAGAAAATCCAATGATCATCAATGTGATACAAGCTATGGAAGAGTACAACATAAATTAGGGCCTATTGTTATGTTTATGTGATTGAAGACCTTGGACTTATTTATTTAATTAAAGGGGCTTATTTTATTAGTTATAGGAATTAGTCTGGAATAATTGGGTTTGAGGATGCTTGACCCACATATGTCTTGTTTGTTATGAACTAGGGTTTTTGGGAAGGCCTTGTATTTTGGCCAATGGCTTGTTTGAAAAGTTACTTTTTAAGAACTATGGTTTAAAGAGGTATTGTAGCGAGTTAATATAACCGTGATACTATTCATCCAGGGGTATTTTTGGAAGAAATTGCTTTATTTTGGCTAGTTTTTTAATTAAGTTTTGGTTTAAATATTCTTGGTAGCCCAATTTTTAAGAAGTTTATGAAATTTGTTGAAATCATTCATTTTGAGTTAAGTTTATCTCCTCTTGTTCTTGAATGAACTTTTAAACTTATCAAAAGTAAATTACAACTTTTGTGACGTTCTTCCTTATAATTTAGGTTCTTGAGACAGGTTCTTCACCGAGTTTAGATTTTCATATAATCTAGGTTCTTGAAACGAGTTCCTCAATGGGTCTAAATTTTTCATTGACTTGATTTTGACTTTGGGTAAGTTTTCAAATTGATTGTGGATTCAAGGGATTCCATTCCTGCGGGTTCATATCATTTGGTATTCAGAGCAAGGTTTCCAATCAGTTCTGATTCTATCTTTTAATTCTTGCATATTTAAATTTAATTCTAGGGCTTCATTGTTCTAGGGTTGCAAAAAAAAAAAAGTAGGCTGCTAAAATTCTTAGAGTTTTTAGTTTGGCTAAAATTTACATCACGTAGGGTTTCTTGCATCTCTAAGTTTGCCAATTGCTTGAAGTGTCGTTCCATTGATTCTCTTCTACTTCATTGTCAATTCTTGTGTGTTTGAATTCAATTCCTTGATTATTACTATTTGTGATTGAATTAGAGAAAAGTAGAGAAATGAAATGAAATGAAAAGAAAAGAAAGGAAAGGAAAAAAAAAAGGAAAAAAAAGAAATTTAAAAAAAAAATGGTAGCATATTCAAATGTTGTTACATAGTTACAACAAAGAGAAAGAATGGCATTTGTTCATTAAGCTTTATCATCAAAGTGGCTGAATACATCTTTTTAATTGGTATCTTGTTTTATAATTACTTTCCCTTATATAAATTCCTTGATTTTCATGTCATTTTATTATTTTCTTATTTCTTGGATCTATATTACTAGTTGGATTAAAACAATGTTGTATTGTTTTGATTTACTTTAACTAGTTCATAAAGAACTTGAGCAAGAAAACTCTTGAGGTAAAAGGCAAGAGAGTGTGAGACTATTATTGGAAAAAAATCAATTAAGAGTGAAGCACAAGTGGAGTGCCATTATTTGAGTGTCAACACGTAAGGGAGTGTGAGGTTTTTATCACTAACATTCGTTTTGTGCAGCACATTACGATGTCTCATATGAGTAACTCATCACCAAAAGGGATGGCAGATAACTCATCTTTTGTGTTGCAAGCCATGCAACAACAGTTTGACTGGTTAAACTTATTGTTGGGTGAAGTAAGGGATAAGATGGATCATCAAGAAGTAGTGACTAGAAATCTGCAAGGTGGGAGGGATAGGAGGCGACGTGAGCCTAGTATTGAAAATGGGTCTAATAATGGGTTTGAGAATGGGTATGAGAATGAAGAGTATGGTGAGGATGAGGAAGACCTAACATCTGAAGTTGGATTGGGTAGACATAGAGGAGTTAGGTGTGAAAAAAGACTTAGGAGAAACCTAGGAGGTTAAGATGGAGTAGATAGGAACCTTGAGAGCATCAAAATGAAAATATCATCCTTCTAAGGTAGAACTGATCCTGAAGTTTATTTAGAGTGGAAGAAAAGAATAGAGTTGGTGTTTGATTGTCATGATTACTCTGAGGAGAAGAAGATGAAGTTGGCAGTAATTGAATTCACTGATTATACGATTATTTGGTGGGATCAATTAGTGACCAATAGGATGAGGATCTTGAGAGACCTGTAGAAACATGAAGAGAGTTTAAAGCTATCATGAGGCAGAGATTTTTACCTAACTACTACTATAGAGACCTCTACCAAAAACTACAAAATCTTACATAGAGGTCTAAAAGTGTAGAGGATTACCATAAGGAGATGGAGGTGGCTATAATTCGGGCTAATGTAGTGGAGGATCGGGAAGCTACGATGGCTAGATTTTTTAGTGGATTGAATAGGGAGATAGCCAATGTAGTTGAGTTGCAAAATTATGTGGAGGTAGAGGACATGGTGCACATGGCTATGAAGGTGAAGAAACAGTTAAAAAGAAATGGTACAACAATGTATACTTCGGTTTCTAGCACTCTTTAGAAACTAAAGTGAGACAAAAATTATCAAACTGTAACAAATGGGAAGACCGAACCACCTAAGGGGAAAGATGAGGGAACTAACAACAAATGCAAAGTAGAATCTCAACCTTCACGAAATAGAGATATTAAATGTTTTAAGTGTTTAAGTACAGGGCACATCGCATCTTAATTTCCAAATATGCAAATAATGATTATGCATGACAATAAAGAGGTGATGATTGAGAGTGAGGGTGATAGTGAGGAGATGCCCGGGTTGGTTGATACTAGTGATGATGATAGAGTGGAGTACCCCGTGACAGGTGAATCTCTTGTTGCCAGAGGTGCTCTCAATACAAAAATCAAGGTGAATGATATGGAGCAGCAGAAAGACAACATTTTCCATACTAGATGCCATAGAAAAAACAAGGCATGTAGTATGATCATTGATGGGGGAGTTGTACTAATGCTGCTAGCACTATTTTAATTGAGAAATTAAATTTGTCTACATTTAAACACTTTAGACTATACAAATTGCAATGGTTGAATGATTGTGAGGAGGTTAGGGTAAATATGCAAGTGTTAATTTCTTTTTCAATTAGGAAATACATAGATGAAGTGTTTTGTGATGTAGTGCCTATGCATGCTGGCCATATTTTGTTGGGAAGGTTATGGCAATATGATAGGAAAGTGATTCATGACGGGTTCAAGAATATGTATACTTTGGTAAAAGACAATAAGACCATTACTCTTGTACCATTGATTCGAAGATAAGTGTATAAAGATCAAGTGAAATTGAAAAGAGAGAATAAGTTGAAAAACACTTATGAGGCCGATAGTTCAAATAAAGAAGATGAAAAAGAGAGTGAAAGAAAAAAAGAGGGTGAAAAGAAATGAGAGTGAAAAAAATGAGAGAAAAACAAAGAGAAAAGTGAGTTTTTATGCTAAGAAAAAATTTACTACTAACGAACTTGACGAAGCATTGCCTAGTGTTGTTGTCTCTTTGTTGCAGGGATATGAGGTCATGATTCATTGTGGTATGTTTAGTGGATTGCCACCTATTAGAGAAATAGAGCATTACATTGATTTTGTACCCAGTGCGACAATTCCTACCCGACCTTTCTTTGACGAACATGTGTCCTTGAAGTACTTGAAGGGATAAGGTAAGTTGAATAGAATGCATGCCAAGTGGGAATAATTCATTGATACCTTTCCTCCTGTAACCAAATACAAACAAGGTAAGGAAAATTTTATGGTTGATGTTTTAGCAAGAAGGTATATCTTTGTCTTCATTTTAGATGTAAAATTATAGAAATTTGAATATGATAATGAATTGCATGCTAATGATGATGACTTTGCTAGTGTGTATGAAGCGTGTGCGAAGATATCGTTTGATAAATGCTATAGACTAGATTGGTATTTATTTAGAGAAAATAAACTTTGTAAGCCTACTAGTCTTATGCGTGAAATGCTAGTGCATGGATGTGGTTTGTTGAGTCATTATGGTCTAAAAAGGATTTTAAACGTGTTGTGTGACCATGGGTGGGAGTATTGCTTGCCATTTATTGAGTTAATTGGAATGGTTATTTTGGTGCAAGGAAAACTTTAAATGTGTTTCATGAACGTTTATGGGAGTATCATTTGCCATTTATTGACTTGTTGCATGAACGTTTGCGAGAGTATCATTTGTCCTTATTAAAGTTTGCATATAATAGGATCATGCATACTACTATTTCTTATTCTTCTTTTGAAGTTGTTTATGGTTTTAATCCACTTACTCCTTTAGTTTTGATGTTTTTGCTTGTTGATGACAGGAATAACTTGGATGTACTTTTCCAATTTCTTAAAAAACTTAATGAAAATTCATATCAAGTGGATCTTCCAGGTAAGTATCATATTTTTGCTACTTTCAATATTTCTGATCTTTTTTCCTTTGATGCAAGTGAAGATTCGAGATCGAATCATTTTAAGGAGATGGAGAATGATGGACACCAAGATGGACCAAGTCTTAAATATCCCTTGCAAGTTTCAAATGGGGCAATCATAAGATCGAGAGCTAAGAAGTGCAAGGAAGCAATGCAAGGATTGGTGCAATCCACTTGGGACGAGGCTAGCAAAAGCCGAATATTCAAAATGAGCTTGAGAAAAGGAAATCCAATGACCATCCATGTGATACAAGCTATGAAAGAGTTCAACATAAATTAGGGCCTATTATTATGTTTATGTGATTGAAAGCCTTAGATTTTGTTTATTTAATTAAATGGGTTTATTTTATTAGTTATATGAATTAGTCTAGAATACTTAGACTTAAGGATACTTAGTCTACATATGTCTTATTTCTTATGAACTAGAGTTTTTGGAAATACTTTGCATTTTAGCCAATGGCTTATTTGAAAAGTTACTTTTTAGAAACTAGGGTTTTTAAAAGTACTGTAACGAGTTACTGTAGCCTCATTTTTGGAAGCCTCATCCAGGGGTATTTTTAGAAGGAAGAGCTTTATTTTGGTTAGGGTTTTAATTAGGTTATGATTTAAATACTCTTGGTAGCCTCATTTTTAAGAAGTTTATGAAATTTGATGAATTTATTCGTTGTGAGTTGAGTTTATCTTCTCTTGTTTTTTAATAAACTTTTAAATTATCAAAGGTAAATCGCAATTTTTGTGGTGTTCTTTCTTATAATTTAGGTTCTTGAGACAAGTTCTTTAACGGGTCTAGATTTTCATATAATCTAAGTTCTTGAAACGAGTTTCTTAATGGGTCTAAATTTTTCATTGGCTTGGTTTTGACTTTCTTGAGTGAGTTTTTAAATTGATTGTGGGTTCAAGGGATTTCATTCTTGTGGGTTCATATCATTTGTATAAATACTCATAAGCATTAATAATGAACTTCAAAGAGTTGGTCCAACTTTTTGTTTGTTTCCCCACTTTTTTTCCTTTTTTTCTTGGGTAAGATAGTGATCCCTATTCGTTTCCTATTGCAAATGACCCTTTGCAATTGGCTTATTCATCATTTCAATTGCATCAGACCATAGCTTCTTCTTGTCAAGAGTTACATGAAAATAATTTTTATATATTTTGTTGTGTTTAGTGATTTCTGCTTATCTTAAATCTCCATGGGTGTTGTGGTCTATTACTTTCTCCATGGGTGGCCTACATGGCAAGACAACATTGGTCGCTATTATTTGGGCATTAACGGAATGACCGGTGAGAAGATTTTCTCTTGTTATAAACCTTTTACTCATATGGACAAAAATCCTAATAGGCTGAATAGCAACAAATACAACGAAACCAATCTCCTTCTTAGCCATCGTTAGAAAGTTGTTAAACAAATGGTATATGCAAAATAATCGAACCCAACATATTTATACATCATATCTCATACATTTTTCTTCATTTTCTCTTTTGATTTTAAAGACAAAGAAAGACTCAACACCTTTAGGACTTTATATTTGAAAACTTTGGATGGAAAAATTCATATTCCATGAAACTAGAAAAAAGCATTGGAGAGTGAAGTTTGCTTTACCTAGCTAGTCCCTTGAATGCTTGGCTTCTAAAACTCCTCACTTCATGCAAGGTAGTAGTGGTTTAGTGATTGGATTGAAGAAGAAGCAACTACGGTTTTCTTAGGGTTGGGTGTGAGAAGGGAAAAGGAGAAAGTGTGAGGAAAAATCTAATGGAAACAAAGTGACCTTCCGGTTTCTCCTCTAAGGTGTAACCCGTTGGCCATTAATAGTTAGGGTTTAAATACCCTTTTGATTTTCTATGCTTTTCTCTCTCCCATCATTGTTCTATTTCAAAAGTCCAAAAGCCTCACACTCTATCTCATACATGGCTGCCAAAGGGCTTAGCTAAAGCCTTATCATTTCCTCTCTTGATCTCATAAGTCATCATTCCATGAGCACCAAGTGTCATGGCCGAGTACCACTCTTCTTCCTTCATCATTTCCCTCTCTTGGAAAGCTAAGGATTTCATATATGCATGGGCGCCAAGTGACATGTTCTTACCAAAACCAAAACCTCTCACTCTTCCTCATCATTGGCTTCCTCGGAAAGGGATTCCATTGTATGAATGCATAGTGGCATCCCATTACCACAACCGAAAATCCCTCTCTATCTCCCTCATCATTGTCTGTTTTGGGAATCTAAGGGACCATTGAACCACTAGTGCATAGTTGCCAAGTGATGGCATGGAAGGTGGTAGTCGTGTGGGTGGCGTGTGCCTTTCGTGTGTCCCTTCCTCTCCCACTCAATCTTGTCCCAACTTCTTCTTACATCATTTATTTTGTTGACCAAACCTAGATTTGATTGGCTCCCTAGGTGCACGCATGGATCTCCTTCACTCAGCCTCATCATTAGTCTATTGGAGTTCTAAAGGATAGGTTGCATGTGTGCCAAGTGGCATAACTAAATCATCATCCTTCTTCTTTCTCATTGATTGTTTTCTTGAAACTCAGGAATATTGTATATAGATGCCAAATGGCATGGTTCTACCCAAAATTGAGAACCCTTCATCTCCCTCATAAAAGCTTCCTAAAACTCTAAAAGACTTCTGCACGTGGATGCTAAGTTTGATCCTTATACTTAAATAAAAAATCACATGACTGTAAAAGGACTTGGGCGGCTATCCATTCAAAAGTGTAAGGAACACTCTTAAAAAGTTTTTAATAAGTAAGTTCTAATTTTTCATGGGCCTAAAGGTCCACTAATATTATAATTACTTGGGCCCAAAAAAATGCTAAACATGACCTCAAAATCCTAGCTTTAAATCGAGGTATCACACGAATAAAATTAATTGATTATAGTGTGTGACGATGATTACATGGAATAATATATAACCATCACAATGGTCCATGATATTGCAAGGTGGTAAAGTATCTCTAGTGTATTTAGAGCAAGTAATAAAACATCATAAACCAGTCACAAAAATATAAGCTTAATGGCAAGCAAAATACATTATGACCTCATATCATAAAACCATCTAATTATAATCTTCATATCACTTCTAGATACAGTTTACACAACCGTGTATATATTAAAAAACAGAAAATGAACTTATGCTAATTTTTAAATGACACACATACCATCACCTTATGTTCAAACACATGACAACAACACATACATGCTTATTTGTACATAAGAACCCTAAGATCCTTATTTTGACTAATGTGACACCCATAATTTCCGCTTGTGATGTTATGAAGACTTAAAGTATTAGAACATGTAACGAACGGTCACATATCCCCATTTGTGACAGATAATATGTAATGCAACTTATAATATGTCTAGCAATATATAATAATCGTAGTGGAATTGTGAGTTATAAAATTTTTGTAGCAGAATGACTGAAAACATAATATTATATAAAAACAGCCATCATCAACACTTCATTAATTGTCCATAGTATGGGGCAGTCAGGACCATCTCTCTTATGCACTAAATGGCCTGGGCCCATCTCCAAAAACATCACAATCAACTTCAGCTGGCAGTCGAGAACCAATTCTGCTTCAATCATTTTCAGTCAAGGGTTTGCATTCATCATCATGATATGGTCTTCCTTCAACTTCTACCATCCCAAATGGAATGGTAGTTGAAACTAATAGAGTGAGATTCCTTGAAATCTCAATAAGTTAACAACCAATATACATAAAGATAACATAGACATGTAGATAATAAACATGAAGTGAATGCATGAGATGCAGGGAAAATATTTGCTTGGTAATCCAGATTTTTCAACATTTTTTAGAGAATTAAGATACACATGTTCTTACAGAGAATATACATTTTCTTTTCTTTCATTTTCATTTCATTTATTTCTTAACATATAGTAACAGGAGAGAAGAATAAACTTTGTGAGTATGCTGCCAACAACTTTGAGTTTTGCTACTCATCATCTATACACACCACACATCACATTTTTTTAAAAACTAATTAAATTCTTCTATTTATCATCCATATGCCACATTTTTAGTAAGAGAAAAAAGTGTGTGATGTGTGAGATAATGAATATAATTTTTCAACAACTTTTACATACACTATAAATATAATAATATATGTTGCTTGTTTTTCTGTTTCCACATTTTGTGGCTCTTGATCTTTTGAATCATTACCAATCCCTCTTCATCTCCTGATTGGTCCATATACAATATTCTCTCAGGCATCTTCTCGCTACTAAAGTCTTTCAAGAGATGGTCTACTCTGAAAATCCATCGACACCAGAATCAATGGGTGCATAACTTGGCATAATAGGTCGCAACAAACAATGTGTTTAACTGCATACCCCTTATTAAATTTCAATGTGTGTTGAAATTTTAAAGTGGAAAGGATCCACCTAGTACTAGCTCTTTTTCTTAAGCCAGACTGTATAAGTATCTCTTTTTCCTTATTATATATATATATATATATATATATATATATATATGATGATCATGCTTGCTTAAAAAAATAAGTGACAAGTGCTATATATGCTGGTCTCTGACTCTCCAGTGACAAATGCTTCTTCATTTCAAACTAGTTTTTGAGAGAGAAAAGTTCCAAAATAATTCTACAATAATTTTTATGAGTCATTCTACATACAATCGTGAAGTGCGTAAACGTCGCGTAATCGTTTTGGAAAAGTGTTAGGTTCACTATTCATATAGGTCTCATATTTTATTCATTTTTTTCAAAACAATTACAAAAGTTAAGAATCAGACAGAAACCAAGAAATTTGAAAAACTATAATGAAAAATAAAAAGAGTAAAAAATAAAAGGGCCACAGGGCCACAAGTACCTCTTTGATCTCTTTTTAGGGGATGTTTGGATTCAAAAACACTCTCATTTGATCTTATCTCATCTAATTATTATAATTTTTTCAAAATTTCAAACAAAATATAATAAACAATTCAATTTTTTCAAATCCTAAAATAAAAATTATATTAAAAAATTATATTCTAACAATATTTTATTTAACTTTTATCTCATCTTATTTGATTATCCAATTTCACCCCTTTTCCCATTTTTTTTATTATTTTTTTATGTTTTTTAAATTTTGATTCGTTTGGATACATTCGAGGACTTCATAATAAGAATCGCAACAATAGTCTTTAATTCGCTTATTAAACTCTATAAATCTACTATTTGTGTAAGAGAATATAGCCTAGAAAAAAAATGAAAATAATTTACATAACATTTTTCAAAATATTTTATGCAACTATGTTTTAAATGATAGATATTTTTATAAAACATCTTATAAAAGTAATATTATTTTATAAAAATATTTTCATTATATAATATTATCATATAATATACTATGTATATATTGTTACTCCAAAAAAAAAAAAAAATACCCTAATCAGTATCGAATTACGTACGTACAAAAGTCAGCATCCATGCAGACGTAACACCAGTACTCTTCCGCCGGGCTGCACGATGTATCCATCCATCCAATAGCTACATTAATTGGCGGCCATTCAATCAATTTTATTTTTTCCTGCATTCTGACTTTCAGTGCCATTCCCATCTGAAAGCTGCATTTTGCTGATTCCCTCCCTTGACCGCACTGCCACCAAGACTTGGGAGTTGGAATTCTCCACATGCAACGTGCAGTAGTAATACTCTTGCTCCCAGTCAAAGCGTTGAACATATATTTATTTATTTATGGCGATCTGGACCACCATCCCCCCATAGTTAGCCATTGGATTGAAAAACCTTATTTTTATTCATTCAATTGCCTGAAGGATGCCCTACTTTCGAGTCCGTTTGACCAACCATCTATTCAGCTGCATCCGCGCAGCTGCCATTTTCGACATTTTCTGTGTATGAAATGGACTGCATGCATTCGATATCTTTGCATATATATTCATTACTTCATTTTTCCATGGGGTTTGAGGACTACTGCTGCCTGTCATGCAATCAATAATGGGAAACTGCTTCGGACAATCTGCCAAGTGTGCTCATGTTTCTTCGAATTTTTCTGGTGACTACTTACTTCATTCGTTTTTCATTGCTCATTTCTTCCCTCTTTTTTTATTCTGTAATCTTTACAGTTTTATCTCTTCCATTAATTTGATTGAGTTCTGAAAGACTTCTTGAGGATATGAGCTTCAGAATTACAATGAAGCGATTATGGTTTTTACTATTATTCCATACATATTTGAGTTGCTGCCTAGCTATCTGAATATTTCAAACTTTTTCTGGGTTTTTTCATTACCATCTAGCTCTCTTTTATTTTCAGGAAGTACTACAGAGCGTCATTCCAAGGCAAAACTTCAGGATTCCACCGCTTCAAGCTATGAGAAAACAGTACCTTTGGGAAATTCGAAAACAAAATCTTGTATAAACTGCAAGGCCGATGCATCTATCAGCGACAAACTCAAGTCCTTTAGCTTCATTGATCTGAAGAATGCAACCAAGAATTTCCCCCCAGAAAGTTTACTTGGAGAAGGAGGGTTCGGGTGCGTATTCAAAGGATGGATTGATGAGAACACTTTGGCTCCCACAAAACCGGGAACTGGGTTGGCAGTGGCAATAAAGAGACTCAAGCCAGAGAGCTTTCAAGGCCACAAGGAATGGCTTGTACGTACTGCAACGTTTTGACTCCAAAATTAAGCTGTTTTTCTTCTCCTTAATTTGGGGCGGGCGCCCTTAGAAAATCTTCAACTCTGAATTTGGTCTGTTTTGAATCTCTCAAATTGGCAGGCAGAAGTGAATTATCTAGAACAACATCACCATGAAAATCTTGTGAAACTCATTGGTTACTGCTCAGAGTCTGAGAAAAAACTCCTCGTATACGAATTTATGCCTAAAGGAAGCTTGGAGAATCATTTATTCAGAAGTAAGTACATACATCCTCGTCAATCTAAAGTTTACTCACCCTGTTCTCGTTTATTTATTTATTTATACTTCCTTATATATTTAAATGCTGCATTTCTTGCATTGGCAAGGTAATCAATCGATAGTGTAGATTTTTTTTTTTTTTTGATTTGGGAGAGGGGTTTCGAATTGTAGACTTCCATTTTAAAGGTCGGAGGTCATGCCAACCAGCCACATATCTTTGGCAATAGTGTAGATTGCTTTCCAATTAGTTTGAATAACTTCTGAGGAATGCTGGATGAATTTGGTGATGAAATCCCTCGTCTCTTATTCTCTGTGAAGACGCTGTATATGGTGGCATATTCACGGCGACGCCTGGTAGGTTTGGACTCTGAGCAATGCTTTGGGTCCGAATTCGGGACCTAAAAAGTGTCCCGAATGATTTTTTTTTTTTTTTTTTTTAATTTAGTGATTAAGAAAATATTTTTTAATGATATTGTCAATTTATTTATTTTTAAAAAAATATTTATAATAATTAAAAAAATACATAAAAAATAAAAAATAAAAAAATAAAATGAACTATTGTCACTTTTTTAGTAGTTCTAGCATAACTCTTTGACTTTTGGGATAGTTCCCTAGGCAAAAATTCTGAGATGGTAATTAATGACTCAACTTTAAAATGTCTCATGTATGGAGGGAATGACAATGATGGGAGAAAGTCTGGGCATTAAGTTCTTAATTTCTTCCCCAAATTCAACCACATCAACTATATAAAAACAAGTAAAACGTCTGTTCTTATGTGATTATTGATGTTTTTCCCTTTTTATCGATTTCTCCTTTGCATCATTAGAAGACGTGAAATATTGGTATTGTATAATGTGTCGCGTCACAAGATGCTTGAAAGACTGTAGATATAGAGAAAAGTGCCTCTATGTTTATTTTAAAAGATCATAAATAATTTATACAATTTTTAAATAGATAATATTCATGTTATATAGAAATTTTACATTTTCGTATATATTTAAAAATATATAATTTTATTTTTTTATATTTTTAAGTGATGTACAGAATATAAAACTTATACGTAGAATATTTTAATAAATAAATCTATAAAAAAAATAAATTTCAATTAAAAGAATATAAAAAAAATCATTTTTATTAATAGAATTCACTTTATAGAATTTGTCAGATTTATAGATAGATTAGTCTAAAGGGTGTACGATATAATATGTTAGCGTACGCAAGCTGTGTGAGGTTGGTAGCCCATGGTTATCAAGAAGGAAACAAGTTTTGATTTCTTTTCTTTCCATTCTTTGTTTTTAATTTCGTGAGCAGAAGAATTAAAAATTACATGAAACTTACATGATCGAGACTTTGGAAGAGATAAAAATTAAAAAAATAAACAAGAAAGCAAGAAAATCAGTGGCAGTTAGAAGCAGCCAATAGACCTTCAACGTGTAAGGAAACGCACGTACGTTGATATCATGATGATCTGTAGTACCCATATATAATTTTTTGAAATAGGAACATTATTTATATTGCATGCATCACATCATTCATGTCTCCATTAATTCATCCTAAATTTAAGTTAATATTTGTTTATAATTATGTAATAAAATAATATTATTTTTATTTTTATTTTTAATTTGACGGATTTAAATTTAATAAAAAATATTATTATATTTAAAGTTGTTTATAAATTATTAATAGGTTGTAAGCCTATCATTATTTCATGAATTTATAAAACTTTCAAAACATCTTTTTTATATTTTATTGAATCATCTTATAATTTTATTTTAATTTATTGATCTATCCCAACCTTTTATATGTTAAAAAAATATTTTATTATATTGTCTTTATCACCATTAATCCACTCAATTTTTGACATTAAGATTTAAAAAATAAAAGTTTGAAGACAAAAAAGTTTCTATCATTCATGATTCCCAACTCAGAAAAAAAAAAAAAAAAAAAAAAAAGAATTTTCATCTTATCCTTGGGACCACCATGTTATTGATTTCTCATTATTTGCCTAAATAGAGAAAAAAGAGTATTCATATTATTGTAGTTTTTGACTCTTTGTGATTTACCCCTTTGGTTACCTCACCTCTTAGCTATTCTGCTTTAAACTCTTTTGTATTCTCACCACTTAAGTATACTTTTTTTTTATGTATAAAAATTGCTTTTTTCTAAAGATTACAAGAATGCTTTTGCATTTTAGACTCTTTGTGCCAGAAATTTTAGACAATTAATGTATGATAGTTTGAAATAATTTGAAAAACTATGTCAATTAATATTAAATAACTTAAGTTTTAAAAATCATGATATATTTCATTCACTTTTTTCAATACTTTATCTTACTCTCTATTTTAATTTAAAAAAATGTTAGATACAATCATAGTGTGCAAGTACTGCTAACTTCCATTGAAAAAAGTTGATACATATATATGAGATCCATATGAAAAAAATATTTTTTGGGTGGACCCTACTCTTTTTCGAATAGAGTGCACGACATTTGCATATACTCTATGACTATATCTAGCATTACTAATTTATTATAATCAATATCCGAAAGATATGCATTCATACAACTAGTCTTTCCAATTTTCAATGGACCATGCCTGTTTACATCCTATGCATTTAACAAATTTCTATCAACAATTTGCTCAGTTCTTAGTGAAAAGAGGAATCAGTGCTGGAGAATAAGGACAAGCAACAAATCATTTACAAACCCAACAACATAATACATCAATCTATGAAAAACTATTCATCTAAGAGAACCAAAGGCACTATATGATCTGATTTTTATTTTTATTTATATTTTTTTATTTTTTTATTTTTTTTTTTAAGATTTAATTTGTTGAAGCGGAAAGAACTTCAGGTGACATGCCGTTTCAAGTTTCCTTCGACAGAAAGTAGAAAACTATAGACAACACTAGCTTTTGATGTTCCCAGGAAACAAAGACAATTAGCATTTGGAAATGCTTTCCTGACAAGCTTCCATGGCATTTCTTGATTTCTGCTATTCATCATGTCTGGATCTTAATTCCGAACTAAATAAGATAATTCATTCTTGATTAAAAATATAAAACCATTGTCTTCTTGTTCCGCAGAAGGTGTTCAACCGATTTCTTGGCCTACGCGGATGAAAATTGCAATTGGTGTTGCACGAGGATTAACCTTCTTGCATAGTTTAGATGCCAATGTAATCTACCGCGACTTGAAGGCTTCTAATATTCTACTCGACTCGGTACGATCGATGAAATGCTATAATATATATGTGTGTGCGCACTGTGTGGGTTGATTCTTGTGCCTGACTGAGTAGTACTGTTGAGTATTTTGTAGGATTTCAATGCAAAGCTTTCAGATTTTGGCTTAGCAAGGGATGGACCTACTGGAGATAATACACATGTTTCGACCAGAGTTGTGGGAACTCAGGGATATGCTGCCCCAGAATATGTAGCAACAGGTAGACATGCAGTAACTCCCTGTCAAATCTTTAGCTGGTCTATCTTTAACTTTTCAATCATATTCTTATAATTACACAGGTCACTTAACACCAAAGAGTGATGTATACAGCTTCGGCGTCCTATTATTAGAGTTACTATCAGGAAAACGGGCAATGAATGATGATAGAGCTGGGTTTGTGGATGAAACCCTGGTGGATTGGGCGAAACCATTTTTGAGTGACAGCAGACGAGTCTTGAGGATTATGGATACAAGGTTAGGGGGTCAATACTCCAAGAAAGGAGCCCAAGCTGCCGCTGCACTTGCTTTGCAATGTCTTCATACAGATCCCAAGAATAGACCTCCCATGATTGATATTCTAACCAGCTTGGAAAGGCTTCCCACATCAAATGTTCTTCCCAGGAATTCCCAGGCTGGTATGATTGACAATCATAGGGGGAAGCATTTGAATCACTCTCGCTAGAAAACAATGCATGGAGAACTTACTATCTGTATTATGAAATGAGTAATGATTTACACACAACATATTGTATAATATATTACACGACAATATTATAAAATGATGGTTTTTTTTGTAAAATAATATTACTTTTATAAGATATTTTACAAAAATACTCATCATTTAAAATATAGTTGTGTAAAGTATTGTAAAAAATATTGTGTGAAAATCATTTTCCTTATGAAATATGTTCCCAATTTGCATATAGCCACTTGGTTCTTTGGGATTTCTTTTATTTGACCCGTTATTCTTGTATTTATTGACCCTATGAGTGTGGCCAAATTTCATTGTATCTTCCTCATCGTGGCTGATAATTAGTGAGTCTATGTACATCAAGCGATACACTTTCGAATTAAGGGAACAAACAAATGTCTGTTTTCTTTTTTTAAGGTAAATGAGAATATCATATTATCATTGTTGAAAAATTGATGAGGTTTCTATCCAACCCATGATCTATCGAGCAACACCAATTGCTTATATTCAAATTGAATCAATGGAGCCTTAGATTGCGTTTGTGTAGTGAAATATTTTCAGGTATTCTGTGAATAATAATAATAAAGTAATGAAAAAATAATGATAGAATATTGAATAATAGTGAATATTATGTGAAAAGTAATAATAAAATAATAATTAGTAGTGAAGTATTCTCAGTACCCAAACTATGTTTAATTTACAAAGAGATATATATATATATATACTTATATTGGAATTATTGGATAATTCTTGTGTAGAGAGACACAAGAAACTAGTCTTTTAACTTTGGTATTCTTGAACCTATAGCCTTCATCTACTCGTATTTCGCTCATTTTCTTAAAAATCTGAACCATGCACATCATTTACAAGAAGCCGATTAGAGTCCATAAACATCATTCTAGTAAGAATCAATCATTTACTAAATTCAACCCAAAGCAACAACAATCAACATCAAGATGCTAACCAAGACATGCATTAACTCCAAATGGCAATTCTAAGCTTACTAACACTTTACAAATCCATCAAATATTTATATAAAATGCTTCCATGGACTCTCTAACTTATTTGTTTTCACAACTCTTATCAATTTATCTCATCTCATTATTAAAACTTTTTCAAATTCTTACACAAAATAAAATAAACAATTCAACTTTTTCAAATTCTAAAACAAAAATAATATTAAAAATAATATTCTAACAATACTTTTTTCAACTTTCATATAAAATCATATCATTTCATCTCACTATCCAAACGGGGCATAAAACTTTCTCAAATTTTCACATAAAATAAAATAAACAATTCAACTTTTTCAAATCTCAAAATAAAAATAATATTAAAAAAATATATTCTAACAATATTTTATTCAAATTTTTATTTTCATCACAACTCATCTTATTTTATCAAAGAAAACAAACAAGGACACAACCATTCAATTCATACCAAAAATGTATAGGGAAAATTTACTCACCAAACTGAAATTCTTAAGGCTTAGAGCATCCTCAATGGATTAGCTAAAAGTTAAATCCATTAAGTATTTAGATATTAGAGAGCAAAATATGCTCACAATGAATTAGCTAAATTTCAAATAATTAGAATTTAACTACAGTGACTTTTAAAAATTTTCCAAATTTGAAAGTTACTGTACATACATCAAATATATATTTTATCAATTATTTCTCTCTCATTTTCTTTCTATCACATATTTTATCACAATTGATATATTAATTTGAGTTAGTGATATATTAATTTAATTAAAATATGATTAATAATTAATATATAATAGGTTGAATAGTAAAATATGATAAAATAAAATAAATTAATAATTAAAAAATTAAATATTTTTGAAATTATTAGTTACCTATTACTATATATTAAATAAATAGATAATTCAATGTAGAGATTTAATGTGAATAATTAAAACTAAATTCATTTCTATTATTTTATTGTTATATAATGAAAAAAAACTATTTCAATATAGAGATTTATGTAAATAAAATAGTTAAAAGTCAAATTTTTCTTATATTTATAAAAAATTCATTTAGTTTTATCTAATCCATTAAAGATGCTCTTAGCGATATATCGTTTTTGCTATACTAACCACTAGTTAACTGCCTCCTTGTTTCTCGCATTGTGGATGGTGAGTTTGTGTTGAGCTTTGTGTGAGGAAGAGAGAGCAGAGGAGTATATAAGAAGGAACTCTTGGGTTACAGCACAGAAATTAGAAAAAAAAAAAAAAAAGGTGCGGAAGCCACTAGTATAGCCCAAGGGATTCTCTCAGCTCACAAGCTTGTGTTTAACAGGTCTAGTTATTTTTACAACAATTCTCAACTTATCTCATTTTATTTTATTTAATTCTTATAATTTTTTTAGATTTCTACATAAAATAAAATAAACAATTCAACTTTATTAAATCTCAAAATAAAAGTAATAATTAAAAAATATATTTTATTAATATTTTATTTATTTTTTAACTTTAATCTCAACTCATCTCATCTTATCTCATTATCCAGACAATACTTAAGCCTACTTTTTCACATCAGTTTAAACCTTTGAGACAAATGATAATTTTTATGATATCAGAGCAGAAGTCCTGAATTTGAATACTGACTTTACACTTTATCACATTTAATTAAATAATCTACGTAATTAACTCACTTATTGAGAGAAAATCTGACCTTGTCTAAGAAATGTTAAGACAAAATATAAATGATTAAATTTATAATTTGTTTTTAATTTTAAAATAGTCTAGGTATTATTGATACTCACAGCTGGTTGAGGGGTAATTATATACCGAAAGTTTGATTTTAGCTCTAAATTAAATTAAAAATTATAATTACAAAAGTATCCTATCTAAAATTATAGAATTGATAAAAATTGTAAAACTGTAGTAATTGAAAAAAACACAAACCCATTATAAACTATCCTCGGAAACATTTTAGGTACTAAAATATATTTATGCAAATTGAGTGTAGTGTTTTGAAATCAAAGAAACATAACAAGACAACAATATTCATGCAAAAAGAAAAATAAAATAAAATAAAATACAAGTTGAATATTGTAGTGAGAATAACTTCTACAAATAATTTCTGAGCAATTTCTTTATATGAAATAAAATATGAAAAATTTTATTTATTATTCTCGTACACTATATATTATATATATTTTTATTTTTTATTAAATATATGGTATATGGATATGAGTAGAATAGTTTAATAAGTTTAAGAAGAATAAAATTAAAATTAAATTTTAAAAAATAAAAATATATAATATGTGATATGTGAATATGAAAAATAGTAAAACTTATAAAATATATATTATTATATTTTAATCCTTCAGAGACAGGTGTGCTGGTGTGGCGTGTGTAGACAGAATGCAGCAAGCGCACCAAACACGAGGTCTGGTCTACTTTCTCTTGCAATAATATAATTAGTACTAAAGTGTAATTTTGTATTATTAAATATAAAGATATCAATTCTTTAAACAAAAGAATAGTTCAATTATATTATTGTAACCAAGTTGTACCATTTTCTGGTGGCTTCTCCAATCACATGAAGTATGAAAAATAGGCTAATTACAGGAAGATACAGAGAAGTTTCGGTTTACCGACTGTTTCACACGTATACGTGATTTAGAACATGAGACGAGATGATAAAATGATTTGTGAATAAAAGTAGAATTATTTAAGTTGAGATGTTTTAGGTTTCGTTTGGTTACCAAACTTATCTCAACTCATCTCAACTTATCATTACAATTTTTTCAAATTCCAATACAAAATATAATAAACAATTCAACTTTTTCAAATTTTAAAATAATAATAATATTAAAAAATAATATTCTAATAATATTTTATTATCACAACTCAACTCAACTCAACTCACTTCAACATTCACACACACCCTTATACGATTTTGAGAAATGAAAGATAAAAAATTGAATAAAATTTTATTTTATTTTAGGACTTGAAAAAGTTGATTTTTTTTTTTTGGAAGTTTGAAAAAGTTATAGTGATTAGTTGAAAATTTTAAAAATTTGAAATTGAAAAATATTTGTGGTATTTAGATATTAAAATAATATGAGATAAAATGAAGTGTTTTTGCTATCCAAACCATGCCGGGTATTTTTGACTAAGTAATCTTAGCCCCGCGTACAATTTTTTTTAAATGGATTATTTGTTAAAAATATATTTTTTATGTGAGTCTCATATTTATTAATTTTTTTCAAAAAAATGTACGAGATTTATACATCTTAAAACTGTAAATATTATTTCTCTGTATCAATTAAAATTTAAAACTCAAAATTATTCCACTTCTTTAATTTTGACCATCTTAACAATAGATTTGAATTACACATATAAACTATAGAATAAAATAGAAAAATCATATTCAACTCCACTACACTATTAATTCTCTTGTTTGAAAATCAAATCACAGCGACCCATTTTTTTTTTGGCCAAAAAAATACAATCAACTGGATTAGGTTGAACAAAAATACACAATAAATATGAAACGAATAAATGATTAGGAAAGTCACATTGATTACCTCATTCTACCATTTTTATTTAGAAATAGGTAAATAAATGAAAAGATCAGAGATAGATATTTAGAGTATCTCACATACGTTGACATTAAAAAAAATTTAAAAAAAAAATTTCATTAGCTAACATACGTTGACATTGTTGATCTAATTGAAATAGCATCTCACATCGAAAACGAGTTTCCATTAAAATATTTCAACATAGATACCAAAGCTTTAAGCAATTGATTAAATTTTATTATTTTATCTCTCCACCTTTTGAGCAAACAAATAAAAAACATTTGTTCATCACTATTGCTCAAATTTTGGGTTACTGCATCTCATTTTCGTTTGAATTGAGAAGTAAGCGATTTCAATTAATCTTATCTTATCATTATAATTTTTTTAAATTTTAAAATAATAATAATATTAAAAAAATAATATTTTAATAATATTTTATTTAATTTTTAATTCATTTCATTTCATCTCTTAATTCAAACGGGATCGTGGCATAGCTTTTGGCAGATGCATAGTTTTCAATTATTTTGATAAACGTGACCTATATATTAATTCTAGCAACTCAATAAAATATGTATTCTACGATATTTTTAGGGTCTATATATTTTTAATTTATGCGACTCAATGGGTCACGTTTTTGGATATATATTGATAGATGAGTAGTATTATATATCTACAATTTTATACACAATATTATACATATTGAGTGGGGGTTAGTATTTTCTTTTTAATTTGAATATCAAATTTCAAATTTTAAAATTTTCATCATTTTCAATAATTAATACATTATCCACGTATGATTATATAAGTAAAATTATAAATACAAAATAACAGTTTCCTTAATAAATATATTTTTTTTATGAAAAATTCTATTCATCATCTCACATTATACACTATACCCTTTTTTAAAATTTTTTTCTCTTATCAAATATGTAGTATATAGATGATGAGTAAAAGAATTCAATTAGTTTAAGAAACCATTTAAAAAAAATTAAAAAAATATAATGTGTAGTGTATAGAGACGATGAATAGCAAAACTCATTTTCTACAGCCTATTTATTAACATTATAGACCGTTATCATATTTTCTGAAGATACAAAAAAGTAGATAAACATATTTTATACGCTCTATTTTAAACATGATAATTAAACTGAAAAAAATATAAATATGACAGTTATATATAAAAATAAAATCATTTGTAAAATATAACTATAGAAAAAGTGAATGAACAATAAATAAATAATTTTTTTCATTATCAATAAATAATAAATAAATAATTTTTGTCAATATATAACGTTACATAGTGACTAATCTAATTTAGAATTAAATTTTAGGTGACATTAATTAAAAGATAACTAAGTTCTCTTTTCCACATTTAAAATACATTAGAATATTTGTGAATAATAATGAAATAGTTTGAGTTATAATGGTTTATTAAATTTTGAAAAAGAAGAGAAAAAAATTACATCAAAATAGTATAAAATTAAAATAATTTTTCAATATAAATTTTGAACATAATTTTATTTTAAAATTTAAAAAAGTAGTATTATTTTTTGTATTTTATATATAAATATTATAATAATTAAATAATGATTATATAAAAGAATTATAGATTTAAAATTAAAAAACATTTCAGAAAAAAAATCTAAAACATCTGTAATATACATGTTCCCAAACTAATCCACTTCGCCTATCCTACGTGACGGCCATGGATGAACAAATATTCTTGGACAGACGGTTGCTGGCTGTCCGGACGCAGCTGATGTGGCGAATAGAATAAAACCGAACAGAACATCACAGTACATCAGCGTCGAACGTCGGCCTCGGCACAGATTTGTCAGGGCTGTGGTTTCAGAAATTGGCAGTTACAATGAATGATTTAAAATTGAAACGTGTATCGTTCAAACACTACCGACCCTTTGACCCTATTCAAGAACTTTTCACTCCTTACCGTAATCAGCTCCTCCAGGGCTTTGTCGGTTTCCTTCCACTTTACTTCAATTTTTTGAGATTTTCTGAGCTTTTGGGGTCTTCCAGTCTTTGGAAACTGAATTGGTTTGAATTTTTCTGGGTCTTTTTCATAGCTCATAGCTTTTGGTTTGGATTTGGACTGAATTCCGCATTTGGACGGAAGGTGATTATCTCTCATTCCCAAAATCCCTCTCACTCTCTCTCTGAGGTAGGAAATTGGTATGAGAGTCTAGGGTGTTCTTGTGCTTTGGGTGGGGTGATTCCACTTTACAGCACCATTTCTACTCCACTTCGCTATTTGATTTGAATATAAGTTCCTTTTATAGTTGTTATTTGTTTGGCCAATCTTTTTCTACTGATTAGCCATAAATATATACGCAAGATTTTTTCCAGGTTTTCTTTTCTCTTCTTTCAGTTTCCTTCTTTTGAGTCCAAATGTTTGAGGTTACTAGTTAATGATTCTTGACATCCGTTTTGGCATCTTGGACTACATGAGCATTCCATTTTAATTTTCTTCGTGAAATGTTTTGCACTATGCTTTGGTAATGCTTCAGCTGAGAAAAGTCAAATCCCTAATTGAAGAATGAATAAAGCTAAAGTAAAGCGCCGAGTGGGTAAATATGAGGTGGGAAGAACAATTGGCGAAGGGACATTCGCCAAAGTGAAATTTGCTAGAAATGCGGAGACTGGGGAACCCGTGGCTCTGAAGATCCTTGACAAAGAGAAGGTTCTCAAACACAAGATGGCCGAACAGGTCTTAAGATGAACCTTTTTTTTTTTTTAACTGCAACATATTATTTCCTTTCGACTAGGACATATTTGATAAATATTTTTCTTTGCATACTTTTACAGATCGGGCGGGAAATATCAACAATGAAGTTGATAAAACATCCAAATGTTATTCGATTATATGAGGTTCGGTCTCTCTCTCATCAAATAAAAGTTTTCCAAATCTACCAATAGCACTCCATATTCTTAAATTCTGTATGGTAGAAAAAGGTTGTTAATTATGTAGAGAGATCACTCCTTATTTATGGAGTTGTGAACAGAAATCAATTACCACAATTACCTTAAGTTTGTGATATATATGTAGGCCGAGTTTTGAGTGAAGATGCGGCCTCCATTTTTTTTTTTCTCTTTTGTGCTTGATCAGTAAGATATTTCCTAGCGTTACGTGGCATACAACTGCCTTAGTTGTAGTAAAGTCTATTTGCTACCTATTCATTTGTAAGGACGTCTCATTGAATCATAGACTTTTTTGATTGGCACTAGATGAATGGGACAAAGTCTCGACTAATCCGCAAGCGAACCTTGGGTAATTTAGGAGGAAATTTCCTGAGTTTGATGGCCCCAAGAGTGTGAATCTGGAGTTTTGAACCCAGGACGTTCAGTTTATATGGCTTTTCCAAGGACCACTACGCCACCCTTTGGGGTTGAATCACTAACTTGAAGTCGTTCAACATCATAAACTGATGTTTCTTCCTTTCCATCCCTTGTGTACCGCATGTTGTGGCTATCAGCAGTAAAGGAATTGCAATAAAGCAATAAGAGTTTTATGGATCTTATTGTCATACTCATTTCTATTGTCTCCAAAACTGAGAGCTATTTGAAGGGGCAGCCCCCGCCCCACCCCCCCCCCCCCCCCCCCCTAATATTCTCATCTATGAAGACTGGAGATCTTAGTCCATTCCATCATCTTGTAACATGTTATGCCAGTTCAAAGTGTGTGACTGCATTTTTGTCCAGATCATTGCTGCAATTAAAGGAAAGCAAAAATCCTTAAAGTAATAGAAATAAAATACGTAAGTCAGATCATAACTTCAATTAGATGGAAGAAAACACTTTCAAGTGGTGGACCTAAAATACATCAGGGGCCACTTTCACTATCTTCTGAAAAGTATATTACTTTTAATGTCGCCAACCTTTTATCCTTTTGGGCTGTCAATCCCATCTTAACCATCACAATTTGGAGATTATTTTATGTTTATATGGGATTCACTTTCTGAAAACTTGAATCTATTAGTTTCTCTCTCAGACTGTTTCGTATTAATCGTTATCTTTCCGCACATCTTCCACCAATGAGAAAATAGGCAGCACTACAATATTTTTTTGGGCAATTTCTACTGCAGTGATGGTGTATCATGCTTTTCGTCTAGGATAGAGAAATATTGTATAAGATGGGGCAGTGGGTGTTTTCGGTCCACATATTGGACTGGGGAAGTCTTGAGCCAATTAGGCTTCAAGTAATTGCAGCATGTCGATGAACTTACTTCAAAAGAAACATTATACTAAAAACCATTTAATTTTAGCAGCAGCTCTTGATTTAGATGTTAAGTTATTTTTAATTATAAATAAATAAAAAAATGTTATGTTCTTTTCCTTATTCTGCATTTTATCTTTCTTTTCAGGTAATGGGGAGCAAGACGAAGATATTCATTGTTATGGAGTTTGTTACCGGGGGAGAATTTTTTGATAAGATTGTGAGTTGTCATTTTTTGTGATCCTATCCTGTACAACAGTATCCTCGTCAATTTTGAGGTGTCCTAAGATGCCAGTGACAAAAAGGAATGCTAAATTAGAATAAGGAATGCAATTTCACCTTTCCCATTTGCTTAAAACACATGATATCAGAAATTGTTTTGGTCCCTTTTTTTCTGCATTTGGACATTTAATATGTCAGATTTGAGCCATGCTATTATTAGAAAATATAGTCATTTCTAATGAAATTAACTTTTGACTGTTAAGGTAAACCATGGACGGATGAGGGAAGATGAAGCACGCAGATATTTCCAGCAGCTTATTAATGCCATTGATTATTGCCATAGCAGGGGCGTTTATCACAGAGACCTCAAGGTGCAAGACCTTTTTGATTCACTCTAGAAAATATCAGTTACGCTTGTAGCGAAGGTTTTTTTTATATTTTCATTTTTAGTTGTATTTTTAATTTTTTAATTTTATGGATTTCTTGCAGCCAGAAAACTTGCTGTTGGATGCTTATGGAAACCTTAAAGTGTCTGATTTTGGATTCAGTGCTCTGTCCCAACAAGTCAGGGTAATAATTTGCAGTGTCTTCTAAACATCCCATTTTGTTTTCTTCAATATTGAGTTGATCTTTGTGCCGTTTAGGGTACTGTCATTTTTATGTTCAGCATTGAAGTAATTGTGACATGATTAAGAGTGGAATAGTAAGGAAGATGAAGGCAAATGGTTCTTGGCTTGTATTGTGATAAAGTTGAAAACTAAAAAGTAGATCTCTTTCCGGTTAAAATTAATTTGATCATAAGTGGTTAATGCTGATAGGGTGGTGCAAGATATACTGCCTCATTTGTTTTCGTTAATTCTTTGGTGCGTAGTATGATTTGTATTTAAGCAATCAGGAACTTTCAGATGAGAATATGCGCATCTGAGCTCTATTTTTTTACCGATAAAAAAAGTAATCAGGAACTGAGGAACATGCAGAGGCTGTATGTTCTGGCATGCCCAAAAACGTTTCATGGCGCACTAGATTTTGCACAAATGTTGACTGCCTCTATAGATACTAGGTTTGTGGAGATTTCAAAGTGAAAGGTTTTGTGTTAGTTATGAGTTTGAGGTTTTAGGTATTTTCCATTTCTTCTGATTGATGGGTCAATCATTTGCTTCTTTGCTTCACTGAATTTGATATGCATTACCTGATTTTTAGGTGTGTGATAGTATCTTTTTATTATAATTATTATTATTTTTATAAGAAGGTGTGTGGGGAAAGAAAGGTTTACCTACATCTATTGACCTTTCAGAGACAGATTCAAACTCAAGTTGGGCCAATGAGTTTGTTTGGCAAGAAGAACAACCAATGAAGAGTTTATCCCCGTGACCTCCCCCGATTGTGAGGCATGGACTTCCAGGCTCCTTGATACAGATGATACTTTCCTCATTATAGCTGACACTTAGTATGGCTGCCATATTCATGTAGGATGATATGTAGGATGTTAGATTAGAAGCACAGAGGGATTTAGAAATGCAGTCTACTAGTAGGAGATTCAATTTCATAATAGGAAACGTAGAATGCAGAGACATAATAGTTATGATCCCTAGCTGTATTTTCCCCAGTCAATTACCACCCCCATGCTGTATTGAGTACCATAAATGTGCTAACAATTAGAAAAAATCAGTAGTAAGATGTTGCACATGTAAAACCTCGTCCCTCTAGGTTTCAAAATAATGCCATTTTAGAAAACTAGGGGAACCAGAATGCTACTAACCTTTTGAAGATTCTTACTTAGAAGCTCGGCATATAAGATTTCATAAAATAAAGAAAAACCCTCATTTATTGAAATATTGAAATTATAAAAGAGAGTCTGCAGAAGTGCTTATAAAAAAAATCATTCAAGTCTCGTGTGCTTAACAAAATAACTTAATAACTCAAAACATAAAACTAAACATATCATGAACTGTCTAGGCCTTTGCCTCATCTTCTTGAGCCAAGTTGTGTCCTGCATCTTCATACTAATTCTCACCTGGGGTAGTTAAAAATATAAAAACATACAAATATGAGTCGAATACGCTATAAGCAACACGATATGAACATAATATGGTTTTCTTGAAAAATGTACATACTCATTTTTCTTATAAGTAAAATGAAATTTTATTGACATGAATGAAATAGGCGAAGTCCATGTACATAGGGAGTATACAAAAGAATACCTAAACACATTCTAGGAACTAGAAATTAAAAGCAAAAAGTCATGAAATGAACTGTGCATGATTCTTTGACTTGTCTTTCACTTTCCTTATTGGCGGGTACCCAATGTCGACTTTCGTGAGTTGGGGTTAGTGAATTTTGAAGATTCTAGTTCCATCCGTGGCCATGGGTTAGGAATCGACACATGACGATGACAACACCGGGTACATTACCAGCGTGCCAATATAGGCAATGCAATATGCCCTTACCTCATGGTACTACGCTTGCTAATTATATGAGTGTCACACTCAATCAATTAGGGATGTACTTATCTCTTCCATGGGAACCACAAAATCGTGACTTGTCATAAAATATCGTAATGCATGAGAATCACATAAAATCATGACTTGTCACAAAATATCTTGATGCATGTACTATGCAAATGAACATGGAACATATGCATAAAATCATGGCATTTATAATTTATCATGACATTCCGAAATAGCTTTCAGCATGGCTGGTGTATGTCACCTTCGTGGGGCCTGACACCCAATTCTAAACTCTAATATGTAAACCTCAAATAATGGATCCAGATTAAAAACCTAATAATAACTTCACCCAAATTTTTACCTGAACTCCAAATAAAAGAATAATATATAATAAGTTGCAAACTAAAAATCTCTACAAAGTTTGGGGGTGTTACAGCACATGAATTGAGGGATAGAGAGGTATATATATATATATATATATATATAGAGAGAGAGAGAGAGAGAGAGAGAGAGAGAGAGAGAGAGCTAGTCTCTTGGGTGGCTGAGAATCTTATCTCTAAAAGACTGAATGACGATGAAGGAATAGAGGGCACTAACAAGAAAGGAACTACGAGCACAAATCAGTAAAATATATTGCACATAAACAGAGGGATAGAGAGAGTCTCTTGGGTGGCTGAGAATCTTAGTCCAAGAGACTATTGACGATGAAGGAATAGAGGACACAGCTGAATCTTGTTACAATAGCATGTCCCCCCGTCACCGGAGAGTCCTATAGGACAAGGAGCTGGCAGTCAATCATCCACTCTCGAGATTCATTTGATCAATGGATATCCACGTCTTGCCATATCTATAAGTACACTTATTCTACGAAGGGGAAACTAAGGCTGAAACTGGTCCTGCCAGAGCAAGGATCTACTTCTCACCCTAGGAGTTGGCAGGTATGATAGTGTCCCATTTTTGTCTCTCTCTGAGTATCTACTAATAAGTAGCACTTTTGCTACTCAATCATAGAGATAGAGTCCAATGAAGCTGAAAAAGCCCTCTCTTATAAGCTAGTGCTCTGCAGTCTTTCAAAAGACTAGCCAAAAAAGACACCTTACTGAAGATGTGCCAAGGCACCTTTACATATTATAATTTTAGGCGCTTCTTTATCGAAGTTAAGCTTCATGTTTCTTGGTCAGGCTTCGTGCTTCTTATTCAGGCTTCGTGCTTCTAAGTCAAGCTTTGAAGCCCCTTCCATTATTTCTGGGATATTTGAAGAAGCTTAGGTTTGGAGCCGCTCTCAATGATTGTGGAAAAAGAAATCAATCTTTTTATCCACCCAAGAATCCTGCCTTTACTAGTCACAAATGAATCATACTTTTAGTGCTAAGACGTGTTTTGGACTGGCCTGGATAAATTTAGAGCAAACGTCTGGCCAGGACTATGGAGTGAGCTGCATGCATACTGAACTTTAGTTTCAAAAGTTGACTGCATGGGTGGAGTGGACTGTGAATTTGTCTAAGTTGAAAAGACCTAGTATTAAGAACTTTACATTGACTAACTATTGTGTCCAGAAAGACCATCATGAAACATTTAGGTATCGTTTGGATTCGAAGATGAGTTGAGATGGGTTGTGAATAGTAGTGAGATAGGTTGTGAATAGTACTGAGATTTGTGAGTTAAAGTTGTTGAATAGTAGTGAATAGTAGTGAGAAGAGTTGAGATGAGTTGAGATGAATTGAGATGGTTTGTGAATACAAACGAGGCCTTATTCAGATGTGTGAATCGTCAGTTTTCTGTTGAGCTTTAGTTTTATTTAGATTCATGTTTTTTTCCTTACCTAGGTACATTATGCAAGGGAAAAACGTGCAAAATGATCTTCAAAGAAAAATTTCATTAAGTTACACGAGCTTATTAGAATTTGGGACAGGCGATATTAAAGCTTCTGAAGAAGGAATGATGTACCTGGTGTTCTTCGGTCAACTTAACTTCTAACTGGTCTATTGAATAGAATAATATAAAGATCTAAGTTTGTTTTATATTTCGAGGTTTCTGATGCACTACTTTAGCCGCTATATTGCGCTCGCTCTCTCTCTCTCTCTCATCCATTTCAAGCTTCTGCATTTATTTTTCAATTTCCTCAGAATCTTGCTTTTGTTCCTAACCGTGGTTAAATTTGCAGGATGATGGCCTGCTTCACACTAGCTGTGGAACACCAAATTATGTTGCTCCTGAGGTCTGAATTGTTTCTTAGCATCCTCATATTGTTCAACATTGTATGCCTATTTTTTAACCAGTGGTGCTTCAGTCTTTAACAATTTACAATCTTGCTCTTTAGGTCCTTAACGATAGAGGCTATGATGGAACAACTGCAGACTTGTGGTCATGTGGAGTGATACTCTTCGTATTGCTTGCAGGTTACTTGCCTTTTGATGATTCTAATCTTATGAACCTGTATAAAAAAGTGAGCATTGTATAATTTCTGCAGCATAATCCTCCTGTCGTTCTCCGTCTTCTTTTTGTTACCCACTTTCTTTATTTGCAGATTTCGGCTGCTGAATTTAATTGCCCTCCTTGGCTCTCTTTTAATGCCATGAAATTAATAACACGAATCTTGGATCCCAATCCAATTACTGTAAGTTCTAATACATTAGGGAAATTCTCTTGATCAAACAATGGCCTTCTTTGTATCTCACATATATCGATTCAAATCTTTGTAGCAAGTTATGTTGGTAACAATCATATAGCCATACGCAATGGAATATAGAAGCATGGGTTTCTTTCAATTTTCGAATGAACATGCATCAAAAACATTTTTTTTAGGATTCGTACCCCAACCTTGCAAACAAGGTTTACCACCAAAGTGATGAATACAAATGAACTTTAAGAATGCTTCTACATGTGAGGACTATATCTATTATACTTTATTTATGCCAAGAATGAATATCTCTATTTATACTTCATACTATGTCGATTGAATGAAAGATAAGACATGATAAGAACGATAAGGAAAGATAAGGAAGGGAATGAATGATTGAATCCATGTTTGATATGAAAACCTTTAATCAAGGTCCACAAGTATGATAGTTTTGACAGTACCACAAGTCGGGGCGGGGGGCAATGTCAAGAGGGGCAGACTGGTAGTGCAATTGGGATGCTAATCCACAATCATGGATTCCTACTCTAGGCCTTGGGTGGGATTGAGATTACAAGGATAGCTAACCCTAATATGCCAGTGTGTACTGGCCTACAAATGTTGTTAGACAGTTAGGCTCAAGGAGATGGAGACCTAGTCTGAATAATTTTAGAGGTTTTATCATGATGTCTTTTATATCACCTGGATTTTATGAAAGCTGATATGATATGGATTGTACAACAAGTGTTATTATGAAGTTTATTAATGAAACTTCTTAGTGTTTTCTTTTATTATGGATTTCTCTTATACTTGGCTCATGTAATGTTATTGTTAGTGGCATTCATAACCCAAGGGAAAGGGGGTGTTACATATATGTAAATCAATAAAGACGCATGCCCCAAATGAATATTCATAATTTCAGAAAATAAATAAAATCGCAAAAGCTCATTGATTTTAGGAACATAATTCTAACCATGTCTATATTTGAGAAGATTCATATTTCCATAGCATATTTGTAGGTGAGAATTGCAGTTTATACTGCATAACAACCTTTCCATAAATATATGACTTAGAAGAAGATGAATCTTGAGCAAAAACTCAATAGTTTTCAAGAATATCATTACATATATATACTTTTTTATGATGAGCAATTCTGGAGACCTTGCGAACACAGCACGTCTTTTACTTACTTTATACTGAATCTCAACCTTTCTATAAAAATATGACTTGGAAGAAGATGAATCTCGGAGCAAAAATCATGGTTTTCACTTTTCATGAATATCATTACATATCTTGACATGCAATTTTGTTAATATAGTGATCTTAATTCTTTAACAGTTGTATACTATAGCTTACTAGTGCTAAAATCATCGAAAGAAAATCACATTTTTTTTTTACAACATTTCCATTGGACAAATGAAACCCTATCAAACAAATATACAAGTTGAACAGACAATCCAATACCAGAATCGTTCAAGTTCAAACGGACAACAACAGTTACTTTACTCATATGTGTTAAAGCTATTTGATCGAGACAGGACCCCTCGAAGCTTTGATGAAGTAAGGGCCAATTATGATAATTCCTTACTGTGGTACTGGAAGTAAGGCATGTCAGGCTTCTCTTCTCTTAAATATAATTATTTTGCATTTTAGATTTTGCCTCTAGGCTTTTGCACATTGGATACATTTGTTTCTACAACAATTTTGTTTTGCTAATTTACAGCAATTTTGGTGTGGCTAATACTTCTGTATATATCACAAATTTGTGAATATACATTGTTAATGTGGTAGCTCATTGACTAAAGTATCTCTGTTTAGTCAGTTATTTTTTGGGTATAATAAGCCAAGTAGCCTAGCTTCTCTGTAACACTTTTGGTCCTAATTTATTGGGATGCCTTGTGATTGTTCTCAAGAAGTTCAATGGAAAGTGCATATAGGCTGTCAAGGCATTAAATATATTTTCTGACGCTACCTAATACTTGTTATAAGTTAAGAAGGGTGGTGGTTGCCAGAGTTTGCCTAGGAATTTCCAGAGGTGTCGTTTGATTATGTGGTTCTTCTAAGAACCAACAAATTGTGTGAGCTTACATTCATGAAATTTTTTTTATTACTCTCTAGGTCGTATTTAAGAGGAAGCTTAAACAATTTGATTTATAAGCAACACAAAGTATGGTAGAAGATTACAAGTTTTTGTAGACTTTGTGCTTTATTACACTTATCATCAATTAGGATATGAACTAACTAAAAGGATAAATGAAAGCAGAAATTTATTTGTCATGGGGCCTCAAAATTATGGCTTCTGACTATAAAATAAAGGCATCATACCTTGTGCTGTTTCGCCTGGTTTTTTTCTCCTTGTAATATACTTTATGTTATGTTGTTCTAGTAAGCACAACAGCTGGTGATTCGATGCCTTGTGCTGTTTCGCCTGGTTTTTTTCTCCTTGTAATATACTTTATGTTATTTTGTTCTAGTAAGCACAACAGCTGGTGATTCCAACCAAGGAAACTGCTAATTTAGAATTAAAGTTTATTATTCATCTGCTTTATCTTTTCTATTCCTCTATTCTTTTCTTGTAACTCTCAAAAAGGCATCATAACAATGCGATGAGAAAATAACGTTTTAATGGTGAAAGTGCTGGTTTTAACATTTTAGATTGCTTAGGTTCTAACAATGCATTGCTTCAGCCAACATCCATCCATCTCCGATTGAATATGCATAAACTGCTTTGCCTATATCGCATTTGTGTGGAAAACGTGTACATATGATTGTGATTTCCTAATTGCATCTATTGAAATCTATTAAAAAGTATCTTTCAGTACTAACTAGATAAATGATCCATGTAGTGGGAAAAAAAACAAATATATCTGTCTCTGATTTACTTCGATCTTTGTCAGCGTATTACCATTCCTGAAATTTTGGAAGATAAATGGTTTAAGAAAGACTATATGCCTCCTGTGTTCGACGAAAAGGATGACTCAAATTTCAATGATGTAGAAGCCGTCTTTAAAGATTCAGAAGTATGTTCCAGACGAGTGTTACTGATTTTATAGTATTGACATTTAAAGAAAGTTTGTTCGTAAGTATTTGTCTCACAACGTATATGTTTTTGGTATCATAACAGGAGCACCATGTGACAGAGAAGAAGGAAGAACAACCAGCAGCTATGAATGCATTTGATCTGATTTCAATGTCGAAGGGGCTAAACCTTGCGAGTTTGTTTGATGTTGAACAGGTACACATATTAAAAGGCTTTGCTTTTTATATTTCCATGACATTGGTATTTATATGTGATTCTCAACCACATTGGGGAAATTTGTTGATAATATATTTCCTTTTCCTTTGGTAATTATATGTGATAATAGTTGGAATAAATAATAAGACTCCCTCTCCAATTAACATCCCATTCCCAAACATACTTCAAAACTATGACTCATGATAACTCACTCCTTGGATTGAACTTTTTGTTACAAGTTGTCCCCCTTGGGTGTCAGATAGAATCATTCAATTGGTTGGTTTCTGGTATTTTTTTGGAGGTAGGGGACTCCACTAGCAGCAGCTCAAGTTTGTTTGTGCTGTGTGCTCCTGCTGGACTGGACATGTGTTGGCTGCAAGTGAAGGCATCAAAGTGAGGGACTTTTGACGACTATAAAGATAAACGAAAGAAAGAAAGAAAGAAATATGAGGACCGTGGGAGCCGCCAACTAAGGCTCTGACAGCCACCATTGGAGCCACAACCTAAGGACAAAGCTTAGATAAGAGAATATGTTCTCGCATCGCTTTTTTTGTAGAAAGCTTGACCAGAAAATTATTATTATTTTGATAGGTAATCATAATATTATTAATAGAGATAGACAAAACCCAAGTACACAAGATGGTATACAAGAGATAAGACCTATCTAGGTCGAAGTAATGGAAGCTAGAAAGTCATGAAAATTCAGGCCATTAAAATCTAAAACTATGGCCCATAGAAATAAAGTACGGAAAAATGGAGTTCTAAGTTCCTCCGGTGACCGATCCTTGTTTTTGAAAGTCCGATCATTGCGCTCTTGCCATATACACCACATAATATAGATCGGGATCATCTTCCACATAACCTTGATTTGTTGAACTCCTCTTGGAAGCGTCCAGCTAGCCAATAGATCGACCACAGTTGCAGGCATAACAAATGATTACTCTACTCGGCTAAACACTTCAACCGACAAGGCTCTAGTTGTCTCACAATGTAACAAGAGATGTTCCATTGTCTCGCCTGATCTCTTGCACACGCAACACCAATCTAGTATAACTATTCTGCGCTTCCTTAGGTTGTCGGTAGTCAGGATCTTCCCCAAAGCTGCTGTCCATGTAAAGAAGACCGCTTTCGGAGGCGCCTTATTTCTCCAAATTATCCTCCATGGGAACTGAGTATTTGCGGCTTGGGAGAGGGACTTATAGAAGGATTGAATCGAGAAAATGCCTTACCCGCAGGAGTCCACCACATCCTATCGGCTTGCTGTCTATTCGGCTTCACAAAATATAAATGGCTGAAAAAGCTTCAAAGATGTCCACTTCCCAATCTTGCGCCACTCTACTAAACGTGACGTTCCACTGCACTTGGTCCCTTGGTAGAAGCGTGAGGTCCTTTATTGAAGCTTCTTGTTGCGGGCCACTCGGAAAATAGCTGGAAAAGCATCCTTTAGGGCCTCATTGCCGCACCATATGTCCCTCCAAAACTTAATTCGGGACCCCCCCCTCCCCAAAACACCAATTTAGAATGGCTATTAAAATCCTCCCACCCACACCTAATGTGTTTCCAAACCCCCACACCACTGGCCCCATTTACCTCTTCAGTGCACCAATCCCCTCCAAACTTTCATATTTGCAATCAATTACTAGTTTCCATAGGGCTTCTAGCTCCATGTTATACCTCCATAGCCACTTCCCAAGCAAAGCCCGATTGAATGTTCTCAAATTTTTTATACCCAACCCACTTGACGAGATTGGTCTACATATTTTATCCCAGTTGACCAGGTGAAATTTGAATTTATCCCCTATCCCACTCCATAAGAAATCACGATATAGTTTATCAATCTGAGCCGCTACACTGGCAGAAAATTGGAACAAACATAAGAAGTACGTAGGTAAGTTAGAAAGGGTACTCTTGATGAGAGTCAATCGGCCACCTTTCGACAAATACAATCTCTTCCACTCTGCCAATTTCCTTCCTATCTTTTCTATGACTGAATCCCATATGGATGAGGCCCTTGCGGCTGCCCCCAAAGGCAATTCCAAGTAGGTAATAGGAAGAGAAGCTACCTTTCCCCCAAGAATACTAGCTAGCTGCCTAGTGTTACTCACGTTCCCTACTGGCACTAACTCTGACTAGTCAAAATTAACTTCCAAGCCTGACGCTGCTTCAAAGCATAATAACAAAGCCTTCAATGCCCTCAACTGGTTTTGATTTGCCTCACAGAATAGGAGCCTGTCATCTACAAAAAGTAAATGAGACAAAGTAATAATGCCCCTATTGGGATCACTAATTGGAAATCCAGCCACAAACTCATGTGTAACCACCATTGATATCATTCTACTCAAAGCCTCCATAATGATAACAAAGAGAAATGGGGACAAAGGATCTCCTTGCCTTAGACCTCGAGAGCTGTTGAAAAAGTCGGTAGGGCAGCCATTAATCAAGACTGAGAATCTGGCCGTAGAGATGCACCAACTGATCCAAGTACGCCATCTAACCCCAAAGCCGCATCTCCCCACCAAATACAGGAGGAAACCCTAGTTTACATGGTCAAATGCATTCTCTATATCTAGTTTGCAAATAGTCCTTGTGGAGCCAGCCTTTAATCTGCTATCCAGGCCCTCGTTCGCTATAAGGACTGAATCAAGAATTTGTCGCCCCCTAACAAACGTATTTTGTGGCTTCGTAATGATCTTGCCCAAAACCACCCCTAATCTGTTGGCAAACACTTTGGAGATAATTTTATATACCCCATTCACAAGGGTAATGGGTCGAAAATTCTTAACCTCTGACGCTCTAATCTTCTTCGAGATCAATGCAATAAAAGTAGCATTTAGGCTTTTCTCAAACTTTCCAACCGGGAATACTTCCTGAAACACATTCATAATGTCCACTTTCACTACCTCCCAACAAGATTGGAAGAAACCCATTGAGAAGCCATCTGGACTTGGAACTTTTATCTTTTACTCATACGTCTAGATTGGAAGAAACCCATTGAGAAGCCATCTGGACTTGGAGCTTTATCTTTTACTCATACGTCCTCACTACATCATACACTTCCTCCTCTTCAAAAGGCCTCTCCAACCAAGACACTTCCTGGGACTCAATAGTATCAAAACCAAGACCATCTAGCTTTGGCCTCCTTACATTCTGTAAGCAGTTGTTCATAGAAATCCACCACATGGTCACAAATCAAAGGGGCCTCCTTGCACTCCATACCATTAACATTCAGCATTTCAATGGTAATATTTCTTCTATGAGGGTTAGCAACTCTGTGGAAGAATTTTGTGCTCTGGTCCCCTTCTTTCAGCCACAATGCTCTCGACTTTTGGTACCAAGAAATCTCCTCCAAAGTTAATACTCTTCCCAATTCTGAAACCAACTCTGCCTTCCGCAATAGCTCTTCCTGTAAAAAGGCTCTAGCCTCAAGTATCCACTCAAACTATTGCAACTCCTCCACCATGAATTTCTTTCGCTCCCATATATTTCCAAAGGATTGTGAATTCCAAAGCTTAAATTCATTTTTCAAGGCTTTTAATTTACAGGCTAGGATGTATGAGGGGTTATCATAAAATTGGTAAGAAGACCACCAATGCCTAACCTTATCCACAAAGCCTTCACTTTTAAGCCACATGTTTTCAAACTTAAGTATTCGCGCCCGCATTAAATGCCACCACAATCTAACAAGATGGGACAATGATCTGAGCAAAGACGTGGTAGCCTCTTTTGGCACACCTCCGGATAGTGCACCTCCCACTCCGGTGAGATGAGAAATCTGTCCAGCCGGAACCATGTCTGATTATTCAACCAAGTAGAAGAGCCCCCCAAGAGAGGAATATCCAACATGTTTAACTCAAAGATACAATCTAAGAACTCTATCATTACTGGGTGCTTCCTACTATCTCTAGATCGTTCACTAAGGAATCTGATAACATTAAATCCCCTGATGTCATTTTGAGGGAACTATCTGAAAACTCGTTACAACAGTTGGTTTTGCGAGGTGATATGTCATAAGCCATAGTTTGAAAGTGTTTCTGAACATAGGGTAGTGGTTTCGGGGATTGGGGTAGGGGGGTGGGGATTTGTAATTTATGCTGTATGTTCTATTCATTTATTCTTCTTTAAGGGGTGTCACTTTACCAAAATTGGGAAGCAAAGATAGAACATTTGGCGAATGGAATTTACCACTAATAATGAAGTGAGGGGGGAAGGTTCACTAGATCTTGATTCTTCATCTGTTTTGACTTGTTATTTAAACTATTTGAGAGATGGTTTTTGATTTGGTTTGGGCATCTTTCGATGCAAATCAATTATGTTTTTGGTATTTATCAAGCCTGTCCTCATCTTGAAAGTTGTTGATTGTCTGCGCTGCTGTATATTGTAAAATGAGTAATGCTAGATACAATCCTGAGGTGTGCAAATCTCGCGTATTCCTTTTGAAGAAAGTGAGACCCACCATTAAAAAGTGGGTTTTTTCATGTGGGTCCTATTTATCCACTTTGTTCAAAGGGAGTGCGCGAGACTTGCACATCCTAGGACTGTATAAATCATTTCCCTTGTAAAATTATAATGGGTGCAGTTACTGTTAGGACCTAGTGTAAAACCCAGGTTTTACACCCCCCAATCATAAACCACCACCTCAACATTCTAACAAGCTTACAATGAGCTCAACCATGTTAGATTATTATTTTTTACATGAAAAATCTAAAACCCTAAATTCCTAAGACTAATGCTAATTATTTTTATGACAAGCTCCGACACCATTTCAGCCGCCACCTCGAGAAACGGTTCGAATAATCACAAAAATTAATCTGGCCGTTGCTTGGGTGGCAGCTGCGATAGGCCTCCTGTCGGCAGCTGCCAGCAAAATCCCTGTTGCCAGGGTGGCAGCAGACAACTCCAGTAGTGGCTGCTGGTGTGAGACCACCCCGCCTTTATTTGATTTAAATTCAATAATTTTAAATTAATAGGACTTTAATCCTGTGTGGGTGTGTTTATTTTACCATCCAATAGAAAACTGAAAGCTGATTTGTCAGTTTTCTATTGGAGGGTGTAAAGGATCTGGTTTACATCCAGTCCTGATTTTAGATTTTTCCTAAATTGAACCCAAGGTTGTTTTTGCTTGCTAAGGCTGTGTGCATGTTATGTAACTAGTATCTGCTTCCTTTGTAATAAGACCATGAATATGGTGAGTCAGGAGTAAGAAAAATATGTATAATTTTATTTATGTTGGCGTTCTGTCATGATGTCTTTGGATTCAGGAATTTAAGAGAGAAACAAGATTCACCTCTAAATGCCCTGCCAATGAGATCATCAGTAAGATTGAAGAAGCCGCAAAGCCTCTTGGTTTTGATGTACACAAGAAAAACTACAAGGTGAGAAAACTGCAGTGGCTTAATGTGTACTTTTACTTTTCTTAACTACAAGCCTCTTAGAGTCAGCTTTTATATCTCTTCGGTACTTGTACTCTATTTTTTGTGGTTTCTTCTTCTATTTTATTTGTTTTGGATGAAATTAATGGGTACCTAATTACATCCATCAGATGAGGCTTGAAAATGTGAAAGCTGGGAGAAAGGGAAATCTTAATGTTGCTACAGAGGTACATGGTGATCAAGTTTTACTTTTACCGATGAGCTGGATTTATTCTACATTCTGTGTTATTTTTACCTATTCGTATACTTCTATTCAGATATTTCAAGTGGCACCTTCTCTTCACATGGTTGAAGTGCGAAAAGCAAAAGGAGACACTTTGGAGTTTCATGAGGTCTCCTTCTCTTCATTTCTCTGTTCTATTTTTCCTCTCTCACTTTAATTTTCCCGTTTGGTGAGTAACTCACTCATTTCACGGGACTCAACTTGTGATCCACTACCTCATTTTTATGGGGGCTGCAAGTGCCATTTTATACCAAGGCAATTGGCATTTTCTATTTCTCCTACTTTAAGAGGGAGGTATTATAATGCTCCGAGGAAGTTATTCTCGTAGGATGGTAAAGCCTAAAAGCAAGAGAATTGCTGTCTTCACAGAAATCTAACACAAGGAAAATTTACGAACTAACTTGGCTTAATGTGATCTGTCAGATTGTAAAGCTCTTTTTATTATAAAGTAGATCTGACGTATCATATCAAGCCACATTAGTTTGTAAACTTTCTTTTGTGAGATTTCTGTGTAGGTCAAATATTTCTCTAAAAACAATGGTTGCTTAGTCACCCGTGTGTGTGTGTGTGTGTGTGTGAGAGAGAGAGAGAGAGAGAGAGAGAGAGGTGTGACAACGGAAGAGATTTGTTATGTCTGATGTAGGTTCCTTTCTGATTAGTAAGGGCTGCCAATAAGTGATATTAAGGCATTAATCTATCCTTGTGTGGGTCAGTAGTTGTCAGTTGTCACCATAAAAGCTGGTTGTGAAGCCTGCCATATAGCGGCTGCTTGCAGAGGCCTAATTGAAACAGTGGAGTTGACATTCTCTAATCACTGGGATTTTTAATTTTTGCGGTGCAGTTTTATAAAAAGCTCTCAACCCGCCTGGACGATGTTGTTTGGAAAACTGAGGAGGACATGCAAGAAATGAAGTAAATTCCAGTGTCTTCCACTTCAAAGTGTTGTGTCCATAAAAATTGGTTTACTTGCAAAATGTTCAATAGTTTCATTTGTTTATTCTTTTCTGTCCTCCGTGCTCTCTTTCTCTCTCTCTCGGTTATGTAGACATTGTTTTCCAAGTTATTGTTGGTAAGCATGAACAACTCCCATGGAGGTTCAACAATGTTTTGTCGTTACACTTGGAGCAACAGATCAATCTTAACTCTATACTAAATGAGAATAACGTATATTTTCTTTTCATTTATACATTTTCCATTCGTAATATTTGTTTGTCTTCATCATCATGAAAAAGCTCACGTTTTTTCCAAATCTCAGCAGAAATTATTACCCCATGGTGTGTGTAATACACCTCAAGGATGGAAATAAGATAAACTGATTTGCTCTCTTGGAGGGGAGCTCTTCCAAGAAAATGAGAGAAAACAGAAAGAAAGACAGAGAAAGTTCTATATCATTCTAGAATAATACTCCAGGCTTTCGGCTCAAGTACATATAGTGTGAAGTATTCCCCAAAGCTACTCCCTATATGGGCCTGTACTAATAACATCATAATAAGATATTCAAATAAGACTACTCTATGTTCAAACCTATTATGGATTACAATTAGAAGTCCAACAAAAACAATAAAACAAACTATAAGATAGAATTCACGAAACACGTTCTGTTGTGGTCTATGGGCTCTTCCTTCGATATAAGCTTGGAATGTGACAGTGTGCTTCCAAAAAACAGGATAACACGCACGATGCATTAATAAATGGACTTGGGTGCAATGGGAAAGACAAAAACCCCAAAAGATGGTGAGTGTTGGACATAAATAGGCTCTATGGCCGAGGAAAGAGTCGTGTGCGACTAATGAGAGAACCCGAGAGTATAGCTAACGAGGAAAGGATAACAAGCGACTAATGGCGAGGAAAAGATAACAAGCGACTAAAGGCCATGGTCATGAGGGGACAAGATGGGGCAACTAAAGGATAAATGATATTAAACGCAAAGTATGTGTAACACCCCAAATCTTTAAGTTCCTAGAGTAAGAAAGGAGGTAGACTAGATTAGGGTTTCTAGTCAGTGGGCCCATGCCCATTTAAGTCAAGGGAGGACGAACAAGGCCCAAGTACTATGCTCGCCTAAGCCCACTAAAGAGCCTGTGGGAGTAAGCACTCGATGTTAGTACAAAAACCTACCTTAAGTAGAACTCCTAGTTAGAGTAGAACACCCAATTAGAATAAAACTCCTAGCTAGAGTAGAACACCCAATTAGAATAGAAACCCTAGTTAGAACATGACTCCTAGTTTAAGTGAAAATTCTAGTTCCACGCATGACTCCTAATCTATTGGCAACTCCTAGTCTAACCGCAACTCCTAGTCTTCCTAGTTTAATTATAACTCCTAACCTAAGGCACTTAAGTAGACCACAATTCCTAGCCCTATTCGAAAACCTAGGGAAGACCTAGTCTAAGTTAAAACTCTAAATGTCCTAGCCAATCCAAAACTATAACGCACATCTTTGTGATAGGAGTTTAGAAAATGATTTTATAAAATGAGACGAGAATTACTAACCCTTTTAAAACTTTTTTTCCTTTCCTTCCCAGGATATGAAAGGTTTTTAGTTTAAAACTAAAATCTACTCTATAAATCTAAGAGAGAGTTTTGCGGCAGAAATCATTAAATTAAATTAAAAGATCTTTTTCAAAAATATGACTTTCATACATTACGTTAAATCGCCTAGGCTTCTGTCACACTTCCCTTGGGCCAAATATGTCATGATGCTTCTTCCTCGTTTTGTCCTTGAGAGGGGGAAGGACATACATAAAAACTAAAGTGAGTTGAATACTTAGTAAGTATTACTTCATACTGTAAAAATATATTAACACAGATTTTCATTCATGCATTCATCATTCATCTACATACTTTACATAAAACATTCACTTCCTTTGAAAACATTATAATGTGAGATTTTTCTTTAAAAAGAGGGTTTTCATTTCATAAAATGTTCCCACACCTTGTACATTCATTCATAAGGAAATTAAAATATTTATACATTCATTTACTCTTTTCACTTTTCCTCTGACTGGTACACACTGTTACGTCCCATGTGTTGGGGTTAGCTGTCTTTTGGACTTGAATTTTGCCTTGGCCACAGGTTGTGAATCTCTTTCAGTCAAGGGGTAGCATCGGGTGCACTACAAGTACTACTTATTCGACATTACAATTTGCCCAGTCCTTTGGTACCATCATTCAGTCATGGTCATTACGTAATTTCGTATATTAAAACATTCATTCATTTCCTTTCCTTTTATTCAGTCCTTTCAATCATTTCCTTTTTTATTTCTTTTCAGTCATCAGTCCATTTCATTTCATAAGCATCATTTAAAATCATAAGCGTAAACATCATCAATAAATATCATTTCATAGCATCATTTAAAACTCATTTCATAGCCTCATTTAAATATTAGTTCATAGCATCATTTAAACACACTTCATCGCATCATTTATACATCATTTAAAAGCACCAAACATAAACCTCAACATTTCATTTCATGGAAAATAAAGATAATAACTACTACATATAACATTCATTCACATGTATACAACTATTACTTTGGGTGCATAAATAGAGGTTGCCAAAGAAGGCCTTTACTTACATATACTTTTTAAACACTTATACTTAGCATACTTTCATAAAACATCATTTCATATCATAAAGCATCATAAAAAGAAATATTTCTTTTTCATTTCATATCATTTAGAAAACTCTATAAGAGTATGAACATAATACTTACCTAGACTTTATGCTATTTACATTTCATGTAGTCCATTCATGTGCGTGTTAGATGACAACCTATATGCATACATAACCTTAACATCATTTCCTTTTCAAGTGCATATGTAACTTAACTTAGAAAATACATAAACTTCTCTTCACTAGGACTTCCTTCACTTAGACATACTCTATCATCCAAGTACATCTTCTATGCTTTCCTTTATCACGTTTCCTAAATTCTTATGATTGTAACTTGTGATCCACTTGAGGTCATCGTTGAAATGCATAGCCTCCTACTTCACGTTCTTATCCTTCAAGGTGAACCTCCTCGATTCACCTTAAAGGCTTAGACACATAATCATCTTCATCATACTTTTCCTACCAAACCATCCATCTCGATGCATAACTTAGACCAACCAAGTTATACTACCCAATCCTAGTCAATACACACATCCCTTCCTCCATTCGTGCATAACCTAACCAATACTTTACCGTAATCTTAACCAAGCATAATACAGAACTTTAAGCTAACCTTGAGGCTTAAACATAATGTACTCATGCTTAAGAGAGATTATCCATTACGTATGGTAAATCTATCCAGCACATGTGTCCAACCAAATTATACATGTACCCTATCCTTTTTATCACATAAGATCAACATATAATACACTAAAACGTCTGCTTGTATAAACAAGATTCATACACCTGACACTAACGTCCAACTCAAACACATACCATTGTCATGCTTTGCAGTCTTCCCCAACCTTCACAATCCTAACACATTACTTGACATCATGCCACTTCACAAACTACACAACTATCCCAACACTTTACAAAATTCTCAACCAACATGACACTTCATATAATCCGTCCAATTACATAGCTTATCCCGACACTTCACTCGATCTACATGATGTACAACCACATCATGATTACGCCAAATCCAATCACTTCACACAGCACTTCAAACTACATGGCTCATCCTAACACTTCCAGTGGCATCCTGCCATTCCACAGCTACGCAACCCCGTCACTTCACAACACACTGGCATATCGCCAACTACATCACATGGCAGAACACCATCTCTTCACACTACTTACAGCCACAACACGACACAATATTGCCAACACTTCAACTACACAACCACATCACACCCATGGAATGGTAAGAGTTGAAACATGACCAACAGTAGAAGATGTTGATGAACCCTAACCCCTGGCTAAGGATGATTGAGAATGAACCAAACCCTAACTGCAAGTTGGAGTTGATAGTGGTGTTTATGGAGATGGTGTATACCATACAACTCATCAAAGAGATGCTTTAAGAATGTTTTGTTCTAAAAACCCCTATGAACCCGGTTATAATAAGGAGATGTAATCTCCATAACAATGTTGAATTGGTGCCTTACTGCTTGGACATCTGCCAAATAAGACATTATCTATGTTTTAATCAAATGTTGGGATGTTTAGTTTACGTTCAGGTACAAAAGTTTTACAAATCACCTTTTCCATTGCGAATTGTTGCATACTGCTAGAAGCAGGCTAGGATGCATTAAATATTATCTATCATGAAGGGGGTATGTGTAACACTTCGCCTAATTAACCATTAGGATTAACCTTGAGATGCCCTTAGATTAAACTAACAATTTTGGGCTTTAAATATTTTTTTATTGTTGTTTATTATTTTATTATTACCATTATTATTATATTAATTTTTATTGCTTATTTTAATATTTTAGCTTAATGTTGATAGCTAGATTTATGTAGACCATGACACTTAGTGCCGTCAATTATTTAGCATGGAGGGTTAGAGAGGCAGGTCCATTAGTAATCTTATTATGGCCTATAGAACCTTAGGACATTTATGGGCCAAGCCTTAGAAGTCTTTAACCAAGCCTCTTAGGAATTCAAGATTTGGAAGGATAACCTTGGCCCAAGTATGAGGAAGGCATAAGGCCTTTGGGCCAAACTTGGTATAGATTTGACCCATGGCCCAAGCCAAGAAAAGCCTTTCAAGCCATGCTTTTCTCATGTTACAACCCTCTTCCGGCTGAGCCCCCTTTCTTCTCGGTCCACAGAGACAAAATATAGGACTGGTGCCAACAGTTCATCACGGAAGAAAGGACTCACTGAGCCTGGATCGCTAACTAATACTAATTTAATGGAAAATACTAATATAATAGAAAAGAACTGTCTTTTCTGTATTCTTTATGCCGAGCTTTTACATGTTATTTTCTAGTACAAGTTTTTGCATGTTCTAATTCTTTCAAACTGTAAACATGATGCACTCTTGATATATGGCATAAGAACATAATGTTGTTGCATAAAGTCACACATGGTTACATGTTACATGTTTTTTGGTTATGCATCAAATTTTTTGTCACAAGTACACATGCATTTCGGGTTGTGCATTAAAAGAAAAGAAAGAATAATAATTTTTGTCATGACCCAAAATGCTAGGATGAGGAAGTATCCTAGTAGAACCCATTTGTCTACTTTAGAGTGCTTAAATTGGAGTAGTAATCCCTGGGTTGACGAAGTACAGTCCATGGGTTTCAAATGGATTTTTTTTAAAGGATTTCAGAGTGAAGTAGAACCTAAGGCTAGTGGGTGCAACACATTGAAAATTTATGTATTATATGGCGAATTGCGAACTGCTGTATTATCATTTTAAGGGATTCCAGAGTGAAGGCGAATTGCAAAAGCGAATTGTAAATTGTGAATTACGACACATGGGTTCTTTTTAAAGGATTCCAAAGTGAAGGCAAGTTGCAAACTGCTGTATTATATGGACTCTGACGTACTCACACCTGACCAAGAGAGCCGGCTATGTGATGCGATAACTAGCACGAAGCCCACGGTGTGTAGGAGAGCCGTGAGGTGTCCACGAACATTGTTATATGGATTAAATGGCCATAAGTGATTAATGAGTTGAAAATGGTACTTTTACATGACTATTTTGCTACTCTGTCACATGATTCCATGGTCAATGGATTGAAATGAATACAAGAATGAAATGAGTTTTAGTCAAATTCATGTCCATGCATTCATACTCATGGTTTACCTTTGCATGCGTATGTTATCTTCTTGTATGTTATTAGTTTAACTTACTGAGATGGGGAAACGTAAGAAGGAAGATCCTCCAAGATTTGAGGAGGACCCTAAGAGTCCTGAATGCTTTGCGGAGCCAACATTAGTAGAGAGGCTAGAATCAGCTGATAATTTAGTCAGTGAAGTGCTAAAGCCTTTTGAGGACCTGTAGAAGATCATAGAAAATGATAAGAGCAAATAGGAAACTTTCTCAGCTATGAAAACATAGCAAAAGGATATTTCGATGAAAATGTTGTGGTTTAAAACCCTCAATTTGTATTTTTGGAAGTCTTTGAACAAATACTTTGGGATTTTTAATAGTTACTTTATTTGGTACCATACAATAATTGCTCAAATCTTTACTTAGTTTCGAACTTTTCTGCTGCAATTATTACATACTCCCAGTAACATGATAGGTGCATTGCATGTTAATTATCATGAATGAGGGGTGTGCAACCTTGAGTTACATGTACTGACGCTTTAGTCTCTGTTCAATCCCAAGCGGGGTCTGGGGGCGTCATAGACGATGGTATCAGAGCAATTACATCTCTGGATAAACTCATAGTTGTCCTAGGGAATATGGTACCAAAAGTTAGGCTTGGATCTCTTAGTCTATAAGCTTGAATCCTTGTAGCTTAAAGGCTGGAAGGACACGTGTTCATGGACCAAGAATTGGAACCAAGGTTGTCTTGTTATACGAATTGGACTGATGTATGTTAGCTTTGTACGTTTCAGGAAAGGAGGAGCTCATGGTACATGGGAGACGTGATGAGAATTCTCCAAGAACAAAGGAGTGGGAGGAAGCAAATCCTCCACTAGAAGGAGGTCAAGCTATAGTAGAAGCCATCCGTCAAATGGCGAAGTGGTGCGACAACATATAATCTAAGGCAAAATAACCGACTAGAGCCACCAAGAGGAGAAGGTCGTGGCTTTCCATTTGAGAAATTTCTCATATATCGATACCCAAATTTCATGAGCACGGAAGGAGCATTAAGAGCCAACAAGTGGCTCGTCGACTTGGAGAGAACTTTTGACATAAATGGATGCATAGAGGAACATAAGGTCTAGTATGCCGAACATTCGCTCCAAGGAGAGGTCGGTATATGATGGGGCACCAAGAGGCAACTGTTAATATGGGGAGCTTGGGAATATTGCCTCTCTCACGTGGGAAAGATTTAAGGAAGAATTTGATAATCGATTCTTCCTTAAGTCTACCAAACAACAGAAGGCCCAGGAGTTTACCAACTTGGTGCAGTGCAATCAGACCATGGAGCACTATGTGGCTTGCTTCATGGAATTGGGAAGATTCACCCTGCTTTCGATAACAATCGAAAAGATGTAGGCTCAGAAGTTTCAAGGAGGCCTACAACCAAGGGTTTGTAGCTAGGCCGCTTGCTTGAGGATTTAGAATTTTCAGGAATTGGTTAACGTTGCTTCGATAGTGGAGGCAGAGTAGAGACATTTGATCACTTAGATCAACGTGAAACGAAATAGGGCGATGCCTTACTCACTTGGGTGAAGCATGGAAAAGAAAAGGGTTCCCTTCTCAATGGATAAAGGAAAGGGCATAATGTTTGGAAACCCAGCACCATTCACTTTGCCAACTTGTTAAAAGTGTGGGCAGAGACATAGTGGAGAATGTCAATTGACCACGAGACCTTGTTTTAAGTGCGGCCAAACAAGGCACTTGATTTGAGATTGTCCCTCCAACACGCCTAGTGGGGAGCAACACTTGATGTCAACCCTAAGACCCTAGTGAAAGCTAAAGTTTATGCCATAAATCCCAGAGAGGTAGATTTGGAAGCTGATGAAACGATAGAAGCCGGAGTAATTATTGTATCTCTTTAACCCTACCCTGGTTAAATAGCTAGCTTTAATTGAGTTCTTTATATGATCATAGCTATCTTGATAGGTAAGGTTAAGTTGTTGTAATACTCGGCCTGTGCCTTGTTTGATTCTAGAGCATCATGGTCCTTTAAATCTACTACTATCATACGACTTTGTGATTTGTTTATGGAGCCTTTGCCTCAGAAGGTTCTAGTAACTATTTCGGATGGAAACATAGTTGTTGTACGCGCATAGTTAAGTACTGCCCATTAGAAGTTGTAGGTTTGGTGTTGAAGGCTGACCTAATCGTCTTCTGTCTAATGGAATTTGACATAATCTTAGGAATGGATTGACTGTTTAGGCACTATGCTAAGATTGATTGTTGAAAGAGGGAAGTAGTATCCGAACCACCCACCTTCGATAGGATTTGCTACATAGGAGAACCTATCAAGGTATCCCCATTAGTGGTTACAACTTGTCAGGCTAAGAAAAGTATTCGGGGAGGTGAGATCGCCTACCTATTGTTTGTAATAGAAAAGGTGGAGGAACTTACAGGAGTACATGGAATACCTGTACTAGAAGATTTTCCTAAAGTGTTTGTTGATGATTTGCCTAGATTACCCCCCAGATAGAGAAACAAAGTTTATGATAGAACTAGAGCCAGCAACCACCCTTGTACATAGAACACCTTATAGAATGTCCCTGACAGAACTAAAGGAGTTAAAGGCCCAGATTGAGGAACTCCTAGAAAAATGACTCATTCGACCCAGTTCGTCCTCGTGGGGTGCATCGGTATTGTTTGTAAAGAAAAAGGATGGATCCATGAGGATGTGTATCGATTATTAGGAATTGAACAAAGTAACCATTAAGAATAAGTATCTGTTACCTTGAATAGACAATCTCTTAGATCAATTGTAGGGAGCTTCGATATTCTCTAAGATAGATCTAAGGTCTGGATACAATCAACTCAAGATTAGAGACGTTCGTAAGACTGCCTTTAGAACTCGTTGCAGACATTACAAATTCTTAGTAATGCCCTTTGGATTGACAAAGTAGTGTTTATGGACTTAATGAATTGGATCTTTAGGCCTTATCTGGATATTTTCATGGTAGTCTTCATTGATGATATTTTGATCTATTCCTGAAGTGATGAGGAGCATAGGATACACTTGGGTCTAGTATTGGAAAGATTGCAGGAACACCAGCTCTACGCAAAACTCAGTAAATGTGAGTTTTGACTTCGAGAGGTAAAGTTTCTAGGACACGTGATATCTAGCAAGGGTGTAGCAATGGACCCTACTAAGATAGAAGCAATAACAGAATGCCATAAATCTATCAACACACATTAGATACGTAGTTTCCTCGGTTTAGTCGGGTACTATTAGAGATTTGTGGAAGGTTTCTCCAAACTCTCAAGACCCCTTATTGCTTTGACTAAGAAGAACACTAAGTTCGTTTGGAGCAAAGATTGCGAGAGGAGTTTCTAGGAGTTGAAGAAAAGATTGACTATCGCTCCAGTAATAGCCTTACCCGAACCCCATAAGCCTTACGTGGTCTATAGTGATGCATCCAAGATGGGTCTAGGATGTGTGTTAATATAGGAAGGACGGGTAGTTGTGTATGCCTCACAAAAACTTAAGGACCATGAGCAGAATTATCCCACTTATGACCTAGAATTAGTTGTAGTAGCATTTGTACTAAAGATTTGGAGACATTACTTGTACAGAGAAAAGTGTGAAGTTTTCACTGAGCACAAAAGCCTCAAGTATCTTTTCAGTCAAAAGAATTTGAACATGAGACAGAGAAGAAGGGTTGAAACGATTAGTGACTACTAGTGTGAAATAAAGTATCACCCCAGGAAAGCCAACATAGTGGCAGATGCCCTTAGTCGTAAGGCCTAGATAGACACCAAGTCCTTATTAGCAAGCATGAGGAGTTTGCTAATTGGAAGTTTTCCAGGAAGTAAAACATTGGCAGCAGTACATGAGATTGTGTCACTGAACGATGATGAAATCAAGGATTAACAACAGAAGGACGAGAAGCCTAGTAGGTTTTGATAGAAAATTTTGGAATCCAGAGGACCCTGACGTTTTAACATTCATAAAGATGGAATGTTGTTTTGTGAGGAAAGGAAGGTAATCCCTACCGACCTGGAGGTGAAGGAGAAAATACTAAGGGAAGCACATTGTACACTTTACACCATGCATCCTGTCAGTACTAAGATGTATCGGGACTTGAAAGGACACTATTGGTGGGATGGAATAAAGAGAGACATGGCAAAATTTATAGCCAACTGTTCTGTGTGTCAATTGGTGAAAGCAGAATATTAAGCTGAGTTTGGATGTTAAACTGAGTTGAGTTGAGTTGAGGTGATAAAATATTGTTAAAATATTATTTTTTAATATTATTATTATTTTGTGATTTGAAAAAGTTGAATTATTCATTATATTTTGTGTTGGAATTTGAAAAGGTTGTAATGATGAATTGAGATGAGTTTATGAACCGAACGAAGCCTTAAAGGCTGGTAGGAGAGTTGCAACCATTACCTACTCTAGAGTGGAAGTGGGAGGATATCTCCATGGACTTTGTAATTGGATTACCAAGAATGTCAACAGGAAAGAACTCCATATGGGTTATCATTGATAGATTGACAAAGAGTCACTTTTTGCCGATCGCCAACACTGACTCTATGGACAAGCTGTACAAAATTTATGTTAAGGAGATAGTTCGGCTACATAGAATGCCTAGAATCAAATAGAAATACGCGGTTCACATTGCATTTCTAGCAAAGTTTGTAGAAGTTACTAGGTAACCAGCTTGAGGTTTAGCAGTGCGTATTATCATCAAACTGACAGACACATAGAGTGGACGATAGAGATGTTGGAAGATATGCTCCGAGCTTCTGTATTGGAAACAAAATGTGATGGGGAAGGGCACTTGCCTTTGGTGGAATTTGCCTATAACAATAGTTTCTAGGCCAAAATGCAGATGGCACCTTTTGAGGTCTTATGTGGAAGGAAGTGTAGATTCTTGCTATACTAGGATGAGACTGGGGAAAGAAAAATACTTGGACCTGAATATTTACAAGTCAGAAAACAAGTCATGTTGATCAAATAGTAGATGTAGGCAGTTCAAAATAGACAGAAAAGTTATGCCAACGATAGAAGAAGAAGCCTAGAATTCTCATTAGGCGATTGGGTGTATGTGAAGGTGTCGCCTCTAAAAGGAGTTGTCTGCTTTGTTAAAGAGGGAAGCTAAGTCCCCGGTATGTAGGACCTTATGAAATTGTGGAAAGGATTGGGCTGGTGGCTTATCGTTTGGATTTACCTGTGGAAATGCAAGGCATACACCATGTGTTCCAAATATCTTATCTGAAAAGAGTTTTAGAGAACGGGCAATCAGTGACAAGGGAGCCAAGTAGCATTCAGCTCCACCTAGCCTGTCTTACGACGAATGGCCTGTGCAGATTGTAGATTGAAAGGAACATGAGCTAAGGAATCGAAAGATACCCTAGTCAAGGTGCTTTGGAACAATCCAAACTTCCAAGAAGCCACCTGGGAAAGAGAGGATTCAATGAGGACTAAATATCCTCATTTATTTGTATCTTTGAATAATAAGAACTTGTAGATTGGCTAGATCCACTATGTTTGTTTTGAATGTACTCTTGGATGATTTAGCAATAAGAATGTTTGGCTGATTGCAACTTTTGATTGATCTTTTGTTACATGTCAACTATACCCTTGATAATAGGGCATGGAATGAACTAGAGCAACCGCACATATGTCTACATTGTCGGTAGACGCAGGTTGTCTACATTGTCGGTAGAGGCCCCACATTTTTGCTAATGAGTTGAGGTTCGAGGTCATTTTAGAAATGGACAGGTTGTTTAAGCATGTGACAACCTAGACTTGGCCAAGTCCTCGCCAGTTATTTTCATTATTTTGGCCTTAGTCCAATTAGAACTTAGCCCAATGGATTTGGTAAGATGAAAACTTAGGAAGTGACAAGTGTCCCACCTTTTGCTAATGAGGCAACCAAGCCCACAAGGAGGCCCAAAGGCCTGGTGTTACTTAGCCACTAGAAGGTTTAGGGTTTTAAAGTCAAATTAGGGTTTTGAATATGGAGGGAGGCGCCATTTGGGAGAAAGTGACCCTTAGGTTCCCTAAGCTTCAATCATTTGGAACCTTGGGAAGGGGCATTTTGGTTGGCAAACATGATGTTTTCTAGTACAAGTTTCTGCATGTTCTAATTCTTTCAAGTTGTAAACGTGATGCACTCTTGATATATGGCATAAGAACATAATGTTGTTGCATAAAATCACATGGTCACATGTTTTTGGGTTATGCATCAAAGTTTTTGTAACAAGTAAATGTCACATGCATTTCAGGTTGTGCATTAAAAGAAAAGAAAGAATAATGATTGTTGTCATGACCCCAAATGCTAGGATAGGGGAATATCCTAGTGGAACTCCTATATCCACTCTAGAGTGCTTAAATTGGAGTGGTAACCTCTGGGTTGACGAAATACAGTCAATAGACTTTGGATTCTTTTTAAAGGATTTTAGAGTGAAGTAGCACCTGATTCTAGTGGGTGCCACATATTGAAAATGCGGTGAAGATGAATTGAAAATTACCGCATTATATGGACTTTGACGTACTCACATCTGGTCACGAGGGACCACTATGTGATACTGTCACTAGCAGGGAGCCCACGGTGCGTAGGGGAGCTATGAGGTGTCCACCCACATTTTTATATGAATTAAATGGCTATAAGTGATTAATATGAATTGAAAGTGGTACTTTTACATGACTATTTTGCTACTCTGTCACATGATTACATGGTCAATGAATTGAAACGAACAAAAGAACGAAATGAGTTTTAGTCAAATTCATGTTCATGCATTCATACTCATGGTTTACCTTTGCATGCGTATGTTATCTTCTTGTATGTTAATGGTTAAACTTACTGAGATTTCTTGAAATCTCACTGTGGTAGTTTCTACTACCATATCCACTGGAATGATAGAAGTTGTGATAGGTCTAGGCAAAAGCGTCGGGGAAAAGTAAGATGGAAGACCCTCCATGAACTAAGGAGGCCCCTAAGAGTCCTGAACGCTCCGTGGAGCCAACATTGGTGGCAAGGCTAGAAATAACCGAGAATTTCGTCAGTGAAGTTCTAAAGCTTTTTGAGGACCTACAGAAGATCATAGAAAAGGATAAGAGAAAAAAAAATTCTTGGCTATGTAAACATAGCACAAGGATATTTCGATGGAAAGGTTGTGGTTTTAAACCCTCGCTTTGTATGTTTGGAAGTCTCTGAACAAATACGTTGGGATTTTTATTAGTTACTTTATTTGGTAGCATGCATTATTTGCTCAAATCTTTACTTAGTTTCGAGTTTTTTCGTTACGATTATTGCATGCTGCTAGTTACATGATAGGTGCATTGCATGTTAATTGTCATGAATGTGGGGTATATAGCTTTGAGTTACATGTCTGATGCTTCGTATTGATCACCACTACGGGCACACTAAGTAAGCTCGCTCGATTGTATATAAGGGAGCTAGTTAGGTTACACGGAGTTCCTAAGACCATAGTACTGGGTCGAGATCCGAGATTTAACTCCCGTTTTTGGAAGAGTATACCAAAGGCAATGAGCACCAAGCTGAAATTCAGTAATGCTTACCATGCTCAGATGAATGGCCAATCGGAAAAGACTATTTAGATGTTGGAAGACAACCTAGGGGCATGCATGTTGGATTTTAGAGGACCATGGGAAGATCGTGTCCCACTCATTGAGTTTGCATACAATATACTCATCAAACAACTATCCAAATGGCCCCTTATGAGCCATTATATGGGAGGAAGTGTAGATTACTGATATGTTGGGACAAAGTAGTAGAAGCTAGGGTGTTTGGACCATAAAACATCCAAGAGATGATGGAGCAGGTCAAACACATACACGTGAGGATGGCCATAACTCATAGTAGATAGAAGAGCTAAGACGACAATAGGAGAAGGGAGTTTATCTTCAAGGAGAGTGAGTGGGTGTACCTTAAGGTATCACCCCTGAAATGTGTTAAGGAAGAAAAAGAAAAAGATGAAGAGGCACTCCATTGGTTTGGTGAAAAATAGCTACAGGTGTAGCTAGTCCAACATGTGGGCAAGTGATGCACCCTAGAAGAGGCACGATAGATAGATTCCAATGGGAGGTGGAGATGAGCGTCTCACCTCATAGTAGGTGAGCTAGAAAAGTCATCCACCTTTAAGGTGAGAATGAGGAGCTGAAGAGGCTAGTGAGCTTGATGAGACAAGAGCTACTCACCCAAGGCTAGCAATGGTTTAGGACAGAATAGAGTAGACATGGGACAATGGTGGGTGAGAAGGCTTTTGAGCAGTTGAAGGCATAACTATCCAATCCTTTCTTCTTGAGTCAAACCTAGAAGGTGAGACATTGTACCTGTATTTTTCGGTCACACCAAAAGTTGTAAGCATTGTGGTGGTAAGGGAAGAAGGGAGGAAGCAGAGGCCCGAGTACTACTCAAACTGAGTCTTAAGGGGAGTGGAATCATGCTACCTACGAATGAAGCTATTGCGTTTGCTCTGGTGGTGGTAGTGTGCTGATTCAGGCCTTACTTCTAGGCACGTGTTGTGAGGGTATTGACAGAAGCGTCGATGAAGAAAGTCTTGTATAGGCCTGACTCATCGGGCCTCGATTAGCTCCCGAGAAGTGCCATGAAGGGACAAATCCTAGTGGATTTTTGTTGCTGAATTTACTAACTTCCTAGAGGAGTCGTAGATAACATCGAAGGGAACACCCTAACAAGTATACTTCGATGGCTTCAATGACACATGCATCAAGATATTTTATCAAAAGCAATTATTTTATGTGAAGAGTTATGCATCAAAATATTTATGAAAAGTCATGATTAAATATGAAGAGTTATGCATCAAAATATTTATGAAATGTCGCAATTTTATGTGAGCAAACATGTACCACAATATTTTATGGAAGATCACGGTTGCATTTGAAATTTATAATATGGTAAGGCACGATTTCATTGAAATCTATGATATGATAAAGCAAGATATGATAAGAAAGTATGCATGTATGATTACTGGTGGGATAGATGTCCCCTGATAGGAAATGGGCCAAAGCCCATGTTCTTGGATACCCTTAAACCCAATCCGTTATCTTGAGCGTGATACTTGCCTGTGATATTTGTCCAGCATATCGATTCCTCCTTTGACAGGTAGCGAATTTGAAGCCCTAATAATCCTTTGTCCAACAATGATTGGAGAATATCAAGCCTAAAGACAAGTTGTATCGATCAAACCCCAATCCATATAAATAAAGGTCAAAACACATGCTAAAGGTAACTTCAGAATTATTATTTGAGAACTAAGACCCTCTCTTTCTACAAGCTATTCTGACCTAGGCATCAGAGGTGTCCCTTACCACACCTAGCCCCACTCATCTCCCATTTTTAGGTTACTGGAAGTCATTAACAGGAGTATGAAACATGTCTGCAACAATTGGCATCGTTTGGGGGATCTTCCTATATCTCAATGTGTCTTTCGTATTCATGTGACAATGCGCTCTTAAGTAATTCATGATCAAGAAAAAACAACAACAAGTGATCAAGCAGACAACAGGATGGATGGAAGATTTGCAGAAATGAAAGAAAGGCTGAGGAAAATGACTTTGGAGATGAAGAATCTCTAGTGAGAAAATGAAGCTCTTAGACAAAGAAGTGTAGAGAACAATGCACCAAGCCATCTTGAGAAAACAAGGTAGAATCACAGAACATAGGCAGGATGAACTTTGATGACGAGAAAAAGAGGAGGATGTATGAAGATTTGCGTCACCTCATGGACAAATACGAGGTGATGGCCAAGAAGATAGGCACATCCTTCTCTGTCGACCAATTACTCAACATTACCGACCTGCCTTATAACACCGAGATAATGATGGTATCGCTCCCACTTAAGTTCAAAGTTCTACAAATTGAACTATACAACGGGTCTAAGGATCCTATTCGAACATTTGGAGGCGTTCAAAGCCATCATGACTCTCCACAGTTTCCCTAGAGAGATTGCATGCTAAGCTTTTGTTAACGCCCCCCAAACCCCCTTTTGGGATGTAATGGAGACTTGGAGCGTCAGGACATGCAACACATGGTTACATACCCCCATAACAGTTAATATGCAATGCATCCTTGTATGCAACTAGCAGTATACAATAATCGTAGCGAAAAATAGGGTGACTTATAAAAATTTATGCCAGAATGAACTAAGCATCCCAAATATATTAATAACCATAAATAGATTGCCTCACATAATAAGGCATAAGTTCAAACATAAGGATAAAATTTCCTTAATACAAAATACTAAGTCCAAGTTCCATAGTTAGATCAATTCTCTCATACGCTCTATAGCATGTAGAGTCAATGCCATAAACATTAAAATTAAATCCAGCCTTCGCTCAAGATCCAGCTCCTCTTCAACCATCTATTTCCAACGGTCCATATTGTTTGTCATCTATCGGTCCTGACACAACTTCTACCATTTTGGGAGGAATGGAAGTGGGCCCACAAGGGTAAGATTTTCCACAGTCCATCTAGATTCTTCAATATTTTCAGAAAAACTTTGATGCACATTTTCTCAAAGAGAACATTTCTCACATCATATTTTCAAAACATAACATTTCAATAGTATTAGAGCCGTCATTAATAATAACATAACGTATGGCATCATCACATCTCCCCATTATGCATTGTGAGTACCTACCAGTGATCGTAGTACAACTCATATTGAAACTACATTGTTTGCAGGCTTGTTCTCAATGCATTGGTAACATAACATTTCATCATAACATCATATAATAACATCATAACGTATGCACTCACCAGAGTTAGGTGCCATAAATGACTTCGCTCGTAAATTCTTTAAAAAGAATCCATTTGGAGCCAGTTGACGATTCTTTGTCAACTCAAGGGTTACCACTCCATTACTATTCACTCCAGAGTAGATAGAGGAACTATGATAATTTTCCATCTTAGCCTTTCAGGTTGTGACAAAATGTTTTCTCATGCAATGCTTGAAAATATTTTTCGTGACATGTGTTTGTGAAATACGCTTCATGTGAAAATGACTATTTCATATGATATGTTAAAATAGTGAAAATTACACATGTCATGTAGGCAAATAAATAAATATTCAATGTATCATATAACATAATGTTTCATGCTCAAAATGACATTTATATCATAGATGTGATATTTATACATAAATTATAAATAAATTATCTAAGAGTAAGTTAGAGGCTAACTTACAAACTTTCTGGATGTTAGGAAATTGTTGCGGTTGTAAATAGAGGTATTCTATCTTAGGAATTGCATAACTCAAAAGATGTTCATAATCAAAGGAAAAATTTAATATTTACAAAACTGCCCCTATACTTTTCCAAAATTGCCACTAGGGCCCTATATGTGAACTATTTGCAATTGGGCTCCAAAATTTACCAAATTTCACAAACCTCATATTTTCTATGTTCTAAAATCATTTATGCTCATAGAATTTCAATAAACAAATCACAACTATGTCAAATCCAATCTACCCGTGGCACAGATCTATATGGGCCTTTATGTGATCTCAAGTCTATAACCTCTATGGGTGCATGTGTGTTCAAATTTCATCAAGTGGAAATCATGAATATAATCTTAGGGACATGTTTAAAACTTAGATATGAATTCATCCCAACAATTATGCATTGATTGAAGCTAAATTATCACCAAAACATCAACTAAGTATATGCTTGATGTTTCTAGTTTTCCTTGTCAAAAAGATGTTTAAAGCCTAAATAAATCATACATTTTCATTCTTATCCCAATCAAAAGGATTTTCTAAATGCTCATTACTCAAGCTTAGGAAATTTAACCAAAACGTCATAAAATAAACTTTGACCAAGTGAAACCAAATCATACTTGATGATCAACACAAGATATAGATTTATAAACCTATCATGGCATGCTTTTTATCTCAAGTTTAAACCTTAAAAAATTATTTCAAGACATTAATGAATCATATAGAATCATTTCAAGACAGGTAATAGCTAAAATTTCAACCCAAAACAAATTATTCAATCCATACTCCAAACTTGACCTGGTTTGTAAAACCTTTTCTAAACTACTCAAATTCTCATTCTCATGCCATAAATTAAGGCCTAATATGTAATTCTAACACTTAACAAAAGATAGGGCAAGATTACTTAAAGAATTCATGGCCCTTGATGTGAGATCCCTAAATTTCTTGGGTTTTAATTGTGTTATTTTATTTGTTTATTTATGTTATTTGTTCTTTTATTTGTGATATTTTATTTATGTTATTTTAATTGTGTGTATTTTCGGTTTGGGCCTTTGTTTTTGTTGTGTTTGGTGGGCTGTGTGTGTGTTTTTATTTGTGTTGTGTGATTTTAATTGTGGGCCGTGTGTGTGTGTTGTGCTTAAAACCCAACGCAGCCCGTGTAGCTACAAGCCAAACCCGTGCACCATGCGAAGCCCAGCCCTTGCGGTTTTGTAACCCAGCCCCTCCCCTTAGTCGAACGGCGCCGGCTTCAACAAATTAATTCTTCCTAGATCCTCATCCTCTTTATCTCATTCAAGCCATTTTTCATCTCTTGGTATTTTGAGTGTTGATCTGTAATTTTTTGTGTTGAATCCGTGAGCTTGAGGTTTTGTCATGCTCTGTTTTGATCTAAAATTTGTGAAAGTTCAATCGGTTTGTTTTGGTAAATTGTTGGAAATTGCTGTTGTGCCACCACCTTGAGCAACGCCTTTTCGAGTGATCTTTCAGATTTTTCTAACTTCGTGTGTATGTAATTTTTCAGTTTTATAATTATATTGTTGTAATTGTCAATTGTAAAACTGTTGATTTGTTGGTTTGATGGAAATTGGGCCTTGGGCCTTTGAAGTGTTGGGTTGTGATTGTAGTTGGTTTTGGTGTTGGGCCTTGGGCCAGATTGGAGGTTGGGATTACGCGTGTATTTGTGAAACTGTATAATTGTAAATGGAGGGTTATTTTATGTAAATGAGTTGTTTTAATATTTATTCCAATAAACTGTTGTAATGCATATTTATCGTTTTTAAAAAATTGTGCTGTGATGTCACGTTGTCTGTTGGAATTGAGACTGAATATGTGGGTGCGTGTGTATCACGACCCCAAGCCGAGATAGGGCATTATCTCGGTGGAGCTCCTCTGGTCACTCAGGAGCATAACAGACTCACGTGACGTCCCCTGAGTTGTCGTAGGGCGACGACGGGAACGGATGAAACGGTAACGCTCTCGTACCGATTCTGTGACCTTTTAGCTGGCGAGGTTAAAGGATGCTTGGCCATGTACGCACTGGGCGCGAAACTGGGCATTGCTCGTTACGAAGTCTCATGCACAGACGTTACCCGTGATGTGACGATGAGAGCCAGGGTGTGCGGACGGTCCATAGGGGAGACCGTGGTGCATGCAAAATAAAATAATGGTTATGACTGGGCCAAAATGGGATTTTTGGCGTGAGTTGTTAAAAAGGGTATTTTCGAGAAAAAGAAATGTGGATATTGTTTTCTGTATTATTTGTTTGTATGGAGACGCGTGAATTTATTAATATGTTTGAAATTTCTTGGATGTTGTTTTAGTTAATTACTTGCTGAGATGTCATAATCTCATTATGGTGTTTTACCCTACGGTTCCGTCTTATGGTGCCGTAGAGTTTGACGCAGAGCCCGAGTATGAACCCGAGGGATCAGCTCCGTCGGAGGTCTGAGTTGCTGAGTTATTGTTCAGCGTTATGGGATTTGTTTCTCTTATGTTATTTTCTATCTTTATTTTATCTGTCGGATGACTGTATAATCCTTGTAAAGTTATTTTACTGTTTTTGAACAAATTCTGGTACTTAATAAAGAAAGACCTTTTTATTTCTTTGCTGCGAATATTTTTGTACACTTATTGCATGTTGTACACACTCTGAGCATTGGTCGTTGGGGTGCGTGATCCGTGTGGTCATCATCCCGGTGTCACGAACTCCACAAAAATAACATGTGGGGGTCGAGGGCGCCACACTTGAGCTCCCAAACACAACTCACTTCAAGAACACTCTCAACTCACTCGACTTTCTCACTATTCTCACACTAAGAATGAATAACTCTCAATAACTCTAGATGAAAGCTTTGAGGAGTGGTGTGAGGTGGTGAGGGATTAAGGGAGGGTATTTATAGGACTCCATGGAAGGCGAGGGGTGTGGGTTTGGATGAAGGGCGAGGCTGAGGAGTGGTGGAGGTGGGCAGTGGAATGATGAGTGCAAATTTTTCAGATTGTGTCATCCTTGGTCAGATGAATAGTGTTATTCTCCTCATGATTTCTTCAAGGCCAGGTGCTGCAATGAGTCTATGGGTGCAGGGGCTGGCTTGGTTGAGAAAATAAAATAAAAAATTAAAAGAGTTCAAGGTGAAGTCATGCTAGAAGCTGACGGGTAGAGTTCTTCCAAGATGGCCAATTTTTCATCACCTATTTGTCTCATCCTTATGGCTTTGTTTTGCAGGTATAATAACTTCATTTGGTATATTTTTAGGTGAGGAAAGAAGGCTGGATTGGCTTCCAAGTGATCATATATGTGCAGAAAATGAAAGGAAATCAAAGTGATGATGGTAGTCGAGTGACATGAGCAAATCCTCTCCTATTGCCAATCAGTTTGGCTTTTATTTGGGGGATAAATGGACAAACATCTAATTGAGTGTCTTGAAGCACTTCTTTGGGATTGGAAGGCAGTGGTGGCGGCGTGTGGAGGTGGCTCTTTGAGGAGTAGAAAATCCTTGAAGGGTTGAAGGCTTTCGATTGGGTTTCAACTATACTTTCTAGGGGAAATAGTTGGGTTTTGGCTTATGTTTCTTGGAATTATTTCCCCCTTGCTAGGTCTGGTTCTTGGTTGATGTGGAGAGATATGAATGGTGCAATTATCCTTTGAAAAGATGGTGGAAGTGGTGTGGGTTTGGGGCTGGTTTGAAGAAGTGTACATGGTGGTGCATCAATGCTTCATGACATGAGCTTAAACATGCGTGAGTGACATGGTTTTGACTTGACATGAGCATGAGAAGTTGTTAATATATATACATGTTTGATTAACGTGAATTGCAGATGCTCCAAGACTCCCCAATGGCTATTTGCTATTGCTGGTACCACATCACATCACAAGCATCTACACTAGCTTTAAGTACGTCATGATAACTGAACTGCTAAAACTGTTAAACTTGTAGTTGGCACCACCGGCATTGGGTGCCTAACTTCGCTCCGGTAACTAGTTATTTAGGTCCCATTCGAAGCCTGTTGACTGTACTTTGTCTACCCAAAGGATTCCACAACTAATTTAGACTCCAACGGGACAAATGAGTTCTACTAGGATAACTTCTCATCCTAGTATTTGGGATTGTGATAAAAATAAAAGACTCCAAATGACTTAAAAATATTTCATGACATACTTAATGCGTGTGACATGTCATTCATGGGATGTAATAAATATATAAAATAGATGACATTGCATGTAACTAATAAACATGTACAGTAATATGGGACATGTCATGGCATATTATAACAATGTATAATAAGCATAATAAACATGAATATGAATTATTACCACCACACATACTTAATGATATCGAGAGTAAGTTAGAAGCTAACTTTATAGAATTTTAGTATAATGTGAAGTGAGGGTAAAAAGAGCATGAATTGAAATGAGATATTTTCTAGGGTTAGAATATCTCGCTAAAACCTTAATAAAGCTTATTGACTTATAGGGGTGTAAAAAAAAAAAAAAAAAAAAAAAGGAAAAAATTGATTGAACTGAACTGGACCAGTGGGTTCAATCTGGTTTGTAAGCGGTCCGGTGCGATACCGGTTCTTAAATATTGAAATCGGTCCTAAACTGATGCAGTACTGATTTTCATATTTTGAAAACCGATTTAAACCGAACTGGACTGGTATATATAATTATGATTTTTTATGTTATATATAATTTTTTATATTATATTATATTATATATATTATATGTTAAATTTCTAATTAATATAACATGAAATTCTAATCTTATTATTTAAATCTATTAATCTGGAGTGCCTTCTGTTTTCTCTCTCGGGAAGAAGAGTGAGGTTTTAGTGCCTTTGAAGAAATCAAAGGATTAGTTCTCACTACTTGTGAGTTGGTCATTTTATTCTGCTTTATTGGCTCTCGAATGGAAACTGAGGACTTGGTTAATTGATGGGAAAGACTCAATCTGTCTAAGGAGGAAAGTTCTTTCTTCCATGTTAAACAAGACTATAGGAGGGATGCTGAGAGACATGGGACTCACTGCATAGTTGGGAGAGTTTTGGCCGATAAGATTATTAATAGTGAAGCTTTCAGAATCACTATGTCTGAACTCTGGAGGTTAGAAGGATGGGTTCGATTCAAAAGTTAGGTGACCAAAGTTTCCTGATAGAATTCCAGACCAGGGTTGACAAAGAGAAGGTCCTTAGTGGACGCCCATGGTTTTTTGACAGAAACCTACTTACTCTACTAGAGGTGGATGGGTCAGCATCCATAAATGGACTTCATTTTGGCTTTGAACTGTTTTGGGTGCAACTACACAACCTCCCACTGGTCACCATGACGAGGAGTTTAGGGATCAGTTCGCAGCATCCAGTGGACATGTCATCAGAGTGGACATAGAGGCAAATGGACGTGCATGGGGAAGGCGCCTTAGGGTACGAGTGGCTATTGATTTACACAAACCTCTTCTGCGAGGTAAATGGCTCATGCTAGGGGATAAGAAATACTGGATATCTTTCAAGTATGAAAGATTGCAAAACTTTTGCTTTCAGTGTGGTATTCTCTTCCATAAAGGCAAAAGTTGCACTCAACCTCGCCATGATCAACAGGTCACGGACCAGACTTCATTACAATTTGGCTCCTGGCTCAGAGGACAATCAAGGAATACCAGCATATTCGATGGACGTAAATATGGGGGCTCTAATGGTGACAACCATTAGCACGGGATGAAGGAAGAAGCAAGAGAACCAGATCCCAGGAAGGAGGACAAGTCAAAAAATCTGCAGAAAATATGTTTTGTTTGGCAGCTTTTTAGGAAAAGCTGGTTGAGGAAACTCAGGAAGGAGGTCATCAAGGGGCTCAGGGTTAGAATCAATAGAGGTTGAATCAGATAAAGGTAAATCCACATCTATCTTTCTCAGGTCCCCCCATAAAGTGCACTTAGAAAGTCAACCTCCTAATACCAAACCACCAAGGGTCTTGTCTGAAGCTTCTACAGTTAATCCAAATCATGGAATCCAAAACTCACTAAGGTATGACTCCAACATGGAAACAGACCAAGGACAACCACTTTGGCCATCTGATGACCAACATACAATCCTAGGGCCATCCGTAGGACTCCATGAGAGACTTAACAGAAATGAGAGAGCTCCACTTAAAGAATGGAATGGGTCAATCCAACAGGGCAAACCACAAAGCAACTTGGAAGGGAACTTGTAGGATACAGATTTTAAGGAGAATCATGCAGGTGCCATCAAGGGGGTCTCTTCCAGAAAATGTAAAAGGCAAGCACGAGGAGGGGACAGCCACAACGGAGGGAATGGAAATGAGATCCTGGTTGACAGGTCAAATTGGCCTAGGAGGGACCACTACAAGAGGGGTTGTAAGAGAAGCAATGAGGAAGAGCAACATGGCGAGAAGAGACTTAAATAACTTGATGGCAAGGAGAACACAAGTTCAATGGCAGAGGCTGGTTCCCAGCCCTGCCATCACTAACGAGTATCCTGGTGTGGAACTGCCGAGGGTTGGAACCCTCGGACAATTAATATCCTTAGAAACCTTACTAAGGAAAAGTGCCCCTACCTTGTTTTCCTAGTGGTAAGTGTAGAAATAAAAGAATGGAGGAAGTTATAAGATGTAACACCCCGTATTTTAGTGTATTTTTGCTGAAGGAATTATTTTTATGTAATTAAAATTTATTCTCTTATTTTAAATTGGTTGGATTTTGAATGAGTTTATTTCCATGATTTTTATTTGGTGAAAATTATTTTTTATGTGCTTTCTTAATATTTATTTATTGTTATGCATTTAAATTGCTTTTAATATTTATTTAATTACTGTGGGATTTAATTATTTCAATTTGACTTTACCATTACGTTTAAATTATTTTATTGAACTTGAGGTTTTGAAATCGTTTCCGTTGGATCATTTTTGTGACCCAAGTTATGAGGATTGGACCTCATTTCTTTTCCCTCTATTTTTCTTTTCCTTTTCTTTTTCTTTTCTTCTTTTCTTTTTTTTTTCTTTTCTTTTTCTTCTCTCGGTTTCCTCCCCGGGTGCGCGAGTTCTTCTCTCTCTCTCTCTCTTTCTCTCGCCGTGCGTGGCTTCTTCCCCAGCCCGCCGCCGTGCGCCGGCGGTGGTCGACACCGCCCGGCTCCACCGCTCCCCCTGCCGCCGGCGATCACCTCCCTCCATTTCCAGCTCCTCCATCGCCGCCGTTAACCACCACGAACCCATTGAAGCCGCGGCGTTCCATGCACCACTGTGCCGCCGTCGCGCCACCTCCGGCCACCATCTTTCTACCACTTCATCCCCGGCCTCTTGGCAACCCATTGGACCCAACCCCAGCTCCGATCCGTCACCGGTGAAGCCCCACCAAGTCCATCTCCGATTTGCACATTTTTGGCCTAAAACCACCCCTTGCGCCGCCACCCACGGCAAACCACCACCACCACTAACTTCACTGACCTCCCTAGGCCCTACCCTATCAATCTTGGGCCTTTGTTTGTCCTCGTTGAAAAGTTGGTATTTGTGACCCACGGCCACAGTGTATTTTACACTGTGGTGTTGCTCAAACGTCGCCTTTTTCAACTTCGTGATCCTCGGAAAATTATTATATTGCACTGTAAGTATTTCTCCAAAGAACTTTCGTAATTTAAATGTATTTTTGCACTAACCCATTTCACTGTGTTTTTGGCATGCCGGACTGAGTCCGAGGAGTTCGGGGGTCGGATGGATTTGTGATTGGAGTTGTTTGGTTGATTTGGTTGAATTGGATATTGGTTGTTGATGGGTTGGTTGGATTTGTTGGTATTGTTCATTGATGGATGTTAGATATTGTGTTGGTACATGTGCATTTAATTATTTCATGCATGATCATGTTTGTAAAAGAAAACTGGGTTTTCGTGTATTGCATTCATGTTCATGTGATTTGAAAAGCTATGATTTTATGTGATAATATTTTTGGTGCGTGTGTATCACGACCCCAAGCCGAGATGGGGCATTAACTCGGTGGAGCTCCTCTGGTTACTCGGGAGCGGAATATACTGAGTAACGTCCCCTGGATTGTCGCCGGGCGACAATGGGATCGGACGAGATGGTCTCGTGCCGACTCCGTGGTCCTTCTGCTGGCGGGGACTAGAGGATGTCTGGCCACGTACGCGCTGGGCGCGAAACTGGGCATCGCTCGTTGCGTAGTGTGAGTGCTTGGCCATGTACGCGCTGGGCGCGGAACTGAGCACCGCTGCGAAGCCAGGACGTGCGGATGGTCCATAGGGGAGACCATGGTGCATATGGAAATAATGCATGGTGCATTTGGGATTAATGCACTATTTTCTGGGAAAATAGTGCGAGTTGATTTTTGGGTAAATCATTTTCTGGGAAAATGATTTACGGATAATTTGGACCAAAATGAGATTTTGGTGTGTGTTGGAAATTTATCATTTTCGGAGAAAATGATGTTTTGTGGAAAAATGCATGTTTTCATGTGCATGCATGTTAGTTGCGTTTAATGCATTTTATATTACGTTGTTGTTTGGGTTATACTTACCTGCGAGACCATTTTGTGGTGTCGCAGATTTTGATGCTGATGAGGAGGAGGAGGGCGAGCCTGAGGAGACGGCTCCGCCTGAGGAGTGATCTGGGATCACTCGTTTGTACATTCAAAACTATTGTAAATTATTTTATGGATGACTGTATAACTGCTATTTAAATCTTTACTGATGTTTGATTGTAATTAAATTCTGGTACTTAGTTGACTATCCGCTGCGTTATTTTATTTGAACACTGTTGCATGTACACACATTGGCACTTCGTTGGGATGTGTGACCGTGTTGTCACCATCCTGGCGTCTCGATCCCTGTGTATTTATATAAGGGGGATTGGGGGCGCCACAGGTGGTATCAGAGCAGTTCGGCTCTGGGTAAAACCACATGACGGATGCGCGTTGCTAACGCGCAACGGCTTTCGGAATTGCGAAAAGAGAGGGTCGGAAAGGATATGTGAAAATTGTGAGTTTATCCGGTGTCCCTTAGGATAGTACCAGAAAATTATTTTTATTATTATTTTAAAATAATAAAATTTTTGTTTAAGTGGTGTAAGTTAAGTTATTTATTTTATATTATGAGTTTATTGCTATTTTATTTTATGTTAATTGATGTTATTTGATTTATTTGATTTTATTGCTTTAATTAGTGTTTACCTTTGGTTGAGTATGGTTTTATTGGCTTTATTTATTTTATTGTATAATAATTCTGTTGTTTATTTATTTTATTGTATAATAATTTCGTTGTTTATTTATTTATTTGTATGTCATTTTAATTTAATTGTTTTATTTTATGGCGGATTATTTTATTGTTATATTTATTTTATGGTGAACTACTTCATTGGTTTTATGCATTTTGTCGTATGTTATTTTATTTATGGAATTTTATTTTATTTTGTTTTGTTCGAAATTGAAAGGCGGGTTAAGGGTTATGTTATGACAGGAAGATGGTACGACTGAGAAGGCTATTGTTAGGCTTAAACATTGGTATAGTAGGCCTGAACTCTTGGTGATTGGTTGTTTTAATATCAAGGCTCGAACATCAGGGTCTGGGAGAACTCTTTGGATTAGGTACTCAAGTTGCTGCTAAGGAGGGGAATAGTTTTTAATTGCTTAGGATAATTGAGGATTTAGGTTCCGTAGAATTTAGGTAATGAGTCTTTGAGGTAGGGGGTTGTAAGTTCAACGAATGTCAATGTTAGATTTATGAGAAGTTCATCTAAGGTTTGTGGCCCCATAGTTTTTTTGAAAATAAGTTAATGAGATTTAAGCTGGTAGGTTCAACAAGCAATTAAGAGATTACTTAGACTAGAAGTTTTTGATCTTGCCGACCTCGATAAGCAATTTGATAACATTTGGGGTTTTAGAATTTACAAGTTTTATAAGGCGAATGTTTTAGATTTGAGTTCATCGATCTTGAGGATTTCAGGAAATGATTTATATCTGGGTTAAGGTTTTAGAATTGCAGAGTTGAATGGCTGAATTAAAATAGGATTGATCTGAGTTGAGTTATTGATATGAGAATTTTTTTAGGGGAGAATTTCTTTGGAGATGGAGGATGTTGATCTAGTTCAGTTAATAATTGTTTTTAGCTTGAGGTTACAGTGTCAGGTTGAGGATTTAATCCATATCAATTTTAAGGATAATAGATGGTGACGATTAAAGAAATGATTCTTATTGATTTCGAGGATATAGGTTTAGTGATGGAAATGGTAATGATGACCACCTGCACGTTTGGAGGATTATTGGTTTTGGCTAAAGGTGCGTAAGATTGATGTATAGTAGTGGTGAGTGGTTATGGATTTCGGAGAGTATAGGTCCTAGTCTCATTTTGGTTTGAAAGAAGTGGTTTTGGTAGGTGTGGAAGAGGAGTCGACACAATAGTAGTAATTCAAGAGACCTTGGCTTGGAGTTTTTGGTGAGTCGATCGAAGTGTGCAATTGAAGTGGGTTACTCAATGAATCATGGTTGGGAATAGTTATTGTGATTATCTTCAGGAATTAATTGTGACTTGAGGTTACCTAGGAATTTAAATTTTAAGGTTATACTTTCTTTTGGAGTTTGAGCATCTAGTTGGTTGAATGAAGGACATTGTTATTTAACTTGAAGAGAGATTGATAGGATGTCACGTATGGTATATGATAAGATCTTGGAAGTTGAAGTTTAGACGTTAGCGATGAATGATATGATCAAGTATGTGGGGGTAATAAAGCATTAGGATCCTTGGGTGCTTTGCATTGGCTTTTGGTAGATTGAAGATTTGATCAGTATGGTTTGCCCTGAGGTTTAATAGTGATGTGCTATTGAAGGAACTAGTTGTGTTAATACTAGCTTATTGGAGTAGAAATAGGTGGGCGAGTTACCAAGGAAGTTTTGTTAATGTTTTGGTGAAGTCAATGGTGGTTCGCTGTGAGTTTAGTCACCGTTAGATTAGATGATGTTTAGAATGTAGATGGTGAGCTTTCGGGTTTAGGTTGTTAGGTAGAAGTCTCTAGGCACTCTTTTTGATTCGCTAGGTTGGAATTGAGTCTTTTAAAGGATGTTTCTTATCTTAGAGGAGATGAGTGTATTTTGGGTTGAGGTTGTTTATTTTCAATTTGGGATGCTGAGGTTGTTTGATATTGGGTTTCTGTCTTTGATCATGGTTGTATTTTATAGAATTTGATTTTGATCAAGGCAGCAGAAGTTAATTGAGGAATTTGAGTTATAACTCGTGGTTTTGGGAGAGAGAGTGTTTTTCTACCAAATTGTGATAAGGGTTTTGGTTAGTAGGAATGGAGCCACCTTGTACTCGATGGTGTTAGTTTCATGAGAACGTAATGTTTTATGCATGTGGCGAATATCAGAGTGCGCAGCAGAAGCGTGGTATTTTTGTTGTAGTCAGGAGTTCAAATTGTGCTGATTTGAAGAATTAATGGTGACTTGAATTTTGAGAAGATATTTGTAATTGGAGATTAATCATTTGGTTGTGCAATTTGTTATTGATGGTTAACATTGGAAGTGGCTATTAGGTTTCCAATAGTAGAATTCAATAAAGGTTTAGAAGTTGGAGCATAGGAGTTGATTGCAGTTGGCACATATTATTGTAAGGGCTTTTGATCATTGGAATTTATTGGATGTTGTATTAAGGTTCTCGAGGAAATGAGATTTTTGGATAGCAGTCACTCTAGGAATACTGGTCGTGATGTGTCATTGGGGGACTAAAATGAGTATGATGGATAGTGCCATGCTCATTGAGGAATGTGCCACGTGCCGTCTAGTTAAGGTTGAGCATCAAGGTAGACTTCAACCTCTCCCTATTCCAGAGTGGAAGTGGGATGATATTTCTATGGATTTTGTGGTAGGGTTGCCGAGGACTCCTAGTGGGAAGAACTCAATTTGGGCGATTGTTGATGTCCAAGATATGTTGGCCATTTTCAGATCGTAGAGAAGGTTGCGCTTGTTGCTTATAGAGTGGCCTTGCCGGACTATTTTGGCGGTATGTTCTTAGTCTGCTCTTAGTTGAATCTTATTCCTGTCTTAGTCTTAATGTTGACCTTGCAAATTTCGAGGACGAAATTTTTTTTAAGGGGGGGAGGATGTAACACCCCGTATTTTAGTGTATTTTTACTTAATGAATTATTTTTATGTAATTAAAATTTATTCTCTTATTTTAAATTGGTTGGATTTTGAATGAGTTTATTTCCATGATTTTTATTTGGTGAAAATTATTTTTTATGTGCTTTCTTAATATTTATTTATTGTTATGCATTTAAATTACTTTTAATATTTATTTAATTACTGTGGGATTTAATTATTTCAATTTGACTTTACCATTACGTTTAAATTATTTTATTGAACTTGAGGTTTTGAAATCGTTTCCGTTGGATCATTTTTGTGACCCAAGTTATGAGGATTGGACCTCATTTCTTTTCCCTCTATTTTTCTTTTCCTTTTCTTTTTCTTTTCTTCTTTTCTTTTTTTCTTTTCTTTTCTTTTTCTTCTCCCGGTTTCCTCCCCGGGTGCGCGAGTTCTTCTCTCTCTCTCTCTCTTTCTCTCGCCGTGCGTGGCTTCTTCCCCAGCCCGCCACCGTGCGCCGGCGGTGGTCGACACCGCCCGGCTCCACCGCTCCCCCTGCCGCCGGTGATCACCTCCCTCCATTTCCAGCTCCTCCATCGCCGCCGTTAACCACCACGAACCCATTGAAGCCGCGGCGTTCCATGCACCACTGCGCCGCCGTCGCGCCACCTCCGGCCACCATCTTTCTACCACTTCATCCCCGACCTCTTGGCAACCCATTGGACCCAACCCCAGCTCCGATCCGTCACCGGTGAAGCCCCACCAAGTCCATCTCCGATTTGCACATTTTTGGCCTAAAACCACCCCTTGCGCCGCCACCCACGGCAAACCACCACCACCACTAGCTTCACCGACCTCCCTAGGCCCTACCCTATCAATTTTGGGTCTTTGTTTGTCCTCGTTGAAAAGTTGGTATTTGTGACCCACGGCCACAGTGTATTTTACACTGTGGTGTTGCTCAAACGTCGCCTTTTTCAACTTCGTGATCCTCGGAAAATTATTATATTGCACTGTAAGTATTTCTCCAAAGAACTTTCGTAATTTAAATGTATTTTTGCACTAACCCATTTCACTGTGTTTTTGGCATGCCGGACTGAGTCCGAGGAGTTCGGGGGTCGGATGGATTTGTGATTGGAGTTGTTTGGTTGAATTGGATATTGGTTGTTGATGGGTTGGTTGGATTTGTTGGTATTGTTCATTGATGGATGTTAGATATTGTGTTGGTACATGTGCATTTCATTATTTCATGCATGATCATGTTTGTAAAAGAAAACTGGGTTTTCGTGTATTGCATTCATGTTCATGTGATTTGAAAAGCTATGATTTTATGTGATAATATTTTTGGTGCGTGTGTATCACGACCCCAAGCCGAGATGGGGCATTAACTCGGTGGAGCTCCTCTGGTTACTCGGGAGCGGAATATACTGAGTAACGTCCCCTGGATTGTCGCCGGGCGACAATGGGATCGGACGAGATGGTCTCGTGCCGACTCCGTGGTCCTTCTGCTGGCGGGGACTAGAGGATGTCTGGCCACGTACGCGCTGGGCGCGGAACTGGGCATCGCTCGTTGCGTAGTGTGAGTGCTTGGCCATGTACGCGCTGGGCGCGGAACTGAGCACCGCTGCGAAGCCAGGACGTGCGGATGGTCCATAGGGGAGACCATGGTGTATATGGAAATAATGCATGGTGCATTTGGGATTAATGCACTATTTTCTGGGAAAATAGTGCGAGTTGATTTTTGGGTAAATCATTTTCTGGGAAAATGATTTACGGATAATTTGGACCAAAATGAGATTTTGGTGTGTGTTGGAAATTTATCATTTTCGGAGAAAATGATGTTTTGTGGAAAAATGCATGTTTTCATGTGCATGCATGTTAGTTGCGTTTAATGCATTTTATATTACGTTGTTGTTTGGGTTATACTTACCTGCGAGACCAATTTGTGGTGTCGCAGATTTTGATGCTGATGAGGAGGAGGAGGGAGAGCCTGAGGAGACGGCTCCGCCTGAGGAGTGATCTGGGATCACTCGTTTGTACATTCAAAACTATTGTAAATTATTTTATGGATGACTGTATAACTGCTATTTAAATCTTTACTTATGTTTGATTGTAATTAAATTTTGGTACTTAGTTGACTATCCGCTGCGTTATTTTATTTGAACACTGTTGCATGTACACACACTGGCACTTCGTTGGGATGTGTGACCGTGTTGTCACCATCCTGGCGTCTCGATCCCTGTGTATTTATATAAGGGGGATTGGGGGCGCCACATAAGAAACCTAAAAATGGACAACTGTTTTGCAGTGGCTAGTATGGGGCTGAGTGGGGTCATTGCTCTACTTTGGAAAGAACATTGGCATGTTAGAGTAATTACACACGGTGGCACATTAGTGCATTGATTCAAGAGAAGCTGGGACTGCTTGGTAGTTCATAGGCTTTTATGGCCACCGAGATATTGCCAAGAGAAGTAGCAGCTAGCAACTCCTCAGGTTGCTAAGGCCTTTAACACCTATGTTATGGCTTTGCGCAGGGAATTTTAATGAAATTCTTCACCAAAAAGAGAAATGGGAGGCAACCAGCAGACCTTACAAACAGATTGAGGAATTCAGACAAGTGGTGGATATTTGTGGTCTCAGTGATCTTCACGCATAGGGAAAAGATTCACATGGTCGAATAATAGAAAGGGGAGGGCATTCACGAAGGAATGAATTGACAGAGCTCCTACAAATAAATAATGGGAGGACCTATTTCAATCTGCTTCACGCACAACCCTTGCTGCAATTAGATCAGATCATTCACCTCTTCTTATTAACAAACAGATTACCACAAAGGGCAGGTTGAGGAAAGGGAAATGCTTTAGATATGAAGTTGCATGGGAGCTTAAAGAAGAAAGCCTGACCATAGTGACTGAGGCATGGAAGAGGGTCAGAATAGGGATTGGGGAGACTCAGTCAATTAGAGGAAAACTAGAGTCATGCCAAAAGGGATTGGTGCACTGGAACCAGTCCAAGTACCAGTAGTACCAAAAGGGGTTGCTAAAATAAGCCATCTACAAAGTGTGGGTAATGGACAACACTTGACACAAATGCAATGATTACAAAGTGAAGTAGAGACCTCACTTGTAGAAAGGGACTTGAAGTGGCGTCAGAGAGCAAAGCAACACTGGTTCAAACATGGAGACAGAAACACTCACTTTTTCTCTTTGCAGGCTAGCCAAAGAAGGAAGACAAATACTATCCAAAGTATTGTAGACTCACAAGGAAGGACTGTAACTGAGCAAGAAGCAATTGGTGACACCTTTACTGGTTTTTTCTCAACCCTCTTTGCTTCCTTTAATCCTATAAATATTAAGGAATGTCTGGTTGGTCTGGAAACTATATTGACTTTGGAGATGAAAAGTTGGCTCATGTCCCCTTTCACTCGAGAGGATATCAAAGTTGCTCTTTTTCAAATGAACCTTCTGGGTTCTCCTGGTCCTAATGGCTTTTCAGCTCATTTTTATCAAAAACATTGAGAGTTGGTGGGTGAGGATGTGTGCAACTATTCCCTTCAAATTCTTAACCATGGTGGTAATTTATCTGAGGTCAATGATACTTTCATCTCCCTTATTCCTAAAGTAAAAAATCCAAACACAGTAGGTGATTATAGACCCATCAGTTTGTGCAATGTTTTGTATAAAATTGTCTCAAACTTGCAAATAGGCTGAAAACCATCATTCCCAAGCTCATTTCTTTGAACCAGAGTGCCTTTGTACCTGATAGGCTAATCACAAATAACACTCTGGTTGCATATGAAGTCTTGCACTCCATGAACACAACGATGAAAGGAGAAAAAAGGTTTCATGGCTTTAAAACTTGATATGAGCAAGGCATATGATAGAGTCGAATGGAGCTTTGTGGCTGCAGTAATGTCCAAGATGCAGTTCCCTCAACAATGGATTAACACCATACAGAATTACCTTAGCTCAGTGTCTTACTCCATCCTTGTTAATGGGGAACCTCAACAGAAGTTCGCCTTAGACAAGGAGATCCTATATCCCCATATATTTTTATCCTATGTGTTGATGAAGTCTTGACTTCCCTACTGAATAGAGCTGAGAGTAATAGAGCCTTAACTCCTATTCAAATTGGGACAAGTCCAATCACAGCGAGCCATATTTTCTTTGCAGATGATAGTGTTATGTTTTGCCAAGCTAACACTGAGGAGTTCAATTGTGTGCTTAATATCCTTAATCTTTATGAGAGGGCCTCGAGTCAGGTTTTGAATAAAGAAAAATCCTCAATCATTTTCAGCAAGAACACCAAACTTGAAACCTAGCAAGAGGTGTTGCAATTAATAGGAGTAAAATCCTATGGGGCTTTTGACTCACTAAAAAATGAGTAGTACAAAGGCTATCCCAAGTGCAGGAGGATGTCGCGTAATAATTAGGAATAAATTCCTAGATCGTCTTCTTAGGAAAAGTTACTTAAAATCAAATTCGTTTAAAATGGTGAAAATATTCACAAATAGAAAATAAAAATGGTGGTATGCGCAATGAATGGAAGAGTGCAACAAGAATGAAAAGGGCACTAGTCATGGACTAGATTCATATTTTTGGATTTTTAAGTGTCGAAATGAAATGTAAAAGACTAACAAATTGAAATTAACAATCAAAGAATCAACTAAACTAAACAATCTTAATTAATCTGAAAATTAAACAATAAAACTGAAATTATTTAAGTCCTAATTAAGCTTTAATCAATCTAATAGCAATGGAATTAAGAGATTAATAAAACTAAGGTAAGAATTAAACTAGATTAGAAAGTAATTGACAAAATATGAACTGAGAATTGAAAAGTCCCAAAATCAAGATTCTAGAGATCATCCTTGTATTCAAATCACAAATTCTCAAAATCAATTCATAGCAATTGTAATCACTGTTAAATGAAAACTCAAAAGAGCAAGAAAAATAACGACATTAAGTAAAATAAATTACAAATAAATTGCCCAAACGTCTAAGCCAAAAATCTCAAAAATATTCCATAAATTTTAAACTGAAATTAAATAAAAAATAGAGAATGAAAAGAGCAAGCCAAACAAATGAAGATGGGGATGGTAGCAGTGGAGGAGAAGGCTGGAGTGCGGCAATTGGACCCCTGGAGGAGCTCTTCAACACGTGCGGCGTTTCCCTTTTGCATCCGAATAGTGAATGAAAAAGACTTTTTGTCTCTCGTGCGGCGTTCGCCCTTTTTTTCTTTGCTTTTATACATGTGTTGCTTTCGTCCAAGACTCCAAAAGAACCTTTTTTACGTGAGATTTGGCCCTGAAGGAGCCGTATGCATTTTGAATTCCCCTTCTTGCGTTTGCGTGTGAGTTTCCATCCAAAAGCCTTTCTTTTTTTCATGTGAGTCCGTCCCATGCCAAAACTCAACTTTTCATCAACCCAAAAGTAGCTTGGGTCCCACATGTGTGTGGATTTGGAGAATAAAAAAACTGGTGCCTCTTTCACTTTCCTTTTGGTGTCTCTTTAACTTTTTTTTTCATGCTTTTGAAAAATAAATAAATAAAAAGAAAATAGAAATCAGCAAAAATAAAAAAATGAAATAAAAAAAATGAATAGAATATAAAAAAATATGTTGTGCATGTGAATGAATATTGTCTAATTAAATCACAAGTTATAAAATTAAACATAAATCATGCTATTAATTAATTTAAATCACAACTCGTATTTATTCAACTTAACAATTTTTACATTTAAAACCAATAATAATGTAATGAAATAAATAAAATATATTGGTTCTAAATGTATAAAATATGCAATAACTCAGCTCAATCAGCTTTTGAAAAATACTTGGGGCTGCCTGCTTTTGTGGGAAGAGCAAAACTTCCAGCCTTCCATTCTCTTGTGGACAGAACATGGTCTTGAGTAGCAAATTGGAAGACAAAGTACTTGTCTGCAGCAAGGAAAGAAACCCTCCTTAAAGCAGTTCTCCAAGCCATTCCTATATATGCCATGGGGATGTTTATGCTCTTATCTTCTATCACTAGAAAACTGAACCAACTACTCAGAAAATACTTTTGGGGTTACAATGAAGATACTTCTAAAATTTAGTGGGTTCGTTGGGACAAAATCAGCACCAATAAGGAGTTTGGAGGCCTTGGTTTCAGGGATTTTAGAAGATTCAACCTAGCTTTAATATCGAGGCAAGGGTGGAGGATATTACAGAATCCAACCTCTTTGGTGTCCATGGTTCTTAAACATAAGTATTTTAGCCAGGTGGGACTACTAGATTCAAGACTGGGGCCAGGATCATCCTTTGCTCGGAAAGGCATTCATGCAGGACTAAACTTACTAAGGAATAGACTCATGTGGAGGATAGGTAATGGGACCAAAATTAACATTTGGAAAGACAGCTGGATCCTAGGTTTTCAGTCAGGCGAGGTCTTATCCACTCGAGATGCAGATTGCTAGTGTGAGAAAGTTAGTGAAATCATAGACCCCCAACAGAAAAAATGGATGGAACCCCTTCTATTGGAACTATTCTCCCAATAGGAAATTGAAGCCATAAAAGCTATTCCTATCAGCTTGGGTGGGAGGGATGATGTGATGATCTAGCCTTGGACAAACAATAGCCTCTTCACTGTTAAAGCTGCTATCACCTCAGCAGTGACATGGATAGATATCTAGAAGGGGAGAGACCTCTGTTAAAGCTAGAGAGAAACTGATATGGAAGAAACTATGGAAGCTGGATATACCTCCTGAAACAAAAATGTTCATATGGAGAGCATGTAATGAGGCTCTCCCAACTCTTGCTAATCTGCAAAGGAGGAAGGTAGTAGAAAACAACTCTTGTCCCATTTGTAAGTAGTATCTTGAAACCTCTGGACATGTGCTATGGGGATGTATAGCAGCTCAAGATGTTTGGTGTCAAACTGGTAAGAAAGTGCAAAAGATGAACTTCTACAGTGATTTTGTTTTGACATTTATGCAATTCAAGTGGACCTTCTTGACACACCAGAGCTAGAAGAGGTTGCCACCATCTTGAGAGGCATATGGACAAGGAGGAATGAATTTAACTATGACAAAGTTTTCAAGCATCCTACAATGCTCTACCAACAGGCCAAGACTAATTGTTATCTTTCAAAAAGGCAATCAAGGACTCAAGGGATGGCTACTGTCAAACCCCCAAGTGCGAAGCCAAAATGGTCAAGGCTTGTTAAGGACTGTTTCAAGGTGAATTGGGATGCTGCTGTGAGGGCTAGAGAGGGGAAAATTGGCATTGGGGTAACATTAGAGATCACCAAGGTCATGTCACAGGCACTCTTCGTGCTAACAAACTCCTTAGAGGTACTCCCTTTGATGCAGAGGCTTATGGTTTATTGCTATCAGCCGTATTTTGTAAGGAGTTAGGCCTATCCCAGATCTGTCTTGAAGGGGATTCTAAGCAAGTGGTTGATCTTCTACAAACCAGCACCCCAAATTGGACTATAGGAGGTTGTCTCATAGGAGCTCTCGCAAAGTGTTGGACTCATGCACCACCTGGATAGTCTCACATGTCAATCGGGAAGCCAACATGGCAGCTCATCAATTGGCAAAAGCTGGACTGGAAGTCATGGAGGATCTCTATGATATTGAGCAATGTCCAAGTTGTATTGTGCCCTGTTGTTACTAAAGAGATGTTATAAGCCTCAAGCTTTATGTCTTTTGGTTTATTCACGTAAGCTCTATCTTATTCTAATGAGATCAGATTTCTCTTTCAAAAAAAAAAAAGTCTATTAATCTTATAATATAAAATTAATTTAACATGTGATATAACATAAAATCTTACAGTTTTTAATATAACATTTAAATAACATATAAATTTTAATCTTATAATATAAAATTAATATAACATAAAATTGTAATTTTAAACATAAACATTAATACTAAGTTATTAAATTATGAGTAATTCTATATACAGTTGTGAATTACGTAAACGCCACGTAATCGCTTTGAAAAAGAGTAGGGTCTACTATTAAAAAATTAATATTTTTCATGTGAGTCCCATATTTTATTCACTTTTTTCAAAGTGATTACGTGGCAGTTACACAATTCATGGTTGCAAATATCTTTTCTATTAAATTATAATACATATTCTCTTTGTAAAGCCATTGTTATAATATATATTCTTTTTGTAAATGCGTTTTTACACATTGGATCATATATACTCATAAAAAGTATAGAACTTATATAAACTATAGTTCAATTCAATACTATACTAATATGTGTTAATTATTATAAAATAATATACTTATACTATAATATAAATAGACTAATAGTTTAGTATATGTAAACATTATATTATTACTAATATAGATAATCCGTAAAACCAAAAAAACCATACTGGATCGGACCGAAAAACCAGAAGTTCTGGTTTCAGTAGTGAATTAGTCCGGTATCGGTTCTTAAATTTTCAAAAATGGTGTATACCTATTCCGTTCTATGTATAAAACTAGACTGAATTGGACCGGTTACACCCCTACTAACTTAGGACTAAATTTGCAAAGTTACTCCCTCTACTTATGAGAAATTACAAATTTGTCCATAAAATAATAATTTTGCAAACAAACTCCAAAACTTACCAAAATTTACATTTCTCATGTAAATTTCATCCTAAATCTAAATATGAACTCAGAAAAATTTTAAACTATTCACAACTATGTAAAACACCTCTTGGCTAATTCATATCCTACGCTAAAAATCATGTTTTGTTGCAACTTGGCCATTTAAACACTCTAACATGCTTAAACTGAAAATGACATCTCTCAAAAATCATATTCTTAATTCTAAAGTCATGTTACAATACTAAAACACACATTCCATAAAAGCTTGGATACATCATATCAAGGAAAATGCCAAAACATCCGATTAGGTCAAAATGAACTAACTCTTGATGTTCTTGGTTTAATACTTTCAAATCAACTCCAAGAACTCCAAAAGCTCATAAATACTCTTCTAACATGTTCATCATTCAAACCTAAGTGATAGCATCCTTGACTAAATAACTAAAAATCACAAAATACAACTTAGAACAATCGGTTTGCATAAAACCCATGAAACCGAGTATAGCATGGTTTGGACTTGAAATAAAGTGACTAGATGTAACGCCCCATTCCCGAATGGGTAGGAGAGTTACTTCTTATCACTTAAAATTATATATGTATAGATAAAATCTCTAACATCTCAATTTCACATAAATCTCACTGTATTAAATTAACTACTCCAAATAATTAACTAGGAACATAACACAACAAATTCTTAATATAAACGTCAAACTCTCAGCATATAATTAACCCTCTCTCTATAGGTATCAATTTTGCTCTCATAGCACTCTCTCTCTCTCTCTCTCTCTCTCTCTCTCTCTCTCTCTCTCTCTCTCACAGTGTCGTGCCACCGCGCTCATGACCACCGGCGACCTCAGCCAAGCTCGCTACGCCATTGCGTCTTTCTCCTCTTGGTAAGCTCTGCTGCCAAACACATATCTTCCCTTTCATGTTTTCTAGCCTTGGGTGCAACCCGTTACCAGTGTTTAGAAAAGGGTATATTTTTTAAGTTCAATTACCATGCTTCCCATAGCGTGTAGGTCATGCCAGAAAGCATTCTAGACTTGGACTAGGCTTTGTTCTGTGCGAGTTGGTATAAAATGTGAAATGCATTTTTACTTTGGACTTGGTTTTATTGTAATTAGGAAACTAGTATAGCATTTTAAGTTGGGCTAGGCTGAAAAGAGATTTTAAGTGCGAATGCCTTAAAATAGACGTGTTCGGAAAACTGAAGTTGAACATGTGAATATTAGATTTATGACTTTAATGTCAATATTATGGAGCTAATATGATTTTTTGAATTACTTATGAAATTATTTGGAGAAATTATATGAAAATCAAAGTATTTTGGAGAGGGACAATTTTTTTAGGATTTGTTTTAGTATATTAAGGAAATATATAGATTTTTATATTTCAGGTTTTAATTATGAAGTATGTGCTCTGTTGGAAAATTTACACAAGTTACGTGACTTTTTTTATAGGTGACAGTTTATTTGCCCTTGACACTATTGTGAGAGAATTCAAAAAGGTTAAAAGTGAAGGTAAGCGGGGTTCCTATATTAGACTTTGCATAAAAAGAAAATAAATTGAGGTTGATTTTATGAAAAATGTGCATGATATGTTTTGAAAAGAAGTGTGGAAGCAACCTCAGTTGTGTGTTTTGCATTACTCATGAAATCTGTATAAAAGAGAGTATTTTCTGACATGACTAGTGTGGCACCCCCAACTCCCTCTTGGGATTTGGTGTAAAACTGAAGCATCGGGACAGGCAACATAAGGTTCCATACCCCTCGTACATGACAGATAAGATGCAATGCACCTAATGATAACTAGTAGTATGCAGTATATCGCTGCTGGAAGTCAACTTAAGTCAAATAATAGAACAATAGTCATGATACAGAAAAACATAAATTCCCAATAATTCATATTCCATAAGAGTTATCAAAAGTAGTTAAGCGTTTCCAAAAGAACTCTCAAAACACGGAACCAAAACATCCAATCATCAAAAGAGGTCATTTCCCAAAAGTGGAGTGTGTCAGAACCAAGGTTTCATCCTTAAGCAAACTTAAGAATACTCCCCTAGACATTCGGGGGTCTACATCTAGCAATCTCAACTCCGTGGCGACTTCCTTAGCTTCTACAACGGAGTTTTTGGCTTGCTTCAGATATCTCGACAAAAAATTCATATCGTGCTTAAATCTTAACATCCTTTTAGTATTCAATGATGAAACTCCAACATTGGACTAATTGAGATTTGCCAAAAGTTTCTTGAGTCGCTGAACCAAAACCTTAAGCAATTCTAGGGTGGATTGATGACAAGCCTCCACTATCTCACAAATCTCGTTCATATCTAAGGGTCTTGCGTACTTGGCACAGCTTCTACCATTCCAAGTAGAGGAATGATGGTGGAAAAATAGAACAGTGAGATTTCGAGAAATCTCAATAAATAAACAAATAACATGTAATAGATATCGTAAACATATGAAAGCAAACTTAACAATGAATGCATGGACATGAGACTCTACTTATGCATTTGACCTTTCAAATAGACATAGTGTAAATCATGACTTTCATAACCTTTTCTTTCATAAAACATTATTTCTTCATTTCGTGCTTGTTCATTTAACATACTTGTGAGCTCGTTTCTTGATCATATAACATAGCTTTGAGCTCGAGGCCTTTCTTAACTTAATAAATGGGATATCTCACGGTTTCCCTATGCACCGTGTGTTCTCTGCTAGTTACCGCATCGACTGTTGGCCACTTTGACCAAGGTGACTATGTCATACTTTTAAACTTTCATATTGCGGCAGTTCACTTCACCTTCACTGTGGTGCACCCACTAGCTTTAGGTGTGATTCCGCTCCTGTATCCTTTTCGTTTAGGAACCATTTGAGATCCACTGATTGTACTTCGTCGACCCAGGGCTTACCACTCCATTTTAAATACTCCTGAGTGGACAGAGGAGTTCCACTAGGACATTTCTCTGTTCTGGCCCTTGGGGTGGTGATAAAAGCTTTTTTAAAAGACTCTTTTTCTTTCAAAAGATTTTAACAATCCCAATGCATGTGAGATGACAATGAGACTTAGACTTTTCATGAGACACATGCAATGCTGAATACTCCATCATAACCATATGACATTCACACATGCAATTCCAATACATTTCACGTTATGACTAGAAAATATTAGAATATGCGAACATGTTCTTTTATAAAAACTCTAAAGTAATGAATATCAATCAAGACACAATCATTCAATAATTTTCATGTAGAGGCCGAAACATGTAAACCCTAGTACATCCAAGAATCGGTCTTAGCTCATTAAACTTAAATCACCAAATGATCATACCTCATCCATAGTAATAGCCGAGACTTTTAAGTTTGAAAACATGCATTCCAATCAATTTTCATGGACTTAGAATCTCCTAATGTGTTAAGCAAAACCTTTAATAATGAATACTCATGGGTGGCCGAAACACTCTAGTGGTCAGACAAAAATTTTCTTGAACTTAGTCCCATACAAGATTCGGTCAAGTAACAAACATTCATATAAAATAAACATTGTGCAATCTAAACCCTAACATGGATTCTTATTCCATTTTCATAACAATATCACATTCCATAGACCATTCTATTCATTCATGAAATAGTCATGCTAAGAAAAGATCATAACACATGGAAGAAACATCAATGTCACAAATAATCATATAAAACCAAACAACCAACAAGTTCACATGACATATACATAAAATATCCAAGTACAAGTTAGAAGTTTACTTACAAAAATCCGTAATATATAACAAGCAAACTGAAAATACATATAGTACTTGTTAGGTTCATCATTCAAGAAAAACACTCACCCGTGTGATTAAGTGTTGTGCTCTTGACATCTTTTTCCACGAAAAAGACTCCAAACATTCTGACCCTCCTTCCTTGGATCTGAAACTTAACTACAACAAAAACCCTAGCTCGTAGAGACACCAGAGCCATGGCCTTTATCCTCAAACAACATGCTTGTTGCATCTATCTTCCTCGAAGAAAAATCCTAATCTAACCATGTGCATAAAAACGTAGGTTCATATGGATAAGCCACTCAAAATATGAGCTAACTCTTCTAGCTCAAGAATGTGTATGTGTGAGCATGAGTTCTAGATAAACTTGCTAGAACCAAAACCTCACCCCTTAATGACGTGTGTGTGTGTGTGTGTGTGTGTATTAGAAAGGTGATGTTGGCTTCATACCTTCTATGATTATCCTCTTGGAAATATCTTCTTGCTTTGCTTATCCTCAAAAGAATGTTTGGGTGAGAAGAGAATATTGTGGAGTGTTTGAATGGTGAGAAAATGGTAGAAAGTTGGAGAGAAGAGTGATGGTCAAACACCTTAAGAGCAAATTCCAAAATGACAAAAGGACTTAGGGTTTTCGACTCCTCTCCCTTTTATAGACAAAAAAACTTCCTACACAAGCCAATGTTCTTTGCATGGATGCCAAGTGGTGTCCCATCCTAAGGCTCCTTCCTTATCTTATCATTTGATTGTATTGGAAACACAATGGGATTCCCTTTTGGACAAGTGGCGCCTCCTTCCTCAAAACCGAAGCCTCTTTCCTCTTTTCCCCTTTCATTTCATGTCTTGGTTCAATGAATCTTGTGGCTAAAAGGTCTTTGTCAAGCTAGCAATCTTCCTCAATCTCCTACATGTGTGCATGTGTGCCAAGTGGTATGTGAGGAGTGTGTGTGTGTGTGTACATGGGCTGCCGAAACTTCCCTCTCTTCCCTAGAAAAATCTTCCTTCACCAAACTTTTGGAGAAGCATGTAATTGGTCCAAAATTGCACAAACTCCCTTGCCCTATCTAGAAACCGTAGGTGTGTAAGCCTTCCTTTCCAAGCTTTATTTTTCCCTTTTCCAAGACAAAACTTTTTACCTACTTTTTGCATGTGTGACATGGCAAAAATTAAATCTTCCTTCCCCCATGGATGCCGTGCAAGGCCTCTTAGCCTTTCCTAGGCCCCACTTTTCCATAGCCTCATCATTCTCCTTCTAAAATCTCTTTCTCATAGTGACAAGTGTCACAGAGGTTCTTCCTACAAACAAACCTCCTTGCATGCGTGACACATGGCAAGAATGTAGTTGATCTCCTATGGTAGGCATGTAAGACCAAACCCTAGATCCTTCTCACCTTTCTTCCCTCATTTCTATCTAGATTCATCAAGTCCTAGAAATAGCTCTATTGGATGACAAGTGGCATACAAGAACTTGAGTTGGGCGGGAGCCCTAGTTCCATTGGGCTCCAAACACTAATTTCTTATGAAGGCCAAAACTCTCATGGGTTGTTTTAAAAAAAAATTTTACACAAAAAGCCTAGAAAGTCTTGGTCGTCACAGCCTCCCCCTTTAGAAAAAGATTTTGTCCTCGAAATCGATACAATAGTCTCACTAAAATTTTACTAGGGGAAGTTAATCAATCCTCCTTATTACCTCTTGCACTGGAGGCTGTAGACTCCTCAGATGATGATGGTTGTGGTACTTCGCCTTCTTTATTTGTCACCAAAGCTTACGAGAAATAGAATATCATGTCAAGTCATAATCATAATACATGTTCACTCGCACTTCATTTAACCTATGCTAATCTCGAGCTTAGAATCTTCGATAGGTTGTCCCTATTCACGATAACGAATACGATCAACAAACGTATATGAGGTTTCAAAAGGTTCATATCTAGAAGCACGAGCTTTTGTGACAAGACTGGATTCTGCTTTTGGGTTAAGTCCGAGAAAACGTAACCTATTAGCATTTCTCCATACCAACGGGTCATTTGGGGGTTGACACTCTTCATCTGGTAAAGCTCTCCTTAGAATGATATTGTTTCGAAAGTCTATGTCTAACATATGAATGCGATGATGTTCGAATCTTTCCATTTGCTACCAATGAGCTCTCATCATTTGATCCCTCCTTATTTGACAATTCTGGTGACTACGTTCACGTCTTGCTCTAATTTCTGCTACCAAAGATACAGACATGTGAAGGGTATAACTATTACAAGCCATGCCTTGTTCATGGGTATGGTAGGTGCACATATCATTACTAAAATTCACAGATAACGTAGAAACAGTAACACACAAGAAAACAAGATACAAACAATCAATTGCTCAAAAAGTGAAATTCATGAATACACAAGTTCTAAATTACAAACAAATAAGGATACTTAGTCCTCATCGAATCTTCTCTTTCCCACGTCTCTTCTTGAAAAGCTGGGTTATTCCAAAGAACCTTCACTAACGACACCTTTCGGTTTCTTCGTTCTTGTTCTTTGCTATCCACGATATGTACAGGCCATTTTTCATAAGACAAATTCGCTTGAAGTCGAATGCTACCGGCTTCCATCACTATAGGTTGTCTTTCACCAAAAATCTTCTTTGAATACGATACATGAAAGACATTATGCACTTCTTGCATCTTAGCTGGTAGATCCAAACGATATGCAATTGCACCAACTCTTTCCATAACTTCAAACAGTCCTACATACCTAAGACTCAATTTTTCTTTCTTTCCGAACCGTGTAACTCCCTTCATAGGTGATATCTTGATGTACACCTAGTCTCCCACATTAAACTCTAAGTTCCTTCGTCGCTTGTCGGCATAACTCTTTTGATGGCTTTGAGCTGCTTTCATCCTTTCCTGGATCAATTCTACTTGCTTTCGTACATCCTGTAAGTATTCTGGTCCTAGCAACTTCCTTTCACCTACTTTATCCCAATACAGCGGAGATCTGCACTTTCTTCCATATAATGTTTCGTAAGGTGTCATCTGTATTGTAGCCTGAAAGCTATTATTGTAAGCAAATTCTATCAATGGCAAATGCCTTTCCCAGTTGCCACTCAACTCCATTATGCAAGCACGTAGCATATATTCCAATGTCTGAATAGTTTGCTCTGTCTGTCAGTCTGTCTACGGATGATAGGCACTACTAAACCTTAGATTTATGCCCAACATTTTCTATAAACTTTGCCAAAAAGGTGAAGTGAACCGCGTGTCTCTACTAGTTGTTGGTCATCACAACTGGTGTAGACATGAGCAACATTTTGTCATGCTGTTTTTGAAATATGCAAAAGAGCGAATATGAAATCTATGAATTTTGTACATGTTATATGAAGATGTTCTGAATCCATTTTGATTATGTGAAAATGATATGAAAATGTTCAGTAGAGGTTTGATATGATATGGCATCTGAAAAAAATTTGGACTCTGAGAATGAACGTTTGATATGAAAACGTTCTAATTCTATATCTGATTCAGTTTCTGGTTGTGATACGATGGTTTTGATTCTATTATATGGTTGGTACCAACATCTTTGATATGAGTGCACCCAGTTTGAAAATAAAGTGATTTTCTGCGTGTTCTTTCGTGTGTGCACACTTAGGACTCTGAGAATGAATAAGGGGAAGATTCATATTCTGATATTGCCTGGTTTGGACACTGGGGATAGCACAACCCTACCACGAGGGCTAAATATGGTATATGATATGATATAGTGATATGACATGATACGATACAATATGATATGATAAGATGAAGATGTTCGGTCATGTTATGCCAAAGGGTCTTCGAATTTGAATAGTTGATTTTTGAATATGAACAGTTTGAACTGTCACTCTGATTTTCTGATAACACATTTTGAGATCTGCAGATTGAAACTGAAATGTTTTGTTTATGCATTCTGAACTCTCTGAAAAGGCTCATGTTTACATACTAATATATGTTCTCTGCTTACTGAGTTGTTGATAACTCACCCTTTATCTCACAATATTTTTAGATGTTTTTCATGTTTCAGCTAAGGATCAAGAATAGAAAGTATGGGTAAGGCTATGTGAGTGTAGTGGATTGAGCACAAAAAGAATGTCATGGTTATTGGAGAATTGTATTCTGTAAATTTGTTGTGTTCTGATGACGTGGTATATGCTGAGAGTTTAACGTTCATATTAAGAATTTGTGGTGTTCCTAGTTAATTATTTGGAGTAGTTGAGTTAATACAGTGAGATTTATGTGTAAATGAGATGTTGGAGATTTTATCTATACTGTGAGATATGATTTTAAGTGACAAAAAGTAACTCTCTGACCCATCTGGGACCAGGGTGTTACACTAGATCCTTTATTTTTATGCAATAGATCTTCAAATAACATAACCATATACCTAAATTCAAGTTCTAACTTGATCTAAGCATTTAATCTTGCATATCATGGCAAAAATTTCATCAAAACATATGATCAAACCCGAGAGCCTCTAGATTGAGTTTAAAACAAACTCTCACTCTCGCATATTTATCATCATTTCAACAAAGATACAAACCATAAATCTTCAAAAATAAGATCTTAATCCATAGACCAAAGCCTCAAGATCAACATATATGAAAATCAAAGTCATAGGATCAAGTTCCTAAAACCAAAATCATAAAGTAAGCCAAAATAGAAACTGTTTTGAGCCAATCTATTTCTAACACTTTGAAGATGATGCAAAACTCTTTTATAAAAAACCAAACATGCTTGAGTCATGCCAGAAACTTTCATATAAACTTGTTAACACTTCATCCTATCAAGATATACCCATAATTTCATAAAAAAATTCACAAAACAATCAAAGTTCATCAACCTCAAAATTTGTCAACACTGAACCTTTCAACCAAAAGAACCAACTTTCATAAATCAAACCTCCAATAAAAATTATCCAATACACACCCAAGTAAACTAGACTCACTATTAAACAAAATAAAATAGGACTAAGCCAAAGAAAATAACTTACAAAGTGATAAGTGTTATTTTTATGTGATTTTTATCACTCTTTTATTTATGAAAATATCATTTTCCCTTCAATACTATTGATTTTATTTTATTTCTACATATTTTTATTTATTTTCTTGAATTTGAAGGAATGAGAAGATTTAGTGTAAAAGGAGAGCATTTTGGTACAAAAGAAGAGACTACGGATCCAGACAGATGAGAAGCAGTGAGATTTGAAGAGAGACGATGAGATTTGGGCGAGGAGCCTTGTCTCGTGGGCAGCAAAGAGATTTCTCTCGCTCAAAGGCGAGAAGACTTACCTCTCGGTAGGTGAGAAAACTCGCAACCAGAAGGCGTGAAGACTTGGTGACAAGGTTCTAAGAGGTTAGATTGGGTGATTAGTCTAAACGACCAACTTAAAAGACTAACCTAAACGACATCATGGTCAATAACTAGAAAATGCGAGAGGAGTCTTTCATCCTGGTCGGGTGTCTTTCCACTTGGTAGGCAATGAGAGGGTCGTGTGGTCTTTGTGACCTCCACACCCATTCATTCGTAACCTTCCCGCCAGTTATATTCAGCGCACACAGCATCTACTCAATGGGACCCTTCCGATTTCCACAATCAATCTGTTGACGACCAAATCCTCCCAAACTCCGCAATTCAAGCTGCATATCACTGAATCTTCCATTTTAGATAATTCTGATATTCTTGGGATAATTTCCTTTTATGTTAACATCTATATTTATAAACCATTTTCTAGATTTGTAGGTTAGATTGTAACTGCATTTATTTTGTTTCCGGATTTGAGTTTTGACATTTATTTAATCCCGTCTTGTGGGATGAATAGGGAGTCTTGGTTCTTAATTTTAGTCTTGGTCTGAGTTAGAGAATTTGGAATCGAAGTTGAGAGTTTTTATGTTTTAGAATCTGAGTCTGAGTTTAAAGTTCCAGAATTTATTCTTAAGTGTTTTTTCGAGAAGGCAGAACTGGAGGGCAAAGGCGAGAGCCACATTCTTCATCAATCGACTTCAACGAAGAACACCGCTTTTATTCTTTTTATTTTCAATTCCATTATGAACTAATTCTATTTTCTAGAGCTTTGATGTAGCCTAACATTGAATACATAGTTTATATTCCAACTTATTTTATTTTCAATATTTCCATGATTGAGTGTTTATTCCTTATCCTTAATGCTTACAATTTTTTAGCTAGTTATTGTTTAATCTTTTGGATTGTAATGAGACCAAGAGGTGATTTGTGATTAAAACTCTAGGATTAAACAACATTAATTGAGCAAAAGCATATATGCTTTACTGCGACTAGTGTGATTTTCAAGAAAAATTCAAAAAAACTTAATGAGTTTCCAATTAGTTAAATTCACATAGAGATATGGAGTTATTAGTTGGATATATTTTTGGTATTGTTCGAGAGAAAATATTGAATAGTTAAAAGATTTTTATCATCAACTTGGGATAATTGGGATTCTATAATAAGGAAGAATAAATTGTGTGGGATTTGCTAGGTAAAGTCAAACGCTCTAGATCTATTCTTATTATTTTTAAAATCTTAATTTAATGTTATTTTCTTGAATTTAATTTAGATAAACCATTCTTCAAATTTCAGTTTTCCAAATAATAATTAATTTAGTCAATTTCTATACTCAATAACATAATTATTCCTTGTGGGTTCAATATCCATTTTCTTTAAAACACTTTATTACTTGTTACGATTCTGTGCAGTTGTAAATATATTTTTATGCGAACACAAAGCCTGGAATGAAGAATACAAAAATTGCCCATAATTTTTGTCTTGCACTCTCTCGATTTGCTCTAGGAGAAAGGGATGAGATGTGCTTAGTGTGGAGGAGAAAAGCAAGGGGCGTGAGGTATAAGGAAGGGTTGACATGGCTGGGTGGGTGACGAACCAAGTGATGGGAGGTAGACTTGTGCAAGTGGAAGAGAAAGGGCTGAAGTGAGGCTGTCATGTTGCTGTTGCTAGCCGAGTGGGTGGGATGGGTGACTTTTTGACTTTCCATTAAAACACTATTTGGGGCTAGTCATGAGGTGACATGACAATGGTATGCCGTTGTAAGGAGCTTCCTTGGGCCAAGTGGTAGTTTTGGTGGCACTAAATGGGCTAACCAAAATGCATCTAGTTTGTGGTCATAGTTTGGTTCAAATGCAATCTTTCTTGGTCAAATGAAATTAACAAGATGTAAGGGAGTGGGTGAGGATGTAAGAGTGTGTAATTTAGTGGTTAATTGCATATGGAAGTGATTCAACCAGGTGATAAATCACTTAACCAAACTGGGTATAGTTAGGGTTTGGAAACCAATTTAGGGTTTTGGTTTCCCTAAGTGGGTGGTTTGATTCAAACTATTTGGGGATTCATTATGGGTTGAAAACCTGTTTTGGTTTACCAAATAGTGTTTGGTGTAAAAAAGCATGATGACAAACTTGAATCATACTCCATCTCTTCACAACATGTGTCCTAGGGATTCCAAGTGGACGATTAGAATTGTCATGTGTCCAACTAAAAGGTTTTTTAGTGATCCAAAATGTATTTAGACAACCTACATTGCGATTTGACAATGGTTTGAATCAGTTGACTCTTGGCGCTCTCTCGAAGGGTTACTATTCAAACGCAAAAACTTAAATATTTTTTATTACACCATAAAATCTTAAATATTCTTACGAGACTAATGGTGCAATTCATTTAATAAAATAAAATTCTATTTCTAAGTGTCTTAATTAAATAGAAAGGCAATCCTATATATTATTCACCCGAAAAATTGAAATTTATTATTGCACTGTAAAATCTTAAATTTTCATGAGTTCAATGGTACAATTAATTTCATAAACTTATACTACTAAATGCCTTAATTAAATAGAAAGACAATTTTATTATTATAGTGAATTGGGATTTGACTACTCTAACAGACTAAAACTTAATCGATTGCTCGATTCGTAAAATCAGTTCAAGGTCTTACGACATTTCTTTTTTTGATCGGTAAGGTCTCGCAACATTTCTAAGATCCAAAAAAATTCATCTATTGAAATTCTTTCGGGTTGTTACACAATGTTGACTGAAAGAGACCTGCTGTCACTAGGACTAGATTAGTGCATGGTTGTGCCATGCTTAAATTACTTCATTCAACTAATATATACATAGGGGCTTAGCAAATATATATATATATATATATATATATATAGACACACACATATGTATGTATATACACAAAGGGGCTCCATATATTTAAATTGAAAAATGAGATGATACAATGGCAATGTAAATCACAAATCTATGACCCAAACTCAAAAATATTTATATTAGACACAAGAAAAAGAAGGCAAGATTTTGGAGTTTAATGCTGTCATTTCATGTGTTTGATTATCAAGAAAAAGCAAAGCCAAACAGCAACCTCGTTAAAATTGCAAGTCACAGGAGTAGCTCATGAAGATGAATCCACCAACTCCTGAAAAGAACCAGACAAGAATCCCACTAGATGAAGCCATAGTGTGCTGCCTGTTTCACACGGTGGAATATCTGAGCTCAAAATTGAAGTAGTTTAACTTTCGAGTAACCGATAGACTGTGATTTCTTGCTGCTTGAAATACCTCCGATCTTCTTCGTCCACAAAAACAAGATTCAAGTAGTATTTCACACTAAATTTGTTGTTGATGTTGCGATATGTTGGTGTCAGTTCATATGGACTGAGGAAAAGTCTGACTGGAATAGATTCTCCTGCAAGAGCATTGGTTGATGCACCCAATAATTAAAGCAAACTAGAGTTGCATGGTATGATAGAAGAAGCACGGTATAGAAATTGACTGGTGCAAGAAGAATGCCCATCACTGTGTTAAAGACCCAACCATTGATCCAAAAACCCTAAGACTATTGGATACTAATTTGGTTAAGCTTTTAACCCTTGGGATCATAACACTCCACCACGCTTCCGAATTCGACGTCCACGGTGGCCTACTCTATCGACACTGACCAGGTGATAGCCCTTTTCCTTTTGGCTGCTTCACTCATCTATCAGTATTTAATGACTTAACACCATGCTCATACATAGTACTAAGGCATTTTAATTAGGCCTATAGGTCGTCTCCTTCGTAACTTGAACTCGTGACGTGGTCTCTGCTCTGATACCAATTGTCAAAGACCCAACCATTGATACAAAAGCCCTAAGACTATTTGATATTAATTTGGTTAAGCCTTTAACCCTTAGGATTATAACACATTGACCAAGTTACGGTATCACATTGAAATTATATAAGACATGTAAGTTAAAGACAGGTCATATCAAGGAACGACCTCAACATGGAAGGGCATAAGGGGAAATGACCTTCTATATTTGTGAATTATCACTGCTTTTCAGTTACAATAAACTATCAAAACTGACAATAGGCACCCTATGTTAATAAATTTTGACAATTTACACCCTTGGTTAAGACCTCGGTAAAAAATAAAAATTTCAGAAGAGTAGTACCGGACAGAAATTATACTTTATGATATGTACACTATGAAACTGCGCACCTCTAACAGGAGCACCATCCATCAACTCGAATTTCGCAAGGGTCTCTGTTTCAACATATGTATTGGGCCCCAATCCAGTTGACTCCCGACGCCTAATCTCGAGCTCCATATTTTTAATCTTGATTCTCACCAAAAGAAAATATATTTTGCCAATGATGACATCCTTTAGGTGATACCTTCAAAATGTTTGAGATTCAATACGAAAATAATCTTCAATTCCTTTCTGCAGGGAAAATTAAAACCAACCACCACTTTACAGTGACCCTCACTGGTACTTACTTGCTTTTACCATACTCAAACTCAATGTGTAGACAGTCCTCGATTCCAACCTCCATCTGCATGATAACAACAAGTATAAACAAACCAAGCAATAAGGCAACACAATGATTCCATTTTTTTTAAAGGTTTGCGTTAAGATGCAGATAATTACATCTTTTGACAAATTCCCTAACAAGCACTGAATTCCACAGCATAAAAATGCAGACATCGGATAGGATTGATTATGAAAGCAAGAAAGTAAACAAGAATCAGAATAAGCATCTGTAATATCCAAAAGATTAGATGGATTCAACTCTGCTTGTTGGGTTAAGCATCATCCACTTGTAACAAATATCAACAGCATCAGGAAATTTGAGAATACTGGAGCAGGAAGGAGCTCACATCAACCATGTATATAATGGAAGCTGATGCATTAAGAAAAGAACCACCATTCTAAACTTAATGCTGTTAATGAATAAGAACTCACAGCAACCATCTATATAGTGTAAGCAACCAATTCATGCAAAATTATCATCATTCTAACCTTGATGCTGTTATTGATTGATGGAGGCGGAGTGTAGTTGCGAACCTGATACAGGTAAAAAAAATCATTCAAAACATAATAATTAAAAAGAGAACATTTTGTAATATTCTTAAATCTGAACATTTAAAGATGGTCTTCTTTCAATCTACTACTATAGCAATTGAGCAAAAGATTAGAATCTACAGGAGGGTTAAGAAAGGAGATGAGGTGACTAATACATTATTTGGGCTCTCTGTTTCATTGATATATAATTAAATTATTTCCTAGTAGATTATCATCCGTCCATAAAGCAATTAGACACTACCCTTTGTACATTATACACATACATACACCCCCTTAAATATCTTGAACACATTTTTTATTCTGACCATTAGGCACTAACAGGACAAACATTTTCTAGCACTGTTTGACAATTTAATTCGCTGCCCTACACTAACCATATTTTATGCAGAATATTCAATTTAAATAGAAACCTTGTACCAGTCAGTCCTTGGCAACTCATGTCAAACGTCCTTGGGCTTGCCCCAAATTCTAACACTTTTTTTCCCATTTACATTAACAATTTCCGTAGTTAATGCTATTAGATCACCGCAACAATGAAGATGAGTACATACACCCACACCAGGCACAGTGAAGCTGGTTAAGTTGATAGCGACCTAGCAACAGTGCTTTCCCATTTTTAAACCACTTGATGCAGAGTCAGGCTCCTGTTGGACTACGCAGAGTACAATTTTTAAAGCATTATAAGCATTAGAATACTACTTCCTTTCAAGGTTTAAGTTACAGCTGCAATGTGGCAATGCATTAGAACCGTTTCTAGTCAAACAATGTCACAACGATCTCACATGCAATACCAATCAATCACAATGATGTTCCTTTTCCTTTGATTATTTGTTGAAGGAATCTTTCCTAGAGAGGCTGTCCAAACAAAAAGCATGGCTCTCGAAGGCACCAATGTCCACCAAATGCTCTTCCAACGAAGGAGCAGTTATCTAAATAAGCTTGTCTTCCTCTCTTCTCAACTTGGAGGAATACAGCAAATTAAGCAATGCAGTAAAGGCATTTACCTCCCAGTTGGATAAAGCTTACATTCTACCAAAGGAAGCCACTAGATATCTCCAAATGGTCCACCATAGAAGCATCTTTAACAAGAGCAACACCATACACATTAAGGGAAAACTTCCTTCAGAGCCCTGTCTTCATTCACACCACAATTCATGCCAGAAGCCAACCCTAAAGCCATCTCCCACCTCAAATACATTATGGCGGAACCTTTTTTTATGCTTTTCCATGAACCACTCCCAGAGGCCCAAGAACCTTGTTAGAATACCATCCACTCCACTGGTATCCATATTTAGAATCTACCACATCCCTCCACAAAGCCTTTCTCTCTTTCTGATAGTGCCAGAGCCACTCTCCCAAGAGTGCACTTTTAAACAAGAGCAAATTCCAAACTCCCACTCTGCCCTCAGAGATTGAAGAACATACTTTTGGACCAGCTTACGAGATAGAATTTGACCTCTTCTTCTAACCCACAGCAGAGAAAGCTTCATTGTAGATTGTCTAGATTGTTAGCCATACTACAAGTCAGAAGGGAGACATAATACATGGGTAGATTAGAAATAGTGCTCTTAATAAAATAAATTTCAATCCCCTTTAGATAAATATATCATCTTTCAACCAGTCAACCGATGCTCGATTGTCTCGATAATCACATCCCAAATAGCCTTAATCTTGAAAGTGGCTGCCAAAGGTAGACCCAAGTACCTAGATAATAGGACACCTTATACCCTAGAATACCAGCAAGAGTATCTATATTGTTTCTAGATTCACCCTCTACCCTGAAACTACTTCAAGGCATAAGCATTGTAATGACTCAAAGAAGGACCAATCTACATCTACGCCCATACTCTAAAAGTACTTGCCATCATTATAATTGGATCCTCTTGAAAGCAGTATAAAGGGCTTGAACTTCTCCCTGCCAAGCAATATGAGATCCTCATTCACCAACTTCCTATACAGAATCCGAGATATTACAATCTCTCCTCTTAAATTTTCAGTGTCCTCGTTGGGAAATTCCATCATAGGTGGCACAGCTCAAGTCCAATATTTTTTTGGGATTAGTTTTGATACCATTTGAAACGACTCAAGGAAGACCTAAGCCACATACGGGCACATATTCTAAAAGGATTAGTCAATATCAGAATTGGAACCCCTTTAAAGCATTATAAAGGAATAAAGCAATGTGGGATTCCCATTCTTTTTTTTTTTTTTTTTATTAGTAAAAAGATAGATATTATATATATGAATGAAATAGGCATAGCCCGTGTACACATGAAGTATACATAGGAACTCCTACATACATTCTAAAAGCAATAAATTAAAGACAAGAATTCCTGAACATTTTCCCCATGTAATACAATAGTAGAAAACCAACACATTAGAGTGTGGAGAAAAAAAATCTTCAACTCGGTCATTGTGTGTTCCTTATCTTCAAAGCAGCGCGCGTTCCTTTCCATCCAAATACACCACATAATACACAACGGAATCATCTTCCACGCTGCTGCCATTTGATGACAGCCTTGCAACTTTGACCAACATCCCAACAAATCCACCACCCTCATAGGCATATAACCCAAGCAACATCAACCCTTAGAAAGATCTCATCCCACAACACCCTTGTTACCTCACAGTGCAGTAAGAGATGGTCCACAGATTCTCCATTCTTCTTGCACATGTAGCACCAATCCAACACTACACATCCTCTCTTCCTCAAGTTGTCCGTGGTCAATATCTTCCCAAGAGCAGCACTCCAAACAAAAAAAGCTACTTAAGAAGGCACACGAGACTTCCAAATATTCTTCCAAGGGAACAGAGTAATATCAAGTTGTATTGTCAAGATGCTATAATAGGCCTTAACTGTACATAACTTGTGGTTATTAGATCTCCACTTCAAATTATATCGCTGTGTCAATGGAATCTCCGTGGAATATAGTAAGCTGAAACAATAAGAAATTCTCAATCATGTAAATCCCTATTAAAAAGGATATTCCACAGGTGCGCACCATGAGAGAATAAACGCACGTTAGCCATTGAAGTCTCCGGAAAAGCCCTTTCCAATGCATAGTCTCCACACCACATTTCCCCCCAAAATCTGATACGACTACCCTCACCAGCTACAAAGCGAATTTGATTTGCAAAACATGGCCACCCCTTCCTTATATACTTCCATAAACCCACCCCATACCCCCCACTCACTTCCTTAGAGCACCAACCATCCCAAGCGACACCGTATCTAGCATCAATAATATCCTTCCACAATGATCCCCCCTCCAAATGATATCTCCAAAGCCATTTTCTCAATAAAGCTTTATTAAAAGTTCTCAAGTTACATACACCCAATCCCTCATTCACAACTGAGGCACATACAGTTTTCCATCTAACCAAATGGAATTTCTTCTCCTCCCCCATGCCTCTTCATAAGAACGCCTTAAAGAGTTTTTCTTTTTTGTTCACCACCCCTACGGACATAAGAAACAAAGATAAAAAATAAGTGGGGAGATTAGTGAGAGTGCTCTTGATAAGAGTGAGACAGCCCCCTGTTGATAAATACACCCGTTTCTAGCCAGCCAACCTTTTTCTCTATTTTCTCCACTACCCTCCCATATAGCTCTATTCTTGAATGTTGCTCCCAGCAGGAGACCCAGATATTTCATTGGGAAAGAGGACACCTTACAGTCCAGAAGGCTAGCTAAACTGAGGATATTAGAGACCACACCCACCGGAACCATCTCAGACTTGCCTAGATTCACCTTTAGCCCTGACACTGCCTCAAAGCAAAGTAACAATGCTCTTAAAGTTTGGATCTGGCTACTATTCGCTTCACAAAAAACTAACGTATCATCTGCAAAAAGAAGGTATGAGATGACAATAGGGCCACCACAACCATTGCCTACCTGAAAGCCCGATAAGAAACCTCCCCCATCAGCAGCCTGCACCATCCTACTTAAAGCCTCCATAACTATAACAAATAGAAGAGGAGATAAATGATCTCCCTGTCGCAGTCCCTGCGAACTATCAAAAAAACTAGCAGGTGTGCTGTTAACTAGAATTGAGAACCGGGCGGTTGAAATACAATGACGCGTCCATGCAATCCACCTATCCCCAAAACCACATCTCTCAAGCAAGTATAAGAAAAATTCTCAGTTCACATGATCATAAGCCTTCTCCATGTCATGCTTGCACAGAACGCCTGAACCTCCCTCCCGTAATCTATAGTCCAAGCACTCATTTACAATAAGTACTGAATCAAGAATTTGTCTCCCACGAATAAATGCGTTCTGGGACTTGGAGATAATATGTTCCAACACCGAACTAAGCCGGTTAACAAGAACCTTTAAGATAATCTTATATATGCTACTAACCAGACTTATAGGCCGAAAGTCTTCAATAGTCGAAGCCCCGTGTTTCTTAGGAATAAGAGCAATAAAGGTTGTATTAAGGGATTTTTCAAACTTTTGAAAAGAGCGAAATTCACTGAAAACCTGCATAACATCACCTTTCACAATATCCCAACAAGTTTGAAAGAACCCCATTGAAAAACCATCCGACCCTAGCGCTTTATCTTTGGCCATGCCAGATATGACCTTGTAAATTTCTTCTTCAACAAAAGGTCTCTCCAAAACACTCAAAACTCTGCATGTCAATTGCCTCAAAATGCAAGGCATCAAGCTTCGGCCTCCAAGGAACCGATTCTATGAGAAGGGATTCATAGTACTGTACTATGTGATTTTCTAACTTGGAAGGAGAAGATATCACCTGAGAACTTGATTGAAGTGACTCGATGGTATTGTTACGCCGATGTGAATTAGCCACTTTGTGAAAGAACTTCGTACACCTATTGCCTTCTTGCAACCAAAAAGCCCTAGATTTTTGACGCCATGAAATCTCTTCTGATAAAAAGACCCTCTCCAAGTTTGCCATAACCAAGCCCTTCCTCAAGAACACCTCCTCCGAATTATCTCCCAAAAACTCTTTATTCTCTAGTTCTTGCAGTTCTTCCAATAGTGTAATCTTCTGATTGTCAATGTGTCCAAAAACCTCCAAATTCCACTTCTTCAAGTCTTGTTTTAGTGCCTTCAACTTGCTTGCAAGAATGTAACTTGGAGTACCAAAAAACTGATATGAAGACCACCAAGCACGCACCATCTCTACAAACCCATCTGCTAGGATTCCCATTCACAGACTTCCTATACATAATTCAAGGTATTACAGGAATAAAGAACACAAACAGAGAAGGTGATTTAGGTTTGGCCCCACAGAACAACAGAGTATCATCGGCAGACATAACATGTGTTAAATTAAGGACTGCAAAATTCCTAGATCCCAAAGAGAAACCAGAGAGAAAACCTCTTCAATGGAGTATAAAAGTGCACTGTAAAGATACACTTCTCAATCTAAGATCGTCATTTTCCCCCAAAAGTGCATTTCTTTAGTAAGTATAAACGGAACTCCAAATTGATATGATCATAGGCCTTCTCAATATCTATTGTGTAGAACACTCTAGGCTCTCCACATCTCAGCCTACTATCCAAGCTATTGCTCTCTCAAGCCAAACAAAATGAGTATGTGGAGATAAAGAGAGCTGCAGGAATAATAGTCTCAGGGATTGAAGACATGTAATAATATTGTGTCAATGCTTTAACCACTCACTAAAAGTAGAGCGCAATGACTAAATAAGTAGTAAAAGTAGTAAAATCTCCATAATATGATAGGCAACACCGTTATTCAATAAAAAAAACACAAACAAGTTACCACAAAATCCTGGCACTCCACAATGTTGCTGATATAATTTCGACCAATTGTCACTTTCAAAATATACCTACAAGATTGTAAGAAACATAAGAGGGGTAAGTTCTTTTTTTTATTTTGGCTTATTTTCAATTATTAAATATAATGAAGTATATTGAAGAAAGGAATATGGAATATGCAGTAAACGTACAAATTGCATTACAATCTGAAACCCACAAGGGCAATGAAACCAGAAAATGATTAACTAGTGGCTGCCTAAAGTATCCATCCAATATAGATTTAACTGATTCCAATCCAACTCAACCCACCTAAAATAGAAGTTATTACTCTCTTACAAAAGTATCCACATATAATAAAGCATAATAGAACTCCAGATTTTGCTATTACCATGATCACTAAAGCAATATTGGAAACTCATTTTGGTTTCCAATTGGAACAAGTAATACAACATTTATTTATTCCAATATTTGTTACCTACCGTAGATGAAACTGTCCAATAAAATGGTACTCATGGAAACACTTTGAATCCAACACACAACGAAAGCAATCAACACCATTTCAATTTCAATAAGAGGAGCAATTGTCTACAAAAGTGAGGTAGGACTAGTGCTCGTAAAGGTTGATTGCTGTTCAATGGGACTGTAAAATGGGGAACTTTATCTTTCTCTTGTTTGTTAATAGAACCACAAACAGTATTATTAGAGAAGCATGAGAGTAACATGAACAGTATTCTAATTCTCATCTTTTGCTTTGAGGGACCAATGGTTTAAGGTCTTAAGGATCTAGATTTTAGAAAGAAAAATGGTTCAAATTCTGTATCTATTGCTTTGGCTGGAGTTTGATGGATTTCTAGAAAATTAAAAGGGAACAAGAAAGAAGAAATTGACAAATCTAAGAGTGCAATCTGCAATTGATACTGAAAATTCTCATAAAGGTCATCATTCCTTCAGTAGTAACCATCACATTCCAATATTTATAGGCGTTTGATGCCAAACCTAAAAGGATTTGAACTCCATATAAGATTTTAAACCAGAATATGACTTCGACTACTTAAAAGACTTCCACTTAATAAAATTTGCCATGGAGTTTTGACTACAGAGTTCAAACAAAAATCACCCTATAAAACCCACATATGGACTTCTCTAAATATAATATAACACGATAAGACTTAACAGACCAAACGTACAGCTTCTGTCCAAATCCATGAGTAAAACAAATGCACACTAAGCAAGTGGGAATGAACCAAGCCAAACCACCCTGGCTGAAGACATCATTCCACAGAGCACTAACCACCTGGTGATGCAGTAAAATATGTTCTACAGGCTATCCACTCCTCGTGCACATCACTCAATCACACCAATGCATCTTTTTCTCAGATTTTCCATAATAAGAATCTTCTTGAGAGATATTATCCAAGCAAAAATGCAGCTCTTGGAGATACCTTAGTCTTATTCTATTCCAAGGAAAGGGGGCGTTATTATGAAAAAATAATGAAATTATTATTTTTTTGAATAGGGCACATACACAATGAAGGTGATTCCAACAAAACAACAGGGCATCGTCACCATGCAAAACATGTAATAGATTGGTTCCAGAAGTCATGCCCCAACTAAAAAACCAGAGAGAAACCCCCAATCAACAGCCACAGATAACATTCTACTGAGCACTTCCATGACTATGACAAAAGGCTAAGGAGACAACAGATATCCCTGTTGTGGGCTCCGTTAGCTCTTAAAGAAACAGGAAGGAGCTCCATTCACTAAGACAGAAAAGCATAAGGCAGAGATAAAATGCTGAATCCACAATTTCCATTTTTCGCCAAAATCACATATCCTTTAGAAATATAATAGAACTCCAAACTGACGTGATTATAGGCCTTCTCAATGTCTACTTTATACAACACCCCCAGATCTTTGGATCTAAATCTACTATCTAGACTTTCATTAGCAATAATGATTCGGTTTAGGATTTTTCTCTCTAACAAATGCATTTTGAGGCTTCGAAATGAGCCATTATTTTCCCCATTGGGCAAAACAATGGATCCCCAACAGGCTCATTCTAGCCGAACAATTTTTTTTTTATATAGATAGAAAAACATTTCCCAACTATTTAAAGATAGCCGAACAATTTCCCAACTATTGTTTTATAGCCAAACAATTCCCAACTATTTAAAGATAGAATTTACAATAATGTTTATTACATAAGCAAAAAGTAATCTCAATTTTACCGTCATAATATTGCAAAGCCACAAACTTGCACGGCAACAGAAATTCAGGTCAACCTTCTTCATTTGAATCAGCAATAAATTATATGTGAGGCCATGTCCGAAAAATTGTAGTTTGGTAAGGGGTTTGTAACAGAAGTGGTAGTTTGATGTACAAAAGTGTACCTTTCCCCTAAGACATAACAAGTGGCACAGACCAGATGCTACCAAGAGGAAGAAGAGATGGGTGATTGACAATTCTGAGATCTTTGAAAATGCAACTTAAATTAAAAATCAACCATACTTTCACAGGTAAGATGGTAGAATGGACCAAAAAATCTTGTGAATCATCTACTTCCCAATCATTAATTGGAGAGAGAGAGAGAGTGTGTGTGTTCTCAAGGAAAACATATAAGCTCTATATATAGCATTAAAAATAGAAGTTGGATGACAGCATACCTTAGCCTAACATTGATTCCATTGTATGATTCATGTGGCATCTCAACAGTAGAAAATTCAAATTGGTATGTTTTCCTTTCATATAATTCACCAGGAACATCAAGTTCACGCACTGCAAATGAAATAAGGGGAGTTAGGGATATTTGGCAGACAAGAAACTAACTGGTTAATAGAAGGACAATAGTAGCACCTAAAAGGTGTTGTAAAAAGGAAAAAGAAATCTCCAATGAAGAATTCAAGTTAGAGATTATACTTATAAAAAAAATTCAAGTTAGAGATTATTATTATTTTTTGATAAGTAAGTTAGAGATTATTATTTTGCTGGAAAAAAAATCAATGAAAACTGATTGGGAAATGAAATTTATAGGTTGCCAGTTAAAATGATGGCAAGTGTGATATGAAACAATTCAATTACTGATCTCTTTTTTTTTTCAGAAATAGAAATTTCACTACACTCACCAAGAGATGTAAAATCATAAAAATTTCCTCTGTCAAAATATAGCTCTGCAACAAAGGAAAACAAAACAGATGAGGTAAGAATACTGTCAGGTCATGTATAATGGGATAGCCCTCCAATGACCAAAACTACTGACACATGATAAACAAAGTCTGTCGTACATTGATTCCAAACAAATCTAAGTGTAAACAGCAACACTAAAACGCTTCATATATGATGGAACACCACTAAGGGAGAATTAATCTGAACCAGGTTAAAAGATATGCTCTTGACGCCAACGTCATCCCATTAAGATTGAGTCAGCCATATTAGATTTGGGAAAGGGCCGGGGGGACGGGGGGGTGGGGGGGTAGAGTAACGACTTAACTTTTTTTTCTCTCTTCTCCAATGATACGAGGCAGATCTCAACCCTATCAACTTTGCTGCATCCTAGATATAACCTCCCTGATCTCAGGATTCCAAGCTTTTTACCTTCTAGAGAACAATCAAAATCAAGCTTTCCAATCTTTGTGCCCTTAGAATAAATACATTCAGAAATAAGACCTTAACTGATCTATTAAGTTAACTGACGTACTAGTAGATGTGTTTGCGCAAACAGAAATTAGCAGAATAATGAAAGTAACTTGGCTAACATGAAGAATACTTGGTGTTGGAGAAAATTAATCATTGAAGTAGCCCTGCTGGCTCCAGGGGGTATGCGTATCTTGCTCATTTGCATATTTAGAGTTTCCATTTCTGATTTAAATTATCTAAATGTTAGTTCAATCTTCACAAAGAAGATTTATTTGGGATGCAATTTCTGCTTTCTTATTAAGACACATATAACACAGCCTCATTGTCAATGCATGTCTTTTGTATAAATTCTTGTTCATAAAGCAGTTCTACGAAATGCAACTAATAACTTGATGTTGGGACTTCATCAGACCTTAAATTCAGAAAATTTAGTGCAAACATCTTAGACGCTTCTGGATGTTGGGACTTCTTTCTCGATTATAGGTGTTAATGCAAACAGATGACTGCATGTTTTGTTTTTCACAGATAAACGGTTTTGAGAAGCTCAGAAATCTTAGAGGTTTCTTCAATGGTCACAGGGTGCATAGAAGAGGATATTCTGACTAATATTTTGAACATGATATTTTATCTAGACAGACCTAGGTTTTGGCTCAATGCCTATATTTGGCAGGTTAAACTCTGTATTCGCGTTAATTGTGGGCTTTGTTTTGTAGTGGATGACAAAGAATTTCAGATATGATCATTTCTCCAGTGCCTGGGGAAGGGTATAGATGTTATTAGTAATAACTTCAAGTTGAATGGATACCTTGGCAATGCAAGGAAAGGAAAAAATTATTCTGAACCTTACCTTTTCAAAACTTGCACAGTCCATTATTCTCTGAAGAAATTCTTACAACAAATAATAAATATTTCTACAGTGCTTAATAAAACATCTTTGCAATGCTTTTATGATTTATCTGATAAACACAGATTGCAAGAACTCAGAATAATTCAGCACATGCCAAACATTGCTTTACCCCAAAATCTGTGTTACTACCAATAGCACACTTCTAATTTTGTGCTTGATATAAAAGAACTCTGACTAATCAAATGCAACCACATAAAAATGCCCTTCTCAATGTTAAAACAAACATAAAACAGAAGGCTCAAAGCAAAGAAAGCAAACCTATTTGGCCAAGGAGCTCAATTTTAACACCATTATGTTCAAATTTCTTCCCCTGAGTTGGTTCTATAAGAACCTGAGATAACAATAGCAAGAGTTAGCTCCCAATTAATGCTTGCAGTAGGTAATATTACGCAAAAAAAATTTAGAAAGAACCTTCATAAGATTGGAAAGATAATAATCAATGATACCTCCCCAATGATATTTTCTTGACTTTGGAAGAGAGGAACCATGATGGTTTGGCCATTGTCCTTCTTCAACGGAACCTAAGGAAAAAAGAAAAGATTATATTCTTGAAAGTAAAACTCCATTAAAGTTCTTCTGAGTGACATAGGTCTAGTTTCTTCTTTTGTTTTTATTATAATTGCACTTACACCTCATTTGCCTCCATTAGCCACGTAAAAACCCATCATGAAAAGTTACTTAGATTACCATTCTTGGGATACTGATCCTGGACCCTAACCAGCAATCCAAATCTGAATCTACTTCAGAACCTTGCCCACTTTTAGTTGTGAAACCATTAAAAACCTGGACTAATTTTAAACCTTTATTTTGATGTGGTTGCATTTGATTAGTCAAATGAGTTTTATCCTCTGCATGTACAAACTTTTTCTAGTTGTTTCACCATATTTTATTTTACTTTTATAAGTAAAAATATTATATATATATATATATATGTCAATAAGAGTAACCAAGTACACTGGACAAATATAAGAAAACACCTAGCCCATACTAGAGAGCTCCTAATGACCCAAAAAGCTCGTGAAAAACTACCCAAAATACACCAAGCCCGAATTGGAATAAAACACACCTCCTCAACCCCAACCCCTTGTTTCCCGTAAGACTAATACTCCACCCGAAACTCCCTCTACAAGAACGTCTTCATAATGTCCTCCCTATTGTCTTCCCTCGACTTGAGCTACCACCCTTAGCATCGTAGTTAATTTCCCAAGAAAGACGCTTTAACTCCCTGCTTTTTTTAAAACTTGATTTGGTTTCAAGCGAGTGGTTCATCTCAATTGCGGTGAGTAGTGCTTTAAATTGGTCTTCACATCCTCCTTGTGAGAGCTCCACGATATGCTGAAACTTGTTAACCTTATGCAGAACCCAAACTGATGGTGAACCCGCTATATTGTTTATTAGAGGGAGAGAAACTAGGGGAACAACCTTATCCCCAGACACAGTACACAACTGCACTCCCGACCCTAGACATTCCTCCTCACAAGGCACCAATGACATACCCATAATTTCCTCCCCACCATATCTTGCATTCAAATCCCGAACCTCCTTAATAGCTATATGGTTGTTGTCACCATTAAAGGTTCCTCCCCTCCATTGACGAGGACATTGCTTGTATGTGCTCCACCCCTTGACGATCCTTTATGTGCCATTTTGTCACACCTTACTGCTCCCTCAGGAGGCATAGAACAGGTAGGGGAAGCACTACCTTCTATTACCCTCTATTTTCATCTTCTAAAAGAGGCTCGTCAGTTTCTTCCAAAGTACTCAAGACCCTGGAAGGACCTCCCATCTTCAACTGAAAGTGAACCCTAGAAAAAAGTACCAACCCCATTAGCAATTGGTGACTAAAGGCAATCAAATGACAAGCTACCAATGTCCTGAGTGACACCGGTGTGAACAGTGATACCAGCGTCCAACGACCCTATCTGTGACGGCGTCGAAATGCCCTTTGCTGGCGCACTTGAGGCCTTTAAACCCGTAGGATGTACCCCCCCCCCCCCCCCCCCCCCCCCCCCCCCCCCCGGGGGTCCATTTTCGACCCACCACCCAAACCCACGACTAGGTCCAGCCCCTTATCCACTTTAATCATGAGATCACTCACATACTCCATAACTCCCGTCAATTGAGCTTTGACAGCCCACAAGACCCCCTCCACTTCTCCCAATGTCACCTGACAGCCTTTGTCTCCTACAAGTGTCTTAGCCTTTCCTTCCGTTGCGGAGCTATTATCGATTGGACTACCTGCCAGTGACCTCAACACCGAAGCGTATGAGGCACCTTTGACCGAGGAAGGCCTTCTTTCCATCAACAAACTCCCCTCTGTTTGCATGCTTCAGAATAGCGGCTTTGGACCCAGTAACGCTTCGAATGGACTACAGAAAAGGTTTTCCTCCAATGCCATTTACGCCTTCTGGAATCATCAACAAACCTTTTTTCCTTCCATTCCACTGAGAGTTGCAGAAAGCTTCCCCTTGCGTTAATATGATGTTGAATGATGAGAACTTCATTACCCATCCTTAGCTCCCTAAAGAATCCTTCATGACAGTTGAGTTCTAAACAATCCTCTATCCCCTTAGCCACCCACGAAGCTGCCGTCCTACCTAGACACATGAACTTAGACATCATTTTATTATGTTCAGAGATGTGAAAACTATTTCCTCCCTCTTTTGTAAAAACGAAAGTTTTTTATTCCACCTTCAATCTTCAACCACCTCTCACCTTCCATCTGAGACGAATCCACGTCACACGTTGTCATCATTTGATCCCAAGTCACAAGAACATCTCCCAGGATCATCTCGCTTCGTCATCTCAAGGAAAAGGATGTTATATGAAAATAAAAAGCAGATAAGAATAGGTACTACACCAGATCTGTGCCGACGAAAATGCAAATCAAAATCCCAGTTGTTGGAGGGGGACTGATGTCGGAGGGCCCTCAATGGAGTCGTTGGAGCCCGTCGGTCTTGTCAGTGGTGGTGGCGGTGGCGGAGGCACAGGTTCGACGGTCGATGTCGCCTCTGAGAAAGAAAGAGAGAGAATCTTGTGAAGGTCCAGGTCACTGGAGGGAGGACCTACACCGGACGGCCCTCAATGAAGTCGTCGGGGCTCGTCGGCCTTGTCTGTGTCGGTGGTGAGGTGTCACTCGCAAGTCTAGGGTGGGTGAAAGGTGGCGGCGGGTTTGGGTGTCTTAGGGTTTTCTCTCTCCGTCCTCTTGAAAATATTTTCTATGACTATTCTATTATTCTTCACCATATTTTATACACCCACAAAAGATAAAACTCATTTTTTATATTCAGCCCACACAAGATTAAACCTTTCTTTTGATTTTCAAGCCTTCCAAATGTTTGATAACAATATCTCTCTAGCCATCTTAGATAGGTATAATTTGTACACACATGGAGAATTGAACCCTTGAACTCATCCACTACCCCTCGTTTACCATGAGAGGAGATACCATTTTGTCAGAGGATAATAGGCATAATCATGCTAAAGGGAAGAAATTCCAATCTGAAGAAAAGAATCAACATGAGCAAGTGAATGATATGGTTAAAAAACACGAGCAAGAACTAAGAGCTAAAGCTTTTCATCTGCCAATTGAGAGGCCGCAAGTAATGGATTAACCACTGGACTGCGTTAATATGACATTCAATGTTTTTGATAGAAGCTTGAATTGTTGTCATGCCTGAGCCCATGAAGCTCCAAAATCTGGAGTAAGCTTTCAAATTTAGGCCCCTGGATCAACTATTTTCTACCCATTAATTCTTTATTAAATGCTTACTAAGTTTATAAGTTAATTGGATCTGATTTTTGAGCTGGCAGATTGTATTTTTGGTGTAAACTTGCCATAAAAGGCAAGTTTTCCATAGATTTCCTATATGGATTAGGACTTCTTAATCTGTCAAAGATAGCTTGCACTAACCAAAAACCTTAAATATCATAGTCCTCTAAGGCAGCCAGCATCTAGGAGTATTTTAGGATTCTCTAGCTTGATGACAGGAAGCTAGCTAGAAATCTCCATGAAAAAGTTGCCACTGCCAGTTTTATAAATAAAACCACATGATGACCATGCCTTTATTTCTTTACTATCAATGAATTTTTTCTTTTCCAAGTTTTCCCATGAAGTACCTTGGCCTTCTCTTGGGAGCCTCCTTCAAAGCTAAGACTAACTGGGATGATGTGAATGAGAAGATCAAGTGCAGGTTGGCAGATTGGAAGAGCACTCTCTCCAATATGCCCACCTACTTCCTTTCCCCATTCCCTCTTCCAGCTAGCATGGAAAATTGTATTGAGAAGCTCCAATGTGATTTTTTGTGGAGTGGATTAGGTTAAGATTTCAAATTTCACCTAGTTAATTGGGGAAAGTTAACTCCTCAATCTCAGGTAGTGGGCTGGGGGTTCAAAATTTAAGGGTATTCAATCAGGCACTTTTAGGGAAATGGTTGGGTCGCTTTTATCAAGAGAGAGGGATGCATTGTAGAAAGCTGTGATTGATTCTAGGTATGGTGGAGCTTGGTGGGTGGTATTCCAATGAGGTACAAGAAGTATATGAAGTGGGGTCCTAGAAGAATATAAGAAGAGGATGGGGGTTTTATATCAACAAACCAGATTTGTGGTAGGTGATGGTTCCAAGATCAGATTCTGGCATAATATATGATGCAGAGTTAGTGCCCCTAAAGACACTTTCTCAGTGGTCTATAGGATTGCCGGCGAGCAGGAGAACTCGATGGCTGGATTATTGGAAATTTCAGGAGGTTGTCCGCAGCAAAATGTCAGTTTTCTCAGGGCGACTCATGATTGGGAAATTGGTGTCTTGTCTGACTTCTTTGACCTGCTATACTCTACAGGAGTTAGTGAAGAATGAGTCAATAAGATGTTTTGGACTCCTAGTAAAGCGAAAACTCATTGTCCACTCGTTCTATGAGGACATCACTAGTCAAAACAACATTTTCCAAGGGGGGAGTACTTGGAGGAATAAGGCGCCTCTTAAGGCTGCTTTCTTCATGGGCAGCTTCCTTAAGAAAATATGGATTGTAGTAATAGACTAATGATGTGTAGGAAACTTGGAGAGACAATGGACCATCCGTTTCTTCATTGTGAGGTGGCTAGGGCCTTGTGAGTTGATTTTTTCAGCAGAGTGGATCCAGCATGGGTTATGCCTAAGAGGGTGGCCGATCTCCTTGCCAACTTGAAATGTCTTTATGGCATCCCGCAAATCACAGTAGTATGGAAGATGGTCTCCATATGCCTGCAATAGTGCATTTGGAGGGAAAGGAACGACATGAACTTTAAAGGCAACGAATGCTCATTGGGTCAACTAAAACTTTTTTCCTTCAATACTTTACTAGTTTGGGAATTGCTATAGACTTCAGAGGACTCAGGTTTCATGAATCTATTTCTAGATCTTGATTAGGTGTTTTCTCTTGTATACGCTTTGTGTACTTGGGCTACGCCTATTTTTCAATCCTATTAATAAAATTTCTTTTACATATATAAGAAAGAATCAAGATGAGGTAAAGCCCTTTTCATTTGGTACCCAACTTATCCATCCCAATACCATGAAAGAGGGTGAATGTAAATATTTCAAGTGCATGCTTCCATTATGTGATGTAATTAGTAACACTATGGTAGTGTGAAAGAAATGTAGGGAGAGAAAAGAAAAGAAAAGAAAGGAAAGGCAACAAGATGAAAGAAAAAGGAAACAGACGGAGAAGAAATGAAAATGTGATTGTATGAATGAATGTGATGAATTTTAATGTTTTTCCTGTCCTTATGACTGTTGAGGATTAATGGGGTACCAAAAGATGAGAGGCAGATGGCAAGCCATCTTGTATACTCAGCCAGGAATGGCTTGTCAGAGTGTACCTAGTTTATCGAGTGATGACAATCTCCATGACTAGGCTCCACTTGTGGCCACGGACATGGAACCACGATCTTTGAGATTGTAGATCGTCAATCCTTACACACAAGGCATAAATTTGTGTTGGCCAACTAGAGATAAAAGGAAAACAGTCTGTGATTTGAATGTTCTATAAGTGTATGCATGCCATATAAAAATCAAAACTTATTTATCATCTCGTTTATTGCATGATGCATTTGCTTACTAAACATTCGACTCACTTAATCTTTGTTTTAAACATCTCAGGTATTGAAGGGATCAACAATGAGCCAGAAGCTTGTCTTAGCACATGGAGAACATGACTCAGTTTTAACTATTAGAGAGTTTCATTCACAATGTCTATTATAACATTCAGAAGCGATTTCACTATTGCTTAAGTTTATTAATAAAATTTTCAGTTCCATTTTAGTTGTTAGTGGAATCCTCTTATAACTTGGTTTATGCAATATAAACATTAATAGCATCTATAACTCTAAAGGAAGAGTGTTACAATTTTTAACTTTAAATATATATCCTTCAAAGAAAAGAGTGTTACAATTGTACTGCCCCAATATTTACTTTCGATACTTTAGTATCAAGTTGGAACATTTTTGCCTATTTTAGAGGATATTTGAGAAATGGAAAAGAAATTATTTTTTAATGCAGGAAAAATTAAAAAATCTCACCCTATTTGACTAAAAAAATAATCTCCCGCAATGTTCGGTGATGGTGAAAGGTCAGTGGGTTTTCTAGAAAATATCTAGGTCTTAGTTTATAATTCCAGAACCAGAAGAGAGATTTAAGAAATCTATGATAATAACCAACTTGATTAATCAATCATCTATTTCTGAAACAAAACAACATTGAGTTTTTTATAAGCTTGATTCGAACCAAGTAGAAGAGACCCAGGACCCAAATTATGAAATGATCTTGTTATTCCTCAAAAAATGAAACAAAGCATGCTAAGAAAAAATAAAGAACAAAAAAAATGGTGTAGTTCTTCTTCTTTTTTTAAGGAGAAAAAATTGAAGTGCAATTGTCTCCGTAATTGATGGAGCACAATGGAATTTGTACACCCTATTATTAGTAATTGCTGAAAAGTTGGTGGCAAACTTTTCCAAAGTGCTGTAGAAATATATGGCATATTTGTGCGATACCCCATACTGAGTGATAACAGTAGGTGGTGTATGTGATCGCATATTACTTGGGAAGAAGAAGTTCTTGCTCTTTACAATGGGGGCTATAATTCTATCATTGACTAGTCCTAAGCCCAGATGTGGCTTGTCCCTCCCTTGGGATATTACAAATGGTATCAGAGTCTATCCCAACCGGAAATGTCGAACTTAAGTCTTGCCACCTACGATGAACTGGCCCAACAAGGACGTTGAGAATTTTTTTTTTTTTTTTTTTTTGGGGGGGTGGGGGGAGGGGGGGGGGATTGTGATAGCTCATATTGAATGATAAGGGTAGGTGGTGTATTTGATTCCACATTACTTGGAAATGAGTTCTTGCTCTTTACAATGGGGGCTCCAATTGTACCACTGACTAGTCTTTTTGATGTATAGGCCCAGATGTGGTTTGCCCCTCCCTGGGGCGTTACAACTTGGGTACTAAATAATCTTCTACACAGGTTATTTCTAACATGTATATCTTTTTCTTTTTCTTTTTCTTTTTCTTTTTCTCTTTTTTTTTTTTTATAGAAAGATTGCCATATCATTGAAAATAGCTTACAAAATGTTCTTCTTATCAAGCCTAATAGCGTGAGATACAAAAGATGGTATAAAATCCCACCACATTTCAATGTCTAAAACATTCCAATCATGCCGAGCCAATTGGTAAGCAGCTTCATTCCCCATCCTATTAACTTGTAATACCCTAGCCTCTTGGAAATCATTCAATAGTCTTCGAATATCTTGCATTACAAACCCTAGAGCAGTGCTTTTTTGGTTCTGCCTGTGGTTATTTCTGAGTCTCAAAGTGCTTTTGTCCCTGGAAGACAAATCGCTGACAATGTTCTTATTGCTTATGAGCTCATACACTTTCTTAGAAATAAAAGTAGTAAGAAAGGTTTTATGCCTATTAAATTAAATATGAGCAAGGCGTATGATAGAGTAGAGTGAGATTTTTTTGGAGAAGATTATGTCTGCCCTTGGTTTTGCTCCTAATTTGATTAGCATCATAATGAAGTGTGTGAGAACAGTAACCTTTTCAGTGCTTGTGAATGGGAATCCTAAAGGCCCAATTATTCCTAGTAGAGGGTTGAGACAAGGAGATCCTTTATTTCCTTATTTGTTTCTTTTGTGCACTGAAGGACTAATCAATTTATTAAAGAACAGTGTTGGTAATGAAGTAGTGGAAGGCATCAGAATTTGTAGAGGGGATCCTCGAGTGAATCATCTATTGTTTGCCGATGATAGTGTGATTTTCTGTAAAGCTAATGTTGATACAAATGTCAAAATACAACTACTGTTGCATAAGTACAAGAAAGCTTCAGGGCAAAGTATTAATCGTGAAAAAACCTCTATGGTTTTTAGTAGAAATGTGAAGGAGGATTTGAAAGCTGAGATCATGGCTCTTTGGGGTGGAAGCCATACTCAGCAATATGAGAAGTATTTGGGCCTCCCACCTATGGTGGGCAGATCTAAGCATCGTGCCTTTTCTGGGATTAAACAGAGACTTTGGCAGAAACTTCAGGTTTGGAAGGGTAATCTCTTGTCTCAAGGGGGTAGGGAAGTGCTTATTAAAGCAGTGGCTATGTCTATCCCAACATATGCTATGAGCTGTTTCCAAGTTTCCAGCTTTTTTGTACCATGAGTTGGAGAGGATGATGGCTCAATTCTAGTGGAGAAGGAGATCTGAGGAAAACAAAATACACTAGGTTAGCTGGGAGAAATTGTGTGATTCGAAGTATAGAGGGGGTTTAGGTTTCAAAAACCTAAGGCTCTTCAATATGGCTCTTCTTGCTAGACAGGGGTGGAGAATTCTACAAAATGAAGACTCTTTACTGCATAAATTTTATAAGGCCAGGTACTTTCCTAATACAACATTGTTTGAGGCTAAAGTGGGTTATAACTCTTCCTATGCTTGGAAAGGTATATGGGAAGCTTTAACCTTCCTGAAGAAAGGTTGTATGTGGAGAGTGGGTGATGGCAAATCTGTGAAAGTGTTTAAAGACTCATGGACACTAGGCCTTCGTGTTGAGCAACTCCTTGAACAGATTCAGGTGCAAGATTGGGATTTAAAACTCAACTCCCTGATTGATGATGATACTTAGTGGTAGAACGTGGAAAGGGTGAGAGCTCTATTCAATCCAAATATAGCAGCAGAGATTTTGAAGATAAGAGTTTGTACCAGTTCAAATGATACATTGTTCTGGTCTAAGGAGAAGAATGGTCTTTATTCAGTTAGAAGTGCCTACAAGTATTTCCAGCAGTTATCAGCTCAACGGGTGGGTGAAAGTTCTATGGAGAGCCTTTTGGAAATGTTTATGGCAGCTGAAATTACCTAATAAATGAAGATTTTTGCATGGAGAGCATGTAGAGACAGCTTGCCAACTTTTCATAATTTAAAAAAGAAACATGTTATGGTGGAAGATAAGTGTGCTTTCTGCTTACAACAACAAGAAGATCCTGCACATGCTTTGTTTTATTGTTCTGATGTAAGACATCATTGGTCAGTCCATCTTCCTGTGATGCACAATACAGATTTAGGTTTGTCTTTCTGGGATTTAGCAAACACTGTGAAGAATAAAGGTTCAGAGGAAGCTTTGACAACTTTTGTTTCTATTGCCTGGGGCTTATGGTATCGAAGGAACAAATTTATTTATGAGCAAGTTTCCCATAATCCTAGATATGTGATTAATTATGCTTTGTCCTTGCAGCAAAAATATAAATATGTTCATGTGTTTGATGCTGATAGTAAGGAGATCAGAAAGGAATGCTGCTGGAACCCTCCCCCATCTGGTTTTTTGAAGCTAAATGTGAATGGAGCTATGTATTTATATCAACAAAAAGTCGGTGTGGGTGTGATTCTCAAAGATCATAAAGGTGAGGTACTTGTTGCTTGCAACAAAGTGGAGGCAGAGGTGATATCTTCTGATTTTATTGAAGCTATAGTTATGTTAAGAAGCTGCAGTTTTGTGCTCAATGGGGTGTCCTGAGATTGATGTTGGAAAGTGATTGCCTAGTTTTAGTCTAACATGTATATCTGTAATACCCAAGATTGTGTGATTGTGATTGGTGTAGAAAGGTAATGAATGCGATCCCACATTGTATGGGAGAGAGAAGTTCAAGCCATTTATAATGATTCCAAGAAACTCCAATTATAACCTTGACAAATCATTTTTGAGTATCAGTGCAAATGTAGCTTGACCTTGAGCCTTCCTTGGGTTATTAAAATATCGCAACAGATATTCCTTCTTCATACTATATCACATCATTACAAAGAGTTTCAATGCATGTTCTTGGTTATTATGGACTCCGAAAGCCACCAACAGGTTTATCGGACATGGAGAAAAGATTGCACAGTGTTGATAAGTTAATAAGATACCTGTTTGCGAGTTCTTGCGTCAGCAAATGAGATTGAAACATTACATGGTGGCTTGAAAGCTCCAACTAGGAAATCCTGAAAACACAAGCGATTATTTCAGGCCTCTAATCCAGATGTCTCAATCAAGATGCTATAGAAAGCATGCATCTAGCTCTTGAAAAATATTACCATGATCTTCAGGTCGAATGCTGTAGCTACACTTTGTCATACATGAAGCACCTAGTGATAGAAACAATCTCAAATTCCGATTCTGGTTGAACTTTAACAGTTAAGAAACCACAAAAAACAAAAACCGAAACCCAGAAAAAGAATAACATGAAAAGGAAAAAACAAAAAAAAAAAAAAGGAGAACAGTGAAAGAAAGGAGAAAGCATATCAAACACCGCCCAAAAAGTTTCCATGGTCGAAATTTAAAAGTAGACTCTGAAAATACTTAGGTGGTTATCAAGAAGAATGAAGAAATCTGTTTTTATGGGATTTTTTTTTTTTTTTTTTTTTTCATGCGCGTATGTCAAGGCTATCTTCGAGGGTACCTGGGGAAGCGTTGCACAAGTGAAAAGCAAATAGATTACAATTCGCAATGCAAATAGATGAGAAGGTTTTCCGATTGCTTGCCGCTTCGACTCCTTCTCCGTCCAGCTTCTTCCCTGGCTGTCGGTCTTGGGTTCCTTGTCTGTTCCGTTCACTTCTTTATTCTTCAACAAACTGTCAACGGGTCCACTTTCTACGTACAACTGCTCGGTCACGTTTAGTTCAGTTTTAGAAGGTTAGTGTGTTTGAATATTCAAAGTATTTTATCTCTTCTATTATTATAATTTTTTTTAATTTTTATATAAAATTTAATAAATAATTTAATTTTTTAAAATCTTAAAATAAGAATAATGTTAAAATAAATAATATTTTATTTAATTATTAAATTTTACCTCAACTCATTATCCAAACGGCAACTTATTCTTTCTTCACATTTTACATTTTTAGTAATGAAAGATATGACAATATTTTTTTTAAAGTAATGTTATATGCAATCGTGAAGTGTACAAGTGACGTACAATCATTTTGAAAAAGAGTAGAATCATGATTAAAAAAATTAATTTTTTTATATGGATCTCGTATTAGCTTACTTTTTTAAGAAATTGCGCGGTATTTATACATTTTACGACTACAAATATCATTTCTCTATTTTTTAATATATAGAAAAATTCTATAAGAAAATCTTACACCTTATATCTCTATTTACTTAATATGTGATTTTTCATTTTTATCATTCTATTTAAATATATATATATATTTAATCATTAAGATAGAATAATAAAAATGACAAATCATACTTTAATTAAGTAGATGTGTGTGATGTAAGATTTTTAGGTAGAATTTTTCATTTTTTTTAAATTATCAGTAAATACTCACAGAGAGAGAGAGGAAAATCTACCCTATAAATTTGGAAAATCCTAATTTATCCTTTCACTGAGTTATTTCTCTTGCTAAGGACAAAAAGGAAGCTTCCTCCATCAATTATAGACTACTGTGGAGATTTACGTGAACGGAAATAAAACATTATAAATATATAAACTTGAGTTAATCTCTCTTTAAATCAAAATCATGGAATATGAACGAAAACCTCTATATGATCTTGATGCCTTCATTGTATGATCTTCTTTTGACAATGCAATGAGTATCATGGAATTGATTGAAGTTTTTGAAAGCTTGACCGTTATATTTTTCTTGAAAAGAAAACTAAATATTACAATAGTCTAAGTCCTTTCTTTTCAATAAATTTATACCTATACTCTAATTTCAAAGCAAGTACTACTTGCTCACACATAACACATGGAAAATGAAAGAAAAAATAAAAAAATATTTTAAAACAAGCATTTTAAAAAAATATAATCATAAGCAAAATTAAAAACAAAATAAAAAGACTTAGAGGCGGTCATGCATTGCCTAAAATGACCCATGTTTGGGAAATAGATGCTGCCTAGGTCAACCCACCAGGGATTTTTTTTTTTTAAAAAAAAAATGTTTTTTGAATTTCCTATGCATAATATTTTGTTGGTATTACATTTTTAACGGATTATTAACATTTTACTAATAAAACAATAAGATTATCAAAACTGAAAAATAGACATTAAGATTATCATAATATTTTATGTGATTCATTTTGCTCCCTTGACATGACATATGGCTTAATAAAAAAAAATATAAAAATTTTAAAAATATATATTCAAAATAAAATGGTGCTTGAAAATATAAAAATATGAAAACAAAAATTTTAAATTCTCTCTACCTTTTTATGTTTGTGTTTAAATTGTGGTGTCAGCTCATGGGGACAAAATGAGTTGTATAACCTAGAGACATAATAGCATTATATCTCATTGTTGCAATTAAGAGTGTAATCGGTCCGGTCCGGTCCGGTTTTGGACAAAATTTAGGATCGAACCGGTATGTATCGGTTTTGTAATTTTCAAAACCGATTACGCATCGGTTACCCACCTAAATCGGTACTTCCGGTTTTACCGATTTTCAGTCCAGTCTGGTCCGATTTTCTTATTTTTTTTAAAAATGTAAGTTTCACAGTTTGTCATTAAAAATTTGTTTATAAAAAAAAAACTGATTTAAAAAAATATGTTTTATACTTTTATTAAAAAATATGTTTTAACTTTTACTAAAAAAATCTGCTTTACTAAAAGCTACTTCAATAAAAAAATCTGTTTTACTGCAAAAAATCTGATTAACTAAAATCTATTTTAGTAAAAACTGATTTCCAAAATACTGTTTTACTAAAAAAAATTTGCTACAAACTTATAAATATAACTACTACAAAAACTGAAAAAAAAAATCTACAATAAACTACTTCATCCGCTATGAGTCTATGACTAATGGTCCTATGGATACAACTTATAGAATTTACACATCATACATTAAACAAAGCACTGCAAGTCTACAACAAGTCCTTGCATGTTAAAGGAAATAACTTAGTACTTACACATATTTTTTAGAGCAGTCACAAGAAATTTAAGAATAGACATCAAGAAGCCTATGAGCCTATGGAATAAAATAAGTTCAAAAGTCTAAATTAAAAGTCCAAAAGTCCAACAAATTACAAGTTCAATAGTCTAAATTACAAGTCCAAACACTTAAAAGTCCAACAAATTACAAGTCCAAATTACAATAACTTAGAACATCCAACAAAAAACTTCAATAGCTATGCACCAAGCCACCAACTCCAATAATCCCTTCAACAATCCTTGCAATTGTATAAAAATAAATCAAGCAATTAATTCTAATAAAAAGTTAGTAATTACATTAAATAATAAAAAAATAAAGAAAGATGTTATACAAGTTGACCTACCTTAAATTTAATTATCTCCAACCAAAGAAGTAGGTCTTAAAGAATTTCCTAGGTCTTCCATGAGTTTTACACAAAAGGAGAAAAAAAAGCATAATAATTAAAACAAATTACTAATATGATTTTAGATATAGTTAAAGAAAAGGTGAATGATGCTACATACCTGTATCAATTTTCTCACATTCCTCAACATCATTCATTAAAGTACGAATGTTAATCGGGGCAGAAGAACGGAGCCAATTTTGTGTACAAATAGAAATAAGGGCTTCTACCATAAGTGGAGATAGGCTACTACGGAAATGATCAAGTACTCGACCTGCTGTGCTAAAAGCTGACTAAGAGACCACTGTAGATATCAGAACTGCAAGAACATCCCGTGCAACTCTTGAAAGCACGCAGTATCTAATGGAGTTAACCTTCCACCAAGTCAACAAGTCGAATTTCACATCATCTTCTTCACATTTTTCACATAAATATCTCTCTAATTCAGAGTTAGTCTCTAAAGAGTTCTCCGACTTCAAATGCTTCTTAATTTGTGCATGGATTAATGATCTGAAATCACCATGACCTACCCCAGCAGTTGAACTTCTACTACTAGCCTCTCTCTCGCTTGATTGGCTCATACTTTGATCTTGTGCCCCAACATTACTTCTATCATATAAACGAGTCAAGGCATTTTGAACCCGATCCACTAACATAAGAACTTTTAAACTATTATCCTCATATATTCCTTCAAAAATATATGTTAGACAACGTATTTTATACCGAGGATCAAGAACCAACCCAACATACAATAAAAGATTCATTTTTTCAATATTTTCTCAATACTTCTCACATTTAGATTTCATACTAAATGCCATTGTCCTCAAATTATGAGGCACTTCCACACACTCCAAATTAATTGCCCATTGAATTGTTGCTAGCTCAAACACAAAACTGTTGCAAGTGACATAATTGGTCCCCGAAAAACGCAATGTTTCATCTTAAAAAAGTTTCAAAATTTGCAAATAACCTACTCTTATCCCAATCATCCATGGTTGGAGGCCCTAACTTGGATGCCCCTCCCTTACCCAACTCACTAACACCATCATCATCCTCACTATCATCCTCCCCAACACTCTTAACATATCCCGGATCTTCATCCTTTAGCCGTTGAAATGCTTTTTGAAACTTTTCAGCCCTATTTAACATCATATAAGTGGAGTTCCAACGGGTTGCTACATCTAAGCATACACCACTTTTACAAGTAATGTTTTCACTGTCACAACATTGCTTAAATGTGTTCCGCCTTTGTAGAGAAGATTTTACATACTTCACAGTTCCTCTAACTCTTGCAATTGTTGATCATATTCTTTCAACTCATCCCGAACAATCAAATTCAAGATATGAGCACAACATCTCATATGCAAGAACTCATGTTCCAAAATAGTATCCCTTTTATTCCTTGTCTTTTCTTTTGAAAAACGAAACTGCTCCATTATTTGAACTTGCATTATCAAGTGTAATTGTAAATATTTTGGGCCTTCCTTATTCTAGCAAACACATTTCAATTTGTTTACCTAGTGTCTCACCCTTATGGTTTTCAACCTTGCAAAAATTGATAATTTTTTTGTGCATATTCCAATCTTCATTAATAAAATGTGCAGTGAGACACATGTAGTTAAAATTTTACATGGATGTCCATGTACCCATGTTTAGAAAAATGCACTGCCTCTTAAGAGCACTTTTCAGCTTGTCTTTCTCTCTCAAATAAAGTTTATAAATATATTTTGCAATCGTTACATGTGATGGAATCGCATTCCATCTAGGTTGCACAACAAGCATGAATTTCTTAAACCCCTCCCATTCCACATGTTTAAAAAGAAGCTCATCAACAACCAACATTTATGCTAAAGCTTCTCTACACACTTCAACACTAAAAGAAATAGGTACAAGCCTCTCACTGCTTGATCCAGATTGGAAACCCAATATAGATTGGTTTCTATCTACTTTCCTAAATGGAGACTTCTTATATATTTTTTCCAAGTGCCCTAACATTGATTTTGTGCCATTTCTATTAAGATCACAAGCATAAGTCATCCCGCAAAGGTTACATGAAGCCCTAGGTTTCGACTTATCCTCAGTACGAATCTTTGTAAAATAATCTCATACTACTAATCTTTTCCTACCAATAGATGGCTTAGTTACATTAGATTTGGGAGAAAGCGTGTCATTAGTCACCATTGATTCCACAGTCCTTTGACTCCTTTTCATTGTAGGTTGAAAATTGCCATGTATTTCTGTTTCATTTGAAGGATCTATATGTGATTCTGTAGTAACAAAAATAAACATTAATTGTTGAGTCTTCATAGTTTAAATTCTACCATAAAAAACTGCTACCATGTAAAAAATCTGCTATAAAAAAATCTGCTTTAACAAAAATCTGCTTTAAGAAAAAAACTGTTCCCATGTAAAAAAATCTGCTATAAAAATCTCCAGATTTTACAATCATTGCGAGTAAGCATGAAAATCAGTTGATGCAGATTCCAGGGTTTGACTTCTGCTCCAAGAATAAACCCACTCTTACATTGAATTAGACAAGTATTATGCATATTACCTTAGAGGTAATTAATGAAAAAATGATCATATTTAGAAAAGCTTACTCGCAATGATTGTAAAATCTAGAAATACAAGATTTTAAATACAAGATTATAGAAAACTCCCATGGTTCCTTAGGTTTCTATACATGTTAACCATCCACTGATCTAGGCCGCAAAATGGGCACGATTCGATCAACCAACAAGGACCTGATCAACCCAATCGGCAATAATAAACACAATAATAAATTTCGGATTCAAAAACCCTACCCTAATATCACACAACCCAATCAACCCAATCGGCAATTACAGATTCACAACAATCTCAATATCACAAAACCTAATCACAAAAACCCTAATATCACAAAACTCAATCACAAAAATCATAGTAGGCTAGTATGTAATTTCAAAAAAAAAAAAAAAAATACTTACCTTGGGGGCAGATCGGCAAAGAGATTGAGACAGGGGCCGAGAGAGTTGAGAGAAGAGAGATTGAGAGCGACGATGAAAGAATTGAGAGACGAGAGAGTGAGAGGAGAGAGAGTTGAGAGTGAGAGACGGGACGAGAGACGGAGAGAGCAAGTTGCGAGAGGCAAGGCCGCGAGAGCAGAGTGCTGAGAAGTGAGAGATGAGCGGCGGAAAGCGAAATCACGAAGGAGATGATTGAAGATGATTTACTGATTTAGGGTTTTCAAATAGATGAAAACGGCGCCGTTTGGTCTTTGGCCCTTTACTATTTAATTCAAGTTTAATTCTTTTCAATGTGTTTTTATTTTAAATGATAATTAAAATTTATATATTTCATATTTGTAATACATTTAATAGACTGTAGTGATTATAGTGATTTAATATAACTATATATATTTGTAATACATTTAATATACCATAGTCTAATAGTATTAATATTAGCATATTAGTATAGTTATATATTAGTATTAGTTATAGTGATTTAGTATAACTATATTAGTATAAGTATAACTATAGTCTATAGTCTATATTAAACTATTAGAATTAGTTAAATAGTTATAGACTTATATATTAGTATAGCTATATAATATATTAGACTAGTCTAATAGTATTAATATTAGACTACTAGTATAGTTATATATTAGTATTAGTTATGGTGATTTAGTATAACTATATTAGTATAACTATAACTATAGTCTATATTAAACTATTAATATTAGTTAAATAGTTATAGACTTATATATTAGTATAGCTATATAATATGTTAGACTATATAATAGTATTAATATTAGCATATTACTATATTAGTATAGTATAAGTATAACTATGGTCTATATTAAACTATTAGTATTAGTTAAATAGTTATAGACTTATATATTAGTATAACTATAACTATAGTCTATATTAAACTATTAATATTAGTTAAATAGTTATAGACTTGTATATTAGTGTAGCTATATAATATATTAGACTATATAATTGTATTAATATTAGCCTATTAGTATAGTTATATATTAGTATTAGTTATAAATTATATATTAGTATTAGTTATAAACTTTTAGTAAAAACTTTTAGTATTAATAATAAGTATAACTATAATCTATATCCTATATTAGATTATTAGTATTAGTTAAATAGTTAAATAGTCTATAACTACTAGTTATAGACTTATATATAAGTATAGCTAAATAATATATTAGATTATATAATAGTATTAATATTAGACTATTGGTATAGTTATAAGTTATATATTAGTATTAGTTATAAACTATATATTTAATATTAGTATTAGTCATAAACTTTTAGTAAAAACTTGTAGTATTAATTATAAATATAACTATAGTCATTAGTCTATATTAGACTATTAGTATTAGTTATAAACTTTTAGTGATTTAGTATTAACATGTTATGTAATAATTTATAAAATATAATCAGAAATTATTTCATATATGAATATATATAATTATATATAAAAATTTCACATAAAAATTTATAATTATACCTAATATATAAAACTTATATATATTAATATATATATATATATATAATATTTTGTATAAAACTTATATATACAATAATACAAATATTATTTTTTTATATATATTTTTTATTAACCGTTCCGGTCCGGTCCGGGCCGAAAAATCCTAAAACAGGAACTAGCCGGTTTTCATATTCTAAGAACCGGTCCCGGACCGGACCTGTTCAAAACCGGTAACCGAACTGGTTTTCCGGTTTGAATTTACACCCCTAGTTGCAATATATCTTATGGTGCGATAACATTGTTGCAATATATCTCATTGCAAATCCTCTATTTCATTCTCGAACTAAGTACATTGTCATTGATTACCACTTCGTTCATGACCACGTTTATTCCCGCAACCTTATAGTTCGTTTCATCTTTTCCAATGACTAGGTTGTAGATAACTTTACCAAACCTTTACCATCGTCACGGTTTGCAACTCTTCATACCAATCTCGCTACTAGTGAGCTGTCACTTTGACTATATATGGAGGCGTATTACACTAGAAAACTCAACCAAAGATAATCAGTGATGTTGCTCTGCACCTTTGGTGTTGCGGCAATTGGTATCGCAGCCAAACCTAGCCACGTCTCCTACACTAGGGTGGTTCAGAGAAGTGCAACAAGTGGCACTACAACAGAAATGGCCTTTTGCGTCTATTTATTTTCCGTCATTGCAGAAATTATCTAACATTAGAATGTTAGTAACAAAATTTTATCGCCATAACAAAGTTTTACTCAATCCCTAATTTTTTCCAGTCCACTAAAATCATTTCGAAATGCAATTTTTGGAAAAATGATATAAAATTTATGATGCTAACAAATTCAGTTAAATGCAATTCATTCGTATTTGCAGTAAGATAATAAGTGCCACAAAAACAACATTGTTTGAGGCAACAAATTCACCATTTTTGTCATTAGTTCTAGGGACGCAATAGTTCAATTTCCAGCAAAATGTTTATATTTGCGGCACTGCTACTTAGCCACAAATATAACTGACCTTTATCTACAATTCATTGGCATTTGTGACGAGATAATATGTGCCACAAAAAACCATTATTTGCGGCATTATCATTATTTACAACAATATTTTTTGTGTCGGAAAACTATTTTCCTGCAAATAATTTATATTTATGACATAAATAGTTAGTCAAAAATATTTTCGAGACCACGTGAATGACCTTTTACGTAACACAAATATTGCATTTGTGAAGATCTTTATTGATGCAAATAGTAAATAATTGCAGCAATATATATATATATATATATATAAGCGACCATAAAAGAAACTCGCGAATAATATTTTGTTATGATGATATCTTACATTTGCATCACAAAAATAATGCCGCAAATGTATTTTTCTCTACCATCGGCTTTTACTTTTACATTTAGTTTTTTTCCATAATGGTAGCGATATATTTCACTGTAAATATGAGCCGTTTTGCGACATACACAAGTTTGGACGCTATAAACCTTTTGAGACGCTTTAATAGCGTCCATATTGTGTCGATTGGATTTGAACGAAAATAATTATTGACGTCGTTTTGTGGGACTTTCACATTGACTTAATGCGATGCAAAATGCTGTTTTTGTTGTATAGTGTGGGTTGCACGCAGTGCAACATGCACCCTCAACACCGAGCACTACAGCATGCAGATGTTGCCCCTGTGTGTTGCACACCCAAAAGTGTGTTGCGAAGCACTATGCAAAGTCAATTGCATGGGTCACAACGGTCACTACAACGACAAGCACTACTACCATAGTTGGTAGCGCTTTTGTTGCCACATGCTCTGTTGCAGATGGGCTCTGCACAGAACAAGAAACATCTCTACTTCGCCCAGAGCAGTACACATCATGCAGGTGCTGCGAGCGAGCTTTGTCGTGCACAGAGCAACGTCATTGCTTCACGTAGTCAGCACTCTGGCCTTTGTACCGTGCTGCTATGCAAGGTGACTCATGCCGCGACGTGCAATGATGGTCAGTGCAAGCTTGCGTTCCTGCCTCTAAAGTTACTTTGCAACAGGCCGGTGTTGAACAACTACCATGAAGAAGCATATATTGGAAACCATGCACAACACTAGCTGAGAAGGGTGGCCCTGTTGAGAGAGGTAGTGGCGTCGGCGACTCTATACAAATTATTCCTGGATGAATAGTAACCGTAGGGTTAAAAATTAAGATTGTATTTGAGTAGTGAGGTAATCTCAGTTATTTTGTGAATAATAGTGAAAAAGTAATGAAAAAGTAATAATAGAATATTAAATAGTAGTGAATAGTAATAAAAAGTAAGTAAAAAATAATAATAAAATAATAAATAATAGTGGAGTATTCTACTCCACTACCCAAACTACTAGCCCTAACAGTGCCTTTTTTGGGTAATGTATTTAGGTTGTCAGCTTCAAAAAATTTTGGAGTATTAACTCTCAATCTCTAAAATGAATGTCTGGAGTTTGAAACCCCCTCAAAAAAAAAAAAAAAAAAAAGAACAAAAAAAAAAAAAAAAAACAAACCCACCCTTGTTTTTCTAAATAATAGAAAAAAAAATTAGAGTGGCTTGATGTGAATTGGGACGTGAACCCAGCAAGCCCAGGATTGCGCTACAGCTATGCACCTAGAAAGGCTCGGCCCGCTAGCTAAGTGGCCAAGCCTAGTGGTGTAGGATACACAAGGAAAAGCTCAAAAACATGTTTTTGACAAAATAGTTGGTAAATTCTTTTGTTAAAATAACTTATTCAACAAATACATGCCAAGTGAACATATATTTGTTTTTTTAAAATATGTTTTTGCATAATTATGATTATTGAATATATGCATGTCTTTGTATTATAAGGTCATTTTATCGTATTTGTTAGGCATTTTACTTTATGTTTTTGGGTCAAATGTGACGATTTTGTATATGTATAGTGATTACATATAATTACATGAGTTTGCTTTAGCACTTGAACTTGTTACTCTAATTTTAGAAACTTTTCTTCAAATTTTTTTAATATGATAAAGTAGAGGATCATGTAGCTTGAGTTTATGCCATCCATGTTTATGAATGGCCCCAATGAATTTTTTTGATCTATGAAGAAATTGTTTTTGCATGTGACTAACTCATTAGATTGCTTACCTTCCCAGGAGTATGGTTGAAATTGACTTGAAATTAATCTCCTATAAGATAAAATAAATTAGAAATTAATAATTAGACATCATGACACAAGAGATAATTAAGAAGCATAGCAAATTTTTGATATTGCGATGTGTGTTAATTATTTTGTTCTAACTTATATTGACATGGAAAATTTCTTAGATATGTCTGCAATTAAATGCGCATAGGAAGTCACATTGAGATAACCGAAAAGAAGCATAGAGATTGGGTATGCGACTTAATTGGCACATTAATCTCCTCCATAAACAATAGTTGAAAACAATGACGATTCTTGTTAGTGTCAGATAGATTTAGACTATCATTATAATAAAAATCTCTTAAAGGTCTTGAGTGAAATTGTAAGTGAACATGGAACACATGCACTACGATTTTGATTAAAGTTGAAGGCATCGACTATCACATAGAGCCAAACTAAAATCAAATCATTCATTGCTGATTACTTCTATACTAATAACTAACTTATTTTTATGCCACTTAATTCTACACTCAAATTTATACTAGTGTCTCAACTCAAATTTGTGATTTTCTTATATATACAGTAGTATTTCAACTCAAATTTGTGATTTTCTTAATATTATATTTTTGACATCAATATCTCTATTTTTTTAATGTTTTCAACGTATATTTATATTAGAAAATTTCAATTCTTTCATATAAATTTATATATATACACACAAATACATATATGATATACACTTACATGTACATATATTTATTTTTTATTAACTATCAGTTTATATATATATATAGTTAATTTTGAAATGGTACATCAAAAAGTACCAACGCCAAAATATTTTATGTACCGCCCCGGTTCCGGATGGGTCGGATAGTTACTCATTTTCACACAAAAATCATGTCTCAACCATATAATCATAGACCCCAAAGTTTTCAATGACACATAACACTCGTTATTTCAAATCAACTACTCCAATAAGATTAATCTAAACACCACAAAAACTCAAAATTAACATCATTTCTTCAAAATACTAGGTTAACAGAGCAAAACAAAACTATTAAATAAACTCTCTAATAATAAAAAATACCCTTTTTGTACTTAATCTGCTATGGTCACATAGTCTTACCCATGCTTTCTATTCTTGATCTCTAGCTGAAACTTCCAAAACATCTAAAAATATTGTGGAGATATGGGGGTGAGTTATTAACAACTCAGTAATCAAATAATATATGCTAGTATGTAAACATGAGCATTTTCAGAAAGTTCGGTATACAGAAACAAAATATTTCATTTTCATATGCACATCTCAAAACGTATTATCAGAAAAATCAGAGCGACTTTTCAAACTGTTCATATTCAAAGACCCTTTTCATATTAAAAAACCAACTGTTCATATTTAAAAACACTTTGACATAACATAACTAAACATCTTCATCTTATCATATCATATCGTATCGTATTATATCATATTATGTCATGTCACCGTATCATATCTTATCATGTCATGTCACCGTATCATATCTTATCATATCATATACTATGTTTAATCCTCAAGGTAAGATTGTGCTATCCCCGGTGGCCAAACTAGATAGTATCATATTGTAAAACTTCTCCTTATTCATTCTTGGAGTCCCGATTGTGCACACAGGAAAAAAATACATAAAAGACCACTTTGTTTCCAAAGTGGATGCACTCATATCATATTATATCATGTTAGTACCAACTATATCACGTGAATCAGTATCATCATATCAAAACCAAAATCAGAATCAGAATAAAAATAGATAAGTCATGCCAAAGATTTTTCAGATGTATATCATATCAAATCACGTGCTGAACACATTCATATAATTTTTATATGATCAGAACAGATCCAGACATTTTCATATAATATGTCAAATATTGCTCATGTCTAAACTATTCATGTCAAAAAGTAGTTTTTCTCTTTCATATAGATTTTATGAGTGAATGCAGAATACATAACTGAGATTGTTTTTACATTTTCTTTTCAAAACATAATATGCACATTTTTACAAACTAACCCCAGTTTATTTTCTTTTTATGCAAATCTAGTATAGGAACCCCGTTTACTTGGACTTTTTAGCTTTTTAGAATCTTTCCACAAATATGCCAAATGAATGCCAATCATCACCTATATGGAATACTAAATGTTACTAAACTTCTAAAAGAATGGCTAAAAATCTCTATCTACTTAAATTCATACTACATAAATAGTTTTGATAATTATTTAGATATCAGAAATCGTATATATACTATTATCAATAAATATATTCTTAACTTATTATAATATAATTGTTTTATCAAATACGGCAAAACAACTTAAATTCATTTCGAAAATTAACTTAATCATATTTAAAACTTGTCTCTCTATAAATTATTATTAAAACGATAATTTAATACTGCCAATATATAATATAGTAGGAAATCATAAATTTCTTAATCAATAGTAATTCATAAAATATCCTTAATAATACTTATATTAAAAATAATTTAAACTGCTAATCATATCTAATTTAAACCATCAAAGATTTATTTCTATATAATAGGCTTTCTATATAATAGGCTTAAAGCGTTTTAAAATAAAAGATTGAATACTTACTATATACTACCAAACTAATTATAAAATTAATACTAGATAATTTTATTAAAGTCTTTAAATATTTTCTGTGAAATCAAGATTATGGCTAATATTTTTTATCCGAATAAGCTCATGCCTAATATAACAATACTAAACACAACCCAAATTAAAATAATACGTTAGTCTCTTAATACAATAAAATAAAGTTCATTAAAAATTATTAACATTGTTTTTGTAAAATACAACAAATCCATTTTAAACTGCATCAAGCTCATAAGAAGTAAGCTCATTTAAAAAAATGTTTCAACATTTTCTAAAATATAAAAGCCAATCTACACTTACAATTTATAACTTATTAAAATATTTATATCAAACTCAAATAATATATAAAGCAGAAAAACTCATTTAGTAAGACATACTCAAATCGATCTTAAAGCATTTAGAATAAAATAAAATCTTATTATTTATTACTGAAAATAGTTATAACAATTATTACTATATAACCAAAATTTAAGATCTTTAAATACTATCTATATAAAATTATAATTTCATGCTAAACATGACTTACATGAAACATCTCAAATAAATTAAACTCAATATCAAAATAAACATCAAATGGAAAGAAAGCATACTGACTTCTAAACTAGATGTAGAAATATAATTATACTTAAAACAATTTCTTTACTATGCTTTACAAATGTTATATGACAAAGTATTAAAAGTGGCTTATTTACACTATTCAACAAATCTGTAGGTAGGAACCAAAAACCAGAAAAAAGCAAACAGAATACTGGAGAAAGACAAAATTGTGCGATAAAGTCTAGGCTCACCGAGAGAAATGGCCAGGGATGACGAAAGCGGTGGTTGGCTAGGTCAATGGTGTACGGTGCGACTGAAGAGCACTGTGTCAAAAATGTAGAGAACTGAATAATTTTATTGCAAATGACTTGCTTAATACAATGATACGTTCTGATTTAAATAGATACAAGAGGCTAGACTAAGTATGGAAATAAACAAATATAAGGAAAGAATTAATATTTACAAATCAATGACTATTCCTATAATTATGGAGATGATTCCGTGGCTGATTTTGTGCAAGTTGGAATCCTGAGAATGAGCAGATTGGGTTGTGTCAATACTCCCCCTCAAGTTGGCGCATGAAGATCCGTAATGCCCAACTTGCATAAAAGTGATGAAAAAGTTCTCGTCCTAAGGCTTTGGTGAAGATGTCCTCAATTTGCTCATATGATGACGTATGGACTGCAGTGAGGAGACCAGATCGGATCTTATCTCGAATAATGTGACAATCAATCTCAATATGCTTGGTACGTTCATGGAACACAGGATTATGAGCAATGTACAGAGCAGATTGATTATCATAATGTAAGTTGAAAGGTTCAGGATGAGAAATACCAAAATCAGTGAGGAGTTGTTTTAACCAGGTGAGCTCGCAAGTAGTGACGGCCATGGCACGATATTCAGCTTCAGCGGAAGAGCGAGCTACTGTCGTTTGTTTCTTGGTGCGCCATGAAATAGGACTTGTGCCAAGCTGAATGAAATAGCCGGTGGTAGAGCGACGAGTAGTAGGACAGCTGGCCCAATCTGAATTAGTATAAGCAGTTACATGTAAAGTAGTGGAAGAGGAAAAGAAAATGCCTTGGCCTGGGCTGCCTTTGATGTACCGAAGAACACGAGTGGCGGCTTGCATGTGCAGAAGACAGGGGGCATGCATAAACTGACTGAGGATGTTCACTGCAAAGACAATATCAGGCCGAGTGATGGTCAGGTAGATGAGTCGTCCCACGAGTCGCCGATAGGCACTAGGGTCAGAAAGAAGGGCGCTATCTTGATTTGTGAGCTTCAAGTTTTGTTCCATGGGAAATGAAGCGATCCGGGCGCCAAGTTGACCACTGTCATTCAGAATATCAAGAGCATATTTTCGTTGATTTAGGAAGATGCCTTTTTGTGAACGCACAATTTCGTGACCAAGAAAATATTTGAGGGGACCGAGATCCTTGGTTTTGAAATTGGTAGAGAGTGCATGTTTGAATGTCTCAATTTGGGAAAGATCATTTCCAGCAACCAGAATATCATCAACGTAGACAAGTACAATGGTGATACTCGTGGGTTTGACCAAGGTGAATAAAGAGTGATCTGCTTGAGATTGAGTAAAACCTGCATCAAGAAGCACAGATGTTAGTTTAAAAAACCAGTTGCGGGATGCTTGTTTGAGGCCGTAAAGGGATTTGCGGAGGCGGCAGACACGAGTCTCCCCCTTAGGGCAATATCCAGGAGGTGGTGTCATGTATACTTCTTCATCAAGATCACCATGTAAGAAAGCATTGTGGACATCGAGTTGGTGAATGATCCATTGCTGAGCAGCGGCTACAGCAAACAAGCACCTAACAGTAGTCATTTTTGCAACAGGTGCAAAAGTCTCATGATAATCGAGGCCTTCAACTTGAGTGTAGCCTTTTGCAACCAGGCGAGCTTTATACCTTTCAATTGAACCATCGGCTTTGAGCTTAGTTTTAAAGACCCATTTGCAACCAATGGGCTTTTTACCAGGAGGGAGTGGTTCAAGTGTCCAGGTATAATTGGCTTCAAGTGCACGGAGCTCATTAGACATTGCTTCACGCCAGTGGGAATGACGAAGGGCAGTGGAATAGCAAGAAGGTTCAACAGAAGAGGTAAGAGCATGTAAAAATGTAAGATGAGGAGTTGAGAAATGAGAGTATGAAAGAAAAGCAGATAAAGGGTGAGCAGTACCTGAGGTTGATGTAGCGAGTGATGATGCCATGGGCTCTGCGTGTAGAGTCGGACAAACATAATCCTGAAGGTAAGCCGGTCGAGAAGTAGTGCGGCGAGGACGAAGAGAAGTAGAGGGAGAGGGAGAGTCTATGGTGGTAGGAGAAGGAGGAGGGGGTGGTGTTGGTAGGATTGATTCGGGAAGCGGTAATGAGAGGATAGGTCAGGAACGGGTAAGGGAAGAATAGGGAGAGAGGGATGAGAAATATCTGGAAGATCTTGAAAAGGAAAGATGTCTTCATGGAAGGTAACATCTCGAGAAAGAAAGATTTTGTGTGTGTCGAGATTATAGAGTTTGTATGCTTTGTGATTAATGGGATAGCCGAGAAATACACATTTGGAGGCACGGGGGGAGAATTTATCTCGATGAGCACAAAGGGTTTGTGCGTAACATAAACAACCGAACACACGGAGGTGATTGTAATTTGGAATGGTGTTGAAGAGAATTTCAAAAGGAGATTTATTTTGAAGAAGGCGACTCGGTGTGCGGTTAATGAGATATGCTGCTGTAAGTACACAGTCTCCCCAAAATTTAAGAGGCAAGTGTGCTTGGAAGCGAAGACTACGAGCAATATTGAGAAGGTGCCTGTGTTTTCGCTCCGCAACGCCATTTTGTTGCGGAGTTTCAACGCAAGTACGTTCATGAATAATGCCGTGATTGTGAAGATAGGATTGAAATTTTTGAGAAAGAAATTCTTGGCCATTATCAGTGCGAATTTTTTTTATCATGGTATTGAACTGAGTTTGAACAAGGGCAAAAAAATGTATGAGATTTGTATATGCCTCTGATTTATAACGCATAAGATAGATCCAAGTGGTGCGGGAAAAATCATCAACTATAGTGAGAAAATAATGAGAACCACAAATAGAAGAAGTATGGTAGCCACCCCAAATGTCACAAAATATTCTATTGAAAGCAAAAGAACTTTTATTATCACTAGAGGAAAAAGGCAAACGTGTGTACTTAGAACGAGCACAAACATCACAATTTGAAAGAACATGAGAATTATTAAATAATTGAGGAATAAGAAGACGAGAAGGATGACCTAGGCGTCGGTGCCATAAGTCTTTATTAGCAGTGGATTGTACGGAAAGAGCCAGAACATTGTTGGGCCGGTACACATAAAGCCCATTGCAAAAATCACCCGCTCCAATCAGCCTCGTCGACTGTGGGTCCTGAGACAAAAAATTTTTAGAGGAAAAAGAAACAATGCAATTTGTGTTAGTTGTGAGTTGAGGGACAGATAAGAGATTAAAATGAAAGTCAGGGATATAATAGACATTTGAGAGGGTAAGATTTGGGGACAATTTACAAGAGCCGATACCCATAATGGAGAGGGTATGGCCATTCGGCAGCTTCACCGAGAGAGAAGGGGGAGGGGACTTGCGATCAGAAAATAGTCGGCGATCGTGGCACATGTGCGCACTAGCGCCGCTGTCCACGACCCAGTCGTGGTGGCTGTCAAAGAAGGAAGGGGAAGAAGTGACATTACCGACGAAGTTGGAGGAAGGAGTTGTCGGGGTGAGCAAGTCCAGCAATTTTTGGTAGAGCTCCGAAGTCAATCCTGGTACCGGCGAAGAGTCTAAGGAAAAAGAGGCTTGATTTGCGACTGGAGCCAAGTCAGACGGTGGTTTTCCGAGTAGTGAGGGACGCGGCTTGAAGCGTGGGTCACGGCCAGATGGGTATCCAATAACTCTCCAGCATCGATCACGGGTGTGACCCGTTTTGCCACATTCAGTGCATCGGAGATGGCTTCGGGCGGTGCTGGAGTGAGCGACTACGAAGGCCATGGAATCCGTCGGCAGTGGGCGGATGTGCAGAAGGCACTGCTGCTCTTCCTGAAATAAGATAGAAAAAACTTTTGTGATGGGGGGAAGAGGTTCCATAGCTAGGATTTGGGTTCTAAGTTGGGCAAAAGAGTCATTGAGGCCAAGAAGGAACTGGAAGACGCGTTCATCATCGGCTTGTTTCTACAAATCCGTGAGGTCAGTGTGGTTTTGAAGATGGCTTAATTCATCCCATATTTGTTTGATATGTTTGTAATACTCATGAATAGAGGTGGTGTTTTGTTGCAGGGAGGAAAGCTCACGTTTGAGGTGATAGAGACGAGCATTATTGCCGTGGCTGAAACGAGATTGAAGGTCAATCCAAACATCTCGTGGATTGGTGTGGTATTCAAGGGAGTTGGCTAGAGATGGACTGATGGAGTTTAAAATCCAGGTAAGAACCATGTCCTTGGTTTGGTTCCATTGGTTGTATTCTAGAGATTTCGGATCAGGGGTGGGAAGAGAGCCATCAACAAAACTGAGTTTGTTCTTGGTGTTGAGTGCTCGAGTCATGGCTTTTTGCCATTTTGGGAAATTGTCTCCTGTAAGGAGACCAGAGACGAGGATTAGACTAGGGGAATTAGAGGGGTGGAGGGTATATGGAGAGATAACAGTGGAGGTTGAAGAAGAAGAAGACATGGAGGTGGAGGAGGACGAGGAAGCTATGGAGTTCTCGGGAAGGGAATGGATCGTGTTTAGGCTGATACCATGTCAAAAATGTAGAGAACTAAATAATTTTATTGCAAATGACTTGCTTAATACAATGATACGTTCTGATTTAAATAGATACAAGAGGCTAGACTAAGTATGGAAATAAACAAATATAAGGAAAGAATTAATATTTACAAATCAATGACTATTCCTAGAATTATGGAGATGATTCCGTGGCTGATTTTGTGCAAGTTGGAATCCTGAGAGCGAGAGAAAGAAAACATACTCTTGGCAAGGAGAGAGAGAGAGTTTGAGGTTGGAAGAAAGAGAGAAAACAACCAAGAAAAAAAGAGGGAGAGAGAACTCGAGAGGTGGGGGTTGCAGGTCGGAATGGGAATTCTTCATCTCAGGCGTCTTTTGTTGCCTACGAAGCTGCCTGAGGGTGGTGGGTGATCGTGCAGGGGCTGGCGTGTGCGTGGGGCTGGTTCCCGTTTGAGGACACGGAGAGGCTGGGTTGTGGGGGTTGTCCCACAGTGCTGCAAGTAGGCGCGACTGGTTGCTTCCGTCATGCGTCCTGCATGGTTTGGAGGTGGAAGGAGGTTCACAGAGGAGGAGACGTGCAACAATTTGCTTTCAAGTTTGGGGTGACTTTGGTTTGTTTCAGTGTAGAAAAATAGAGGAGGAGGAGGAGGCTTGCATGTGGCGGTGTGTGCACCAGAAGACTGTCTGTGGGAGGCGTGAAGTGGTGCTCCTCTGCTTGGATGCTGGTGGAAAAGATACAATTTAGCAAGAGCGTGCAGTTGCGCAAATGGGCCATTGGTTGTCGTCGTGTGCATGGTGCACGCTTGAAACTGGATGTGAGTAGTGGATAAAGAAAAATAAACTGACAGAGAAGATCAAAGAGAGAGAGAGAGAGAGAGAGAGAGAGAGAGAGAGAGAGAGAGAGAGAGCATTTACAAGGTAAAGTTTATGTGAGAACCCGTAATGGCATTGAAGGCGCACGGGAGAGGGAAATAAAAGAATGAGGGAGAGCAGTTGTTGAGAGAAATTAGGATGTGGGTAATGGGGAAGGAAAACTGTCGAGGAAACCGTCTGATATTGGTGGAGAGAAGAGAGGGAGCAAAATTAAATAATAAAAAAATAATGAAGAGAATAAAATAATAGTAATAATAATAAAATAAATAAATAAAATAAGAGTGCATATGCTACTATAAATGGGGCGGTTTTCCTTAGAAACATAGCTTCTCTATGTGCCTGGATTAAGATTGGGCCGGGTGTTACGTTTTATTTCAGCATTTAAACCGGAATAATTTTAAAAAAACCAGAATCTAAAACATTGGAAGTTGCTTGACAGTACTTATCCCGAAACATGTTATTGGTGATGGTCTGTGTATTTATGATATATTTGGTGCGATATCCTCTGACCATGACTGTCATTTGGGTTGGAAAGACAATTTGGAGGGTGGGATGCTCAAAAAATGGAATGAGATTCTGCCTAACAAAGGCATTAGAATCGTCAATCGATACGATGCATCGACATTGTGTGGTCGGCTTGAAATAGAACCAGATGCCTTTGTTGTTGGAAACATCCAGAGCCTTTATGTACATAACTCGACGGATCTGCTTGCATTTGCCACACCGGGAACACAAACAAAATCACAGATTTTTCCATTTCCTCTTGCTGTTTTCTTTTGCTAATCTCCACACCTGCCAAGTCCCTTTCATAAAAGAAATGGCAAATCAAGTACTCACCCAAGATCAGATCACCCAGTTCAATGAGGCCTTCAATCTTTTCGATAAGGATGGCGATGGTCTCCTTTCTTAGATCCCTCTCTGACGTTTTTCGTATTTTCTTCATATATTTATGGCCTTGTTTCATTGTTTGTTCATAATCTAAGTTTTGTATTTTATGATGAATATATTTATCATCGCAATGGATTTGGTTTTTCAAGAAAATTGTAAACATCACCCCTCCTTACACATGCACTTACAATGGAAGATTTATAGTGGTCTTACATCTCTTACTTTCGTGGTTTTCCAAGAACTGCTCCAGGTTGCATCACTACTGGAGAGCTTGGGAGCGTCATGCGGTCACTGGGGCAAAACCCAACTGAAGCAGAGCTTTTGGATATGATCAAGGAGGTTGATAATGATGGTAGTGGTACCGTCGACAAACCTGAATTCCTTAAGTTGATGGCAAGGAAGACGATGGACTCTAATTTCGAGGAGGAGCTCAAAACGGCTTTCAAAATGTTCGACAATGATCAAAATGGCTTCATTTCCGCAGCTGAGCTCCGTCATGTCATGAAAAATCTTGGCCATGATAAGCTGACAGATGAGGAAGTTAATGAGATGATTCTTGAGGCCGATGTCGATGGCGATAACCTGATCAACTTTGATGAGTTTGTCAGAGTCATGATGGCCAAGTGAGTACCAATCACCTAAAACTAGAAATTGGAAAGCAGAAAAAACATAAAATATTTGTGACATTTTTCGTTGGTATCTTCAACTTTGTTTGCCTAGTCTCTTGTTGCTTAGCTTGTTGTGTCTTATAACTAACTACACATTTGGTAATTTGTTTCTGCCTTTATGGTGTCATGAACCTAAGAACTATTGGATGAGTATGATGTTTTTACTTATGTTTGTTTAAATTTGTTGAGGGTGTAGGTTATCTTATTTTTGGTTGAGCAATGTTTTAACTACAAAAATATTTCATAAAGATAAACTCACATACTTACATAACTTGAACACTTCTCTTTTTCTGATACCATGTGAAATTATCAATTGTCCCAAAAGCTTAAGCTAATGGAAAGATGTAGATTTTATTATTTGTATTATATTCTTAACAATCCCCCTCAAATGTGGGTTAGTCTCTTCCTCAATGAGTAGACTCAACACATGTAATATTTAATTAAATAGGTAGAGTGTAGAGTCAGTGCTCGAATTTAGGATCTCTGCTCTGATACCATTTAAAATCATGACTTGTCTCAAAATTTTAAGCTGATGGAAAAATGTAGATTTTATTATTTGTAATTGTATTATATTCTTAACAAGTATTGTGTTTGATCAAACCATGACATTTCGGTTTCATTATTGCCCTGAAAGATGGAATGGGATTCGACGTAATAGAGGCATTAGAATCAGAACAAATGTGTGGCCTACGTACTAAAGGATATGTGGGAAGAAAGAAAAGAACCAAACATGGATGCCTTGATTTTTTGCCAAAGTTTCACAAAGATGGCGATCAAATTCCCATCTAGAGTGATGGGGAATCTATCCGTGTTGAAACAAATCATTGTGGACTCAAGAGAACTTTATGCAGATTCTTTGGGTTATTTCTCTTCGTGCTTTCTTCTTTTGTACGCACACATTTTCTACTCTTATATTGCTTTAATATCAATTAATGATTTTTTCTGTGCTTTGACCTCTTAAGTTATATAATTTTTAGAGAAATACATTAGACCCAAATAGATCTCACAAAAATAAAGCTATAAACTGACATGACTTGATGTGGTATGTTTGATTATAAAATTAATTTTATTGTAAAGTAGATCTAATATATCATATAAACTAATGTCAATTTTTGAATTTATTTTTATTCGATCTCTCTGTAGCGCTCTGTTTAGCAAGGTAACAAATATATATATGGGAGTGATGAGTTCTTTGTTTTTTATTTTTATTTTTTCTGTTGAATTATTCTGACCACATTTTTAATCAGATTACCTTCTTTTCACCCAAAGTTTTAATCAGAATTTGACCACATTTCCTGGACTTGACCATGCGTGCTTGTATGTTCATTGGCATATCATGATATAAGTAGGAGTAGCTATTCTTCATTTTAGAATCGTTTTACATTTCCAATAATATGTTAATTTTTATACAAGCATGGACATATTTATAGCAGTTTTATATGTCTACCTCTTGAATCGACGCTAAATATGATTGTGAATAACAAAATTTATGACGAAGAATAACACCTAAACAGAGCTATATCTACTTGAATTTGATTTAATTTCAGAAGAAGAGGAAGGCCGGCAGATGAAGAGAGAAATGGCTCAGCCTGCAGACACTCAAAGGTCAGTACCAACAAGAAAGGTCATCGTTTCTGCTGTATCCTTTAGGTCGACCAAACTAATTATATATATGGTCGTGCTTGCTTCACGTTGTCATCCAAATAACTACTCTCTAGTATCTTATAATAAAGTCCTAAAGTTCTGAATACTTGGATTTTGCTTTGGTTTTTAGTTCAACTATATATGGGAAAGTGAAGAAACATTCTAGGAAAGTGCTACATGCTCGATCGGTACCCCAAATGCTCTGTCTCAGTTGCCTTTATGAAGCAAATTAATTAAGTGTTAGTAACAAAGTTGCAAATAGGAATGTAATCGATCTAGGTCGAGTCGATTCTTTGGGTTTTTGAGTAAGTTTGACTCAAATAACTCAAGCTTAAATTGGGAGCTCACTGAGCTGGCCGTCAAACACAAATTTAAGCCGAGTCGAGTTATTTATTGATATTTACCCTTGCTTTTTAACTAGTCCGAACTAGCCAAGTCGAGGTATTATTTGAGTTTTGCTCGTACCCTTTTAAATTTTTTTATTATTTATTTTTGAATGAATTGAATAATTAAAAATATAAAATTACAAAAAAGCAATTAAATTTAATGAAATTTTACAACTAATATATAAACCCTATATTGAATTATAAGATTATAAAAATTATATGAAAACGTTTTTTTTATGGTTCCTACATTGTAGTATATGAAACTCCTAAATCCCACATACATTATATATATTCTAATAATGCTACTATAATTTAAGCACTTAAGTACTTAAACGTATAATTATGGACTATATTCAATATATTGGCGCAAATGGCAAGTAATTTGGTTACATACTACATGTTTAATTATAAAGGTTATTATACTTATATAATTCAATTTTAATATGTACAGAAGCGTATGCACGCGCGCGCGCACACACACACACATATATATATATAAGAATAGTAATATATAGAAATATAATTATATATTCAACGAAGTATGGATGAGCTCTAATCAGTCGAGCAAATAAGCCAAGTCAAACACAAACAAGCAGGCCTTAACGAATCTTAATCAAGTCGAGTCAGATTTAATCAAGTATGTGTCATTAATACTAATCAAGCGGATTTATGCTTTTCACGATCAATTTTTTTATGAGGTGAGCTTGGTTCGAGTTTAGCAGAGTGAATATCGGGCGAACAATCGTACGGATTGATTCATTTATAGCACTAAATGCAAATCTTAAAGCATGAAGCCATGAACTCTATATGAGAAGATCACATTTACTCTATACAACCAAAGATAATCATACTATAGTTCTAAACCAAACGCTTCAAGAACAAATATTGTAAATTGTGAAAGTGTCAACTTAGGAATGTTTACATATTAAGACCATACTAGAGGCTTTAAGGATAAGAATTCAAAGACGAATATAAGTATTCTTCTTTCTTGTTCGCCAACCTCATTCATGAAATGAACCTAATTTTGAAGTTGAAAAAAATACAAGTCTACGGCTCAGCGAGTGAATAGTAACCAACTAATCTAGGTGATTGTTAGACCCTTTTATTCCCTCTATAGTCTAAATAATTAATTCATGTGTATTTCTAACTGAAAAATATGGGAGAATAGAATGAATAAATTCGTGGGTCTCATCCTCTATTTATAGAGAATGAAGTGGCAGCATGTATAAGATCACAACTCTTAACTTGTGACTTTTCAACTATCAATTACTGGTTTAAAGGTTATGATGTTTCACTTGTAGACCAAGGGGTATGTGCCTAGCTTAGTGGTCAGTAGGTGCTTCCCTTGGGGAAGGGACGACACTAGTTTGAATCTCCATAAGTGTCTTTTCAATTAAATAGATTTTTGAAGCATTACACCCTATTAAAGTGCCTTTTTGCCCATGTGCAAGCACCCAAGTGTTGTGACTCTTTGACCCATGTGCAAGGCTTGGCCGGCCCAAGCATTGTGTCTGTCCAAGTCCAACACTTCACAAAATAAAACAAATTGCATTGTGGAGTTTTGTACTCCTACCATTTCATTTGAAATGACATACCATTACTACTAAATTAATACATCTCTTTGAGATAGTGGTTCACGTAAATAAATAATAACCAACATTCAATAAATTCATATATTTAATATCATAATCTATAATAAATATAACAATCCCCCACTTAGATCGTGATATTAAATTTTCAGTCAAATATTGATATTCTCATACATACAAGAAGGTATCTCTTGATTTAAACCTTCAATTAGTGTAAGCATATCAAATTCTTAACAAAGTCAATGGTGACCTAGGTTTAAACCAAGACTTTATACGTTAATAACGGAAATACCACACACATAATTTATCCAATTTTAGCGAGATAACTCACCAATTATTTGAACTAATACATGTGCTCCATCGTGGCATTCATGAACATTTACAAAAGTAAACCTTAAACTTTTGCTAGAAGTTGTCCCCACCTCTTATGTTCACATAGGTAAAGTTCCTTTTGTGTCTTTGTTACTTCAGATACTTATACAACTATTGAACTTCATTAAGAGTATAATACTCATCCTATATTTAGCGTAACAGACAACACTGACCATCCTGGAAGGGTTTCTCACATTAAAATTTTAGTGCTATCTCAGCCACTTAACTGTAACTTGTTATCACCCATTAAACCTTAGACTATTTATTAATAGTGTAAGGTTGGATTCCTATTACAAGTGACTTTTTAAAAGAATGGTTTCAAACCCATTCTACTAGATGCATTATTCACCATATCTCTTGAGAGTCCATTTGTGAAAGGATCCACCAAGTTTTTACTTGACCGCATATATACAATAGTGATAATACCATCACTTCTTAATTGTTTGACATATTCATGTCTAAAACTAATATGTCTAGATTTTCCATTATAGACCTTACTATAAGCCCTAGACATAGTAGCTTCACTATCAAAGTACAAAGAAATGACTGACATCGGTTGTGGCCACAACTTTATGTAAAATAACAAATGCCATTCTGCCTCTTTGCCCATTGCCGCCAAGGCTACAAATTCAGATTCCATTGTAAAATGTGAAATACATGTCTATTTCTTAGAAGTCCATGAAACAACTCCACTACCAAGGGTGAAAACCCAACTAGACATAGCCTTATTATTACTTGCACTAGTAATCCAACTAGCATCATAATACCCTTCTAGTACAACAGGAAAATTGGTATAATACAGTTCTAACGAACTAGTTCTTTTAAGGTACCCAAGGACTCTACCAATTGCTTTCTAATGCTCCGTACTAGGATTACCCATATATCTATAAAGTTTACATACTGCAAAGCAAATATCTGGCCTAGTGCAATATATTGCATAGAATAACTACCAATTGCACTAGCATATTCTAACTGAACAATCGCTCTCCCAACATTCTCAGTTAATTTAAATGAAGAGTCATATAGGGTATTTGCTTCTTAAATTTTAACACGGTATTTGCTTCTTTAATTTCAAAGTGTTGAAATTTAAGAAGCATTTTCTCAACATAATGAGATTGACATAAAGCATGACCCCCACTATGTTTCTTTACTTTGACACCCATAATCAACTTCATTAAGATCCTTCATTTTGAACTTTGAAGATAAATACTTCTTAGTTTCAAATATTCCTTCCATATTTGTTCCAAATATAACACATAAGGACATATTATGGTGATTGAAATGTAATCCAAAACTTTGCCTAATTATGAGACTCTCTCGAGAAGGCAGCTCTCCAAGAAAACTCCAAGTTTGCCTTCTTGAGTTTCCTCATTCTCACTGCCTAGGGTTGCTGCATGACAGCAACAGCCGCCCCTCTGGTGTCTTTTCCACTAGAGGGTAATCCTATTACGTCTTTATCATTTGCCCAGGCGGTGTCTAAGACTTCTTCGTCTTCCACTTACAAACTGCCTTTGCGTTTTCCTATGGATGTTGATGGCCAACTGGGCTTTGTTTTCTAAGAAGGCCGAGATGACGAGGGTAGCAGAGGATTTCCATTACGCACTTGTTTTGAAATTTCTACGTTCACGTCCTTCCATTGATACCATTCGGCTTGCAATGCTTAAGACATGGGGCTTGCTGGAGATTCCTATCATCAGCTTCATGGATGCTCACCATGTTTTTGTTCAGTTGAAGTTCGAACGTGATTTTATCCATGCATGGGCGAGGGAAAGGCGAGTTATTGAGGGATGCATCTTTCGGCTGTTCTGTTGGATGAAAGAGTTTGAGTTAAGGAGTGAACCCACTACGGATTTTCTTGCCAGGTCTGCCCCTGCATCTGTACATGATTGCCTGTTTGTAGATTTTGGCATCAAGATTCATAAGGTTCTTGGGTACTGATAATGCGACTACGAACAAGACTCATGCTTCAGGTGCAAGATTATGTGTAGAGGTGGATCTTTTTAAGGAACCAGTAAAAGGATTCCCTATAGTGGTTTCGGTGCACAAGAAAATTTGGCAAGAAGTACGTTACGAGAAGTAGGGGTCATATTGTAAGCGGTGTTGTCTTCAAGGCCATATAGAGGTAGTATGTCGTGTTGGGGTCAAGAAGCAACAATGGAATTATCGTACAGCTCCGAAGAAATTAAAACAAGACAGCAAAGAGGAATGGTGAGTGGTACAAGTGGGGCCTAGCAGGAGCAGGAGGATCAACAGGTTGAAGTGCCCCTAGCACTCCAAAGCAACTGGTTATTGTAGAAGAGCCCCCTGAGGGCCCTAGTACAGATCCCGTAGTGCAAGTATGGGAGGAACCTTCGGCTAGTGAACTAGTAGAGTGCACTGGGAGTGTGGAGTTTGCTTTAAAACTCAAAGGAAAGGGGGTTGTTGGTGGTGACTCAGTTCAATGTGATGAGGTGCAGTTTAAGGAGGTGCAATTTGATGAGGTGTGATGTGAGGATGGACAGGTATTGGCGCAGGCAGTTTCAAACAATATGCAAAAGGAGGCTCTTGGTGATTATGCATGTGGTGAGTTGCAGATGGTTCTAAGTAAATCTTTAGAGAGGAACTGGGAGGTTACGGGTGATATCGCCATGCAGGAGGGAGTCTCGTTGGTTCGACAGTTTGCAGAGGGGCATCAAGATCTGGTTTCTGAAATGTTAGCACTAGAGAATACTGCCACAACGGCTGTGGTAAATGATGCATATAGTTCGGATCAGGAAGAGAGTGAACCTTGTCATAATTTGGCCCAAGAGAAGGGTTATGGCTCGGAGTCAGATTTAAATAATCCGGTGTCTACTTTGAAGAAATCATTGAGCCTGGAATTGCGTCACTCTCGATAGGTTAGTTCTCGGCTTGCAAAACTGAATGTATGATTGAGAAGATTTTGGTGTGGAATGTGCGTGGCTTGCGTACATCCAAGAGAAGATTAAAACGTCTGGTGAAAGATTATAGGCCTCTGATTCTAGCAATTTCGGAGCCATTTGTTGGTAAGGCTTCTATGGAGTTCTGGGTGCGGTTTCTTGCTTTTCCATCTTATTGTTCAAATGAAGCAATGGGTGGTAAGCTTTGGCTGTTTTGGAATGCTGATTTAATTTTTGAGGTGCAGAGTATGTCAGACCAATTTATCCATTGGTGTTTTATAAGGGAAGCCAAACGGATCTATATTTCATTTGTGTATGCTAAGTGCTCACAAGTGGAACGTAGAGAACTTTGGCAGGATATTGAGGATGCTCAGAAGGATGAGGCTCCTTAGATTGTAGTAGGAGATTTTAATGCCATTCGGGATGACGTAAGGAGGATAGGTGGTAACCCAAGGCCTTTATCGACTATGGTTGAATTTAACTCATGCATTCATAATTCTGGACTCGTGGAGATTGGCCTTAGTGGCTATAAAATGTCATGGTGCAATGGTCATAGAGGAATGTCTAGATGCTGGGCATGCTTAGATTAGACACTATTGAATACTGCTTTGTTCTAATGGTTCCCGAAAGTTCATCTTGAGGTTCTTAATCGTAAGTCCTCAGATCATTGCCCTATGTTGATCCGATTTGACAAGGAAGTGAATTCTTATGGTCCTTCTCCGTTCCGCTTTCAAAGCTTGGGGTGTACACATGAAAATTTTAAGACGTGCCTGGAAGATGTTTGGAGGGCAGAGGTAAACGGTACAGGGCTAATCCGATTGGTTGCCAAGCTTAAGAGTCTAAAAATGGTTTTGCATACATGGAACAAGGAGGTTTTTGGCCGAGTGGATTTTTCCATTAAAGCCTTAGAGGAACGCATGGAGTTTCTTGAATTCAAGCTTCAGGATGGTTTCCAGTCAGATTTGGAGCATGAATATTTAAGTACCAAGGCTGAATTAGAGGTGTGGGAAAATAGAGACAAACTAAGATTAGCGCAGCATGCAAAAAGGAAATGGCATGAGGAAGGAGATCGTAATACGAAGTTTTTTCATTCCTTTGTAAATCAACGCAGGAAAGCATCGGCTATTTCTAAAATGACCCTTCCTAACGGGGTTACATTGGATTCACCAGAAGTGGTTCACAATGAGGCGGTTCAATTTTTTTAGAATTTCCTTACGAGAGAGGGTTCTTCTGTGCGGCCAGATTTAACGGGTCTAGTTTCTTCAGTGGTGAACGATGAGGAGAATATTTCTCTTTATCAAGAACTGACTGAGGAGGAGGTTTGGAGGGCTTTATCTTCTATTCCAAAAAATAGCAGTCCTGGGCTAGACGACGTTGGCTCAGTTTTCTATTTAGAGTGTTGGGATATAGTTAAAAGGGACGTGGTTGAAGTTGCTCAGGATTTCTTTTTAGGTACGCCTCTCTCAAGGTTTTATTCGGCATATTTTGTTGTTCTCATTCCTAAAGTGCAAGATCTGTGGAGTTTTGATAAGGTCAGGTCTATTAGGCTGTGTAGTGTTGTGTATAAATTTTTTTCAAAAATCCTTGTGAATCGCTTGGCTAGTTTTCTTCCTCGCATGATCTCATGGAAACAAGGTGCGCTTATCTCAGGGCATAGTATTTTTGAGACTATCACATTGGCACAAGAAAGGGTTCATTCTTTTCATCGCAAGAGTAATGGAGGTAATGTAATATTGAAGATTGATATGGCAAATGCATATAACCGAGTTGATTGGTCTTTCCTATGCCTGTTCTTCAAGGGCTTTGGTTTGTCTGAAAGCTTTTGTGGTTTGGTGGATGCTTGTATGAAGACCCCTTGGTTCTCGATCATGATGAATGGAACATACAAAGGTTTTTTCAAACCAACTCGCGGTCTATGTCAGGGGGATCCTCTTTCTCCATATTTGTTTATTATCATGCAGGAAGTTCTCACTCAGTTATTGCTAAAGGATTTTGAGGAAGGTAAGATTGGTTCGTATTATCATCCTCGAGGAGCCCTTTTAATGTCTCATCTTCTATATGCTGATGATCTTCTTATTTTTGCCAAGGGGAGAAAAGATCAATTAAAATGTTATTACTAGCGTTGGAAAAATATTCTTCTTGGTCTAGAAAATTAATTAACAATGAGAAGTCGGCTATATTTTTGTCCAAACAGATTAATTTGTCTAGGAAATGTGGCCTTCTTAGAATGACAGGATTTACGGAGGGTACTTTTCCAACTACTTATTTGGGGGTGCCCTTGGTGACGGGGCATCTTACTGCTAGAGCCTTGGAACCTTTGGTGACTAAAATTCGAAACAAAGTTACAGGGTGGAAATTAAAAATTCTGTCTCAAGGTGGTCGTCTCACTTTAGTTAGGCATGTGTTGTCTTGTATGCTTTCACATCTTTTAGCAGAGCTTAATGTGCCTAAGGTTCTTCTCACTCAGATAAATTTCTATTCTCTTGACTTTCTTCTGGGGTGAGTATAATGGAAAGGCAAAAAAGAAGTGGGTTGCATGGTCTGCTATTTGTAAACCGGTCAAGGAAGGAGGCTTAGGAATTTGGGACCTTAATGAAGTTCAGCAAGCCATGCATATGAAATTTGCGTGGTGTCTCCTAACTTTAGACAATCTTTGGACCTAGTTCTTCCGAGCTAAATACATGAAGGCAGGAAATCTTCTTTTGGCGGTTTCACGTGTAAATGGTTCACGATTTTGGAAATCTATTATGCAGGTCTTTCTAGAGGTTTATGAGCATTCTAGGGTGCAGGTTAAGGAAGGACGAGTCTCTTTTTGGCATGAACAATGGCTTTCGAGTGGACCCCAAAATGTTGATGACTAGAATATTACAAATTCTAATCTCCAAATCAAGGACCTCTGGGTTGGTAATGTATGGGATGAATCTACTCTAGTAAATCTAATTGGAGAGATTAAAGCTTTTGAGGTAATTCAGTCAGTGGTGGCAGGTAAAGAGGGGTTGGAAGTTTACATTTGGGAACCGAATCAAGATGGTCTTTTTTCCATGTCTTCCGCTTGGGACATTATACGGGTTCGAAGGGAAAGCTGTCCATGGATGGATTGGTTTTGGCATAAACTCCTTCCTAGACGTGTGGTTGTTTGTGTTTGGAAGGCATGGTTCAGGTGCCTCCCAGTGGATGCTCATATTATAACTATGGGTATTAATCTTGCCTCACATTGTGATTATTGTACGAATGGAAGTTCTGAAACTTTGGATCATGTTTTGTGCTCTAGAGATATCGCTACGGTAGTTTGGAGGAAGGCCTCGACGACATTGGGTGTTTGGTGCATGACAGCTTCATCATGGCATGCACGTATTTCTTGTTGGTTCAGTTGTACGAAGCGTGCATCCCAGCAGGGTGTACTTGTAGGCTTGCTTCCATGTCTGGTTACTTGGAGACTATGGGCAAGAAGGTGTAAGGCTAGAATGGAGGCGACTTATGAATCGGCAGAGGAAGTATGGCTTGCGGTTAAGTTTTGGCTTAGCCAAATTTCTGAAAACATATATAAGTGTAAGAGGCTCTCTCCAAGAGATTATGAGATTCTATCCGATATTAATATGCCTATTAAGTAGGTTCCTGTGAGCCAACCTTGTGCGGTGGTGTGGAGAAAACCAGCGGTAGGGTGGGTGAAGTTGAATGTTGACGGGAGTAGTAGGGGAAACCTGGGATCTTGTGGAGGGGTTGGAGTGATTAGAGATCATTTGGGGAATGTCAAGGCTGCCTTCTTAGAACACTTGGGTATGGGCACTAATAATGCGGTTGAATTAAGGGCCCTACTGAGAGGTATCATGGTGTGCAAAGAGTTTGGCCTAAATCATGTGGAGATAGAGTGTGATTCTGCGTTAATTGTTCATTGGTTGACTTTGGGTGCCTGTAATGTGTGGTACCTCTGGGACTATTGGGAGTTGTTGCTTGAATGTTTGGTAGGCATGGTTTTTTCCGTTTCACATATTTTCCATGAGGGTAACCAAGTTGCTGATTTCTTTGCTCGTCAAGGCGAATCGGGGATCACGAGGACGTATGGATCAGGTTCTGACCATCTAGCTTGTGCTGTGAGGGGCATGATCCTACTGGATGAGATTGGTTTTCCTTCTATTAGGTAGAAATTTTCTTTGTGTGGCAGGAAGTTTAGGTGGTTTCTTGTTGGGCTTGGTATAGGATGATTTTTTATTTTTATTTGTTTTGATGCATGGGGTCTTTTTGTAAATCCCAAGTGTTCGTCTGTTACCACGGTATTCCTCCCCCACAAGTGAGACTTTATTAACAAACTTGGGATGGGGCTGCTATGTGGGTGGCTACCAGCTCTTTTAAAAAAAAAAAGAAAAAAAAGAAGACATATTATAACACCATAACAATCCGTGAATTTAGAATAAATACACATATTAGCATTATTATGCCTAAATCCATGAAATAAAATTACCGAATCAAATTTCTCACGCCATTGTTTTGGTGCTTGCTTTAATTCATACAATGACTTAATTAATTTGCAAACATCTAAACATGTGTATTAATTAATATCATGTTGGGCATTAAATCTAAGAGTTTCAAACCTTCCTTTATGAGAACGTGCTCTGCTAGGGTTTCCTTGTGATCGTTGGGTTTCTTTTGTTTGGTAGTCGCTGCTTCGGTGAGGCTACATGGCATCTGCTGATGGCCAAACCGCTGGCCGTCAGCCTTATGCTGAACTGGTTGCTGCGGTTCCACAACCCATTCCTGACATCCCAGTCGCCCCTCGTGCACCTAAGGTCATGGATAAATAACTTTTTTTTTTCAGTTTTCAAAAGAAGAAATCACTCGTTTGGCTGAACCATTTTGTTTCTCCATTGTGCTCAAGTTCCTTCGACAAATACCCTCTCTAGATGCAATCCGTGCCTTTATTCATAGCCGCTGGGGCCTATCCTCTACCTCAGTGGTTTCATCCATGAAACTCCCCCGCAACGTGTTTGTAAGGCTGACTACGGAAGCTGACTTTGTGAAAGCTCTGCCATGTGAGTCCTGCAAAGCGAATGGAATGGCTTACTGTGCGTTCCACTGGAAGCCATAATTTAACGAGAAACACGAACCATCTAGCGTCCCCGTGTGGATCTTGCTTCTCAGATTACCTCCTAACTTTTATCAAGAATCCTTCTTACGTATTTTCACTGCACCTATTGGTTGGTTTATACACAGGGACAATCCCACTTGCTGTGCGACTCGGACGGATGGAGCTAGAATTTGTCTAAAGATGGATGCTGCCAAGGAACATATTCCTTACTTCTGGACTGGTACTCCTGGATTGCCAACAAGTCGGAAGTAGGAGGTTCTCTATGAGACTCTGCCTGCGTATTGTGGAAAACGTAAAGTGCAGGGACACAATACCAAAACCTGTCGCATGGGAAAACCCATGCATGGTGAGAAAAATCATGTCCGCAAGAAAGGTGACTCAGATTCTGGTGGAAACAATTCTGGTAACATGTAGGGTGGTGATTTGACGATAAATCTAGTAGCTATATCCCTTGAGAACGAGGTTGCTGATTCGAATTGTGCACCATCTGAACAACCGACTACCGAAGCATCACCGTCCCCTTCCCAGGGGATTAATACTACAGATGCAGCAGTGATAGATGTTGGGGGCGTGCTTGCGCCCAGTGAGGATGCAGGAAACCTCTTGACTCAGAATCCAATTTTTTCTTTTAGTTTTGCAAAGCCTACTCCTCTGATTTTGGAGGACCCAATTAACATTGATCAAGAACCTGCCCCCTGTTTGGAAGATGTGCCTCTGAATGAGAACCTGGACCCTCTGCTAGATGATATTGTCTCAGAGCCTGACCCTGATATTCCTCCGGAAATCCTCCCTCAGGATAAGGATTATCACTCTGATTCTGAAGGCAAAACTATTAAGACAAAATATTAGAAGAAGAAGTTTGAGAAAGTGAGGAGTTCCATTCGGGTCCTTACCCATACCTCGTCTTTATGAGTGACTCCATCCCTGTTTGGAATGTTTGTGGCATTGGTACATCCCCGCATCGTTTAAAGAATTTAGGTTGTAAGTTCAAACCTAAGATTGTAGTTGTTTTGGATTCGATCCCAAATCTTGAAAAGCTCTCCGGTTGATGCATTCTTTACATTTTGATTCGTTTACTTCTAATGTAGCAGCTGGTGGTAAAATCTAGATTTTTTAGGATAATGCTCTTAATATTCAAGTGGTGCGGACAAGTTTGCAGTTTCTTTCCCTCCGTGTGAACATGGGGTCTTATCAATTTTTGTGTAACATTATCTATGCTAAGTACAACATGTATGAGAGGAAAAGCTTGTGACAAGATCTTAATTCTCAGTTTATGGGCTCGGAGCCTTGCCTCTTTGCTGGTGACTTTAGCATTATTCGTAATAATTCAGAGATAATGGGTGGTTGTACACGACCAAATTCTGTGATGGAGGATTTCAATGCTTGGGTCCACCAAGGAGGTTTGATCGAAATGAAATCGAAGGGTAGAACTTTCTCCTTGTGCAATGGGCAGTTAGGTCTTGCTTGGTCATGGGCAAAGTTAGATCGGGTATTCATGGATGTTTCTTTGCTCTCTTCTTTTTTGAATGCAGTCTGTTCTTACATTCCGAGCTCTACATCCGACCACTCTCCTATGGTTATTAAATTTAAGATGGATCCTTTCTCTTATGGCCCCTCGCGTTTTCGTTTTCAACAAATGTGGGTGGACCATCCGCAGTTTTTAGGGTGTGTTCATCAAGTGTGGTCTGCGTCTATTGTTGGTCATGGACTTATTAAATTGGCGGTTAAGTTGAAGAATACTAAGGTTGCTTTGCATGAATGGAATAAATAGATTTTCAACCGAACCACTATGCATATTAATTCTCTTGAGAGTCACATTGAGGAGCTTAAAAATAAGCTGCATCAAAGCTAGGATGAAGTAACGGAGAGGGATCTTCGTGTCTTGTCTATAGAATTGGATAATTGGCTTCATCGTGAAGATACAAGACTAGCCCAAATGTCTAAGTTAAAATGGCATACGGAAGGTGATTGTAACACGAAATTCTTCCATGCTAGCCAATAAACGACGTAAAAGAGTGGTGGAAATGATGTCTTCGAATGGGGTAATATTTAATTCGCCAGAGAGTCTTCATCAGGAGGCTGTGGACTTCTTTTCTAACTTTTTGCAAGGCATGCCGACTAGATCGTTACCTGATTTGTTGACTCTTATTTCACCTGTTATTTTGGATTTTGATAGTTCTATTCTATGCTTCGTTCCTTCTATGACTGAAATTTTCTCGGCTCTTTCCTCTATCCCCTCTAATGTACTCCGGGACCTGATGGGTTTGGTTCGGATTTTTTCAAAATTTGTTGGTAGGTGGTGAAAGAGGATGTCTTGGAAGCCTTAATTGATTTTTTTGTTTCTTAACAGCTTCTAAGATTTTTTATAGCTTCTTTTCTTGTCTTAATTCCAAAGGTTGATACACCTTCTGAATTTGATAAGTTTAGGTCAATCAGCCTCTGCTCTATGTTTTATAAAATCTGCTCCAAGATCATTGTTACTAGCTTGATAGGTCTCCTCTCACGAATGATATCGTGGGAACAAGGAGCGTTCATCCTGGGGAGAGGCATCTTTGAAAATATCAGTATCACGCAGGAAATGGTCCACTCCATTAATAAGAAGGCCCATGGTGGAAATGTCATGATTAAACTGGATATGGCTAAGGCTTATGATCGAGTGGATTGGTATTTTCTTCTAGAGGTTCTTCGCTATATTAGATTCTCTCCTAATTTTTGTGAACTTATTAGAGCCTACATCTTGACTCCTTGGTATTCTATTATGATGAATGTCACTATAAAGACGTTTTTCACGGTGGTCGTAGTTTGCGTCGGGGTGATCCCCTCTCTCCATATCTGTTTATTATTCTACAAGAAGTCCTCTCTAGACTGATCAAGCAAAGTGTGGAGGCTGAAAATTTTGGCCAATTCTCCCAGGCCTAAGGTACGCCTATAATTCTCATCTTATGTATGTTGATGATATGTTACTTTTTTTCTAATGGTAGCTCTAAAGCTCTCAGGGAGCTTTTAACTGTGCTTTATAAATACGAAAGTTGGTCGGGTCAATGCATAAGTTATTCTAAATCTGCCATTTTCTGCTCTAAAAAATTCACCTTAGCTCATAAGAGCTTGTTATTACAGCAGACAAAATTTTCAGAAGGATCTTTCCCCTTCAAATATCTCGGCTTGCCTATTGTCTTGGGTTGACTCAAACAGGTGCATTTGGAAGATATGGTGTCTAAAGTTCAAAAGAAAATATCGGTGTGGAAGATGAAAAGTCTATCAACGAGTGGCAGACTTATTTTATTATGGCATGTTCTTTCTAATATAGCCCTTCATCTCTTTACAGTTTTATAGGTTCTGCAATCCATTATCAAAACTGTACATCATATGATGAGCACTTTTTTCTGGAGGGAGGCGAATGATAAAAGTAAGAAAAAATGGGTGGCTTGGAATTCTATTTGCCGTCCTGTAGAGGAAGGTGGCTTGGCTATAAGGAATTTTGATGATATGCAACAAACCCTTCATACTAGATTTGCTTGGAATCTAATTCAAGGTAACTCTTTATGAGCCAATTTCTTTAAGGATAAGTATGTGGGTGCTAAGCCTTGGACCCAGATTGATCCAACTAGGGGTACAAGGTTTTGGAAAATAATTGCTAAAACCCTTCCTTTGGTTTTGGATAATTCTAAGTGGCACTTAAAGGAAGGAAATGTTTTCTTCTAGTATGATAAATGGCAGGATAACGGTCCTTTAGTTAATGATATGCATATTCTGGGTCATCCTCTTCTTAAAGTTAAGGATTGTAAATTATCTAATAGTTGGGATGTGGATTTTATTCTCCAGTTAGTGGGGCCAGAAAATCTTGATGGTATCTTAGAGGATATTTGTAAGACTAAACCAGGTTTGGATGTGTTGATCTTGACCAATAATGATAACGGCCTGTTTTCCACCAAGTCGGCTTGGGATTGTGTTCTTATCAGGGGTGGTACTCTCGAAGGGAATTCTTGGATGTGGCATAAGAGTTTTCCTCTTAAAATGTCCATCAATATGTGGAAAGCTTAGTATATGGCTTTGAGTGTGGATCATCATCTTCACCGTATTGGCATTCTTATTATTTCTCGTTGTGATTGTTGTGCTAACGGTCACTATCAAGACCAGAATCATGTTTTGTTTGCAGGTGAGATTGCTAGCACCGTTTGGCATTATTTTGGTGCTTGCCTTGGTATCCCAATTGGCCACAACTGGAAAGACACGATGCAGACTTGGTTTCATCGTGTGAAATTATCGTCTCAAGTTGGCATTATTGTGGAGATTATTCCAGTGGTTATTACATGGCAAATCTGGTAGATGAGTTGTTTGGCGTGTATGGAATGACGCTTTAAGTCTGCCTCTGATATTATTCACTCTGTTCGTCGATGGATTAGTCTTATTTGTCTTATTTGTCATGATATGCATAATAGTTCTCATATTTATGGTTTTGATTTGCAAGTACTTGAGAGTTTGCATGTCCAGCCTGTGTTCCCTCCTGTTCGGTGTTGCAAAGCTATTGCTTGGCTATGGCCTCTGGCGGGTTGGGTTAAACTGAACACAGATGGTAGTAGTTTGGCTAATGCAGGTGCCTCAGGTGTGAGTGAGATTATTAGAAATGATCATGGTAATTTAATTCATGCTTTTTCTTAGTTCATCGGTACAGGTTCTAATAATCAGGCAGAGCTATTAGCTCTCCTTCATGGGCTTCAGGTTTGTAAAGCTTTATCTCTCAATTATGTGGAAATTGAACTTGATTCTATGACTGTTATTTCTTGGTGGGGGAGTAAAAGATGTGGGATGTGGTATCTAGAGGAATTCTGGGAGGAAATTCTTGACATTATGGGTTTCATTACTTGTTCGGTTCACCATGTTTTTCGTTAGGAAAATAAAGTTGCAGATTGGTTGGCAAAGCATGGGGCTTCTGGTAGTGATTTAGTTTTTTCCTACTTGTTGGAAACTCCCCGGGTGTTGCGTAGGCTTATTCGCATGGACTACTTCGGGATGCCGTCCCTTAGTCTTAAGTTAGTCCCGTTTGTTTTTTGTTTGATGTTGTCGTTGCTTTTGTTTTTATTTATTCTGGTTTTGCCTTTCTTTTGCATGCTGGGTTTATTTTATACCCCAGATGCTTGATTTGTAACCATGGTGTTCCTCTACCATAAGTGAGGGTTATTAATAAAATTGGGGAGAGGTCACTCTTGGATAGGTGACCCTAACTCTTTTCTAAAAAAATAATAATAATAATAATTTGCAAACTTTCTTTTCTTGCCCATGCATAACAAATCCTTCTGGTTGTTCCATGTACACCTCGTCATCCAATTCACCATTTAGGAAAGTAGTTTTAACATCCATTTGGTGTACAAATAAGTTATATATTGAAGCTAGTGCTATAAACACTCTAATGGATATAAATCTAGCTACTGGAGTATACGTATCAAAATAGTATAAGCCCTATTTTTGTTTAAAACTTTTGTCTACTAATCTGGCCTTAAAAGTTTGAAGAGACCCATCTGTATTGTATTTTCTCCTAAATACCCATTTACAACCAATAGGATTTGATCTAGGAGGCAAGTCTACTAAAACCCAAGTATTGTTTGACAATATTGAGTCTATTTCATCATTTATCGTCTCTTTTCAAAATGCAATATCTCTAGAAGTCATAGCTTCTTTAAATGTTTTTGGATTTTCTTCTATATTTAATAGAATGAGTATCTTATTTAAAACACCATCTCTATTTCCTTCCAAAAGGAAAACAATAGCCTGAGATGACACAAAATCTGGATCCAAGCTTTTCTCTTTTCTAACTCTTTGACTTCTCATTGGTTTAGTCAATATGTCAGGAATTATACAATTCCTTTTCTGACTCAAGTCAGATTCTAGTGTTGAGTAGGATGTGATACTGTTTTAAAGTCATTATAGAATTTATCTTCAATAAACTCTACATCTTTTGATTCTATTATAACGTTAGAATCCAAATCTAAAAGTCTATATGCTTTTGAATTCTCAGCATATCCTACAAAAACACTCTTGATTGCCCTTGAATCTCTAATTTTGTTCTTTTTGGGTCCAAAATTCTATAAAATGCTAAACAGTCTCATACCCTTAGGTATTCCAGATTTAGTTTTCTATCTTTCCACAATTCATATGGTGAAATTTTGAATTTTATAGAAGGTATTCTATTATGCAAATAGCATGTCCTATTTTTTCTTTCTTCTAAACCATTTTGTTGTGAGGTATAAGGTGCACTAGTTTGATATATTATGCCATTCTCCTTGCAGTACAAATAAAATTCAGTAGGAAAATATTCACCACCAGTATCACTATGAAGTATCTTAATTTTCTTTTTCTTTTGATTTTCAACAACAAACTTATAAGATTTGAATATATTGAAGGCCTCATCCTTACTTTTCATTAAGTATACATACGTATATCTTGAGAAATCATCAATAAAGTAATAAAGTATCTTTTACCTCATCCTTACTTTTCATTAAGTATACATATGTATATCTTGAGAAATCATCAATAAAGTAATAAAGTATCTTTTGCCTCCTCTAGCTAAAACACCATTTAATTCATAAATATCAGAATGCATAAGTTCTAATAATTATGTATTTCTGTCTGATTTAGGAAAATGTTTCTTTGTCATTTTTGTTTGAATGCAAATTTCACATTTAGCACCATGTCCAAGATTATATGGAATTAAACTATGTTTAGACATAAATATTAAAGATTTAAAATATAAATGTTCTAAACAATATTGCCACAAAGTAGAAGACTCAACAATATAAGTAGAATCAGAACTTATTTTATTAATACTCAGTTTATACATCCTATCACAAGAGTACTATTTTCTAACAAACACTCACCCTTTCGAAAGAATTACATTATCAAACCCGATTACAGTCTTGACACCCTTCTTAAAAAGTAAATTTACAGATACAAGATTTTTCTTTATTTTTGGGACATGAAGAATATTAACAAGAATAAGTTTCTTCCCAGAAGTGAACTGAAGTTCCACAGTTCCTTTTCCAATAACTTTTGTAGATTCGTGATTTTCCATTAGTACTATATGTCCATCTGCTGCATCTTCATAATTTTTGAATTGACATATCTGATTGCAAACTTGAACGGTAGCGCCTGAATCATACCTCTAATCAGATGACTCGGTTGTTGTAGCCATATTTAAAAAATGCTAATGTGCATTTCAAAGACCATTGCCACAATTTCTGAAGTCTTATTTTCGATCAGATTTGCACTATTGGGATTGCCACTTTCTTTCTTTATTTCTTCTTGTACCTGCATTCACGCTTAAAGTGTCAATTCTTTCCGCAGTTGTAACAAGTTTTTTTTTTCTAGGACTTGCCACCATTGTTGGAAAAGTCATTATATTTTCTCTTGTTTCCTCCAAAATTACATTAAAACTTATTTTTCTCATCAACAAAGTTCACTTTAGAGCCATTTTGAGAAAATAATTTCTTATCACGAATTCGAGTTTCCTCTTCAATTCGTAAATGTTTTTTAAATTGTTCTATAGTGAAAAATTCTATTGTGTGCATAAGTTTCTTTCTATGATTATTCCAACTTGGAGGAAGTTTGGCAATAATAGCCCCAACTTGCAAAGGCTTAGAAACTTCAACATTAAAATTTCAAAGTTTATTCACCAAAACTTACAATTCATGGACTTGATCCATCAAAGAAGTATTATCATTCATGGTAAATTCAAAGTACTTCATAATAAGGAATTTATCCGTACCTTACTTTTTGGTTCTATATTTTAATTCCAATGCCTCCCAAATCTCTTTTGGTGACTTGATTGAGGTAAACAAGTCGAAGAGACGATCAAAAAGTGTATTTAGAATGTGTCCTCTACATACCAATTCTTTTTCTTCGCGCTTCTTGTGTTCTGCCTTGATTTGATCATTATCGTCATATTTGGGTTTTGGAAGTACTAGCAAGTATATGAAATCTTCAATGTCGTAAGAATGAACATCAACTTGTCATTCCAGCGATTAAAATTCGTTCTATCAAACCTATCTAGTTTGACAAAGTCTTGATTCATCATCTTGAAAGTCATCATATCAGATTCTAATCCCATTGCGATTATCACCTTAAAAATGTTGAAAAAAATTGTACGGATACAGTAATCTGAAAAAATAACTGCGACTTTGAAGCGTGTAGAACACTATCTTTAAGGTGATAATTACCCCCACTTGAAAGAGTTTGCTACCGGGTTACAAGCAATTTACCTCCAGGATATAACAAAGTCACCAACTGTAGATAATAATTTTGAAGTTTTTCCTTTAGAGTTTCTTTACAAAATTGTGTGACTGACTGAAAATATGTGAGAATGAAATGAATAAATTCGTGGGTCTCATCCCCTATTTATAGAGAATGAAGTGGCACCATGCATAAGATCACAACTCTTAACTTGTGACTTTTCAACTGGCAGTTACTGGTTTAAAAGTCATGATGTTTGACTAATGGATAAAAGGGTATGTGCTTAGCCTGGTGGTTAGCAGGTGCTTCCCTTGGGGAAGGGAGGGCACTAGTTTGAATCTCTATAAGTGCATTTTCAATTAAATAGATTTTTGAAACGCACCCTATTAAAGTGTCTTTTCAGCCCATGTACAAACACTCAAGTGTTGTGACTCTTTGGCCCACGTGCAAGGCTTGGTCGGCCCAAGCATTGTGTTTGTCCAAGTCCAACACTTCATAAAATAAATCAAATTGCATTTGTAGTGTTTCGAACTCCTACCCTTTCATTTGAAACAACACACCATTACCACTAATCAATGCATATATTTAAAATAGTGGTTCACCTAAATAAATAATAACCCACATTCAATAAATTCACATATTTAATATCACAATTTATAATAAATATAACAATATAAAATCAAACTATCTCATCTCATATAATCATTATAACTTTTCCAAACTTCCAAACAAAATATAATAAACAATTCAACATTTTCAAGTCTCAAAATAAAAATAATATTAAAATAATTATATTATAACAATATTTTATATATTCAACTTTTTACAAAATATCTCATTTCATCTAAACTGTATAACCGAATGAGGCCTAGAGAAATTTATTCAATATGAATTAATACAAGCTAAAGTGGATTACCAACTTGCTGGTCATATTCATCTTGATCAAACGAAAAAATAAATTAAAATTTGCATATAACTACGAAATATAAACGGAAATTCACTAGCTAAAGTCGCACAGAATCACTCCGTAGGGTAAACAGCTCCACTTTCTACACCATAATGAATAAAATAACAGAGTAAATTTCATCGCAAAATTATGCATAAGTTGCTCGTAAATCTTACAAGACGAACAATAGATGAAAAAGAGAGAAAAGTTGACTAAACATACTATAAAGTTAAAAAAATTATTTGAATATTTTTGTTTTAAAGTTTGAATTTTTTTTATTAATTTTTGTGTTTTGTTTTGATAATAATTAGGTCATTATTAGATTAAAAAGTTGAAAATATAAAATTAAAAAGTATTTTGTATATGAGTGAGGTTTGAGAAGAAAATTATGAGAAGTTTTGAGAATTTCATGTCTCATATCTCTATGTCTAAACGTCCTGACCTTAGGATATAAGAGTGAATGAAATGCTACTAATTAACTTCATTTCTAAAATCATTTAGGAGCCAGACAAAAGATTTCATATAGTTAAAATAAAATATACTTCGCTAAAACCAAAGACAGTCAACGGAAGCTCCTTCTAAACTTGTTTAGTGCTTAACTAAATAATTTATTAATAATTAAAATTATATATATATATATATATATATATATATATATATATGATAAACTAAACCTCTGTCATTTTCCCTTGGCCAAGTCGTGTCTTACAACATCATCCTCACATTGCTCATTACCTAGATCAGTGGTTGAAACATTTAAAACATTACTTGAGTCTAATACTTGGTAAGAACCATACCACACTATAAAGACAATAAGCAAGTAGGTTTTCAGTTGTAAAACCGCATTCAGATCCATGCATTTAGTCACATTAATCAATGATAATATTCTTGTAGCCTATGAAACACTTCATACTATGAACTCTCGAATGCAGGATCAGTCAGAATATATGGCTCTTAAGCTTGACATGAACAAAGTATATGATCGAGTGAAATGGAAATTTCTTGAAGCAATTATGAGCAGTATGGGCTTTCATCCAAGATGGATATCATTATTGATGAATTGCATCACTTTAGTCTCTTACTCTATTTTGATAAATGGAGAACCACAAAAATCCTTTGTTCCATCAAGAGGTCTCAGGTAGGGAGATCCTCTCTCCCCTATCTTTTCATTATATGTGCAAGAGTTTTGACATTTAAAGATGACATTTCTCTTTAACCAAGTATAGGCTAGAGGTAGCATTTCAAGTGTTCCTATTGGAAAGAGACCTATTTGTATCAATCACCTATTTTTTACAGATGGTAGTTTTCTCTTTTACAAAGCTAATTCATTGGAGTGTAGTAGAGTTATTTAGATTCGAGAGACCTCTAAAAAAGCTTTAGGTCAAATGTTAAATAAATAAAAGACTTCAATATTTTTTAGTAGGAATACCCCTCTCAATATACAAAGTACCATTCTAAAGATTGTTGGGGTGAAGTCTACTGGATCATATGAGAAGTATTTGGGCATACTTGCTATTGTTGGAAGATCAAAGGATGTAGCATTTCATTCACTTAATGATAAGAATTGGACTAGAATCACAAACTGGAAAACAAAGTTCTTGTCAGCAATGGGCAAAGAAATTCTTTTCAAAGCTGTTCTCCAAGGAATACCTACTTACACTATGGGGATCTTTTTGTTCCCATCCTTATTTGCATAGACTTAACAAGCTGCTGAAAAATTTTTGGTGGGGATACAATGGAGACCATTTTAAAATTCAGTGGGTAAGATGGAATCAAGTGGGACTGTCAAAGGAAAAATGAGGGTTGGAGTTCAAAGACTTTAGAAGCTTTAATATTGCCATGTTATCCTAGCAAAGCTGGCGTATGTTACACAACCCAAATTTCCTTCCTACTAGAGTTTTCAAGCAAAGGTATTTCCAATAGGTTGATTTTATAAATGCCACTTTGGAATATAGGCCTTTTGTTGCATGAAGGAGTATACTTGCAGGACAACATGTGTTAAAGGTAGGTCTTGTGTGGAGAATTGGAAATGGTAGAGCTGAACACTGATACTATCGGTGCAGTTTTGGTCCAAAACCGAAAGTCCAAAGTCGAAACCGCATCAGTGAAACTCTTAATACAGCAATGAGAAGAAATGACATTGAACACTCTTTGAAATTAGTCTAAACAAAATTAAAGGTTAGATGTAATCTAAACATATTAAAATAGTGTTCTAGTCATCATCAATAACCATATTTAGTATTTAGTTCTTCCCCTCAATATTTTGCTGCTCCCCATCAATCTCTCCCTTTTATTTTTTAGTAATACACTTACTTCACTTATTCATCCAACTCTCCCTCAGCTCGTTCAACTCCCCCTCAACAACACATTTAAATCTCCTCCTTTTTGTCACTAATCTGACAAGACTCATAAGATAATAAATACCACTTATGTGAGCCGAGATGAAGACACTAAGAAAGACATAATGAACAACTCCCATGTGTCTCAACTTTTTATAGATTAAATGCACCTTATGTATGAGCAGGAATGCAAGTAAAATCATGACAAAATGAACATGTTGGTGAGAATTTCACCCATTGTAAATCTCACCCTTGTGGACCCACTATTTTGCAATGACATCTATTTGGAGATTAAAGAAACAAACAATTGTCACAAGGTCCTTTGCGAAGGTAGAATATCGTGCAATGACATCTATTTGTAATTATTTCACTTGGCTTCGACAGTTGCTCACTTATCTTTCCATCTCTCATCAAGCTGTAGACTTATTTTGTGACAACCAAGTTGCCTTACATATAGCAGCTAACCTAGTTTTTCATGAAAGGACAAAACACATTGAAGTAGATTGTCATCTTATACGAGATAAAATACAAGAAGGCAGCATTCAAACTGCTCATGTTAATACACAGTCACAACTTGCTGACATCTTCACTAAATCCCTTCCATCTTATCTCCTTTACTCACATCTGTCCAAGATGGGAACAATCAACATCTATTAATCTCCATCTTGTTGGGGGGGTGTATTAGAGCAGCATGGCATCAGTACACTCAAGCCTCCAGATGTGGATGTAGCTGCTCGTGGCAACATGGATGACTCTGATATACAGCCACACCCTTCATCAAATGGACTTGCCTCTTATAATAAATATGTAGTTAAATTACTAGATGGTCCTTCTTCTAGCTGAGTTGTAATGTATCATTTTGTAATTTCAGAAGTAGTTATTCTTAGCTGTACAAAGTTGATACAATGCTGTAAAGATTCTTTAGTTTGTTAGGTTTGTTAGTCTATTTTTAGTATAAAGTAGCAACACTGTGTAAAGGTTTCTGTATCAATTAAATGCAATAGCACCTTTTCATCTATTTTCCTCTGCTTTCTTTGCCTTTTCTTGCTATTCTTACATGGTATCACAGAGCCACTGAGAGTAAGGATATTTCTCTAATGGCTACTGATCAAAACAAATCCCCTTTCTTGGATTTCACCAGCATTACCAATCCGTACAGACTCGACTATGGCGATAACCCTTTAATCCCCTTGGTCCCTGACCTTCTCACCACCGAGAATTATACAACCTGGTCAAGAGCTATGTCCCAAGCTCTTCGTGCCAAGAAGAAGCTTGGTTTCATCAATGGAACCTTGTTAAAACTAAAAAAGACCACTGGCACCCTTTATGATGCATGGGAACGATGCAATCACTTAGTTGTGTCTTGGCTTTACAACTGAATCAACCCTTCTCTTAAATCCAGTATTGCCTTGGTGGATAATGCTGCACAAATTTGGAATGAACTCAAAGACAGGTTCACCCAACAAAATGGTCATAGAATTTTTCAGCTTAAAAGGGCTTTATCAGGTTTGCAACAAGATAATGACTCTGTTATTGCTTATTTTGGCAAGCTTAAAACACTGTGGGATGAACTTACCATATATGATCATATGCCCGATTGCACGTAAGAAAAACTTCTTGTCCTACTTTACAGATACCGAAGGGATTGTGTCATTCAATTCCTCATGGGTTTGAATGATTCATTCCTTGTTTCCCGTGACCAAATCATGCTTTTAGATCCCTTATCTCCCATAAATAAAATGTTCTCCATGATCCAGCAGCAAGAGATGCAACACCTCATGTTGGCTGGCCTTCCTTCGCCTGACTCGATGGCTCTTGCTGTCAAACAACCATATCCTTCATATAAACCATTTTTCAAATCATCACAGCAACCAAAGTGTTATAGACTCTTTTGCAACCATTGTAAAATTCAAGGGCATGTTCTGGATACATGCTTCAAGGCAGGAAATGCCCAAGTCTCCATCTATACTTACTGTCATATGACAGGTCACATAGCATAAATTACATGGCTATCCACCTGGGCACAAACTACATGGCAAGGCTAAGCAACATGGCATCTCTTCTACCAATATGAATTCACTCGAGTCCAAAGATTCACTAGATGACAACTTCACTTTCACTAAGGACCAATACCAGCAACTGTTATCTCTATTGCAGACAAAAGAAGTCTCCATTGCTAGTCACTCAGTCAATAATGTCCAGGCAGATTGTACTCATTCCTCCACCATGAATGGTATCACTTCTTGCTTCACCTCCTTCATTTGCACACACACACCAACACACACTTGCCTTGGATCATTGACACTAGTGCTATAGACCACATGGTCTGCAACACCTCCTTCTTTTCCTCTATCACATCCCAAGTCTCTTTTGTTGTTAAACTCTCAAATAATCACACTGCACCTATCACTTACATTGGCAGTGTTCATATCAGCACCACATTAACATTAAATAATGTCTTATGTGTTCCCTCTTTCCATTTTAATTTTATTTTTTCCAAACAGTTAATCAACTCACTCTCTTGCTGTTTTATCTTTCTTTCACAATTTTGTTTCATATAGGACCTTTTGTCATGGATCACGATTGGCATGGGTGAGATGAAGAATGGTCTTTACCATTTGCTTGTTGAACCAGTGTCCCCAACAACCCTCTTAGATCATTTTTCTGCTTCATTACATAAAAATATTTCTGTTTCAGCTACTTTCAAAGATATTCATCTAATTTCTGATATTTGGCTAGAATGGGCAATACACCTATTTCTAGACCCAATGTAATCAAAGATCCTCTTATTCAGAATCATGTTTCCACTATTACCCATACCAATCCATGTCTTGTATGTGCACTTGCAAAGCACCATAAAGTACCATTTCCAGTTAGCTCACATAAAAGCAACACAATTTTTCAACTCATTCACCGTGATACCTGGGGACCCAACTTAGTAACTGTAACACCCTGCTCATTCTTTCTGACGTAAGCAAATTCAACTGTGAGTCTCGTTATACGCGTTGAACCTCGATGGCATGTTTCTAAAGATATTATGTGATTTCTAAAGTATGCCCAATGTTTTAAATGTACTGAAAATATTTATATGGGGTATTTTCAGTGTTATAGAACTAAGTTTGATTTTAAATAAGACAATTATAATATTTTTGAAGAGCTCCAAAAATATTATAATTGTTGAAAATTATTTTAATATCATTTTATTAAAATGATTTCAATTATTTAAAATATTATGGGATTTGAATTATGTTGAAAACTCTAATTAATTAAATAGTTTTATTCTTTTAAAGATATTAAATAAGACTTCATCATTTTATTAATGATGAAGGAATATTATTTTATAAACTAAAGTTTAGTTTAAATAATATTCTACCTTAATTCCTCTCAGTGCTTTTAACTAAGTTAATGTTTACGCATTTTAAATCAGTGTTTTAATTCCCCACTGTTAGATCGTCTTGTAGATCCCAAGATGAAGGGCCTGGATTAAATGACTAAGCCTCGTCACTTTCTCCCTCACTTTTCCCTTCCCTCTCTCTCTCTCTCTCTCTTTCTCCTCCCACTCCCCTTGAACCCGAGAGAAACCCCCTCTCCATCACCCAATTCTCTTATCTTCCAGCCCAGGGCCGTTGCACACCGCCCGGTCTCACCACCACCACCATCGACATTCCCTCATGACGGCAAGCTCCCACCACCAAACCTAGTCTCCACCTCACTGCCACCCTCTCCCACGCATGCCTGTAGCTCCTCATGCACGGCTTCACCGTGCGCAACTCCTAGAGTCACCGTACGCAGCTACCCAAGCCACCGCACCTCCACCACCTCACATCGGCGACCACCACGAACCTCCCTCTCCTCTCCGTCGCACACACGTATAAATGGGTTTCACACGGATCTACCGCCATCGACGGCCCTAGCGCCGTTGTGCTTCAGTCCTAGCCCCACCAAGCACCTCCCTTGACCACCATGAATCCTCCCCGAGCTCCTCCGAGCCAGCCAAGCCCTCTACCTCTCTCAAGCTCTCCCTCTCTCCCACGACTTCTCTCCACCTCGCGGCCTAGATCTGCCGACTTCAGCCACCGTGGCGCCACCCCAACTCCACCATAGCTCTACCAGCAACCCCCTAAACCCCTCTAGTTTAAGTTGCTTATGCATTAGATAGAGAATGACGTCAAGGTTATGTATATACATGTAGGTTGTCATCTGACACGCACATGAATGGATTGCATGATATGAAAGTAGCATAGAGTCCAGGTAAGTATTACGTTCATACTCTTCTAGAGTTTTCTAAATACACGAAATGAAAATGAAATGCTTTTCCTTTACGGTGCCTTACGAAACACGAAAGATGTTTTACGAAAACATGCTAAGTATAAGTGTTCAAAAGTATACGTATGTACGGCCCTCCTTGATAGCCCCCCTTTTACACACCCAAAAGTATTAATTGTATGCATGTGAATGGGTGACTATACGCTGTATCTATTGTATGTATTTTCCATGAAAAGAAATGTTGAGGTTGATGCCTGATGGTTTAACTGATGCTTTGATTGACACGAAGAAAGTATGGTGTTTTAAAAGGTCCTTATGAACTGATATTTTTAAGGATGCCATGAACTGATGTTTTATGGATGCTATGAAAGATGATGTTTAAGCCCATGCTATTAAGTGAAGTTTTCTATAAATGAACTGTTAAATGAAAGATAGAGCTGAAATGAACTGAAAAGAAAGGACTAAACGTTTAATACATAAAAATACGTAACGGCCACATGAATGACTGGGCAGATTGCAATGCCGGGTAAGTAGTACTGGTAATGCACCCAGTGCTGCCCTCTGACTGGAAAGGGATTTCCAACCCATGGCCACGGTCAGAGTCTGAGTCCAAAGGAAGACCGCTAATCCCAATACACGGGGTGTAACAGTGTGTACTGGCCAATGAAAATAATAAGAAAGAATGTATTAATGTATGAATGCATGAATGCATCACATTCTTAAGAAATAAAGGCACTGAAGGGAGACATGTTTTATGAAAAGAAAGCCTATTTTTAAAAAAAAATCTCATCCAGTGATGTTTCCAAACGAACACATGTATGCATGTACGTATAGTATGTATGGAATGATCAATGCATGAAGAAACTTATGTTATTATATTTTAACTATATGGTGTAATTCTTACAAGTCATCGACTCATTTTATTTTTTGTGTGTGACCCACCCCCCACAGGAACTGAATGAGCAGTACGCGTCAAGATGGACACGGCCCAAGGGGAAGAGCATGGAAGTCCAGGCATGAGAGTTTTAACTGTATGAGAGGCATTTTATTCTTAAGATTAATGTTTTCCGCTGTAAACTTCTTTTATTCTCAAATCACATTTTATTTTATAACGTAGAGTCTTGCACCCTTGGTATGGAAGTAAAAAGTTTTAAATCAAACGATAATTCCTGTCTTCTTTTCTAAAATCATTTTATAAAAAGTACTACCAAAAGGACGGGTGTTACAGTAACAACATATGATGGAACAAGATATTTTTGGACTATTGTAGATGATTACTCTAGGAGTACTTGGATCTATTTACTAAAGGCCAAATCTAATACTAGATCATGCATTGAAGCTTTGGTAACCTGGTTGAAACTCAATTTGATACCAAAGTGCAAACCCTTAGAACTGACAATGGCCTTGAGTTTTAAATGACAGAATTCTTCAATAAAAAAGGAATCATTCACCATAGAACTTGTGTGGAAATCCCACAACAAAATGGGATTGTAGAAAGGAAGCATCAACATCTTTTGGACATAGCTAGAGCTCTCAAATTCCAATCTAATCTTCCCAACGTATACTGGAATGACTGCATCCTCACTGCAGCTTACATCATTAATTGAGTTCCCAGCCCCTTGCTTTCTACTAAAACACCTTTTGAGATTCTCTTTAACAAACCCCCTACGTATTCTCATATGAGAATTTTAGGATGTCTCTGTTTTGCCTCTACAATATCTCAACATAGACAAAAATTTGACCCTCAAGGTAGACATTGCATCTTTCTTGGTTTTCCTTTTGGGGTAAAAGGGTACAAGCTACTTGATCTAAACACCAAGTCAGTTTTTATCTCTGGGGATGTTACCTTTCATGAAAATATTTTTCCCTTCCATCATCAATCTAATATCCCATCATCTCCCAACTTGTTACCCCTTGCTTCATTTCATCCAATTCCACCTTCCTCTATTTCTTCTCCTTCACACCCAATTATCACTCCCTTGCCCATCCCTTCAGAAACATCATCTCCATCACCTACCCCTTCTACTCTTACTAACCCCTCATCAGAATCTCCCACCTTATCCATCACAGATCCTTCATCTCCACCTCCTCTTCGGAGATCTACTTGAACAAGAAGAGCTCCCCAATATCTCAAAGACTTCCATTGCTAGCAAGCAACCTTCATCTTATCCACTCAATCAGTGAGCATGGCATCAGCTTCTTCATGTATTCCTTTCCCCATTTCTTCCTCACTCTCTTATGCCAATTTAGCACCTACATTCTCTTTATTTTCTTCTACTATTTCCTCACATCATGATGCACTCACTTACAAACAAGCTGCCAAGGATCCTAATTGGTGTAAAATAATGGACACTGAAATTGAAGCTTTAGAGATTAGCCATACATGGATCCTTACTGACTTACCCCTTGACAAAACTCACATTGCATGCAAATATGGTTATAAAACTAAGTACCATTCTAATGGTACTATTGAGAGAAAGAAAGCAAGGTTAGTTGCTAAAGGTTTCACCCAGCAAGAAGGGGTGGATTACCATGAATCTTTCTCACCTGTAGTGAAGATTGTCATTGTCAAAACCATACTTGCCTTAGCTACAATCAAAGGGTGGCACTTGCAACAGTTTGATGTTAACAATGCTTTCCTCAATGGCGAACTCAATGAAGAAATATACATGCAAACACCACTTGGCTACACCAAAGGTCAACCTAGACAGGTCTGTAAGCTACTTAGAAGCCTCTATGGACTCAAACAGGCTTCACGCCAATGGTATGATAAGTTCTCTACTTCTTTGATTAAATTTGATTTCACCCGATCCAAGGCTGATTACAGTTTGTTTACTCATATCAATGATACAAGTTTTACAGCACTACTAGTCTATATTGATGACATAGTAGTTGCTAGTAGTTCACTTGACTCAATTTTAGTCCTCAAAAGCTTTTTGAATGCCAACTTCAGAATTAAAGATTTTAGATCCTTATGATATTTCCTTGGCATTGAAGTTGTTCGATTCCCCCACTGGCATCCACCTCCGCCAAATGAAATATACTTTAGATATTCAAGTTGAATCAAAGCAATTAGCTTCTAAACCTCTAAAGCTTCCAATGGATCAAAACCATAAATTAAGCAAGTCTTCAGGGACACCTCTAGCTGTCCCCACCTATTATAGACAACCCATTGGTCATTTACTTTACCTCACCTTAACTAGACCAGACATTAGTTATCCTATCCAAGTGCTAAGTCAATTCATGGATTATCCTTCTACATCCCATCTTGTTGCAGCCCACGAGGTATTAAGATATCTTAAAAATGCGCCTGGCCAAGGAATAGTCTTATCCTCCACTTCTTCAAACCATCTTAGAAGATATTGTGATTCAGATTGGACTTCATGCCTAGACACATGAAAGTCAGTTACTGGTTTTTGCATTTTCTCGGGTCAGTCACCTCTCTCTTGGAGATTAAAGAAACAAACAGTTGTCTCAAGGTCCTTTACTGAGGCAGAATATCGTGCAATGACATTTATTTGTACTTAGCTCACTTGGCTTTGATAGTTGCTCACTTATCTTTTCATCTCTCATCCACAAGTTGCGGACTTATTTTGTGACAACCAAGCTGCCTTACATATAGCCGCTAACCCAATTTTTCATGAAAGGACAAAACACATTGAAGTGGATTGTCATCTTATACAAGATAAAATACAAGAAGGCAACATTCAAACTATTCATGTTAATTCACTGTCACAACTTGCTGACATCTTCACTAAATCCCTTCCATCTTATCTCCTTTACTCACATCTGTCTAAGATGGGAATAGTCAACATCTATTAATCTCCATCTTGTGGGGGGTATTAGAGCAGCATGGCATCAGTACACTCAAGCCTCCAGGTGTGGATGCAGCTGCTCATGGCAACATGGATGACTCTGACATGCAGCCACACCCGTCATCAAATGGACTTGCCTCTTGTAATAAAGCTGTAGTTAAATTACTAGATGGTCCTTCTTCTAGCTGAGTTGTAATGTATCATTTTGTAATTTTAGAAGTAGTTATTCTTAGCTGTACAGAGTCGGTTTGTTGGTCTATTTTTAGTATAAAGCAGCAACTGTAACGCCCCGATCCCAAATGGGTCGGAGAGTTACCTGTTAACACTTAAAAATCATATCTCATTGTATAAATGTAAACTCCAATTCCTCATTTACTCATATACCTCATTGTTTTAAAACATCTACTCCAAAATAAATAACTAAGATTACGACGAAATCTCAAAATAAAAGTAAACTTCCCAAAGTACTAAGTCAATAAAGCAAAACGAAACTATTCAATAAAATTCTCCAATAACAAGTACCCTATTTGTATATAATAGACTATGCTCACAAAGCCTTACAATGCTTCCTATTCTTGAACCTACATCGACGTATCTAAAATATTTAAAAAATTTTATGGAGATAAGGGGTGAGTTATCAACAACTTAATATGTAGAGGACATATACTAGCGTGCAAACATGTGCATTTACAAAGTACAGTATGCAAAATAAAATATTTTTCAGAGTTATCATGCAGAACAAAACATGTTTTTGAATATAAAGAGTGATGGTTTTAAGTCACATAAAACCCAGAGTACTTTGGCATAACATAACTTGAGCATCATCATCATATCAAAACAGAGCATCTCACAGAGCAGAGACCATGTTTCACCCCCGTGGTAAGGTTGTGCTAACCCCGGTGGCCAAACCAGGCAGAGACAGAGGTGAAATCTTTCCCTTATTACTCTCGGAGCTCCGAGTGTGCACACATGAAAGACCACAATAAAACCACTTTATTTTCAAAGTGGGTGCACTCAGAGACAGAGAAGTTAGTACCAATCCAAACAGAGCAGAGCAGAGACAGAGTCAGATACAAAATCAGTACACCATGTCAAAGGTTTTCAAATGCCATATCAAAACAAAACATAGTAGCAAAACATAACCAGGTCATTCTTACATACTGAAAACAAAAGTCGGAGCATGTTTCTAAATAAATGCACAATTTTTCAGATTCTCAAATATCGCTCTTTTTCAGATTTCAAATGCATCATAACAAAATATAGCTCATGTCCACACAATGCATGTCATAAAATATTCTCTTTTTCATACAGATTTCATGAGTATTGAAAATAAGCGACCGATGTTGGTTTTTCCTAAATTCTCATTTCATCACAAAATATACAAAGTTTTCAGAAAGTCAACCTTAGTTTCAATAATTCATGTAAAGCTTAACATAGGAACCCTACTTACCTGAACTTCTTAACTTTTCATAATTTCTCCACAGCAGTACTGAACGAAAATCAATCGTCACCTATAAAATAGTCACGTACTCACATAAATATCCGAGATTAACACAATTTTTCAATACTTACAACTGAAATGCTAAGTAACCTATTTTCCTAAAAATATAAATTCCGTGAAACCCTAAAAATATCATAAATTTAATATTTGACTAAAGTATTAAATTCTAACTGACCTATTATTGAAAAATCAAACTATCAAATTTAATACTATATAACATAATTATACCAAAATTCCTTTTTACATTATAGAAAAATAATTACTTAATAAACTAGAACATAATAAAATTACAACATTATCACTTACCTTTGAAAGAAAACTTTACTTAAAATAAATTTAACCTACCAAAATAATTTCTGTAAAAATGGAAAACTTAGAGTTTACAAATACATATTAAAAGTTTAAAACAAAATAATGCAACTTGTAACTCAAAGGTAATAAAATTATTTTATCTATTTAGAAGACCAACCATGCAATTGCTTTTGTAATACTTTATCATTTGAAAACATGATAAAGGGCATAATAGTAATAATTTCTATTCTATTAGGTTACAGAATTACCCAATATATATATATATATATATGTATATAACTCTTTAAGTCAGCAAACATGAAAAACAAATGAATTGAAGTGTGGCGGCGTGGACTTACAACTGAAACTGAGATATGCGTGGAGGGGCAAGGTGTTATGGGCTAGGCTGGAGGAACTGTGGTGGTGCGGCTGGAGTGCAGAGGGCGTGCTGCGGCGAGGTTGCCACGCTGGGCAGCGAGAGCAAGAGAGGCAAAGAGAGAGATGAGCAGGAGGAAGGGAGTTTGGCATGAGGTAGGGAGAGGTAGCTCACCATGGGGGACAAAGCGGCGTGCGGCAGACTGGGGGTGAAGGAAAGTTTTTTCGCTGGCGGTTTCTGTGTAACCTTGCCCAGGTTGGTGGCATCGAGAAGGAGTTGAGGAGTGGCTGTAAGGGGGTGGCTCTGTTTCGAGTGTGGAAAACTAGGGAAATAAACGGCCGGGTTTTCCGTGGGAAGGGTGATGTGTGGTGGTGTTGCCCGTGGTGGTTTTCGTGAGTTGGGGTGGTGGCGTAACACCCGGGTCTAGCACGAAGCTAGCATTGAATTATTTATTTATTTATTTATTTTTCTCCCAACCGTTTCTCTTATCACTCATCCATTCCTGCCCATGTACAAGAAGCTACTGTAACACCTCGCATTTTAGTGTATTTTTACTAAAGGATTATTTTTATTTATTTAAATTTTATTCTCGTATTTTAAAATTGGTTGGATCTTTAATGAGTTTATTTCTATGATTTTAATTGGTGAAAATTAATTTTTATGTGCTTTCTTAATATTTATTTATTGTTGTGCATTTAAATTATTTTTCATATTTAATTAATTACTGTGGGTTTTAATTATTTCAATTTGACTTTACCATTACGTTTAAATTATTTTATTTAATTTGAGGTTTTGAAATCGTTTCCGTTGGATTATTTTTGTGACCCAAGTTATGAGGATTGGACCTCATTTCTTTTCCCTCTATTTTTCTTTTCCTTTTCTTTTTCTTTTCTTCTTTTCTTTTTTTTCTTTTCTTTTTCTCCTCTCTGATTTCCTTCCCGTGCGCGACCCTCCCTCTCTCTCCGTCCGTTCTTCCTCTCCCCCAGCTCGCCGCCGTGCGCCGGCGGTGGTCGACACCGCTCGGCTCCCCAGCTCCCCCAGCCACCGGCGACGCCACACCTCCGTTTCCAGCTCCATTCGCGCCGCCGTTAGCCACCACGAGCCCATTGAAGCCGCGGCACTCTTTCCGCCGCTGTGCCGCCGTCGCACCACCATTGGCCACCATCTTCTTACCACATCATCCTCGACCTCTTGGCAACCCATTGGACCCAACCCCACCTCCGATCCGCCACCGGTGAAGCTCCACCATCTACATTTCCGATTTGGGCATTTTGGTCTTCTACCGCCCATTTCGCCGCCACCCACGGCAAACCTCCACCATCACTAGCTTCACCGACCTCCCTAGGCCCTACCCTATCAATATTGGGTCTTCGTTTGCCTCTGTTTGAAAGTTGGTATTTGTGACCCACGGCCACAGTGTATTTTACACTGTGGTGTTGCTCAAACGTCGCCTTTTTCAACTTCGTGATCCTTCGGAAATTGTTATATTGCACTGTAAGTATTTCTCCAAAAAATTTTCGTAATTTAAATATATTTTTGCACTAACCCATTTCACTGTATTTTTTTGGCATGCCGGACTGAGTCCGAGGAGTTCCGGGGTCGGATGGATTTGTGATTGGAGTTGTTTGGTTGGATTTGATTGGATTGGTAATTGTTGGTTTGGATATTGTGTTGGTACATGTGCATTTCATTATTTCATGCATGATCATGTTTGTAAAAGAAAATTGGGTTTTCGTGTATTGCATTCATGTTCATGTGTTTATGAAAACTGGGTTTTCATGTGAAAATGGATTTTTGGTGCGTGTGTATCACGACCCCAAGCCGAGATGTGGCATTAACTCGGTGGAGCTCATCTGGTTACTCGGGAGCGGAATATACTGAGTAACGTCCCCTGGATTGTTGCCGGGCGACAATGGGATCGGACGAGATGGTCTCGTGCTGACTCCGTGGTCCTTCTGCTGGCGGGGACTAGAGGATGTCTGGCCACGTACGCGCTGGGCGCGGAACTGGGCATCGCTCGTTGCGTAGTGTGGGTGCTTGGCCATGTACGTGCTGGGCGCGGAACTGAGCACCGCTACGAAGCCAGGACGTGCGGATGGTCCATAGGGGAGGCCATGGTGCATATGGAAATAATGCATGGTGCATTTCGAATTAATGTGTGGCGCCCCCAATCCCCCTTATAAAAATACACAGGGATCGAGACGCCAGGATGGTGACAACACGATCACACATCCCAACGAAGTGCCAGTGTGTGTAAATGCAACAGTGTTCAAATAAAATAACGCAGCGGATAGTCAACTAAGTACCAGAATTTAATTACAATCAAACATCAGTAAAGATTTAAATAGCAGTTATACAGTCATCCATAAATAATTTACAATAGTTTAAAAGCTACAAACGAGTGATCCCAGATCACTCCTCAGGCGGAGTCGTCTCCTCAGGCTCGCCCTCCTCCTCCTCAGCATCAAAATCTGCGACACCACAAAATGGTCTCGCAGGTAAGTATAACCCAAACAACGACGTAATACAAAATGCATTAAATGCAACTAACATGCATGCACATGAAAACATGCATTTTTCCACAAAACATCATTTTTCCGAAAATGATAAATTTTCCAACACACACCAAAATCTCATTTTGGTCCGAATTATCCGTAAAACATTTTCCCAGAAAATGATTTACCCAAAAAATCAACTCGCACTATTTTCCCAGAAAATAGTGCATTAATACCAAATGCACCATGCATTGTTTCCATATGCACCATGGTCTCCCCTATGGACCATCCGCACGTCCTGGCTTCGCAGTGGTGCTCAGTTCCGCGCCCAGCGCGTACGTGACCGAGCACTCACACTACGCAACGAGCGATGCCCAGTTCCGCGCCCAGCGCGTACGTGGCCAGACATCCTCTAGTCCCCGCCAGCAGAAGGACCACGGAGTCGGCACGAGACCATCTCGTCCGATTCCATTGTCGCCCGGCGACAATCCAGGGGACGTTACTCAGTATATTCCGCTCCCGAGTAACCAGAGGAGCTCCACCGAGTTAATGCCCCATCTCGGCTTGGGGTCGTGATACACACGCACCAAAAATATTAACACATAAAATTATAGCTTTTCAAAGCACATGAACATGAATGCAATACACGAAAACCCAGTTTTCTTTTACAAACATGATCATGCATGAAATGATGAAATGCACATGTACCAACACAACATCCAAACCAACAAATACCAATCCAATCAAATCCAACCAAACAACTCCAATCACAAATCCATCCGACCCCCGAACTCCTCGGACTCAGTCCGGCATGCCAAAAACACAGTGAAATGGGTTAGTGCAAAAATACATTTAAATTACGAAAGTTCTTTGGAGAAATACTTACAGTGCAATATAATAATTTTCCGAGGATCGCGAAGTTGAAAAAAGCGACGTTTGAGCAACACCACAGTGTAAAATACACTGTGGCCGTGGGTCACAATTACCAACTTTTCAACGAGGACAAACGAAGACCCAAGATTGATAGGGTAGGGCCTAGGGAGGTCGGTGAAACTAGTGGTGGTGGTGGTTTGCCGTGGGTGGCGGCGCAAGGGCGGTTTTAGGCCAAAAAAGTGCAAATCGGAGATGGACTTGGTGGGGCTTCACCGGTGACGGATCGGAGCTGGGGTTGGGTCCAATGGGTTGCCAAGAGGCCGGGGATGAAGTGGTAGGAAGATGGTGGCCGGAGGTGGCGCGACGGCGGCGCAATGGAGGAAAATGTGCCGCGGCGTCGTGGGTTTCGTGGGCTTCGTGGAGGCTAACGGCGGCACGAACGGCGGTGATACTGGTGGGGTAGGACGGCCGGCGGCTGGGGAGTCAAATGGGCTGGGCGGTGACGACCACCGCCGGCGGACGGCGGCGCTGGGAGTGGACGAGGGAAACGGGCGGAGGAGAGGAGAGGAGAGGAGAGAGAGAGTTCGCGCGGGAGAGGAAAAAGAATAAGGAGAAAAGAAAAAAGAGGAAAAGAAAAGGAGAGGAAAGAAAAAGAGGGGAAAAGAAATGAGGTCCAATCCTCATAACTTGGGTCACAAAAATGATCCAACGGAAACGATTTTAAAACCACAAGTTAAATGAAATAATTTAAACGTAATGGTAAAGTCAAATTGAAATAATTAAATCCCACGGTAATTAATTTAAATATTAAAAGCAATTTAAATGCATAATAATAAATAAATATTTGGAAAGCACATAAAAATAATTTTCACCAAATAAAAATCATAGAAATAAACTCACTAAAATCCAACCAATTTTAAAATAAGAGAAATTATTTTAATTACATAAAAATAATTCCTTCAGTAAAAATACACTAAAATACGGGGTGTTACATAATGCACTATTTTCTAGGAAAATAGTACGAGTTGAATTTTGGGTAAATCATTTTCTGGAAAAATATTTTACGGATATTTTGGGCCAAAATGGGATTTTGGCGTGTGTTGGAAAATTATCATTTTCGAGGAAAATGATGTTTTGTGGAAAAATGCATATTTCATCATGTACATGCATGTTAGTTGCATTTAATGCATTTTATATTACGTTGTTATTTGAGGTCATACTTACCTGCGATACCATTTTGTGGTAACGCAGATTTTGATGCAGATGAGGAGGAGGAGGGCGAGCCTGAGGAGACGGCTCTGCCTGAGGAGTGATCTGGGATCACTCGTTTGTTTATTTGAAAACTATTGTATTATATTTTTATGGATGACTGTATAACTGCTATTTAAATTTTTACTGATGTTTGATTGTAAATAAATTCTGGTACTTAGTTGACTATCCGCTGCGTTATTTTATTTGTACACTGTTGCATGTACACACACTGGCACTTCGTTGGGATGTGTGACCGTGTTGTCACCATCCTGGCGTCTCGATCCCTGTGTATTTATATAAGGGGATTGGGGGCGCCACAGGTGGTATCAGAGCTGTTCGGCTCTGGGTAAAACCACATGTCCCTTAGGATAGTACCAGAAAATTATTTTTATTATTATTTTAAAATAATAAAATTTTTGTTTAAGTGGTGTAAGTTAAGTTATTTATTTTATATTATGAGTTTATTGCTATTTTATTTTTATGTTAATTGATGTTATTTGATTTATTTGATTTTATTGCTTTAATTAGTGTTTACCTTTGGTTGAGTATGGTTTTATTGGCTTTATTTATTTTATTGTATAATAATTCTGTTGTTTATTTATTTCATTGTACAATAATTTTGTTGTTTATTTATTTTATTGTATAATAATTTTGGTGTTTATTTATTTTATTGTATAATAATTTTGTTGTTTTTTTATTTATTTGTATGTCATTTTAATTTAATGGTTTTATTTTATGGCGGATTATTTTATTGTTATATTTATTTTATGGTGAACTACTTCACTGGTTTTATGCATTTTGTCGTATGTTATTTTCTTTATGGAATTTTACTTTATTTTGTTTTGTTCGAAATTGAAAGGCGGGTTAAGGGTTATGTTATGACAGGAAGATGGTACGACTGAGAAGACCATTGTTAGGCTTAAACATTGGTATAGTAGGCCTGAACTCTTGGTGATTGGTTGTTTTAATATCAAGGCTTGAACATCAGGGTCTGGGTGAACTCTTTGGATTAGGTACTCAAGTTGCAGCTAAGGAGGGGAATAGTTTTTAATTGCTTAGGATAATTGAGGATTTAGGTTCCGTAGAATTTAGGTAATGAGTCTTTGGGGTAGGAGGTTGTAAGTTCAACGAATGTCAATGTTAGATTTATGAGAAGTTCATCTAAGGTTTGTGGCCCTATAGTTTTTTAGAAAATAAGTTAATGGGATTTAAGCTGGTAGGTTCAACAAGCAATTAAGAGATTACTTAGATTAGAAGTTTTTGATCTTGCCGACCTCGATAAGCAATTTGATAATATTTGGGGTTTTAGAATTTACAAGTTTTATAAGGCGAATGTTTTAGATTTGAGTTCATCGATCTTGAGGATTTCAGGAAATGATTTATATCTGGGTTAAGGTTTTAGAATTGCAGAGTTGAATGGCTGAATTAAAATAGGATTGATCTGAGTTAAGTTACTGATATGAGAATTTTTTTTAGGGAGAATTTCTTTGGAGATGGAAGATGTTGATCTAGTTCGGTTAATAATTGTTTTTAGCTTGAGGTTACAGTGATAGGTTAATGATTTAATCCATATCAATTTTAAGGATAATAAATGGTGATGATTTAAGAAATGATTCTTATTGATTTCGAGGATATAGGTTTAGTGATGGAAAGGGTAATGATGATCACCTGCACGTTTGGAGGATTATTGGTTTTGGCTAAGGGTGCGTAAGATTGATGTATAGTAGTGGTGAGTGGTTATGGATTTCGGAGAGTATAGGTCCTAGTCTCATTTGGTTTGGAAGAAGTGGTTTTGGTTGGTGTGGAAGAGGAGACAACACAATAGTAGTAATTCAATAGACCTTGGCTTGGAGTTTTTGGTGAGTCGATCAAAGTGTGCAATTGAAGTGGGTTACTCAATGAATCATGGTTGGGAATAGTTATTGTGATTATCTTCAGGAATTAATTGTGACTTGAGGTTACCTAGGAATTTAAATTTTTGAGGCTATACTTTCTTTTGGAGTTTGAGCATCTAGTTGGTTGAATGAAGGACATTGTTATTTAACTTGAAGAGATTGATGGGATGTCATGTATGGTGTATGAAAAGATCTTCGAAGTTGAAGCTTAGGCATCAACAGTGGATAATATGATCAAGTATGTGGGGGTAATAAAGCATTAGGATCCTTGGGTGCTTTGCAATGGCTTTTGGTAGATTGAAGATTTGATCAGTATGTTTTGCCCTGAGGTTTAATAGTGATGTGCTATTGAAGGAACTAGTTGTGTTAATACTAGCTTATTGGAGTAGAAATAGGTGGGCGAGTTACCAAGGAGGTTTTGTTAATGTTTTGGTGAAGTCAATGGTGGTCCGTTGTGAGTTTAGTCACCGTTAGATTAGATGATGTTTAGAATGTAGATGGTGAGCTTTCGGGTTTAGGTTGTTAGGTAGAAGTCTCTAGGCACTATTTTGATTTGCTAGGTTGGAATTGAGTCTTTTAAAGTATGTTTCTTATCTTAGAGGAGATGAATGTATTTTGGGTTGACGTTGCTTATTTTCAATTTGAGATGTTGAGGTTGTTTGATATTGATTTTCTGTCAATGATCATGGGTGTATTTTATGGAATTTGATTTTGATCAAGGCAGCTGGAGTTAATTGAGGAATTTGAGTTATAACTCATGGTTTTGGGAGAGAGTATTTTTTCTACCAAATTGTGATAAGAGTTTTGGTTAGTAGGAATGGAGCCACCTTGTACTCGATGGTGTAGTTTCATGAGGATGTAAGTTTTATGCATGTGGCGAATATCAGAGTGCACAGCAGAAGCGTGGTATTTTTGTTGTAGTCAGGAGTTCAAATTGTGCTGATTTGAAGAATTAATGGTGACTTGAATTTTGAGAAGATACTTGTAATTGAAGTTTAGTTCGGCGTATCACCCCCAAACAGACGGCCAATCAGAGCGTACTATTCAGACTCTGGAGGATATGTTGCGGTCTTGTGTCATGGAATTCCCAGGAAGTTGGGAGAATCACTTACCGCTTATTGAGTTATCTTATAATAACAGTTTTCATTCCTCCATTCAGATGGCCCCGTATGAAGCTTTGTATGGAAGGAAGTGTAGATCGCCCTTGTGTTGGGATAAAGTTGGCGAGAGCAAATTGTTTGGGCATGAGATAATTCAAGAAATGAAGGATCAAGTTCAGTTTATAAGGACTAAAATGGCGGAAGCGCAAAATCGCCAGAAGAGTTATGCAGATACAAGAAGAAGAGACTTATCCTTTGAAGTAGGTGATTGAGTTTATCTTAAAGTCTCTCCTATGAAAGGCGTTAAGCGCTTTGGTAAGAAAGAAAAGCTTAGTCCAAGATATGTTGGCCATTTTCAGATCGTAGAGAAGGTTGGGCTTGTTGCTTATAGAGTGGCTTTGCCGGACTATTTTGGCGGTATATTCTTAGTCTACTCTTAGTTGAATCTTATCCTATCTTAGTCTTAATGTTGACCGTGCCAATTTCGAGGACGAAATTTTATTTAAGGGGGGAGGATGTAACACCCCTCATTTTAGTGTATTTTTACTAAAAGATTATTTTTATTTATTTAAATTTTATTCTCATATTTTAAAATTGGTTGGATTTTTAATGAGTTTATTTTTATGATTTTAATTGGTGAAAATTAATTTTTATGTGCTTTCTTAATATTTATTTATTGTTGTGCATTTAAATTGTTTTTCATATTTAATTAATTACTGTGGAATTTAATTATTTCAATTTGACTTTACCATTACGTTTAAATTATTTTATTTAACTTGAGGTTTTCAAATCGTTTCCGTTGGATTATTTTTGTGACCCAAGTTATGAGGATTGGACCTCATTTCTTTTTCCTCTATTTTTCTTTTCCTTTTCTTTTTCTTTTCTTCTTTTCTTTTTTTTCTTTTCTTTTTCTCCTCTCTGATTTCCTTCTCGTGCGCGACCCTCCCTCTCTCTCCGTTCGTTCTTCCTCTCCCCCAGCTCGCCGCCGTGCGCCGGCGGTGGTCGACACCGCTCGGCTCCCCAGCTCCCCCAGCCACCGGCGACGCCACACCTCCGTTTCTAGCTCCATTCGCGCCGCCGTTAGCCACCACGAGCCCATTGAAGCCGCGGCACTCTTTCCGCCGCTGCGCCGCCGTCGCACCACCATTGGCCACCATCTTCTTACCACATCATCCTCGACCTCTTGGCAACCCATTGGACCCAACCCCACCTCCGATCCGCCACCGGTGAAGCTCCACCATCTACATTTCCGATTTGGGCATTTTGGTCTTCTACCGCCCATTTCGCCGCCACCCACGGCAAACCTCCACCATCACTAGCTTCACCGACCTCCCTAGGCCCTACCCTATCAATCTTGGGTCTTCGTTTGCCTCCATTTGAAAGTTAGTATTTGTGACCCACGGCCACAGTGTATTTTACATTGTGGTGTTGCTCAAACGTCGCCTTTTTCAACTTCGTGATCCTTCGAAAATTGTTATATTGCACTGTAAGTATTTCTCCAAAAAACTTTCGTAATTTAAATGTATTTTTGCACTAACCCATTTCACTGTATTTTTTTGGCATGCCGGACTGAGTCCGAGGAGTTCGGGGGTCGGATGGATTTGTGATTGGAGTTGTTTGGTTGGATTTGATTGAATTGGTAATTGTTGGTTTGGATATTGTGTTGGTACATGTGCATTTCATTATTTCATGCATGATCATGTTTGTAAAAGAAAACTGGGTTTTCGTGTATTGCATTCATGTTCATGTGTTTATGAAAACTGAGTTTTCATGTGAGAATGGATTTTTGGTGCGTGTGTATCATGACCCCAAGCCGAGATGGGGCATTAACTCGGTGGAGCTCATCTGGTTACTCGGGAGCGGAATATACTGAGTAACGTCCCCTGGATTGTCGCCGGGCGACAATGGGATCGGACGAGATGGTCTCGTGCCGACTCCGTGGTCCTTCTGCTGGCGGGAACTAGAGGATGTCTGGCCACATACGCGCTGGGCGCAGAACTGGGCATCGCTCGTTGCGTAGTGTGGGTGCTTGGCCATGTACGCGCTGGGCGCGAAACTGAGCACCGCTACGAAGCCAGGACGTGCGGATGGTCCATAGGGGAGGCCATGGTGCATATGGAAATAATGCATGGTGCATTTGGAATTAATGCACTATTTTCTGGGAAAATAGTGCGAGTTGGATTTTGGGTAAATCATTTTCTTGAAAAATGTTTTACGGATATTTTGGGCCAAAATGGGATTTTGGCGTGTGTTGGAAAATTATCATTTTCGGAGAAAATGATGTTTTGTGGAAAAATGCATATTTCATCATGTGCATGCATGTTAGTTGCATTTAATGCATTTTATATTACGTTGTTATTTGAGGTCATACTTACCTGCGATACCATTTTGTGGTAACACAGATTTTGATGCAGATGAGGAGGAGGAGGGCGAGCCTGAGGAGACGGCTCCGCCTGAGGAGTGATCTGGGATCACTCGTTTGTTTATTTGAAAACTATTGTATTATATTTTTATGGATGACTGTATAACTGCTATTTAAATTTGTACTGATGTTTGATTGTAAATAAATTTTGGTACTTAGTTGACTATCCGCTGCGTTATTTTATTTGTATACTGTTGCATGTACACACACTGGCACTTCGTTGGGATGTGTGACCGTGTTGTCACCATCCTGGCGTCTCGATCCCTATGTATTTATATAAGGGGATTGGAGGCGCCACAGCTACCCACATCAAGCACGGCAACTGCATGGTAACCGCTGCCCCCATGCACGTAACCATCCTTTCCAATGCGCTCCTTCGATGCCAGGAATACACTTCACCTTGTAGATCAGTGCTCCCTACCTCTTTTTTTTTTTTTTTAGTATTCTCCACACCAAGTCACAAGGCACCTGGAAACCCACCACGAACTAGTTGCTGCCGATGTGAACCCGAGATAACCACCAACCTTCGCGATGGAAGCCACCATTACAGCCACGAAACCCAAGCCAGTGTGCGTTCAGCCGAACGGAAACCACCCCGTGGGAGTTTTTTCCCTTGAACGATGGAAGCCACCAACCTTTGCCTAACCCCACGTAAAACCGTAAGCCAACCCCTGTTTCAAGCTCTAAAAACAGAGCAAAAAAAACCATACCCACTTCCACACCAAATCCAGCCTTTGTTTCACATTTCAGACCACCAACCACTACGGGTTAGCCACTACCATCGTCAGTTATGCATCCCCAACCCCAAGTTGCTTCTCGGAGTCCTCAAGGTCCCACCTCCTTTTTCGACCATCAGCACTGTAAGCCTCCCTCTCTTTCTCACACACGCTGCTCTCTCTCTCTCTCTCAGTGCCCCGTCGTCGTGAGCACCACCATCCACCTCATCCAGACCCATCATGGCTCCTTCGCTCTCGGTGAGTTGTGGAGTGTTGTCCCAGGTCGCACGTTGGTTCCTCTTGTAAGCCACTGTTTCCCTCTAGTGTTTTAGTTCCAGTTTTTCACATACAAGTATTCCTCATTACCAAAATGCCCTTCTTTTCTTTTCTTTTTTTAATTCTGTTTGGCTGTTTTGTTTACATAGTGATTTTTATATTTTAAGTGGGCTCATTTTTTTTAAAATAGTCCAGAAACTTTATTTTTTTTTATAGCAAATATTTAAGGGATTTAAATTATATTGTTAAGCATTAATTTTTATATTCTAATTTTAGAAGTGAACAGTAACTGTGTAATGTTATTTTGAACACTATAATTCTAATCTGGTTTATTTTTTTTATTAAATGAAATCTTATTATTTACTGTAATAGATTTTTTTGGTATAATTATATTATCTAGTATTAAATTTTATAGTTTGATTTCACTAGTAAATAAGTTAGATTTTAATATCTTAGTTGGAGAAATTAAGTGGATATTGATGGATTGGGAATGCTGGTATTTTAGGTTTATGACAATTTTAGGTAATGAGATATTAAAATAGGTTAATTATAGCATTTCAGGTTTAAATATCGAAATACGTGTTCGACTGAAAATTTATGAGAATTACATGATTAATTTTATAGGTGATGATTGATTTTCGTTCAGTACCGTTGTGAAGAATTCCTGAAAAGCTAAAAAGTCCTGGTAAGCGGGATTCATATACTAGTTTTGCATAAAAGAAATGAAATGAGGTTGTCTTTGAAATAAACATGTTTATTTTTGAAAAGGAATCTGAAAACAACCTTAGATGTTTATTCTGCATATGCATAAATTCTATATAAGAGAAAGTATTTTCTATCATGACTAGTGTAGACATAATTTTGTATATTTTGTTTCTGAACTATGCAAAAAAGTGAATATGAAAATTTAAAAGTTTTGTTATAAATAAATAAAAATATTTTAATTCTGTTTATTTCAAACATATGAAATGATCTGAAGTTATTCAGTATTTTGTTTTGATATGATGTGTCATCTAAAAATCTTGGCATGAAGTTTTGATTCTGTATATGAATGTGATCTGAATCAGATAATGTTCCATTCTGTTTCTGTTAAGGCCCAGCCACGGATATAATGGTAGTTTATAACCCTACCACGGGGTGAAACATGGTATACGACCCAGCCACTTGTATAATGGTGGTTTATAACCCTACCACGGGAGTGAAACATGGTATTTGTCCTGATGTGATGCTATGAGATGATATGAATATAATGTTTCAATTTGGATATGTCAAAGAATTTTCTTTTTGAGAACAAGTTTGTTTTTCTGAAAATTTCGCTCTGATGTTTTGTATTAAGTTTTGTTTATGCATTTCGAAAGTAAATATGTTGTTTCTGCATTTTGAAAGTAAAATTTTTGTTCTGCATACCGAACTTTATAAATGCTCATGTTTACATGCTTGTCTATGATCTCTGCTTATTGAGTTGTTGATAACTCACCCCTTATCTCCATAATATTTTTCAGATATTTTGATGGTTCAGCTGAGGATTAAGATTATAAGGTATTGGGTGAGATGATTTAAGTATAGTGGATTAAGCATAAGAAGTTTTTTTTATGAGTATTGTCGATTTTTATTAAGAAGTTTTATTGTGTTATGATGACTTGACATTTTGAAAAATTGGTTATATTGAGGAAATTAGATTGAATCAAATTTTCTATATGATATTGGGAATTTGGAGTCTTTTTTATATTGTTGAAATGTGAGTTTAAGTGTTAGGAAGTAACTCTTCGATCCGTGTAGGACCGGGGCGTTACAGGTGGTGCACGACTAGGTGGGCTTTGGTGATGCTAGTGCTTGGTTTGCATGATGGTACAAGAAAAGACTGCAGCATGCTTGGGCGGCGTTGCTTTGATTCTGGTCTGCTGGTTCACGGTAACCGTGGCCACGTCGTTTTGCTACCATTGGATTGTGCATGATGTTCCTCGTGTGATGCAAGTAATTCTCTCCAAGTTTGGTTTTCTAGCCGGCAGTGAGGGGTGACACTTGTAGAGATACATAGAGAAGAAAGGAGAGGGAGAGGGAGAGGGAGAGAGAGAACAATTCTGGAGGGAAAAAAAAAAAGAACGTGGGTAACAAGGAAGGAAAACTGTCGAGGAAACCGTCTAGTGGGGGAGAGAAGAGAGAGAAAAATTAAATAATAATAAAACAATATTAATAAAGAAGATAAAATAATAGTAATAATAATAAAATAAATAAATCAAATAAGAGTATACACTACTCATAAATAGAGCGGTTTTCCTTAGCAACAGAGCTTTTCTTTGTAAGCCTGGGTTAAGATTGGGCCTGGGTGTTACAGCAATACTGTGTAAAGGTTTTTGCATCAATCGAATGCAGTAGCACCTTTTCATCCATTTTCCGCTGCTCTCTTTGCCTTTTCTTGCTATTCTTACAATTCATACGCAAGGTGTATGTTCTGGCTTGAGAAGTACTGTTTTATGTACTGGGATACTCTTGTGATTGTACAGCTTTTCTTAATTATCCCCGGCCCAAAACCTCAAGAAATGGGGAACGGGTTGTAGTGACGATGAAATCAATAAAATAACAATTAGCATGACGGGCCAGATTAGAATAAGGTATTCGTGTATATTATACCATCAAATAAGATAAATTGATGTAAACATGTTTGTATCGTTATTGCACCAAAATGGATAGCACGTGACTGGAAAACAATTCTCTCAGATGATTCATATCATCTATTTGCAATCATGGTGCCAAAATTATGCTAGATTTATAAAAGAGCTAATGGCCGGGGTGTGCCCTACGAACAAAGCAACATGTCCCATGAGTTTGTCTTTCCGAGAAAATGTGGTTCCGCACGAACATTGCCATTTCTGATCCCCGCAGTGCTTCTCATGTGTTCGTAGATCAGACAGCACCGAGAACTGTTTGTGGTTGCATCGCTTGCAAACATAAATCTTCGGGCAATGGCTCCTCTTGTAGTGATTCTTCACGCAAACGATGGATTTCAGAGGCTGGAACTTTGCATGCTTTTGATTCCACCTACACCCTTCTTGTGGACACGAATATTTCGTAGGCAATTCCCTCAAACCTTTTCTGTTGTCCAGCACGCTCCCATTCTTCATGGGGTTGCCTAAAGCTGCAATGGTCTTGTATTCATCTCCGTGAGCCCTCATGTGCATTCTCAGATTAGCGTCTCGCTTGAACCCTTTTCCACAAACTTGGCAATAATGCGTGTACTTAGCCAATATATCAGCAGCTTCTAATTGGATGACATCATATTCCAGCGAAAGCCGTTGTCCGTCTCCAGCCTTTTTGTTCTTTCCCGTAATAACACTCCGGTTTTCATCCTTGCTACTGGAATTGTTGTAGTTTTCATCATTCCACTCAACCATGTAGCCAGAAAAGAAACCCTGCTCTCCTTCTTGGATTATGATCCCATCAGGATTGCTTCCGAAGTTTGATTGAGGAAATCGATTTTGTCGACACTGTTGCTGCTGCTGCAATTCATGGTTGCTAGTGTCGGCAGAAGTGAAACCAAGAGCCATTTGTTGGCATATGAACATCATTGACGAGGTGGTCATGATTATTTCTTGGATTACGGCATCCATGCCGACTGCGGCTAAGGACGATGTTAATTCAGTTTCACTATGATTTAGTGAGTTCAGGATGCTAAGCAGTGACTCCACCTGAAAAACCTTGTCCTTCAGAATGGAAAAATTGGAGAGGAGAGAGCTTGGGTGACAATCTGTGCCCGAGTTTACTTCAAGAGAGGAAGAAATAATGTCTCCAGTACTCATGGAGGATATATGCAGCCCTTGTGGGACATCCGGGTAGCAAGATATGGTTGCTGAAAGCATTTTCAAAGTGTTGATGCTGCTTTTGCAACCTGCCTTCTTTAACTTGTTTACTCTCTTTTCCTAAGATTTCCTTTTTTCTGGATCACTTTGCTTTGAAAGATTGTTGTGAGTAAAGGTGATTATATAGGGTAGGCTGTGCGCAGTCCTATCATTGTAAGTGTAACAAAGCATGTCATGGCAGCCTGAGAGAGAGAGAGAGAGAGGTCAACGTGCAGCTAGCTTCAACTAATCCCCACCAAAAGCCTACCCCATGCATGTCTATCTGACACTTGGACAAACCCTCCATAAATAAAGAGTTAAGGCTATCATCATCATGTGATGATCATAAACAATAATCAATGTATAAATTAGCTCCTCATTATCACTAACTTCTACAAATTGTCAACCAAGAATTTTTTACACTATTCATGACATCATATATACGTTGCAATTGCATCATCATCATCATGTGTAAGAGATAATAATGGGTAATCTTTTATTGTGTCAGAATTGTCAATATTTGCGCGAGCTATGAAGTCATGATCAGACTTATAACCACAGTATTCATTTCCTACAAGTGAAAGTTTTAAATAAAATTTATGGAATTGATTTCGTCGTTTCGAAACAAAAAAAATCTATGAATTGAGTGGTCAACTGGGCAAAATCAAATCTATGAATCAGTGGGTTAATATACCATTTGCTGTAAGACTCATTTATTAACGGTAAAAAAATCGAAGTATCAAATAATAATTTTTTAAAGATTTTATATATAATTTTTAACTACAAGAAATTGCTTACTCGTGACTAGCTATTTTCTGTGAAAAATGTACAATAAAAAATAAAAATAATATTAGTTAATATACTAATTGAAGTACTCTATATATGTTCATCAATTATCATATTTGTACTAAGAAATCTTTTATCAATTTCATTCCCATATAAATTACTAGATAATCTATAAGATTAAGAAAGCCATCCTCAATTTGATTTCAAACCTTGTCCCAACGATAATTATAATTGAGAAATTTGCAAGCAGCCTAGTCTTTGAATAAAAGTATTTCAAATAATTTTATTAAAAAGAAATATATAGAAACAAAGAGAACTAGCATAAGCATGCATGTCTAGTCCAGCTGCTTCTCTTTGGCCACAGTATCATGTACACATCTTCCAGGAGATGTGCGGCATCTAAATGTACAACGACGTACTGTGATTTATTTTCATGTGTATTTTTATGTTTTGAATAAAAACGTAAGAATGACATCATAGTGATCTTTAGCCCTCTCTGTTGCCGCCGGTGGATCATCGCTGCCGGCCAACAGGGATTATGGCGGGCACATGCGCAAGGCTGCATATTCCCCTATGGTCTTATGAAAACGACTTGATATTATTTGAATAATTTCTTGGTCGATCGTATCGTATTTAAAATTCTGGAATCAAAAGTCAAGACTTCCAAAACCATGCATATATATAATATTACGTACTATAATAAGTGAACTTTCTTGCCGTATGCATGGTTAATTATGTTCCCTAAAGCAATTGGTCATGCGAGTCACCTTTGTTTTTAGTAGCACGCGTATTACTCTTTCCATTATTATTTCTATAATAAAATTTCAGTCACTTTCGATTTGTCTATGGTATGTGAAAGGGTGGAATGAAGTTTGAGTTGGAAGAAAATAAAGTAAAAAATAGGTTGGGATTGGTATCTCAAAACCCGACCTATAGCAGGTTACGTATGTTTGACGTGTAAGATATGTCAGATTTTTCTTAATTTTGTTTTAATTTTACATGGGATTTGTTTTGTCTTTCTATTAGACACGTGGCAGCAAATGGCATTGGATGTGTCGTTACACTTTTAGAGAACAAAAGTAAGGTGGTGTTTTGGGGTCGGAACGTTTCGGTATAAAAACTGCAACTTTCATCTCCAATAATGTTTTGGGACAAGGAATTTCACCCCGATTTCATACCAAAATGGGATTTGAATGTAACTTCACACCGCGGAGCTGGTTTGAGAAGTAAGATAAAATGATAATTTTGTAAATAGTAATAAGATAGTTTATGAATAGTAATGAGATCGTTTGAGTTAAATATTTTTTAAATTTTGGGAAATGAAAGAAAAATTGTTGAATAAAAAATATTACAAAATTAAAATATTAGAAGAATATAATTTTATAATATTATTTTTGTTTGGGATTTGAAAAGGTTAGGATTGTTTTTTATTTGAAACTTTGAAAAAGTTGTAAGGATTAGTTTAAAAATTTTGTATTTAAATTATGTTTGAGAATAAGATGAGATTATGAGATCAAACGAAATGAAAATTTTATATCTCATCTTAGGCTTCAAACAAGCCCGGTGAGCAAAGTTCAAATTCGCTTTTTCTACATCATGAAAATCTTATCCCCATTTTGTCACAAAAGGTCAATGCCTAAAAACCATTTGGGATAAAAGAAATTTCCCAAAATGTTTTCTTGGGAATGAAATTTTTTCAATACCTTTTTTTTTTTTTTTTTTTTTTTCCTAAGAAGGTTGGAACCTCCATGTTTTATTGAAAAGAAAACTCCAACATTAGGCCGAGTAAAACCAGTTTTACATGACTTTCCAAGAAAAAGAACACCCAGCACACATTACAACAAATAAAACCCAATAATTCAGAACATTCAGCATTTCGGACGTAGGGAATACCAAGTTTGTCAGTCTTCAGTAGCCCATGCAATCTCCAGGCAGCTTTGCAAAAAAACCCTAATTTGAAGTGCATCCCTCTGAGGCCATTCTCACCAGCATATCTGTTGTTGCATTCCCTTGCCTATACACGTGTTATAATTATATTCATGCTCTTCAACACCTCTGTCAGTTCCTCCCAATAATCTTCAATGTACCAGAGTCCACAAACTGATTTTCGTAGCCAATTTACAACTGTGATGGAATCAAGTTCCATGTCTATGTGAGTGATGCCCATACCTTTTGCTATTTTAAGACCATGGAAGGCAACCATAAATTCTGCAAAGGAGCTATTGTCTTGTCCTAGTGAAACCAAGAAAGTTCTTACCAAATATTCCCATTAGAATCACATATAATACCTCCTGCCCTTGCTACACCGGGATTTCCTCTATTACTTCCATCTGAATTTAGTTTATAGCGCCCTACTGTTGGTCAGCACCAACAAACTGTAACGTCCGTCCTTGTGGTGAGACTTTTTATGAAATGATTTTAGAAAAGGACGACGGGAATTACCGTTCGATTTAAAACTTTTTATTTCCATACCCAGGGTGCAGGACTCCACGTTATAAAATGAGAAGTGTTTTGAGAATAAAAGAGGTTTACAATGGAAAACATCAATTTTAACAATAAAAATGCCTCTCATACATTTAAACACTCATGCATTTAAACACTCATGCATAGACTTCCATACTCTTCTCCTTGGGCCGTGTCCGTCCTGATGCTTGCTGCTCATTCAATCCCTATGGGAGGAGGGGCATTCATAAAAATTAAAATTAGTCGATGACTCATAAGCATTACTTTATATAGTTAAAATATAATAACATAGGTATTCATTCATGCATTCGTCATACCATACATACTATACATACATGCGTGCGTGCGTTCGTTTGAAAACATCACTGAACGAGATTTTTCTTTAAAAAAGGGCTTTCTCTTCGTAAAACATTTCTCCTATCAGTGCCTTCATTTCTTAAAGAATGCGATATATTCATGCATTCATACGTTCATGCATTCATACATTCTTTCTTATCACTTTTATTGGCCTGTACACACTGTTATGCCCCATGTATTGGGGTTAGCGGTCTTCCTTTGGACTCAGACTCTGCCTGTGGCCACGGGTTGGAATCCCTTTTCAGTTAGGGGGCAGCACTAGGTGCACTACCAGTATTACTTACCCGACATTGCAATCTGCCCATTCATTTGGTATCCTTTTCATTCATTCATGTGGCCGTTACGTATTTTCATACATTAAACGTTCAGTCCTTTCTTTTATTTCATTTCAACTCTATCTTTCATTTAACAGTTCGTTAATGGAAAACGTCATTTAAAAGCATGAGTTTAAACATCATCTTTCATGGCATCATTTAAAGCATCAGTGCATGGCATCTTTAAAACATTAGTTCATAGAGACCTTTTAAAACACTTTCTTCGCGTCAGTCAAAGCTCGAGGCACAAGCCTCAATATTTCTTTTCGTGAAAAATACATACAATAGATACTACGTATAATCATCTATTCACATGCATATAATTAATACTTTTAGGTGTGTAAAAAGGGGCTGCCAAGGAGGGCCATTACATACGTATACATTTAAGCACTTGGCATGTTATTCATAAAACATTATTTCATTTCGTTTCGTTTCGTAAAACATCATAAAGGAAAAATATTTCGTTTTCATTTTCATATATATTTTAGAAAACACTAGAAGAATATGAACGTAATACTTACCTGGACTCCATGCTACTTTCATATCATGCAGTCCATTCATGTGCGTGTCAGATGACAACCTGCATGTATACATATAACGTTAACGTCATTCTCTATCTAATGCATAAACAACATAATCTAGCAATAGAGCTACTTCACTTGGAACACTCTCATTTTATATCGTGTACTCTTACGTGCCCTTTGTTATGCTAAATCCTTCGGGGCCTTCTTACGGTCACTATCTCTTCCAAACTCGACGTTCTACTTCAAGTGCTCATTCACAAAGATAAACCCATGATTCACTTTAGGATTAAGACACTAGAACCTTCATCTTACTCTTCCTATTGATCACATTCCAACGCATGATTCCCACCGATAGAGTCACGCATCTCAATCCTAGACAATACACCCGTCTCTACCTCCATGCACCTTAGCTCACCCTAAATCCTCATTCCCATCCTTACACGCCACACGGCTCTAAGCCAACTTTGAGGCTTAAGTACCGTGTAACCATGCTTAGGACAGATTATCCATTACATATGGTGAATCCATCTGGCACATGTGTCTCACTAGATTACACATGTACCTTACCCCTTCATCACCTAAGACCAACACATAACACGTTGATCACATGTTCGTAGGGACAAGCGCCATACTCCGATACCAACCTTCTCTCAACCTGGCTAGCATGACTCTTCATGCTACCCGTCCCTTTCGATAGTTTATCCCAACACTTAACACGACAAGACTCCATTCACAACTATGCCTTACGTCACATCATATAGCTCGAGACTACTCACAAGCTATACCGTGACGATGTCACGTCACCTGATATCCCACTACGTCATTTCTATACCAACTCCTAACTCATCATGAGTACGGTCCCTCACGTACTCTTGTCACATTGTGACATCTCGTCACGTTCCTACTACGTCTTTCTTATACTAACTCCTCACCCATCACAAGCACAACTGATGGTCGTGGTTAGCCATGGAGGAGCTCAGGAGGTTGCTGGTGGAGCTATGGTGGCGTTAGGGTGTCACCACGGTGGCTGGAGGTGGCAGATTTAGCCGTGAGGTGGAGGAACACCCGTGAGAGAGCGTGCTGGAGGAGGGAGGCTCGACTGGGCATGAGGGTGGCTAGGGGAGTTCGCCGGTGAGGGAGGAGGCTTCTGGTTGTGGTACGGTGGCCGTGGGAGGCGGAGCACGGCCGTGGGTATGGAGAACCAGTGCGTTTGAGGGGTTTCGTGCTGCTGAGGAAGGGGCTATGGGCTTCGGGCCAAGAGGGAGGAGGAAGGGGGAGGGAAGGGGAAACTCATAGTGGTACTCGATGGCCATGGGTAGCCGCGTACATCAGCGCACAGGGAGAGAAATGGGTTTTATCCATTTCGGTTAGCTTACCATGAGAAGAGAGAGGGAGCTACGTGGTGTTCACCGGTGGAGGGAAGGTGCTCGCTAGTAGGAGAGGAAGCCAGTGGTGGTGGCGGTGAGGCTAGGTAGCGCACGGCTCTGGGCTTGGCTGGGCTATGGAAGAATCGGGTGAGAGGGAGGACGACGTAAAGGAGAGGGAGGAGAGAGAGAGAGGGAAGGGCAAAGTGAGGAAGAAAGAGAGAGGGTCTGGGTTTTAATCCTGATCCCTTTATCTTGAGATCTTCAAAACGATCTAATGGTAGAGGATTAAAATACTGATTTGAAAATGCGTAAACATTAACTTAATTAAAAGCACCGAGAGGAATTAAGATAGAATATTATTTAAGCTAAACTTTAGTTTATAAAAATAGAGGGCTGCTACGGCCACACAGGGATCCCCCAAAGTGACGTGGCATGATGCCACGTCAATTTTTTTTTTTTTTTCCAAAAACTTGCTGCAGACTACTTTGTCATCCATCTCGTTCAGCGTCGTTTCAATTTCTGACTCCTTGTATCCCGTTTCAACTTCATTTCTCACCTGCATCTCGTTTCTAGCACTTGCATTGGCCATCAATAAGTTTTTTTCCATGGCTTGAGGCTTTTTTTAACGCACATGGCTTGCTCTCTTGGGTGTATATGCATTTTACGCACATGGCTTTGGATATTTATACATTTTACACACATGGGTTTTTTTTTTTTTAACATCTATAATATTACATTTTGATATCTGTAATTAAAAATTCAACAAAATCTCCTATTTTTTCATACAACAAACATAATTTGGAGCAATTTGTTTCTTCCTTTTGAATCAGATAACACATTAACCTCAAAACTTGTATCGTTTGGCAAAGCAGTAGTATCAGCTGACTAGAAAAGATCTTAAGTAATCTAATTATCGTTGTCACGCATAAAAAAGAAACCAAATATTTTGATTGGGTTGACGGTGTGTTTGATCTGAAACCCAATAGTGGTATAACTGATTTTTGGATTCCAAGTCAAGTATAGAAAAAAAACTAGTGGGATCCCTTTGTGGGATCCTTGTGTGTAAAACTAGTTTTGGGAGCCATAGTTGTTTATATAATGTTTTTATTTAGGAGCCACGTCCAAAATATTGTTTTTGTTTTGGAGCCACCCAAAACATAGTTGTTTATATATATATATATATATATATATATATATATATAATTTTTTTCTTTTTTATATATAGCTATAATCAAGATGGAACCGAGTCGATTGATATTTTCTAAAGAAGAACACGACAATGATGGTCCTAACACTCCAAGAGGTTAGACTTTTATATTCTACACATTTTAATGGCATTGTTTTATGGACTCTTTTAAATATCGATTTTCTCGCGGCATTTTAAAGGATTTTAACTATATCATGGCCTTTTATGTTTTGGTTAATGTAGACCAACAAGAGCAAGTTGGATCTCAGTATACAGAGAACCAAAAGGTTGAAGAACCGAAGGTTGATATGATATTTGGGACTCAAGCAGATGCTATTGAATATTACACAAAGTATGCTAAACAAGAGGGCTTTGGAGTGTCGAAAAGAATATCGACTACTGGGGATTATGGAGAGGTAAAATACTTTACCATAGCATGCAGTCGCCATCACAAGTCAAGAAGCAAGTCATCAAAAATTGATCAGCCAAAACCGATAGGAGGGACAGATTGCAAGGCTAAGATTAATGCAAAACTAACAGATGATGGAAGGTATCAATTATCCAATGTCGTCCTCGAACACAATCATGTTGTGAGCTCGAGTAAGTCAAGACATATTGCTTGCCATAAAAAATTATCGAGTTAGTCGAAGAAAAGAATTGAGATGATGGATAAAGCAGGAATCTGTCTGACTAAAAATTACAAAACTATGGTTGTTGAAGCAGGTGGATATGAGAATCTCACTTTTGGAGAGAAAGAGTGCAGGAATCATATCAACAGAGTTCGTAATGAGTTGCTTGGAGAAGGAGACGCAGAGCCATTTCACAATCATTTGGTGCGACAGCAAGAGAAAAATAATGGTTTTTTCTATGCGATGGATCTAGATGAAGAAGGGAGGTTGAGAAATATGTTTTGGGTGGATGCCCGAAGTAGGGTAGCATATAAGTCATTTGGAGATGTCATAACTTTTGACACAACGTATTTAACAAATAAATATAAAATGCCATTTGCCCCTTTTGTTGGAGTCAACCACCATAGCCAATTGATACTTTTTGGATGTGGCCTCATATCAAACGAGGACACATATACATTTTTGTGGTTGTTTGACTCATGGTTGAGGTGTATGTCAGGACAAGCTCCTAATGCAATTATAACCGACCAAGATAGGGTAATGCAAGCGGCAATTGTAATAGTTGTTCCAAGGGCCAAGCATAGATTTTGTTTATGGCATATTTTATGCAAATTACCTCACAAGCTGGGATCTTATTCACAATATGACAACTTTAAAGGCCCTTTATTAAATTGTATATATGACTCTTTGAGTTGTGAAGAATTTGAAAAAAGGTGGCACAACATCGTTCAAAGTAATGGTTTAACAGACAGTGTTTGGTTGAGTAAGTTGTATGAGGAGCGGCATCAATGGGTACCTGCATATGTGAGAGGTACGTTTTGGGCCGGAATGTCCACAACCTAGCGTAGCGAGAGTATGAACTCATTTTTTGATGGCTATGTAGATGCTACCACACCATTGAAAAAGTTTGTTGGGGACTATGATAATGCTTTGGCCAGGATGGTCGAGAATGAAAACATAACTGATTTTGGTTCATTCCAACGAAAGATCCCTTGCATTACAGTTCATGCAATTGAGAAGCAACTTCAAGAGATATACACGAATGCCAAGTTCAAAGAGGTACAAATAGAGCTTAGGGGGACTATGAATTGCTTGTCTTCCTTAAAAAAACTGAAGGCGCAATATCGACATACAAAGTTGTTGACCACTTAAGCATATATGATGATATTGTGAAAGATGTGAAATATTGTGTATATTTCAATGACGATGAATGTGAAGTGATGTGCACTTGTAGACTATTCGAGTTTAGAGGAATTTTATGCAGACATGCACTCATTGTCCTCACCATGTGGAAGAAAGTCGTGCGGTTGCCATCCAAGTATGTTCTTGATCGTTGGAGAAAGGATTTGAAAAGAAAGTACATGATGATACAAAGAGATATGATGACCTTGGCGACAATTATGAAGTACAAAGGTTTAATGATTTGTGTAACGATCATTGTGAAATAACTTTAATTGCTTCAAAGGATCATAAGGCCTACATAAAGTAGAAGAATCATATGCGCAAGTTTAAGGAGGAAGAGTTAAGTCAGAATAGTACAAGGAGTGAGTATGTTGTGTATCATGACGATTCAAGTAAAACCAAACAAAAAAATCCCGGGGTTCGCAGTCCTGCTAGTATTAAAAGTAAGGGTAGACCTCCATCCAAACGACGAGTCTCTACAGTGGAGACAATGCTGAAAAAGAAAAGAAAAAGTCAAAAAAGAAACAAGATAGATGAGGTATCGTAAAACTGTACAACTAACAAATGTTTTATACTTTGTCATGGCCAAGCTTCTAACACTCCACTAACCTTTTTTTTTTTTTTTTTTTTTTTTTGTGATCTGCAAGTGAAGGACATACTTCCTGGAGTGGGAATCAAGATAGTATACTTACTCAACCATGATGGGGTTTTAATGTAATTATTCATTTGGACTGTAATTTTGAGATTTGAATGTAACTTTGGGGTTTGAATGTAATTTTTTGTCTTGGCATTATTGGCATTCCACAATTCGATATTGTACACAAAACAAGAAAATATATTCAGCAACAGTGTACAACTTCTTTGGTATTTAAATACCTTTTTTCGTTGTTCATGAAAACAAGAAAATATATTCAACAACAGTGTACAACTTTCATAGTACAAAATCTCATTTCTATTTACTGCATTAGGAATTCTTGTACAACTTGCGCAGCTACAATTATGTCTTACATACTTGACAGCAAAGTACAATGTCAACAACTCAAAAAAATGCCTATCCTATACTTTATAATCTCTAACTTATGTTTAATTGCCTTGATTTCCACTTCAGCTTTGTGATTCACCAACTTTTGCTCAACTAGTATATCGATATGGTTGGTAGTAGAGGCTAACTGCTCATTCTTTTCTTGAAGACACTAAATCAACATTTTTGCATATTCAGGTATCTCGCCCATCTGAAAAACTTGCAATAATTTTTGGGCTACAAAATAATACCACAATAAATTTTCAGATTACAATAAATTTACTTCATTAAAGAAATAAACTGTTCGACCCATCCTATACCATAAACTGATCTAGCTATTTGCATGGTTATGTTAAAAGTGTTACATGTGTCAAGCCTTCATGGCTCTCAGTTGGCCTTCTTGAAGATATGTAAAGAGCAGATGTAAGTGGAAGTAAGGAGCATATGTAAGAATGTTGTTGGCCAGGTTGTAGTCTTGCACATGTAAGGAGCATATATGGTATTTACTATAGCATTCTTGTGAATTCAATTTTATTGTAGCATATATAGTAAGGATCATATATATGTAAGGAGCATACTTGTGAATTCAATTTTACTCCAGCATAATTGTGAATTCAATTTTACTGCAGCATATATGTAAGGAGCAGATACAATATTTACTACTACACATGTGAGGAGCAAATAAAGTATTTACTGCAACTCTTTTGTGGAGCAACTCAGAAAAGAATTTTTAGAGCAACTCACAAAGGAACACAAAACTATTTTTGGAGCAACTCACAAAGGAAAACTATTTACAGCAACTATTTTTGGACCAACTCACAGAAAAGTTCTTCCATATTTGTGGGATCCTGGCAAAGAGAAAAATTGCATGTTGAGATGCTTGTAATAGATCATTTTGACATTAGGCAAACTCCATATGTACAGAGCATTCAAATTCACATGATGCAGAAAAATTCAAAAACTCTATATATACAAAATTATCTACATCCATTGCTTTTAGCTTTGTACAGAGCCTTCAAATTCACATGATGCAGAAAAATCCAAAAACTTTATATATACAGATGCAGAAAAATCCAAAACTCTATATATACAAAATTATCTACATCGATTGCTTTTAGCTTTCTTGAATTTTTTTTTTCCTATCAACATTCTACTAATTTACGAAGAGGGCCTTTAAACTAGATGCCCATTTACGGAAGTGATAGCTTCAAACTAGATGCCCATTAAAAAAAAAAAAAAAAAACTAGATGCCCATTAATGGAAGTAAGAAACCTTGAGAGATTCATCTAGATTTCTGAACAGGGCCTTTAAAATGGACGCATTTTCACAACTTGAGGGGATAACACAGCAGAGTTATCCTGCAAAATCCACCAAAAATTCAAAAATTCTATGAAAATTCGTTAGAGCAACTCAAATGGGACGAGAGAGAAATACCTGGCGTCGGCGAGGGCTATTGGAGAGTGAAGTCTCAGTGAGTTGTGGGCGATGGAGAACACGCAATCTTCGTGCAGGTTCTAGGAACGAAAAGAAAGGTAGGGAAAAGGGAAAGGGAGGAGGGAAGGAGGGAGAGAGAGAGAGACAGGGGGAGGGGGAGAGAGAGAGCAACGGGTCATTAAAAAAAATTTTAAAAAAAATAATAATCCATGTAACGTAGATCTCTTTGTATCTCCAGCAATTTCTTATAAAATAATATTCCTCCATCATTCATAAATGATGAAGTTTTATTTAATATCTTTAAAAGAATAAAACCATTTAATTAATTAGAGTTTTCAACATAATTCAAATCCCATAATATTTTAAATAACTGAAATCATGATTTTCGACAATTATAATATTTTTAGAGCTCTTAAAAAATATTATAATTGTTTTATTTAAAATCAAGTTTAGTTCAGTAACACTGGAAATACCTCATATAAATATTTTCAATGCATTTAAAACACTAGGCGTACTTTAGAATTCACATAATATCTTTAGAAACATGCCATCAAGATTCGGCACGCATAATGAGACTCGCAGTCGCTGGAGAGAAGGGCAGAGTGTTACATAATTTCTGTCATCAGAACTTGCTTACGTCAGAAGGAAGGAGCGGGGTGTTACACAAACTATCTATATAGTTTTTTTTTTCTAGGTTTAGGAGGAATGTTCAACTCCTTGAGGATTAGCTCATCTCCTCTAGTCAATATATTTCCTACCTTAAGTTTTCCTCCAATCTTTGCCACCTAGAATTTTATACTCCTCTCCACATGTTCTATGGATTCTTCAATCCCTTCCATGCGTGCCTTGCATCACCTAGTCCACAATCTCCATGTGATAATGAAAGGTAGTAAACCCATAATATATCACATTGTGGTTAATTTTTTTGTTATATTATACTATCTTGCGACAATCTCTCGCCAAGACCAGTCATCCCTCGTGGACATGCCTACCTGCAGAGCACAAATCTTCCATATGTTATTCGCAAACTCCCCTTCAGCTAGGACATCACTCTGATCCTCATGAGCTCCCTTTTCACAGCAATTGCATTTTGAGACAATCAGAATATCAACCTTTCTAATCCTATCATCAGCACTCAACGCATTGTTGAGTCCCTTCCACATAGTGACCACCATGAATTTAGGGAGGCTAGAATGCATACCCAATCAGCCCATAAAATTCTAGGCATTTTTGCCCTTATCACTTCCCAAGCACTTTTAGTGCTAAACTGACCACCTGAATTAGGCATCCAGATGAGAACATTAGCTCCAGGTTTCTTGCCCCTTAAAGTTTGCATTATCTCCTCTAAATGATTAGGTCCAACCAGCTTATTAATAAGGTTGAAGTCCCATCGATCTTCTACCAATAGTTCCTTCGATTTCAATTTTGAAGTACTCACCGTATCGTAATTGTAACGCCCAGACCCAGAGGGTCCGGAGAGTTAACTCATATCACCTAAAATCAACTCCAATTATGCGTTTAAAATAAACCAGAGTCTCCATAATATATTAAGCTATTTGTTCAACACAAATATCCATGTTCCTACGTAAGGGCACATCAATGGTGTCTTGTCGTTATACATAACTTTTCCACAAAACTAGAAATATTCATTACTCTACATACCAAAGTCACATAAAATATCAATACTACCAAAAAGTCACTCTCCAAAAGTCATTGCACCCTAAGGCACTTAGTCTTCTATGATCCACAAAACTTGCAAATACTCCCTATTCCTGATTCTCAGCTGTAGCATCAAAATTATCTTAAACATATTATGAAGATAGGGGTGAGTTATCAACAACTCAGTAAGCAGAGAACATATACTAGTACGTAAACATGAGCCTTTTTAGAAAGTTCAGTATGCAGAAATAAAGACATTTTATTTTTATATGCAGATCTCATAAAAAACATGTTATCAGAAAATCAGAGCGACTTTTCAATCTTTTCATACTCAAAATCAACAATTCATATTTAAGAATCCATTTCATATTCAAGAACACTTTGGCATAACATAACTGAATATTTTCATCTTATCATATCATATCATATACCATGTTTAACCCCCGTGGTAGGGTTGTGCTATCCCCGGTGGCCAAACCAGGCAGTATCATGTGGTGAACTTCCCCTTTTCAATCTCGGAGCCCCGAGTGTGCACACAGGAAAGAACACGTAAAAAGACTACTTTGTTTCCAAAGTGGGTGCACTCATATCATATCATGGTGGTACCAACCATATCACGTGAACAGTATCATCATATCAGAACCATATTCAGAAACAGATAAGTATGCCAAAGTTTTATCATATCCATATCATATCAAAACACGTGCGAAACATATTCATATCATCTCTATTTGATCAAAACAGATCCAAATCATTTCATATCACATGCATAAAAAGTTCAATAATATCATATTCGCTCTTTTGCATATTTCAGAAACATGTCAAATATTGCTCATGTCTACATATTTCATGTCAGAAAACATTTCTTTTCTCTTTCATACGTATCTCATGAGGGAATGCAAAACATATACTAAGGTTGTTTTTCACTTTTTTCTTTTTAAAACAACATGCACATTTTTACAAACCAACCTCAGTTCATTTCTTTTTATGCAAATCTAGCATAGGAACCCCGCTTACCTGGACTTCTTAGCTTTTCAAAAATTTCCTCAACAATGCCGAACAAAAATTAATCGTCACCTATAAGATAATCACGTAAATTTCCGTAAGTCTCTAATTAATCTCGTATTTCGATATTCAAGCCTACAACTTCTAAAATAGCCTATTTTTAATTCCTCAAACTCAAAATTCTCATTATTCTCACCATACCAACATCACTTTCTAAACTCATCAATATCTGACTTCGACTAAACATTTAATTCTAACTTATTTACGAAAGAGATCTTACTATAATTTATAATACAACATAACTATAATAAATTCATTAAAATTAGAAATTCATACTTTTGTTTAAATAATAATAAATCAAAGATATTCTTTTAAAAGGATATGTTAAAATATTCTTTTTAAATGTTACTTATCAGTCTACTTACTAACTATTCCAATAGAATATAAGCCCTAGTAAAAAAATACCCATTTAACAAAATAAATTCATGCGTCTACGCCTAAATAAAACATACTTTACAACCCACGCAATATACTCATGATTTCAAATCCGAAGTACATAACATAAACTTAATTAAGCTAACACCCTAACACTAACCTTGGAGGCGTACTATACGAGGACAGAAAATAAAAACAAAACAATATTATTTCCTACTATTAAGTTAACATAATTTACGTATACATCAGTATATATATATATATACATATATATATATATTTACACCTGAAAATTGATTACTTCCGCATATATATACACACACATATATATATATACATTTACACCAGAAAAATGAATTTACGTATACATCTACCTATATATATATATATAAGTACACAAAAAAATTATTACTTCACACAGTGCGGCGGAAGCACTTACGGAGAGGTGGGGGAGCACGACGGCGTGGAGTTGGGGCTGGCTACGGCGGACGAGGGTGGCGCCTGGTCACTAGCTGCGAGGGCAAGAGAAAGAAATGAGAAAGAGACACACGGTGAGAGGACGAGGGAGAGAACGAAAGGCAAGGACCACCACTGGAAGTGGTGCGAGCTCACCGTGGGATGAGGTAGTGTGCAGCGGACCGGGGTGAAGGAATGTCCTCGCCGGCGGTTTCTGTGGGGGCACGGCACGGTGTAGCTCCCGATGGAGCGTGACTGCAGTGGCTTAGATGCTGCTCTGTTTTAGGCAACTAAAACAGAGTATTCCGAGGCTTCTAAGGGAGGCTACGGGGCGTTGGGTGGCGGCGACAGGGCTGAGGTTCCGCGTGGGCTAGGTCCGAGGGAAAGGTGGCGACTCGTTGGCTGGCTGTTGCTCTGCTTTTCGGTGATGCACTGAGATAGGGCTTACACGATGAGGATGGTGGTGCACGACTTGAGGAGTGTATATCGTGTGACTGTGGAGGTGATGACCGAACGGTTTGGGAGGATGCGGCGTGAAAAGAACAAAGGAAGAGCAATTAGGGTTGAGAAAAACTTAATCTATATATTGGCTATAATTAGAAAACAGAATACTTAAAACCAAGGGAAGGAAACGTGCATGAAGAAAAAGGAAGATGGTGTTATTTGTGTGACGGAAAAGAGAGGCGTGAAACACGTACGTGAGTGAAGCAAAGAGCCGGGTTTTACAGTAATGGTTAGAAAGGAGACCATC